>NW_027507748.1:350172761-350842403 GCF_037356315.1 Lithobates pipiens | reverse complement strand
TTTCAAAAGCTCAGGTTCTCCAGCAGTGTACCAGTTGGATGAGATGAACCATTTAACACTGGCAGGGGTGTGGTTAAACGGATCAGCTTTTATTTATTCATGTGAAACCTTTATCCCAAAAAGGAAAAAAAAAAAGGCTGCTGTAACTGATTATAAAGTGTTAGCTGGAGTTTGGCTTCAATTAGTGTATTTAAATCTGCTAAGAAATAACATGCCCCTTCTCCCCAGACTGACCATGCTGCCGTTTGCTATGCCTCCTTTGCTTATTCAGCAAGAGATGCGTCACACTAATACGGGTGGTGCAATACTGGCCAGATCACCAGGTTAAATAGGGAAAAGGCCAAAGAAAATGGATGCAGCTCCACATCTAATGACTGATGAGCTGCAATATTAAATTTCTGGCTTTGGGTTCAATACCGCTTTAAACGATAAGTTCACCTTTCATAACAGGTTACATATTACACCCATATTCAGTATGTAAATGTTACAAACGGACCAGCCCCCGCAGAAGCAGGAACTGAGAGATTAGTCAGGATCAAGGGAAAGATGAATGCAGCAATATAGAGACATCCTTGATGAAAATCTGCTCTGGACCTCAGACTGGGATGAAGGCTCATTTTACAAAAGGACAACGACCCTAAGCACACAGCCAGGATAACAGAAGTTATGGGACAACTCTGACTGTCCTTGAGTGGCCCAGCCAGAGCCCAGACTTGAACCCGATTGAACATGTCTGGTGAGATCTGAAAATGGCTGCGCACTGACGCCCCCCATGCAACCTAATGGAGCTTGAGAGGTTCTGCAAAGAATGGGAGAAGCTGCTCAAAAATAGGTGTGTCAATCTTGTAGCATTATAGTCAAAAAGACTTGAGGCTGCAATTGGTGCCAAAGGTGCTTCAACAAAGTATTAAACAAAGGCTGTTACTTATGAACGTGTGAGTTTTTTTAAATTTTAATTTGCAAAGATTTCACACAAACTTTTTTCACTTTGTCATTATTACATAGTTACATAGTAAGGTTATGTGGTATTGTTTGTAAAATTTTGAGGAAAATAATGAATTTAATCAATTTTGGCACACAGCTTTAACAAAATGTGAAAAAAGTTAAGAGTTCCGGATGCACTGTACATAAACTTTAAAAGTGAATTCACACTATGTGCGCTGACAGACATTTTACTGCATCGTAAAACGTCTGTCACCGCAAGGACACATGAAACAATTGTTTCCTAAAAGAGAAGAATGGCCAAAGTTTTTTAGCCCTACCTCTCGTGGGTCACAGGAGCCCAATGACAGTGACTGCTCTCCGCTCCAAGCAGACCAAGAACTGAGTGATGTGGCATAGCTACAGCATCTGCAGCATTGATGTGAGTATCTGCTTTTTTCAAAAAAAAAGTGCTAAAAAAACAAAACCTGTTGCTTTAAACTTAAAGTAACCCTGTCGGTAAACACAATTATGTCCCAAAAGGTTATGCAACAGTGAATGCCTACAACTCATGCTGCACCGCTGACGTGAAATCCCTAGTGTAAATCTAGTGTAACCAACATTTCTGGTAAAGCAAAGCACCAAAAGATGCAGCTAATAAATTGGTTCTAAGGGCAGGTATTTTTTTATTTTATTTACCTGCATGCATTTTATGCATGCAGGTAAAAAACTGTGTGCAGCTCCCCTTTATACCTACCAGAGCCCAATAGCTACCCAGCATTGCACATGAGTAGCATCACTGCCCTCTCTCTCCCCTCACTGGTTCAGTGACATCAGCGGGAGCCATTGGCTGATGCTGCTGTCAATAACAGCCAATGAGGAGGGAGCAGGGCTGAGCTGCCCTTTGTGTGTGTCAATGGACACACACAGCACAGCCTGGGATAGAGTCTGCATAAGTGCCCCCATAGCAACTGTTTGGGACCTCGAAAAGGGGAATCAGACTGCTCTGTGCAAAATCATTTTTTTAATGACAAACACCCTTTACAAATCACTTTCACCTACTTGATTTAGGTCTGTATTTATAAGTACACATTTTGTTAACATGACAGTCGGACAATTAAATAACATAAGAGCAGATACCATCACCCTAATCATCTTTGGAATGCTTATATGTACCTCTTTAAATGCTTCATCATCTGGTAACATTGTGCACAAGCATGTAATATATGACTGATGAAAAAAAGTGTCACTTGAAGTCTCTTCTGAATCTGAACATATTTTTGAGAGTAGCATTGCTTGTTGGATACAGTTTGTCTTCATTAAATGTTTAATGCGCAACTGGAGAAAGTTGAGGCCTTCTTGTAAAATCCAGTAGTTAACTGTGAAAAAATAAAATAAACGACACTTACAAAATAAAATCTGTGTAGAAATGTATGCATGAATGGATACCAAGTTGACATTAAGAAATAGAAACAAAGCTTACAAAAGCAGTTACTCTGGGGAAGGGGAGTTTAGATTCGTCAAAAATTGGTCAATTGGTCTCACTAAAAGCAATGGATGAAGAGACATCTGCTCACCAAATTTTACATCACCATCACAGGGGTTTTAGGATTTTAAAAAGTTATTCAAAAGCTCAGAAATGCCAGCTAATTTCCTAAAAGCTTACATGGACGCATTTCCTGGACCATCACAGGTCACATGCCCTCAACATTTTGGGGTGGGGGGTTGGCTCTCCGTGGTCTTGACAAAATTAGGTTTCGCAGGTCACACTATATAATGCCCAAGCAAATAAATAAATAAATAAAAAAGTTATTCCAACCTGTCTACACATCTCATCACTTCAGGGGGTTCATATTGTAATTAATATACCCCTTTATAAAAAAAAAAAAAAAAAAAAAAAAAAAGGGGGAGGTACGAGACAAGGGTGCCCACTATCTCCTCTTCAAACTAGCCTTGGAACCACTACCGATATTCCTGCTGAGCGCCACTCCATGGCATTCACATTAGCCCCAAGGAATTACGTATGGTGCCGTTTGCTGACGACATGCTAATCTTCACATCTATCCCTCTTCAGTTTTAATTTCCCTAGTCTATTTCAGATATATTTTACACTTGTTCAGGATTGCGTGGTATGGTAAAAGTGAGGTATATTACCCCTCACTTGCTCTACCTCCTCCAGGTCGGACAACTTCATTCTCTCTGGCTCAACACTATATTATTTATCTAGGTTTTAAAACAGGGAAGGAACCGTCTTCTCTCTATGATCTCAATTTCCCCTCCTTGATCACTAAAATTTTGAAGCAATTGGGGGCTGGGATAGAGATGTAAAATTTCTGGAAATTTTGAAGTACGAGAAAAAAAACGTTTTTCTGGGGGGAAAAAATGAAATTTTCAGAATTTTTTGCTACATTAGCCCTCTTGTCCAAGATTGAAAGTCATTCTGCTACTTTAGGAACATAAAATATGACTATGGAAAATTTGAAATTAGCACAACTAGCATATTAAAAATATAGTGTAGCCAAACAATCAAACAGGATTTACTTTTTTATAATATTTATTTGTAACAAAGGGAGCAACAATCTCCTGAACTGCTTACTAGTTTGTGTGGAACAGCCAAAAAGCCTCCCAAAAAATAATTTTCAAAACCAAAAGAAACAATTTTTCATATTTCCTCTCCACAGTATTAAATAAAAATAAAAACCCCAGTCTCATAAAAAGAATTGAAGATGGGGGAAGAAGAAGAGAGTGGGACTAAGTTCCAAAGGACATTTAATCAGAATCATTTTTTGAGCTTGTTAGTATCAGTCTCTGCTTCTGCAGCTACTTTTTCTGTCCATCATCACAATTAGGAACGTCTAAAAACTTAAAAAATGTAAAAAAAAACTTTGACCAGATCGAAACACGCTTCTCTACCCTTTCACATGTCAGTTTATTTCTTGACTTCGTGGGAGTGTTTCCAAACAGACCAGATTCTTTCGCATGCTTTTTTTTAATTAAGTATATACTTTCAGGTCCTTTTTGTTGCTCTGTATTTTCTTCCAATGCTTTTGAAGCCCAGTGAAGAGGACAGAACAAACCAAACACACACCCACTAACATGCAAAAGCAAAACTGAAACATTTGTCTTGTTACAATAGCAGCACACACAGCACCTCCTAAAGGAAGACATGCATACTGTTCTTGCATTGGAGGGCTCAGTTTGTTACCTAGGACTTTTTTTTTTTAGAACGGATTTGGAAAATATTTGAACACCCTGTCTTAAAATGTTTGATCTTTTTTTTCCTTCAATTTTTCCTTTTTTTTTGGGGGGGGGGGGGGGGGGGGGGCGGCTAGGGGTGTTAGCATTCAGGGATAAAAAAACAACAACTTCTGAAACATAGGGATGTACAAAGGCTTAATAAACCGGTTACTATCCAAGTTGCAAATTCCAAAGAACGAAGGAGGAGCTACGTATTAGGATGTATAAAACTTAGCTTGTTTACTTCGGTATGGAGCAGACTGGCTCTCTCATTCATCTGTTGTCATGTCCTGGAATCTGAACAAGCCTATCCTTACCACCTTTTTAGTATATTACACCATAAATTACAGTCCCTCACAAAGGTTCAACAAAATATTTTGATCCAGGACACCGTTATGACCCGCCAGGAGATCAGGAAGAAACTCAATCCATCTCCCGGGGTTTCCCAACATCTCTTGATCCACAGTAACCACATGTGCCACAGACCACAGAACAAAGCCTACAGCTTATGGCAGGCTAAAGAATTGGTAAAAATAACTTTTTATGCTGCGTACACACGACCGGACTTTCCGTCAGAAAAGGTCAGGCGGTCTTCCCCGATGGACTTTCGAACTAACTTGCCCACATACGAACGGACAGTTTCTTCTCCAGCTACTATTACTGCAGTCAAAAAGGATCTCACAAGACTCATCTACAGAGAGAAACTAAAAGCTGAAATACAGAACCACACCCCGAACTAAATGATTCTTTACAAGATGGCAATTTTATCAAACATACCCCCTTATATGAACTTTTAACAGGAAACACTTCCTTTCAATATACAGAGTGGTACTCTAAAGCTAACCTAGCCAATTCCGTGAGCAAACTGAAAATTTAAGTCATATTACATTCACTCTTTAAAGCATATACTTATTTTATACACATACTGTCCCGTTAGACCTGTGTTCTGAAGGCTAGTCACCACTATTTTGTGTTTAGTTATTAAATGATGTGAATATATCTATTGTAGGAGTACGTTAATGGCTTGTCTTCGACAATTGCAACTCTCATAATACTCATATTGCCAAATAGTGCAACACTCGTCATGCCGAGTATCATCCAACCCTTAAAAAGTGTTACTAAAGACTCAGATCCTGCATTCACTATATCTGGTCTCCCACAATACACAGAACATGGAAATACAATAGTTTTAGTAAATATAAATACCTTTTTTTTTTTTTTATCAGCTGTATATAGCAGTTAGAGCAATCTTGTGACTTTTTGCGATCTCAGCGTGTCCTATCAAGCTTCAAGACCCCTAAACCTCTGTCTGGACAGTGCTGATTGGCCCTGTGCTCTAGCAACACAATCTAAACTGAGCAGCCTGACTCCATAGACTCTGTAAATATTAGGGTATTTTTGGAGTCTGTGGAAGAAGGATATGATCAGAGCAGACAGGATCTAACAGCCTTTTTACACAATGCAGAGGATTAACAAGCATGCTTTAATGCATATACAGACTGATTTTACTGTTGTGGGCTTAGCAACACTTTAACAGTGTTTCATATTTCAATAAGCCCCTATTCACGTTACCCACCACCAGCATTGGAATAGGGGGCTTTGTCAATGCAGGTGTTAGCAAAGTGTGTGGGGGGGTGGGGGGAGGGAGAGGGAGAGAGATTTGAAAAAAATGCATTACTTTGTTATAATAAATATCCCCCAAATATATATAAAAAAAAATTCCCTCAGTTTAGGCCAATACGTATTCTTCCACATATTTTTGGTAAAAAAAAATAATTAATATATATATATATATATATATATATATATATATATATATATATATCTCTAAATAAGCGATTGGTTTGCGCGTTTACAAAATAGGGGATAGTTTTATGGTATTTTTATTATTTTTATTTTTTCCCTAGTAATATCGGCGATTCAGATTTTTATTGTGACTGCGACATTATGGCGGACACAGCAGGCATTTTGGACACATTTTTGGGACCACTGTCATTTACACAGCAATCAGTGCTATACAAATGCACCGATTCCTGTGTAAATCACATTGGCATTGAAGGGGTTAACCAGGGTGGCAGTGTTACGTGTTCTTAGGGGCATGTTACTAACTGTGGGGGGCTGGGCTTTGTGTTAGTGAACACTGATCTCTGCTCCAATCACAGGGAGCAGAGATCGGTGTCACTTGTTGCTAGGCAGAACGGGGAGATGCTGTTGTAAACAGCCTCCCCGTGAGACGATTGTGGGTATCGCCGCGGCATATAGACATGGACACACTTGTACGCCAATGTTCGCCAGTCGGGAACGGGTTAAAAAGGGAACAGAGTCTTTACCAAGTAACTATAGACCTGTTAGTTTAACTTCTACAGTCTGGAAGATACTGGAGAGTTTATTAAGAGACCACATAGTGGAGTTCTTGTTAAAAAATATATATATATTTTAAGCAACAGAGCATGGATTCACGAAAGACAGAAGTTGTCAAACAAATGTGATTTCTTTCTATAAAGGAGGCAAGTAAAACCTTGGACAAAGCGGTGGCTGTGGGCGTGGCATACTTGGATTTTGCAAAAGCGCTTGACAGTTCCCCACACACGACTAATGTGTATGGTAAAGTCTACAGGCTTGGCAATATCAGTTTATAAATGAGTAGAAAACGGTCTGAAAGACCGAATTCAGAGAGTCGTGGTTAATGATTCTTACTCTGAATGGTCTAAGGTTATCAGTGTTGGGACCCTTACTTTTTAATATCTTTATAAATTGTATAGAGTCTGGGATTAAAAGTATAATTTCAGTCTTTGCAGATGACACCAAACCATGCAGTGGAATGAAGTCAATAAAGTAAATTTATGCAGTTGAGGGATAAGAATATGCATGCATAATACATATTGGGGGAATCCGTAGTGGAGAAGGATCTGGGGGTTTTGATAGATCATAAGCTCAATAACATGCAATGCCAAGCTGCGGTTTCCAAAACAAGCAAAGTCCTTTCTTGTATTAAAGCGTTTGTTAAACACCCCCCCCCCCAAAAAAAAACTGATCCTGTTCCCTTAAGAACATGTTATAAAGCACAGCACTGTCATTTGACCCCCAGTATAGCCTAAAAAACCTGTCTGATACTGCCTGGCTATACCCTCCCCCTGCAAACAGACCACGATAATCATGGCTGCTGAGCGCCCGACATTGTGGTCTAATTGCACGATTACGTCAGCCACAGCTCTCCCGTTGTCCTTGTCCTGTCTTCCTCCCCCCACCCCGCTCATAGCTGCGCCCGCCACCCACCCACGCTCATCATTGGTCGTCATTATTTATTATAATACAGGATTTAGATAGCGCCAACAGTTTGTGCAGTGCTTAAAATTAAGGCAGACATTACAATTTGGTACATACCATGATGACAGTCAAGTTTTTCTTGTGTTTTATATGCTTGAAATTCTCAATGAACATTTATTGAAAAAAACTAAAGTTTAATCTGCTTGTGTTTTACCTTCCCTCCCCCAACAAAATAATGCTACAGAATATTTTGAATAAAAACATTTTCATTATCTTATTTCAGACTCAGTGATGGCATCATTGCTAGTTCTGTGTGTCTATGCAATTGTGTGAGATAATAGCTAGTGGGAAGGGCCAGAAGGGCTCTGTACATAGTTTACTGAAAACATCACAGCAGCATGCCTCAGGACTCCTATCAAGAGCCCTAAGCCCTATGTATTCTTGTTCCAGATTTGACTTAAGTATGGAAGCTTGACACAGCCAGGCAAATGACATTTGCAAAAGTAACGATGGCAGACATTTCATCACAGGTGTCATTTTGGATCAAATGTAAAATACAGCAATATCATTTTTATTGAATTATGAAAAGTTAACAGACCCACAATGCAAGTATGTTTGTTATTCTCACCTTCTTCTGGGTCTACAGACTGTCGAGACAAGATTTTGACAAGTACAGGGTTTCTCCATGCTCCGCCATGACTAATGTTATCTACCAACAATTGCAAATGTTTGTTTCCAAAATCCACCAACATCTCATGAGAATCCTAGGATTAAGATTGGTACAACATTATGTTAAAAGGGTTTTGTACACAAAGTCTCTTAAACACAACAGTTCATGCACTAAACAGTGGGACATTTACGTAAAAGCTGTGGTACTATACACGAAAAGACTGCTGTATTACTTTTCTGATAGTTTCCTGGAGTACAGATCAGTATACAGGCTTCTTTATTCATTACAATTTGATTACATATCAACTGTTAGGTAATTGGAAATGGCAAGAGAAGAAAAAAAAAGAAAAAATAATAATAATAAAAAAAAACAATAAAAAAAAACACCTGCTGGACATCCCCCTCAGTCCACATTTACATCGGCCCGTTTTAACATGCGCTGCACTGGTAGTGTGGCTAAGCCACACAGCATCGGTGTGAAAATGGCTATAGGGGGCTAGTAAACACTCTCGTAGGAGCAGTAAATTTATTGGAAATGGAAGGTTATACAAATAAAATCAAACCTGTTAGACTGCACACACATGATCAATACATGCTTACGTGTATGTAAACAACAGATACGCCACACATGTGGTGTACTGCCACAAACATTGGAGTGGAAGCAATATGTAGGGCCGCAACTAATGATTTTCATAATCTATTGTTTCGATTAAATAGGATAATAACCTTAAAGATGGTATATAATTTAGTTAATATGTAAAGTTTAAACAAAAAAATCAATTTATTCTTAAATATCTATATGCAATGGTAAACATAAAATAACCAACTATATGATTAGGGAGAAAAATCTCTAATCCACTCTGAGAATAACAGACAAAAGATATACTATTAGAGAAAATTTTTATATTATTTTTTTTACTAGTAATGGCGGTGATCAGCGATTTTTATGGTGACTGCGACATTATGGCGGACACATCTGACATTTTTGACACCATTGTCATTTATACAGCAATCAGTGCTATTTAAATGCACCGATTCCTGTGTAAATGACACTGGCAGTGAAGGAGTTAACCACTAGGCGGTGAGGGGTTACATATTACTTTTTTTATTGTAGGGGGGCGTGGCCTGGCATGTGACGTCACTGATTGTATTTTCCTATAACAGGGAACAGACGATCAGTGACAGCCACAGTAGGAAGCATGGGGAGAGGTTCGTTTACACATACCTCTCCTCATTCTTCAGCTCTTTGACCCGATCGCGGGACACCAGCAGCAATCGGGTCCCCTGGTCCCGCTGCCACGGTCACGGAGCTCAGGACCGGGTCGGGAGCATGCCACCGTGCTCCCCATCCACGGCTGGGCACTTAAAGAGCAACGTACCGGTAAGTGCTTGTGCCCAGCTGTACCATTCTGCCGATGTATATATGCAGGAGGCGGTCCTTAACCACTTGAGGACCGCCGTATTGCCATTGTACGTCAGCACAATGGCACAGGCAGGCATAATCACGTACATCTACGTGATTGCCTTCCAGCGGGTGGGGGGTCCCATCGGACCCCCTCCCGCTGGTTACGGCGGTCCGATTCGGTACAGGAGCGCTCCGTGATGAGGGGATGGCCGTTCGTTTTCGGCCACCCCCTCTGGATCGCTCCTGGCCAATGAGAAGCTTCCTCCCCTGTGTATTGTTTACACAGGAAGGAGGAAGTGATGTCATTCTCCTCGGGGCGGTCTTTTTGACCGGACTACGAGGAGAAGAGTAAAAGTAAGTCTGCACGAACACTACACTGACATGTAGGTACACACAGGCACACAAACCCCCCCCAGTCACAGTGTCACTGATTGCATTGATCATTTCTTTACTGATCAATGCATTCAGTGTCAGTTGTGACAGTAAAAACTGTCAGGACAGTTAGTGTTAGGTCCAGGGTAGCCCCCTATCACCCCCCAATAAAGATTTAACCCCCTGATTGCCCCTAGAGTTAACCCTTTCACCCCCTTTTGCCAGTGTCACTAAGCGATCATTTTTCTGATCGCTGCATGTGTCGCTAGTGTCGCTAGGTAGCTAGTTATTTTTTTAGGTTCACCGCCAGGTTTTTATATCGCTAGGTACCCCGATATACTACCCAATAATGTTTTTAACCCCCTGATTGCCGCTAGTTAACCCTTTCACCCCCTTTTGCCAGTGTCACTAAGCGATCGTTTTTCTGATCGCTGCATTAGTGTCGCTACAGTCGCTAGGTAGCTAGTTATTTTTTTAGGTTCACCGCCAGGTTTTTATAGCGCTAGGTACCCCGATATACTACCCAATAATGGTTTTAACCCCCTGATTTCCGCTAGTTAACCCTTTCACCCCCTTTTGCCAGTGTCACTAAGCGATAATTTTTCTGAACGCTGCATCAGTGTCGCTAGTGTCGCTAGGTAGCTAGTTAACTAGGCTCCCAAAAAGTCCCCCACATGTGGTATCCCCGTACTCGGGAGAAGCAGCAGAATTTATTTTGGGGTGTAATTTGACTTCTGCCCATAGCATGTGTGAGCAATATATCATTTAGTGACAACTTTGTGCAAAAAAAAAAAAGTTTGTAATATTCCCGCAACTTTTGGCAAAATATAAAATATTCCATGGACTCAACATGCCTATCAGTAAATAGCTTGGGGTGTCTACTTTCCAAAATGGGGTCATTTGGGGGGGTTTTGTGCTATTTTGGCATTTTATGGCCTTCGAAACTGTGATAGGTAGTGAGGAGTTAAATCAAAAATTTGCACCCTTAGAAATCCTGAAGGTGGTGATTGGTTTTCGGGGTGCCGTGCGCGACTAGACTCCCAAAAAGTCCCACACATGTGGTATCCCCGTACTCGGGAGAAGCAGCAGAATGTATTTTGGGGTGTCATCTCACATATAACCATGGCATGTGTGAGCAATATATCATTTAGTGACAACTTTTTGTAAAAAAATTTTTATTTTTTTTTTTTGTCATTATTCAATCCCTTAGGACAAAAAAAATAAATATTCAATGGGCTCAACATACCCATCAGCAATTTCCTTGGGGTGTGTACTTTCCAAAATGGGGTCATTTGGGGGGGATTTGTACTGCCCTGCCAATTTAGCACCTCAAGAAATGAGATCGGCAGTCATAAATTAAAAGCTGTGTAAATTCCAGAAAATGTACTCTAGTTTGTAGACGCTATAACTTTTGCGCAAACCAAAAAATATACGCTTATTGACATTTTTTTTACTAAAGACATGTGGCTGAATAAATTTTGCCCTCAATGTATGACTAAAATTTAGTTTATTCGATTTTTCTTATAACAAAAAGAAGAAAATATCTTTTTTTTTCAAAATTTTCGCTCTTTTTCCATTTATATCGCAAAAAAAAAAAAAATCGCAGAGGCAATCAAATACCATCAAAAGAAAGCTCTATTTGTGGGAAGAAAAGGACGCAAATTTCGTTTGGGTGCAATATTGCATGACCGCGCAATTACCAGTTAAAGCAGCGCAGTGCGAAATTGCAAAAAGACCTCTGGTCCTTAACCACTTTCAGACCGGACCATTTTGCTGGTAAATGACCAGAGGTCTTTTTACACTTTGGCACTGCGCTGCTTTAACTGGTAATTGCGCGGTCATGCAATGTTGTACCCAAACAAAATTTGCGTCCTTTTCTTCCCACAAATAGAGCTTTCTTTTGATGGTATTTGATTGCCTCTGCGATTTTTATTTTTTGCGATATAAACGTAAAAAGACCGCAAATTTTGAAAAAAAATTATATTTTCTACTTTTTGTTATTAGAAAAATCCAATAAACTCAATTTTAGTCATACATTTAGGCCAAAATGTATTCAGCCACATGTCTTTGGTAAAAAAAAAGTCAATAATTGTATATTTATTGGTTTGCGCAAAAGTTGTCACATCTACAAACTAAGGTACGTTTTCTGGAATTTACGCAGCTTTTAGTTTACGACTGCCTATCTCATTTCTTGAGGTGCTAAAATGACAGGGCAGTACAAAACCCCCCCAAATGACCCCATTTTGGAAAGTAGACCCCCTAAGGAAATTGATAAGAGGCATGTTGAGCCCATTGAATATTTTATTTTTTTGCCTCAAGCGATTGAATAATGACAAAAAAAAAATTTTTTTTTTTTTTTTTACACAAAGTTGTCACTAAATGATATATTGCTCACACATGCTATGGGCGTATGTGAAATGACACCCCAAAATAAATTCTGCTGCTTCTCCTGAGTACGGGGATACCACATATGTGGGACTTTTTGGGAGCCTAGCCGCGTACAGGGCCCCGAAAACCAAGCACCGCCTTCAGGCTTTCTAAGGGCGTAAATTTTTGATTTCACGCCTCACTACCTATTACAGTTTTGAAGGCCATAAAATGCCAAGATGGCACAAAACCCCCACAAATGACCCCATTTTAGAAAGTAGACACCCCAAGCTATTTGCTGAGAGGCATGTTGAGTCCATGGAATATTTTATATTTTGCCACAAGTTGCGGGAAAATTACAAACTTTTTTTTTTTTTTTTTTTTTTTCACAAAGTTGTCACTAAATGATATATTGCTCATGCATGCCATGGGCATATGAGAAATGACACCCCAAAATAAATTCTGCTGCTTCTCTTGAGTACGGGGATACCACATATGTGGGACTTTTTGGGAGCCTAGCCGCGTACGGGGCCCCGAAAACCAAGCACCGCCTTCAGGCTTTCTAAGGGCGTAATTTTTTGAGTTCACTTCTCACTACCTATTACAGTTTTGAAGGCCATAAAATGCCAAGATGGCACAAAACCCCCACAAATGACCCCATTTTAGAAAGTAGACACCCCAAGCTATTTGCTGAGAGGCATGTTGAGTCCATGGAATATTTTATATTTTGCCACAAGTTGCGGGAAAATTACAAACTTTTTTTTTTTTTCACAAAGTTGTCACTAAATGATATATTGCTCACGCATGCCATGGGCATATGTGAAATGACACCCCAAAATAAATTCTGCTGCTTCTCCTGAGTACGGGGATACCACATATGTGGGACTTTTTGGGAGCCTAGCCGCGTACGGGGCCCCAAAAACCAAGCACCGCCTTCAGGCTTTCTAAGGGCGTTACAGTTTTGAAGGCCATAAAATGCCAAGATGGCACAAACCCCCCCCCCCCAAATGACCCCATTTTAGAAAGTAGACACCCCTAAATTTAGGGGTACACTAGTGAGACTAGGTAATAAATGGCGGGTGCCCTGAAACTATAAAAAAATAACTAACCAACCAGCGTCACCTGTAACAGTTATATGGTGATCACTGGTGAAAGGGTTAACTAGGGGGCAATCAGGGGGCTTTATGCGGTAGTATATGGGGGTCCCTAGCGCTATAAAAAGCTGCGGCGAACCTAAATACCTACCTGCCTAACTAGCGTCACCTGTGACACTAATACGGCGATCAGAAAAATGATCGCTTATTAGGCTGGGTTCACACTGGAGCGATGCGGAAACGCCGCGAATCCGCGGCGGGTTCCCGCATCGCATGCCTCCCGGCGGCAGTTCACACTGCCCTATGCGAACTGCTGGGAGTGTCAGTGAAATGTTACTGACACCCCCAGATCAGTTCGCATATCGCAGTGCGATCTGCAAACTCGGATCGCATGGTGTGAACACCCATGCGATCCGATTCTGCTGCGGGCCAAAAAAAGGGTCCCGTGCGAATTTGCGGCGGGTGCGGCGGGTGTGGCGGGTGCGGCGGGTGCGGCGAATGGCTGAACTCGAATCGCACAGAGATCGGATGTGATTTGCACTGCAGTGCGGTGCGAATCACATTCGTTCTCATAAACCGCTGCAATGTGAACCCAGCCTTAGTGACACTGGCGACGGGGGGTGATCACGGGGTTAAACCTTTATTGGGGGGGTTAGGGGGGTACATTAGAACTAAAGGGGGCTAACCCTAACTGCCCTAACAGTTATTACAGTCACAAATGACACCAATGCAAAAAAAAAAAAAAAAAAAAAAAAAAAAATGACATTGGTGTCACTGTGACTGGGGGGCAGGGGTAATTGGGGGGGTGATCGGGGGGTAAAGGGGGGGTGTGAGTGTGCCTGGCATGTTCTACTGTGTGTGGGATGTGTTGGTGCAACTCACTGATCCGCTCTCCTCCGTGTCGGAACGAAAAATACCGACACGGAGGAGAGAATACATCACTTCCTCTCCTGTGTTTACATTACAGGAGAGGAAGTGATGTCACCGGGGATTTCCATTCGTCGGGAGCGATCGCGAGGGGGTGGCCATGAATGAATGGCCGTCCCCTCGTCCGGGATCGCTCCCGAACGAAAACCGACCGCCGCAGGCACCGGGCGGGGGCCCGATCGGGCCCCCGACCCGCGGGAGGCAAAGGACGTACATGTATGTGCTTATGCCTGCCCGTGCCATTCTGCCGACGTACATCGGCGTGCGGCGGTCGGCAAGTGGTTAAGGTGTTTATTGGTCCGGAGCTGAAGTGGTTAAAGATAATTTTTTCTCTTTTTTACAAGAAACAGTTAAGTGCAATAGCAAATTATACGGCCGCCTGCAAAACTTTGCAGCCAAAACAGGCATCTGCTTGTGACATCTACCTTGTAGAATTTGGTAAAAGGTGTGAACAGCCGACCAAGTCGCCGATTTACACACTTGAGCGACAGACGCTTGATGTTGGAAGGCCCAAGACGTTCCAATCGCCCTGGTGGAATGGCCCGTGACCGGAAAGGGGGGCACCAGCCCCTTCAAGGTGTAGGCCTGTACTACACTGTCTGATCCACCTTGAAATGGTGGCAGATGAGATCGCCATGCCTTTTTTCGGACCATGGACCGAAACAAACAGTCTGACTTCCGAAAGGGAGCAGCAGCAGCAGACAATTACACCCTCAGAGCCCAGACCACGTCCAAGGAATGGAGGGCCACCTCCTTAGGATGTGTCGGTTTACGACACGATGGTAATACAATGTCTACATTGATGTGAAACGTCAAAACCACCTTCGGCAGAAAAGAAGGTTGCAGACGCAATACCACTTTATCCTTGTGGATAATCAGATAGGGCGACTTAAAAGACACGGTCGCCAGTTCCGAAACCCTCCTAGCCGATGTAATGGCCACTAGAAAGACCACTTTCTGGGAAAGAGTCAACAGAGGAATCTCTCCGATATTCTCAAATGGCGGTTTCTGAAGCGCCAATAACACCAGGTTCAGATCCCAGGGGGGTAGCGGTGGACACACCACTTAGGAACTACATGTTGGACCCCCTGTACAAAAGTGCTCACTAAAGAGTGAGACGCCAGGGGTCGGTGTGGGGGGGAGGAAAGCCAGCCAATGCTGATATTTGTCCTTTAATGGTGCTTAAAGTCAATTTCTGGTCTACTCCTTGCTGTAGAACAGCAGGATCCTGGATATAGAATAGGAGCGCGGACGTCATCCTTTCTCCTCATACATGGAGATGTAGGCCTTCCAGCTACGATGATTTATCTTCAGAGAAGAAGATTTTGATAGGCCCCGATTCCTTAGCACCTGGCTCTCAATAGCCATGCTGTTAAAGCAGGATGGAGAATCGGACCTCGAGACAGAAGGTCCTCTCGTAAGGGCAGTCGCCAGGGGGAGTCCATCACCAGGCGCACTAGGTCTGCGTACCAGGGACGTTGAGGTCAATCTGGTGCAATCTGAATTACTGGAATCCCTTCAGCCTCCACTCTGCAAAGCAGACGTGGCAGCAGTTTTAGCGGCATAGATCAGCTGGTACTGACCCCACGGAGCCACCAGCGCGTCTGCCCAAGGACCTCTTGTCCTCTAAATGAATCCCAGCACCTTTCCGATTGAGAGGGAAGGCCAGAAGATCCACGTCTGATGTGGCCCAACGTATGCACAGCAGCCTGAACACCCCCGGATGTAGCGCCCATTCTCCTGGATTAAGCATCTGGCGACTTAGGTAGTCCATCTGCCAGTTGTCCACTCCCGGGATGTAAATGGCCGATAGGGCCGGTACATGTCGCTCTGCCCACTGAAGGATGTGAGCGACCTCCCATGCGGCAGCAGAGCTTCTTGTTCCTTCTTGATTGACATATGCCACCGTCGTGGCGTGGTCTGACTGGATCCTGATCGGACGCCCTCAAAGTCTCATTGACCATGTGGAGAGGCATAGCCTGACCACTCGTAGCTCAAGCACATTGATCGGCAACTTGGATTCCTCCTCCGACCAGAGGCCCTGGGTCGACTGTACTCCACCCCAGCTGGTGTCTGTTGTGATCACTGTCCAATTCATAGGTAGGAACGACTTCCCGGACCAAAGTGCAGGGGATCTCAGCCACCAGAGTAGGGAGTCCCTGACTAACTGGCTCTCGTCAATCTGCCGATCCAGGGATAACGGAGATTTGTCCCATTCGTCAAAATCTCTTTCTGCAAGACTCTGGTGTGGAACTGGGCATACGGTACTGCCTCGAGGGAGGCCACCATGAGTCCAAGGACTTGCATGCAGAAGCGTAGCGATGATCACCTGCGGTTCATCAACAGTTTTACCATGGCTCTGAGAGTCTGCAGCGAGAAACACTCTCGCTTACATGGAGTTCAGCAGCAAGCCTAGGTACTCCAAGTGCAGAGTGGGTATGATCACAGACTTTTTAGGTCCAACAGCCACCCAAATTCCTGCAGTGTCTGCATGGTGATCGCCACATCCTCCTCTAATTCTGAGGTGGAAGATGCTCTCAGGAGCAGATCGCCTAGGTAAACTGCGATCACGATCCCACGTTGTCGCAGCAACGCCAAAACTGGAGCCAATACCTTGGTAAAGACTCGGGGGGGGGGGGGGGGGGGGGTTGATGCCAAGCCAAAAGGGAGAGTCACAAACTAGTAGCGGGCTTCCCCAACTGCAAATCACAGAAACTTATGATGCCGAAGGCATATGGGTATGTGCAGGTACGCATCCTGGATGTCCAAAGACACCAGGGAGTCCCCTTGATGGAGTGCAGCGACTACTGAGCGAACTGATTCCATTCTGAACGTCTATACTTTTACTAAGTAATTGAGGGGCTTTAGGTCCAAGATAGGAAGTACCACTTCCTTTATGGGGACTACAGATTGGAGTAGAACCCCTGGAATCTTTCCGGCTCCGAAACAGGTACTATCACCCCGTGACTCAGGTGGTCACTTACTGCTCCCATTAGGGCCTCACAGCAAGCCGGGAGTAAGCGTATACTGCAGGGCCTGCTTTTTACCACCTTTGCGCCCACGCACCCCCTCCATCTTGGCAACAAACGTATTAAAGACCGCTGACAAGGGCACAAAGGCACTGCACTGTCTGCAGTTGCCTGGATTTCGGGGGTAGAAACACCAGTTTCTGAAGCCATGCTGACCCTACCCTGTCTGCCACCTGCTGGAGACTTAGGATAGTGATGGTCCCACCCTCCTAACAACTGCAGGCTGAGGGGCCCCCACCGCAGGACTCACCACCCTGACCAAGTTCTGCGCTGTCCAGCGAGTTGTGCCTGTGTCAGTTCCCAGCTGCTTGTGAAAGAAAACCATGCTGTGCTGAACCCCAGAGAACAGCGCTGTGCATGAAAAACGTGTTTAGGCTTCAACAAAATGGCCGCTGAGCGTCCAGTATAAAGGACAATCACAGGGAAAATGGCCACCGGACTACAGAAAAAGGGAGTCTGACCACACTTCTCCCTGGTCACACCAAAAATGGCCACTGAGCACTGTATGCAATGAGAGACAGTTAAAACAGGCAGAGGAAATGGCGGCAAACAGCACTACAGTGATCAGCAGACACAGACCTCCACACACCCAGGGGAGAGACATTACAGACATCCAGGGCACAGCCACCCAGCGCATCCCCCACCCAAGGTGAGAGCCCCCAGGGGGCCCCATCTCTGGCACGCATACCGCTCAGCAGCCCATGCATCATCCCCCATGGGGGGATAGTGACAGGGAGAGGAGGGAGGCGAGGGACCCCCAAAATCAACCTCCCAGGGAATGCCCAGCTGCTCAGCCCCACCGAGGCAGGGAGAGCTGTACTTACCAGTCCTGATGAGCTGGGGAAAATTCCATCACAGACCCACTCTCCGATCAGTACGGGGTGGCTGCTGGCCTGGCACACTGACATCAGTAGCCCGGTCATGCGTGTGCCCTGGAGCATTAAGCTCACCAGCCGCCCCTGGAGCCTGTCCTGGCCGACCAAGCGCGGAGCTCTGGTCTGCACACACTTGCTGGCCAGGCTGGGGAGACGATAAGGGTATCCCAGCCTGTCACCCAGCCGGCAGTTGATAGCAGATCACAGGATCTAAATCTTGCGCAAAAGGCAAACTTCTGTAGAAAAAAAATCCACGTACCGATGGGCCCTCAGGGTTCCTAGGTCCTTCTCCTTCACTAGGCTGAAAAAAAAAAAAACTGAGGCTGCAGTATGCAGGCTGGGAGGTTGTTACCCAAGGGACTGCTCCTTGGGCGGAACTAGAAAGTTCTGGTTTTGTTGTACATGTTAACATGTTCTGCCTAGTCCTCTCCTGAAGGTGGCGTAACAACCCGATGTTCCAAGTAAAAGAGCTGCGTCAGTCAGTGAACATAAGCGAAAAGTCCTTAACCCCTTCCAAATACACAGCAGCTGAAACCCAGATGTGAATGTGTCCCATAGGAAACCATGTTAAATGAACTGTAGTATGTCTGCGCAAAAATCACCAAAAAACGCATAGGTGTGAACCAGGCTGAAGATGATTAGTAACAGCAGCAGCATGCTTTTTTTGCATCACCTGCATAATGAGGTTAAAAAAAAAAACTAAAATGAGCCCTTTACAGCACAAAAACAGGTGATCGCTACTGTAAGGGGATCATTTATAATGTGAAACAGAATATACAGTGCTTTGCGAAAGTATTCGGCCCCCTTGAACTTTTCAACCTTTTGCCACATTTCAGGCTTCAAAACGTAAAGATATAAAATTTAAATTTTTTGTGACGAATCACCAACAAGTGGGACACAATTGTGAAGTGGAACGAAATCTATTGGATTTTTGAAACTTTAATAAAAAAATGAAAAGTGGGGCGTGCAAAATTATTCGGCCCCCTTGCGTTAATACTTTGTAGAGCCACCTTTTGCTGCGATTACAGCTGCAAGTCGCTTGGGGTATGTCTCTATCAGTATTGCACATCGAGAGACTGAAATTCTTGCCCATTCTTCCTTGCAAAACAGCTCGAGCTCAGTGAGGTTGGATGGAGAGCGTTTGTGAACAGCAGTTTTCAGCTCTTTCCACAGATTCTCGATTGGATTCAGGTCTGGAGTTTGACTTGGCCATTCTAACACCTGGATATGTTTATTTGTGAACCCTTCCTTTGTAGATTTTGCTGTATGTTTGGGATCATTGTCTTGTTGGAAGATAAATCTCCGTCCCAGTTTCAGGTCTTTTGCAGACTCCAACAGGTTTTCATCCAGAATGGTCCTGTATTTGGCTGCATCCATCTTCCCCTCAATTTTAACCATCTTCCCTGTCCCTGCTGAAGAAAAGCAGGCCCAAACCATGATGCTGCCACCACCATGTTTGACAGTGGGGATGGTGTGTTGAGGGTGATGAGCTGTGTTGCTTTTACGCCAAACATATCGTTTTGCATTGTGGGCAAAAAGTTTGATTTTGGTTTCATCTGACCAGAGCACCTTCTTCCACATGTTTGGTGTGTCTCCCAGGTGGCTTGTGGCAAACTTTAGACGAGACATTTTATGGATATCTTTGAGAAATGGCTTTCTTCTTGCCACTCTTCCATAAAGGCCAGATTTGTGCAGTGTACAACTGATTGTTGTCCTATGGACAGACTCTCCCACCTCAGCTGTAGTTCTCTGCAGTTCATCCAGAGCGATCATGGGCCTCTTGGCTGCATCTCTGATCAGTCTTCTTGTCTGAGCTGAAAGTTTAGAAGGACGGCCAGGTCTTGGTGGATTTGCAGTGGTCCGATACTCCTTCCATTTCAAAATGATCGCTTGCACAGTGCTCCTTGGGATGTTTAAAGCTTGGGAAATCTTTCTTGTATCCAAATCCGGCTTTAAACTTCTCCACAACAGTATTAAGGACCTGCCTGGTGTGTTCCTTGGTCTTCATGATGCTCTCTGCGCTTTCAACAGAACCCTGAGACTATCACAGAGCAGGTGCATTTATACAGAGACTTGATTACACACAGGTGGATTCTATTTATCACCATCAGTCATTTAGGACAACATTGGATCATTCAGAGATCCTCGCTGAACTTCTGGAGTGAGTTTGCTGCACTGAAAGTAAAGGGGCCGAATAATTTTGCACGCACCACTTTTCAGTTTTAAATTTGCTAAAAAAAAAGGTTAAATTATCCAATAGATTTCGTTCCACTTCACAATTGTGTCCCACTTGTTGGCGATTCTTCACAAAAAAAATTTAATTTTATATCTTTACGTTTGAAGCCTGAAATGAGGCAAAAGGTTGAAAAGTTCAAGGGGGGCGAATACTTTCGCAAGGCACTGTATATTATATATCTATATATCTCCAGAAGTAGGATATATGGGCATTTTAACTAGGAGTCAGATATAAGGGGGGAAGGGAGATATAAATCTTTTATATTAAAGTAGTACTAAAAGCTGAGACTTTTTTCATGGATATAATCATTTAAATATAATGCACAATACTGGTAAAAGTTTGCTTTAAAATTTAATTGCAATGCCTTATATTAACTCTAGTCTATCAGCCTCCACCTTCTCTGTACAGATGCTGCATTAACCTGCACAGAGTCTTTAGCCAAGGCTCACATTGGAGCGATTTAGCAAGCAATTTGAGAGATCAAAACGCATGACAAGTCGCAGCCTATTGGAGACAATGGCACTGATCCAATCGGTGTGACACCAATTTTGCAGCGCTGCATCCATTTGCAAACGTAGTTTCTGCACTACTTTTGAAGATTTCAGGTGCGACTTCAATAGACATCTGTGCATGAAGCCACATAGAGGTCTATCAAGTAGCAGCTGAAATCGCGCTGACCTTGCTACTTTGAAATCACGCTACTTCAAGTGAAGTAGCATCAATGTGAACCAGGGCTTAAAGCGATTTTTTTTTTTTTTAAACAAACATGTTATAGTTACCTGCTCTGTAATGGTTTTGCATAGAGCAGCCCAGATCCTCCTCTTCTGGGTTCCCCCGACGCTTCTGTCTCCAGACTGCCCCTATAGCAAGCTGCAAAGTATAGTATAGAGTGTCCCTAAAGCAAGGTAAAAATAACTTCTGCCTTTAGAACCACTCACTTCCAGCCAAGGACTACATGTCCCATGAGGCATTGCTCCGCAGTCACAAGTTCTCAGGCGCTGTTGCAGAACTACAATTCCCATGAGGCAGAGCAAGACTGACAGCCACAAGCATGACACCCAGAGGCAGAGGCATGATGGGACTTGTAGTTTTGCAACAGCTGGAGGTCCGCTAATTGCATATCCCTGCCATAGACACTCCTAAACCTTGTGGACAGCCTTCCCAGAGGAGTTGAAGCTGTTATAGCTGCAAAGCGTGGGCCAACTCAACATACGGAAGGCCTATATATATATATATATATATATATATATATATACACATATACATATACATATACATACATACACACACACACACACACACACACACACACACACACACACACACACGATACGAAAATCTGATAGAAAAATTTGTACGACAAGCTGTCTGCCAATTTTCAGGTCATTAGTACTGTGCTTTAGACAACCAATTTTGCTTTTTCATCACACAAAAACTGGATGTGCAGACTATAAAAAAAATAAAATAAAAAAAAATTCAGATGTGAACTTAACGTTGATTTTTACACATGCTCAGAAACGAAAACATACATACAAAAACTATTTAACACATCACATCGTTCTGGTGTTTTATTCTGTTGTATTTTTGGAACAATTTCGTATTGTCAGTAACCTTCATTTTCAGCCATGAGACTAGCATGCCACAAAAAAAAAAAATAAAAAAAAAATTCGGTGGTCCGAAAATCTAAGCGTGTGTACGAGACTTTGATGACATTAAAGTTCATGTGCGTGTAAAGGAGGCCCAATACGTTTGGTAATATATTGTATTGTCTGATATTTACCCAACCCAGCCCCATCTTTTAGATCAAGAAATTGGGTAAATACCGCAAACTTTATTTTAATGCAAAAATGCATTTGGTATCTCTTAGAGAACCTTCCCCTCTGTAAAGGGTGTTTCATTCTGATCAGATTACTCACAAAGTGAGGGATCCTCCTCAACTGCCTCCTCCTGCCGAGGCACAGTGTCTGGCTCAAGAGCGAAATCAAAGGCCGATTCAGGAAGGGTAGAGGTTTAATTGGCATGGCTGTGACCCCTGCTATCAATAGCCTCAAAGGCCAGAAATTCTGCCCATGAAAGCTGCCACTGCAGCAAATAGAAAAAACATGAAGCTAGCAAAACCACAGCTGATGGGTCAGCTGAATGGCCAGCAGTAGACAGGAAGTCAGAGAGGGGGCAACCATCGGAAGAAAGAGTACTAGGGGTCTGAAAGGATGAACTACCACCCCAGCACTGGAGCTAAAAGCTTACCTTCAAAGCTAGAAAATCTATGATTTTTTTTTTTCCCCTGTACTCAATCTACCATGCCATACCCAACTGTAAAGAGCCCTCAGCATAGCCAACCAGCATATGTTGCCAGATTGAAGTTAGCCTATCTGGAACCTGCAATAGCAGCTAGTGGCTATGGTGCAGCAGTAACCTAGATTGAAGAATCATTCTGTAACAGAATCAACCAAAAAGAGACCTATATGGAAGGTAAGCTGTTCCTTAGAAGAGAGAAGAGGTCGATCACCTAAATACACAAGAAAATTATATTAATATATATATTTATATAAAGCAGTGGTCAACAACTCTGTCATCAGGGCCAACCAACAGGCCAGGTTTTATGTATTACCTTGGGGAGATGCAGACTAGAATACTGCAATCACTGAACAGCAAATATCACCTGTGATGTATTTCAGTTATTTTGCAAACCTGGCCTGTTAGTGGGCCCTGAGGACAGGGTTGATAACCACTGATATAAAGGATATCCCAGCAGCTTTTTTTTTGCCTGCGTTTACCTGAGGGTAGCTCCACATAACCCAGTTTTAAATATTAGAAAAGCCTATGTCCTGTGCTGTACAACTGGGAAACATTTTACTAAAAAATAATAGAGCTCAACTCAAGACATATATAAAAGACACAAATGCAATGCTGTATTCATCAATACAGTGGAGTCCCACCCATTAATAGAACTTCCCCTGTTCGGATTCTTCCCCCCTCTGGTGTCATATTTGGCACCTTTCAGGGGGAAGCAGATACCTGTCAAATCTGTGAACCGTTCTTGGAGTGTCATTAACAATGCATTGACACCCACAACGGTTCAGAGAGGGCAGTGTGATCTGCCTGTGGGAGGGAAGCGATGCGGGAACCGGCGCTGTAATCGCACTGGTCTGAACCTAGGCTCAATGTGACACTATGGGCAAATTCAAAAATTACATTTATGATGCAGTCTGTCGCATGCATTAACACAAACATTTTTGTTTTTCCCAATCCTCATAACAGTTTAATGTTAATCCTGCCAGTAAGTGTTATTTTCCAACTTCCTTTAAGCCTTTCGCTGCCAGGCCCTGTGCGCCATTTTTACCCTCAGGTGGCCAGGCCATTTTTGCACTTTTTCCATTGCCTTTTTATATTTCCCTTACAGCTTTCAGAGTTTGCGAAAGACCCCACAAACCATATATTTTCTGAACGCACGACCAGTAGAAATAAGAGGGGGGAAAAAAAGTGTTACTGATTTTTAAGGCTCCACAATATTTGCGCAAATGCTTATCAAAACAATATTTTCTCTGAAAATAGACTATAATCATTAATAAAAACACAGCTAATTTTACAAAATTCCTGATAAATATAAAAGCTTAACCTGTATTGAGTTAATATTTGTAAATTTTAAATTGTCCCTTTTTGCTAAATGGCGAGTATCCACTGTAAATATCCAAATTTCTCTACAAATCTAGAGAATTTCCTTTTTCTCTTATAGCTTTCAGAATTTGTAAAAGACCCTCCAAACCATATATTTTCTGAAAGCACATGACCTGTAGAATAAAAAAAAAAAAAAAAAAAAGTGCTATTTTTAAAGGCCATGCGATATTTGCGCAAGTGTTTATCAAAACAAGATTTTCGCGCAAAAAAGAGAAAAAAAAAAACCACACCAAAAATCAATAATTAGCACCTAAAAACACAGCACATTTTACATAAAAGCTTAATCTGCTTTGAGTGAATATTTGTAAAATTTTAGTGACCATGAGCTTTAACAGTGGAATGTAGGTCCGTACAGACTTGGCCACCTGCAGGCACTTCTGTAGGTCCGTACGGCATACGGACCTGCCAGCAAAAAGGGTTAATAGGCCAAGGTATCCAGCAAAAGTGGCAGTTAAGAGGTTGAACAAAAAAACAGGGGTGCTTACAATGATCATCTTATCAAGAGGGTTTAAACCTTTATCCAAAAAGAGGGGGGGGGGGGGAATCACTGTACCTGCTTAATAAGTGATAGCTGGAATTTGGGCTTTAATAGGTCAGTCACATATGTGAAGTCCACCAAATCTAATAGTCCATTTAAAACTACCCTCTCCCACAGGTTGAAAACAATGCTGTCCAAAAGTGGTTATACTGCTCCTCCATGGGATTTAGTGAGCATAGGCACACTAAGACAGTGGGTGTGTTAGTGGAAGGATTACCAGGTAAAAAAGGAAAGGTTTTAAAACGTTAACCTAAAATTTTGCTCTTTGATTTCGATATGCTTCAAAAATAGAGACTGATACTTGACTCACAATTATCGACTTTTTCATGTGCTCTCCTTGATCACTTGAAAGATCATCTTCAGACATCGAAAGTACTACTTCAAAGCAACTCCTGAAAATAGTAAAACACACTAAGATAAGGGGACAAAAAAAAAAACTCAGCTTAACATGAAGTCAGAATTTGCATACTATACATTACCAGCTCCTGGGACAAACATAAGGATGTTTAAAAATATGTATATGCTCTTCTAGGTTTTACTAAATTATCAGTATAACATTTTAGAAAGTGTCAGCTTTACTCCAAAGGTACAAACCAAAAAAAGCTGCAGATACACATAACAGCTGTGGCCTTGAGAACAAAGCTGTTATGACAATTGGGCCACCATGAAAACATTGCTTCAACATTTCCTAAAGGTGGAAGATTGCCCATCAGCACATTCAAGGGGTGGGCCAATAGGAATGAGGGTGGAGAGGTACTGGCTAGCTCCAAAAATACCCAGATGTGGACTATGGTATAGGATTCAGCAATACCTGCAGTGAAATACCTTAGGCCCCTTTCACACGGGACGGATCAGTAATGATCCGCCCCGTGATGATCCGCTCGCTCAGCGGGGATCGCTCCGTTGTCCCAGCTGAGCCGGCGGCGGACAGGGCGGTCCCAGCACACTGTGCAGGGGCTGCCCTGTCAGCTCTCAGTTCTCCTCTGTGGGGGATTGGACGAGCACAGACCGTCTGTCCGTGTTCATTCGATCCGCTCTGCAGACGGATAGAAAAATAGGATTCTCCTCCGTCTGCAGAATCGGACAATTGCGGAGGCGGACAATATCGGGTGTCTGCGGATGTTCATTCGCAGACACCCGCTATCCCATAGGGATGCATGTATGTCCGTATTTCATCCGCAAACAGGTGGATGAAATACAGACATACTGTCCGCATGTGTGAAAGGGGCCTTACAGTGAAACGAAACATCTGATTGTACTCCTTTCAATATTCCAGCGATGCAGCAGTTATACATCTTGCTGGCTGTTGCCATCTTCTCCCCAGGTGCTGGGTTTTTGGCCTCTTGATTGGCCACTGAAGGATGATATCATCTGCATGTGCATGGAAGTCAGAGTGCGCCAAGAATGCACATGTGCAGCTCTGTATACATTTAATAGAAATTGCAAGCAGGCAAATGTGCCCGCCAGCAGTTTTCAAGCCAGGTTTCATTCTACTTCAAGGCTACATTCACCTAGCACTTTTTGTGTTCAGAGGCAACAAAATGATGCCCCTAGATGCAGCACACAAACTGGCCAATTAACTGCACCCAGTTTGTACATGGCCAAATCTCTGCAGAAAAGCCAAACTCTGTATGCATAATGTGTCCAGGGTTACTCAGCAGCTTTATTCATGTGTAACCACTCAGACGAGCGGTTAGCATGCAGCAGCACCAGACACTTATTTGTATGGAGCACAAAACTGACAGCCAAGGCCGTTCACACCCGCCGGCAATAACAACCCCTTTAACCACTTAAGGACCGCCGCATGTAGATATACGTCGACAGAATGGCATGTACGGCACAAGCACGTACCCGCTTGCCTTCCAGTGGGTGGGGGGTCCGATCGGACCCCCTCCCGCTGGCTGCGGCGGTCGGTTTCGCTTCAGGAGCGATCCGGGATGAGGGGATGGCCGTTGGTTTCTGGCCATCCCCTCTCGAGCGCTCCTGGCGAATGAGAAGCTTCCCCTGCCTGTGTAGTGTAAACACAGGCAGGGAGGAAGTGATGTCACTCTCCTTGGGGCGGTCTTTTTGACCGGACTGCGAGGAGAGGAAATAGTAAGTGTGCATCAACACTACACGGACATGTAGGTACACATAGGCACACAAATCGCCCCCGCCCCCAGTCGCAGTGTCACTGATTGAAGTGATCATTTATTTACTGATCACTGCATTTAGTGTCAGTTGTGACAGTAAAAAGTGTCAGGGCAGTTAGTGTTAGGTCTAGGGTAGCCCCCTACCGCCCCAATAAAGGTTTAACCCCCCGATTGCCCCTAGTTAACCCTTTCACCCCCTTTTGCCAGTGTCACTAAGCAATCGTTTTTCTGATCGCTGCATTAGTGTCACTGGTGCCGCTAGGTAGCTAGTTATTTATTTAGGTTCACTGCCAGGTTTTTATAATCGCTAGGTACCCCGATATACTACCCAATAAAGATTTTAACCCCCTGATTGCCCCTAAAGTTAACCCTTTTACCAGCGATCACCGGATAAGTGTCACTGGGGATGCTGGATAGCCAGTTAGTTATTTAGGTTCCCCGTCAGGTTTTTATATAGCGTCAGGGACCCCCATATACTACCTAATAAAGATTTTAACCCCCTGATTGCCCCTAGTTAACCCTTTCACCAGTGATCACCCTATAAGTGTTACGGGTGACTCTGGTTAGTTTGCTTTTTATAGCATCAGGGCACCCACCATTTATTACCCAATAAGGGTTTAACCCCCTGATCACCCGGCGGGTGATACCAATTAGGTTTTAGGGTCAGGGTCTGCGTCACCCCAGGCAGCACTAGGTTAGTGCCAGTACCGCTAACACCCATGCGCAAAGCATACACCTCCCGTAGTGGTATAGTATCTGAACAGATCAATATCTGATCAGATCTATACTAACGTCCCCAGCAGTTTAGGGTTCCAAAAAAAAAAAAAGCATCGTTAGTGGGATCAGCCCAGATACCTGCTGGCACCTGCGTTTGGGCCCCTCCGCCCAGCCCACCCAAGTGCAGTATCGATCGATCACTGTCACTTACAAAACGCTAAAGACATAACTGCAGCGTTCGCAGAGTCAGGCCTGATCCCTGCGATCGCTAACAGTTTTTTTTGGTAGCGTTTTATATTTAAATCCTGAAGGCAGTGCTTGGTTTTCGGGGTCCTGTACACGGCTAGGCTCCCAAAAAGTCCCCCACATGTGGTATCCCCGTACTCGGGAGAAGCAGCGGAATTTATTTTGGGGTGTAATTTCACTTATGCCCATAGCATGTGTGAGCAATATATCATTTAGTGACAACTTTGTGCAAAAAAAAAAAAAAGTTTGTAATATTCCCGCAACTTGTGGCAAAATATAAAATATTTCATGGACTCAACATACCTCGTCCTGGATATCCAGGGATGCCAGGAAGTCCCCCTGATGGAGTGCACTGACCACGAAGTGAACTAATTCCACCCTGAACCTTTGCACTTTCACAAAGCTGTTGAGGGCCTTCAAGTCCAGGATTGGACATACCCCTTCCTTTTTGGGGACTACAAGCAGATTGGAGTAGAATCTCTGAAACCTTTCCAGCCTCAGTACAGGTACTATCACCCCGCGCAGTAGCAGGTCCCAAACAGGGCTTCCCAACGAGCTTGAAGTAGAGGTAGGTCGGAGGGGAAAAAAAAAAATCTGTTTGGTGGACAAGAAAGTATGTATCCTGATGAAACCAGTTCACAAACCCATTGGGTCGGACAGTAGAGAGGTCCACCAGGCTGCAAACTCCCAAAGGCGACCCCCCCCCCCCACCCGTGAGCTGGGTGGGGGCAAACCTTCATGCGTTAACCTTTTTTGTTCAGACTTGTTTGGCTTGCAAAACCAGGGACGCTTTTGTCCTTCAGCAGGTGCCTTGTCGGACTGGGAATGCTTACCTGCCGACCCGGGTGGGCGAAAAAGCAGTTTGAGCGGAAAGAGAGGGCCCTTGCCTATGTCGTGGCTCCTTACTCTTCCTGGACTGTGGGAGCAACGTACTCTTGGCACCGGTAACATTCTATTAATGTCATCCAGCAAAGCTCCAAAAAGCCTCTCACCTTGGAGAGCAAATCCGCCAGAGCGTTTTTTTTTTAGATGCCTGGTCCGCAGACCAGCATTTCAGCCAAATCAGGCACCATAGCACCACTGCTGATACGGATGCTCTAGAAAGCAGGGGGACCATATCCAGGGCTGCATCACAGACATACTTAAGGCCCAGCACCAACTAGTCTACTAGCTCTACGCAGACCAGGGGAGACTGTTGCTTCTCCAATTCATGGTGCAACAGCTTTGCCCATTCAGTAAGCATCTGCGACACCAAGGCCATGGCCAGCACAGCTCATAACGCTGACCCCACTACTGTAAACATGGACCGGGCCACTGCTTTCGGCCCTCCTGTTGGCAGAATCCTTGAAGGCAGGAGTCCCTTCTACGGGAATCGTGGTTAATTTAACCTGGATAGCGGGGGGGGGGGGGGTCAACGACCGGAGATGTCCATTTTTTCAGGAGGCTCCCCTCAAAGGGGTAACGCACCGCCATTCTTCTTGGGACTGAAAAGGCCTGCTGAGGACTTTCCCATTCCTTGTAGATGAACTTATCAAAATAAGTCAAATACAGAAACACCTTAGGCATGCGGGCCGGTTTGCGGAACCCAAAAGGGTCCGCCATCTCAGCAGAGGCTCCTGCTGCATCCTATATTTTCAGGGTATCCCGCACCTCAGTGATAAGTGCTCCTACTAGCGCTTTTTCCTGCGCTAACCCAGACACAGAGTCATTCTCACTGTCCGAATGGTCCTGGTCCACATCCTCCGACGTGTCAGAACAGGGGCCGCCAGTCACAGCGGGACCCGAGTCTGAATCAGAGCTTTCCCCAGAAAACGGGGGTGGGGCGTTTTTAATCCCCTTGCATGCCGCTTCCACCCTGGCAACAAAGGTCTCCAGGACCACCGACAAAACGTCCATAGGTACCGCATTTTTTGCTGGTGAGCCAGTTGCAAAAGCAGGGATTTCTGGGGAAGAATCGCCAGCTTCTGACTTCCTGCTGACCCTCACTCACCTGCCACAACTTAGGGACTTAAAGCAAGGTACACAAATCCCACCCTCCTAGCTGCTCACAGACTGAGGGGCCCCTCTCACCACCCTGACCAAGTGCTGAGCTGTGCTGCTGCTGACCGCTCTGCCCTGTTTAAGTCACCAAGCGCCCAGAGTGAAAATTGTGCTGTTCTGACGTACAAAGACGTACAACGCTCTGAGGCTACAAGAAAATGGCCACCGGCCGTTCTTAGTACAAAAATCAAGAAAATGTACGCCAAACCTTCTAGATAATGGCTAACAGCCATACGCTGCATAAGACTACAGGAAAATGGCCGCGGCGCCAGCAATATGGCGGTGGCCTCTCCTGAGGTCACCTCACACGCAGTAAAAAAGGGGCAGAAAAAAAATAACGGACCATGACAGACAGCCAGCGCAGCCCTGCCAAAGCTCGGTGCCCCCCACCCGGAGGACCCCCGGCCTAAGTACCGTACCTCATGCCCAGTCACACAGTGTCCCCTGCAGGGGGAGGAGGGAATTAGGGATAGGGAGAGAGGAAAGGGAGAGTGAGAGACCCCCTAGTGGACTTCCTGGGAATGCCCAGTTGCTCCATCCTGCCGAGGCAGGGAGAGTCGTACTTACCCTTCCTGTCGGGATTGCTGGACGCATTCCACCACAGACCCATCACCCGAGCAGTACGGGGTAGCTGCTGGTCATGGCACACTTACACGGACAGCAGTAGCCCGGTCATATGTGTAACCCGGAGCATATAGCTCACCGGCCTCCTGGAGCAGAAGGGGCATGTTGTGGCCGACCCAGCACGTAGGAGAGGGGAGCATCATGGGGATTACTTATCCTAGGGACTTTACTATGTCTGTAGTCTGACCATAATGACGACATTGTCGAAAAGGGGTGGTGCACGGGTAACCCTAACCCCAAAAAAAGTTCTGCGGATGCCCATGCTACAAGGATCTATATTATCCAGCCTGTCACCCAGCCGGCTGTTGATAGTAGATCACAGGATCAAAAATTGTAGAAAAAAAATAAAAAAATCCCAGGACCAATGGTCCCCGCAGGGAGCCAGGTCCTTCTACACTAGGCAGAAGAAAAAAAAAACTGAGCTGCACGAAGCAGGGCGAGGGGTTATAGCAGGTCTTCCCCCCTGGGCAGTGCTGTGCAGTCTTGCTGTTTTCACATGTGTTACATGTTCTGCCTAGTCCTCTCCTGAAGGAGCACGATAACCCTAAGGTCAAGAATTAAAGGAGCTGTGTTCGTCAATGAAACCAAAGAGAAAAGTGGTTTAAGAGGCTGTACAACCACTTTAAGCTACAAGTAGCTGAATTTTATTGGCAGGAATCAAAAGTTTGCACTATAAAGTGAATACATCCCAAACAAGCCCGTTTTTAACAGTAAGGAGATAGAGTAACCCTATCACATTTTATAGTACCTGTCCATGATGCTGGTCTTTATATAGGATCCAGGCTTTGCTGGTGAAAGTGGGCATAACCCCAAAAGAAGTCTCCAGGGATCTGAACCAGTGGAGTACCCCATGGTTGACTAAACATTTTACAGTTTGTGCCAAAGTGAGCACCCATGCACGATTCAGTGCCCGAAGAAACATAAATGGCCATCATAGCAGTGGGGCTGTAGGGCTCCCAAAGTTTTGCCAAGGTTGCACTGCTAATGTTCTATCACAAGACCATGAGGAGCTGATTGAAGAATGCAAAGATAAAACATAAAACTAGTTAACCCCAAAAAAAAATAAAAAAATAAAATGCATAGATCCTGCTCCTTTAAAGCATCTTATACAGCACGGTGCTTGTGCTTTGTAATTTGGCACTCTAACATCTGGCTAATCCTGCCTGGCTTTAGCCCCCCACCAGAAACAGACCACAATAATTATGGCTGCTAAGCCCCTGACATTGTGTTCTGTTTGCGTCCTCCATAATCTGCTGTCTACTCTTCTGTGTCACTGCCCCATTACCCTCCTGCAGCAAAGATAATATATATCACATTTTTTTTTTTGCTTAGAATAAAGATCACAATTCTCACGGTGTAACATCTTTCACATAATTAAAAAAAATAATATATATATATATATATATATATATATATATATATGGCTCAGTTCTCTTTTTATTAAGTTATTTTTTTTAATGCAGCTGCGCAAATATGGTGTGACATAAAATATTGCAATAACCACCATTCTATTCTCTAGGGTCTCTGCAAAAAATATATATCATGTTTGGGTGCTCCAAGTTATTTTCTAGCAGAAAATAATGATTTTTACTTGTAAGAAACAAAATGTCAGAAAAGGTTTGGTCTTTAAATGGTTAAACGTCCCTCATCTACACGGCAACCAAAAATATACTTTGTTTCCACTTATTCCCCTGTTGTAGTAAAACCTGTCATGCTGCCTGGATTTTTTTTTCCCCAGCTGTGAGAACTCTGCTTTTGTTAGAAAGATGACGACATGTTTTAAGATCAGGACGGGAAAAAGATTTAGATTAACGATTAATCGTGAATATGAAAATATATTAGATAGATAGATAGATATATATATATATATATATATATATATATATATATATATATATATATCTACATACATATACATATCTCTCTCTCTCTCTATATATCTATATATAAAAAATTAGTGATGCACCGAAATTTCGGCCGCCGAAACATATCGGCCAAAAATGCTATTTTCGGCAATTTGCCGAAAGAGAAAAACAGGAAATGGGGCGTGGCCTGGGTGGAGGCGGGGCTCCGCCCCCGGTGATGCCCATCATGGGGGGTGCATAGCGCAGGAGAGCCGCCTCCGCCGCCTGTTTGATCACAGCGCCGGGAACATTACAGCTTTCATTTCAATAGCTGTGTGTTCCCGGCCGCGCGCCGTCACACACAGCCCCTCCCCCTTGTCCGGGCACTTAGATATCCTGCGGATGATCTGTCTATCTAAGTGCCCGGACAAGGGGGAGGGGCTGTGTGTGACGGCACGCGGCCGGGAACACACAGCTATTGAAATGAAAGCTGTGATGTTCCCGGCGCTGTGATCAAACAGACGACGGAGGCGGCTCTCTTCCCTGCAGAGGCTGGCTGCAAAATGGGGCACACTGGCCTGCAATGGGGGGATGCCTCCTGTACCACGTCGCCAGTCTCTGACCACCTCCTGTATAAAAATATTTTTTAAAAACAGTCATTTTCGGTATCGGTGCTGTTTCGGTTTTCGGCCTAGTGTATTTTTCATTTTCGGTATCGGCGCATCCCTAATAATATATATCTAACTCTTATACATCTCATTTAGTGTGTAACCCTAAAATGGGTTAGGGTTATAGGGGAGGCCCCTTACACACCCCCTGTGTAAGTGTAAACACAGGCAGGAGGAAGTGATGTCACTCTCCTCGTGCCGGTCTTTTTGACCGGACGGCAAGGAGAGAAGACATCCAAGTAAGTGCACCAACAGTCCACTGACACTTAGGTACACATAGGTACACATTAGGCACACAAAATCACCTCCACCCCCGCCATTTATTACCCAATAAAGGTTTAACCCTCTGCTCACCCAGTGGGTGATATGAATTAGGTTTTGGGTCAGATAGAGTCTGCGTTGCCCCAGGCAACGCTAGGTTAGTGCCTGTACCGCTAACACCCATGCGCAAAGCATACACCTCCCTTAGTGGTATAGAATCTGAACAGATCAATATCTGATCAGATCTATACTAGCGTCCCCAGCAGTTTAGGGTTCCAAAAAAAAAACACATTGTTAGCGGGATCAGTCCAGATACCTGCTAGCACCTGCGTTTTGTCCTGATCGATCACTGTCACTTACAAAACCCAACACACATAACTGCAGCGTTTGCAGAGTCAGGCTTGATCCCTGCGATCGCCAAGTTTTTTTTGGTAGCGTTTTATACAGTCGCTGACAGCCTAGGTGCTTTCTCAAAGATATCCCTTTTTTTTTTTTTTACCTGCGAGTCTCACTAGTGTACCCCTAAATTTAGAGGCCAAAATGGCAAAGCGAAGGTACACTAGTGAAGAGGCCTACACGTTTCTGAGCATGACAGATAGTGAAGAGGAAGTCACTGATCTGTCAGATTCAGGCTCAGAATATGATCCTGTCGAGGACAGCGGCTCCATGACAGATAGCTCTGATGACGAAGATGAAGTCCCTGCTAAGGTCAGGTGTACCGGACCCTGATCTTCTGATGTTGAGGTGCAAGAATCGCAGGTCCCTCGTATAGAGCAGAGAAGTACTAGAGCCGTTCATCCTTCTGGTGAACTGGCAAGCACCAGCGGCCTAGTACACCCTGGACGTACATCCAGCACTGCAGTATCACGCGGTGACGTGGCGAGTCCCATAAGTGCAGTTCAAGCTGGTGAGGTGGCAAGCACAAGTAGTGTCCCGCTGCCACCAAGAAGACGACAAAGGCAGGCCCGTCGTTCCCATAGTGCCCTTCCTGCAGAATTCGCCAATCCTGATTGGGTGCCCACCACTTCTGCAGCACCAGTACTTCCCCCATTCACTGGCCAACCCGGTATTCAGGTGGATACAGCTGATTTGACGCCACTTGATTTTTATTCGCTGTATTTCACGGAAGATCTCTATAGATCTATTGTGGACCAAACTAATTTATATAAATAAACAGATAATTATTAATAATCAATCTACTCAAGTAAATTAATTCATTTAAAAATAATCTAAGCAGCGCTCCTATCAACTCTACATATTTAGCATAGTAGATTCATATATACTTTCACATGGATAGGAATAAACAAAATTAATTAATTAGTAAAACGAATCACTCGCTGTTACTAAATAATTAGTCCAACAGTTCCAGTGCTCTAAACGCAGCGAAGATTAAGGAGGTAAACGAGTCCATAAAAGGGCCGTAGTGAGTGACTCCAGTGAGTATAGAAGGAAACTACAGTGCCTTGCGAAAGTATTCGGACCCCCTTGAACTTTTCAACCTTTTGCCACATTTCAGGCTTTAAACAAAGATATAAAATTTAATTTTTTTGTGAAGAATCACCAACAAGTGGGACACAATTGTGAAGTGGAACGAAATCTATTGGATTTTTGAAACCTTTTTAGCAAATAAAAAACTGAAAAGTGGTGCGTGCAAAATTATTCGGCCCCTTTACTTTCAGTGCAGCAAACTCACTCCAGAAGTTCAGCGAGGATCTCTGAATGATCCAATGTTGTCCTAAATGACTGATGGTGATAAATAGAATCCACCTGTGTGTAATCAAGTCTCTATATAAATGCACCTGCTCTGTGATAGTCTCAGGGTTCTGTTGAAAGCGCAGAGAGCATCATGAAGACCAAGGAACACACCAAGGCAGGTCCTTAATACTGTTGTGGAGAAGTTTAAAGCCGGATTTGGATACAAAAAGATTTCCCAAGCTTTAAACATCCCAAGGAGCACTGTGCAAGCGATCATTTTGAAATGGGAGTATCAGACCACTGCAAATCTACCAAGACCTGGCCGTCCCTCTAAACTTTCAGCTCAGACAAGGAGAAGACTGATCAGAGATGCAGCTAAGAGGCCCATGATCACTCTGGATGAACTGCAGAGAACTACAGCTGAGTTGGGAGAGTCTGTCCATAGGACAACAATCAGTTGTACACTGCACAAATCAGGCCTTTATGGAAGAGTGGCAAGAAGAAAGCCATATCTCAAAGATATCCATAAAAAGTCTCGTCTAAAGTTTGCCACAAGCCACCTGGGAGACACCAAACATGTGGAAGAAGGTGCTCTGGTCAGATGAAACCAAAATTGAACTTTTTGCCCACAATGGAAAACGATATGTTTGGCGTAAAAGCAACATAGCTCATCACCCTCAACACACCATCCCCACTGTCAAACATGGTGGTGGCAGCATCATGGTTTGGGCCTGCTTTTCTTCAGCAGGGACAGGGAAGATGGTTAAAATTGAGGGGAAGATGGATGCAGCCAAATACAGGACCATTCTGGATGAAAACCTGTTGGAGTCTGCAAAAGACCTGAAACTGGGACGGAGATTTATCTTCCAACAAGACAATGATCCCAAACATACAGCAAAATCTACAAAGGAATGGTTCACAAATAAACGTATCCAGGTGTTAGAATGGCCAAGTCAAAGTCCAGACCTGAATCCAATCGAGAATCTGTTGAAAGAGCTGAAAACTGCTGTTCACAAACGCTCTCCATCCAACCTCACTGAGCTCGAGCTGTTTTGCAAGGAAGAATGGGCAAGAATTTCAGTCTCTCGATGTGCAATACTGATAGAGACATACCCCAAGCGACTTGCAGCTGTAATCGCAGCAAAAGGTGGCTCTACAAAGTATTAACGCAAGGGGGCCGAATAATTTTGCACGCCCCACTTTTCATTTTTTTATTAGTTAAAAAAAGTTTCAAAAATCCAATAGATTTCGTTCCACTTCACAATTGTGTCCCACTTGTTGGTGATTCTTCACAAAATATAAAAATTTTATATCTTTATGTTTGAAGCCTGAAATGTGGCAAACGGTTGAAAAGTTCAAGGGGGCCGAATACTTTCGCAAGGCACTGTAAGTGCACTTCACCCAAACTCCTCCACAAGGTGCTCCACACTCCCACAGGGGGTTAAACTCACCAGAAATTCATCTATAATGAGCCTTACTCCAAATATCAGCACAATCACTTCTGATTATACGATTCCCTTTTCCAATGATATACAAACAGCAGTTGTGTGTATTGGACGCACACTTTCACTCCATATTTATACCTTCATACGTCAGAAATAGCAGCAGCACATGGAAAAAGAAGCTCCACATCGAGTAGATCCTTTTATGTTTCAGTTTAAAATCAATTTCTCATTTGGCAGATGCAGTGAACACTTAGACCCCTTTCACACTGGGGCGTTTTTCATGCGCTTTAGCGTTAAAAAAAGTGCCTGAAAGAAGCTGCAACTGCAAACCCAATGTAAAAGCAAAACATCAAAAGGGGTGGGCCTCAATGACCAGTTGTTGGTGCCATATCTAGTTGCCCGTAAGGCCAGACGCTGGTACAAAAAAGTGTCTGTTTACTTATTTCAATTGGCTTTGCTGAACGCTTATGTGCTATACAGAGCTTCAGGTGGGACTTTATCCTCTCTTTTTTTTCCAGAGAGAGGTTGTCACAGACCTTCTGTATCCAGACTGTTCTGCACCTCACCATTCCCAACCAAATGCAGTAAGCCGACTGCATGAGAGGCATTTTCCTTATGTCCTCCTGAGTACCCCTACCAAACGAACCCCCCAAAAAAGATGTCGTGTCTGTACCAAGCGCAGATATAAGCGTGACACCCGTTATTGTCCACGCTATCCTGGCAATCCTGGTCTTTGCCTTGGTGAATGCTTTGAACGCTACCACACACTAGTGAAGTATTAGCGTAGGGTACAGCATTTCACAGGCTAGGACACACTAACACAGGGTCTCCCAAGATGCCATTGCATTTTGAGAGACCCGAAACGTTACAGTTGTTACAGTTTACAATTAAAAAAAAAAAGTAGGACAAAAATATAAAAACCAAAAATAGTTGTTTTATTGTTCTCTATTGTTGCTCTTTTTTACTGTATTCTATTCTGCAATATTTTATTATGTTTTATCATGCTTGCTTTCCGGGTATGTAATTTTTTTTATACTTTACTGGTTACCGTTTTATTGTTAACCTTTTTTTTGTTTTCAGGAGCACCATTCAGCTGCAGCGCGGATTTATTTATTTATCTTGACAGCAATAGCGTTTGCTCCCACGATACATAAAGCCTTGACTCCAGTGCTGTAGGAGGTGATTTCACCACCACAGTTAAAAAAAAAAAAAAAAAAGGAGCATATATGCCGAAGCATGGGGGCAGCAGGGGAGGAGGAGCGATTTTGCTCCTAATGCCACGTACATATGATCGAAATTCCAACGGAGGGCTTGCCCGTGGAAAAGTTAGACCGTGTGTACGCGGCATAACTTTATTGCGGGAGGATGCCCCCATGCTTTGGCATACATAAATGGTGCATGTATGCCCATCATTAGAAGTGGGTGGATCAAGGGAGGTATTCTAATGGTGGGCATACCCACCGATCAATCTCTTTTTTTCGTTCAGAGGAGAAGGAGGAGAAGAAGGAGAAGAAGAAGAAAAGGAGAAGGAGAAGGAGAAGGAGAAGGAGAAGGAGAAGGAGAAGGAGAAGGAGAAGAAGAAGTACAATATATGTCCAACAAGGACCAGCAACGTACTGGTATGTTGCTGGACTTTGAATGGTTATACCAGAATGATGCCTGCGGGTTTAGGTATCATCTTGGTATCATTCTTGCTGAGAGGCATGTCGAGTCCACGGAATATTTTATATTTTGACACACGTTGTGGGAAAAATAATTTTATTTTTTTGCACAAAGTTATCACTAAATGATATATTGCTCAAACATGCCATGGGCATATGTGGCATTACACCCCTAAATACATTCTGTTGCTTCTCCTGAGTATGGGGATACCACATGTGTGGGACTTTTTGGGAGCTTAGCCGCGTACGGGACCCCAAAAACAAAGCACCGCCTTCAGGCTTTCTAAGGTGTACATTTTTTATTTCACTCCTCACTGCCACAGTTTCGGATGCCATGGAATGCCCACATGGCACAAACACCCTCCCAAATGACCCCATTTTGGAAAGTAGACACCCCAAGCTATTTGCTGAGGAGGTATGGTGAGTATTTTGCAGATCTCACTTTTTGTCACAGTTTTGAAATTTGAAAAAAAAAAAAAAAAATATGTTTTCTTATTTACTTTCTTCGTTTTCAAAAAAAAAAAGAAAGAAAAAAAAGAAAGAAAAAAAAAAAAAAAAAAAAAAAAAAGGAGCTGTAAAATACTCAGCATGACTCTCAGTAAATAGCTTGGGGTGTCTACTTTCCAAAATGGGGTCATTTGGGGGGGGGGGGGGGTGTTTTGTGCTATTTTGGCATTTTATGGCCTTCAAAACTGTAATAGGTAGTGAGGAGTGAAATCAAAAATTTGCGCCCTTAGAAATCCAGAAGGTGGTGATTGGTTTTCGGGCCCAGTATGCAGATAGGCTCCCAAAAAGTCCCACACATGTGGTATCCCTGTACTCAGGAGAAGCAGCAAAATGTATTTTGGGGTGCAATTCCACATACAACCATGGCATGTGTGAGCAATATATCATTTAGTGACATTTTTTAGCAATTTTTTTTTTTTGTCATTATTCAACCCCTTGGGACAAAGAAAAAAAAAATTCAATGGGCTCAACATGCCCCTCAGCAAATAGCTTGGGGTGTCTACTTTATAAAATGGGGTCATTTGGGGGGGGTTTGTGCCATCTTGGCATTTTATGGCCTTCAAAACTGTGATAGGTAGTGATAAGTAGTGAAATAAAAAAAATGAATGCCCTTAGAAATCCTGAAGGCGGTGCTTGGATTTCGGGGTCCCGCACGCGGCTAGGCTCCCAAAAAGTCCCACACATGTGGTATCCCCATACTCAGGAGAAGCAGAATATATTTTGGGGTGAAATTCCACTTATAGCTATGGCATGTGTGAGCAATATATCATTTAGTGACAAATTTTTGTAAACATTTTATATTTTTTTTTCAGTATTCAATCCCTTGGGACAAAAAAAAAAAAAATTCAACGGGCTCAACATGCCCCTCAGCAATTAACTTGGGTTGTCTACTTTCCAAAATGGGGTCATTGGGGGTGGGGGGGTTGTACTGCCCAGCCATTTTAGCGCCTCAAGAAATGAGATAGGCAGTCATAACTTTTGCACAAACCAATAAATATACGCTTATTGATATTTTTTTTTTTTTACTAAAGACATGTGACTGAATACATTTGGGCCTAAATGTATGACTAAAATTGAGTTTATTAAATTTTTCTTATAACAAAGTAGAAAATATTTTTTCTCGAAATTTTCGGTCTTTTTCCATTTATAATCTCAAAAAATAAAAATTTCAGAGGCAATCAAATACCATCAAAAGAAAGCTCTATTTGAGGGAAGAAAAGGACGCAAATTTCGCTTGGGTACAACATTGCATGACCGCGCAATTACCAGTAAAGCAGTGCGAAATTGTAAAAAGACCTCTGGTCCTTAGCCTGACAATTGGTCCGGGGCTTAAGTGGTTAAGCGGATCTCCAGCATCTAGACCTATAGTCTGAGTGGAGTTAGACTTAAAGGATCTGCATGTATACACTGCTAAGGCAGAAAAATTACGAAAGGGGCTTCTCTGTCATTGTCGCCCACCAGCAAGAGCATACTGTGGCCACCAAAGGGATCACCAACGATGGTGTTGAAAAAAAAAAAAAAAAAAAAAAAGAAGGCCCATATATAGAATGTTCCTCGAAGGGACGATTAATCATTTTTTTTGGAACACTCATCAGTGTCACACAGCTGTTTAATCTGAGGGAAATCCTGAAAACATGACCTGTTGGGGGTACTTGTGGACTGGAGTTGAGAAACACTGATGTACAGAATATTGGTACTTGATATTGGCTATCAGCCTGAAAGGCAGCGGAAAAATTGGTATCAACCAAAAAAAAAAAGAAAAAACAAACACACACCATCAGTCGACCCCTACATTTTTCTTGACTAAATAAAATTGCTTTTTGGTGCTTAAAGCGGTTTTGTACACAAAATTGCAAGTTCATCTTATCCATATCGCTTTGGACCATAGATGCAGATATGACCATTGAAATAAAATAATATGCAGTATTTACCTTATATCTGTAATCTTTATGCCGACTTCCGGGCTCTCCTCCCGTGGGAGTAGGCCTGTTTATCGGCTTCGCAATGATCCCTGGGAACTATTTTAGCCATTTCCCAAGAATCTGTGGGGGACACAGTCATGCCGAAATCTCATGAGATTTCGGAAGGAGGATGCCGGTCACGTGACGAGGGCGTGTCCGAAATTGCCATTTTCAAAGTGGGCATCGGAATCCCGCTTTAAAATACAAGTGCACTTTACAACAAAAGGCACTTTTTTTTGCCCCCTTCCCTAAGCTCCAATTCCAATGTAAGGTTACATCCTATGCCAATGAGGACACTGCCCTATAGACGTTTATAAGGCACTAATGCGCAGGCATGATCAGGACAGTGAAGATTACACCACTGGATGTAAACAGTGGAAGATCGTCTATCGGATGCATCTGCAAAAAGGGTAGGTTGGTGGAGTCAGGGAAAAAAAAGGGGGGGGGGGGGGGGGTTATAAGGGATTAACCACTTGACCACTGGGCACTTAAACACCCTTAATAACCAGACCAATTTTCAGCTTTCGGTGCTCTCGCATTTTGAATGACAATTACCGTATATACTCGAGTATAAGCCGAGATTTTCAGCCTCTTTTTTGAGGCTGAAAGTGCCCCCCTCGGCTTATACTCGAGTCATCGCCGTCTGACTGCTCGATCAGCGTATCGAGCAGACAGACGGCGGACATACTACAATTTGAAAGCCGCGCCTCCTTCTCCGCCTCCGCCTGTGATAGGCGGAACACTGAATTTCCCAGCAGCCTGTGTTCCGCCTATCACGGACATCGTCTCATCCTCGTCCGTAGTACGAGGATGAGACGATATCGGTGATAGGCGGAACACAGGCTGCTGGGAAATTCAGTGTTCCGCCTATCACAGGCGGAGGCGGGGCTTTTGAATTTTAGAATGGCCGCCGAGGCGATCCTGGCAAGGCACGGGACGGAGGCAAGGCAAGGCACGGCACGGGACGGGACGGAGGCAAGGCACGACACGACACGGGACGGAGGCAAGGAGGCAAGGCACGGCACGGGACGGAGGCAAGGAGGCAAGGCACGGCACGGAGGCTCGGGACACAGGTAGGCTGGACACACACACACACACACACACAGGGATGGATGGATGGAGACACACACACACAGGGATGGATGGATGGATGGACACACACACACACACAGGGATGGATGGATGGATGGACACACACACACACAGGGATGGATGGATGGATGGACACACACACACACAGGGATGGACGGACACACAGGGACGGACACACACACAGGGATGGACAGGCATGTCTCACCCTCGGCTTATACACGAGTCAATAAGTTTGCCAGTTTTTTTGGGGGTAAATTGGGGGCCTCGGCTTATATTCGGGTCGGCCTATACTCGAGTATATACGGTACTCAGTCATGCAACACTGGACCTATATGAAATTTTTGTCCTTTTTTTCACACAAATAGAGCTTTCTTTTGGTGGTATTTAATCACCGCTGGGTTTTTTATTTTTTGTGCTATAAAAGAAAAAATACCGAAAATTCTGTAAAAAAACGAATTTTTCTTTGTTTCTGTTAGAAAATTTAGCAGATTAGTAATTTTTTCTTCATAAATTTTGGCCAAAATTTATACTACTACATATCTTTGGTAAAAATAAGTACAAATTGGTGGATATTATTTGGTCTTTGTGAAAGTTATAGAGTCCACAAGCTATGGTGCCAATATCTGAAAATTGATCACACCTGAAGTACTGACGGCCTATTTCAATTCTTGAGACCCCAACATGCCAGAAAAGTACAAATACCCCCCAAATGACCCCTTTTTGGAAAGAAGACATTCCAAGGTATTTAGTAAGAGGCATGATGAGTTTTTTGAAGTTGTCATTTTTTCCCACAATTCTTTGCAAAATCAAGATTCTTTTTACTTTTTTTTTTTTTTTTTTCACAAAATTGTCATATTATCAGGTTATTTCTCACACACAGCATATGCATACCACAAATTACACCCCAAAACACATTCTGCTATTACTCCCGAGTATGGTGATACCACATGTGTGAGACTTTTACACAGCGTGGCCACATACAGAGGCCCAACATGCATGGAGCGCCATCAGGTGTTCTGGAGCACCCAGGACAATTCTGACATTTCTCTCCTACATGTAAAAATCATCATTTATTTGCTAGAAAATTACATAGAACTCCAAAACATTATATATGTTTTTTTAGCAAACACCCTGGAGAATACAATGGTGGTCTTTGCAACTTTTTATCTCGCACGGTATTTGCGCAGTAATTTTTCGAATGCTTTTTTTGGGAAAAAAACTGTTTTGTGCTTAAAAAAAAAAAAAAAAACACAGTAAAGTTAGCCCAATTTTTGCATAATGTGAAAGATGAAGTTACGCTGAGTAAATAGATACCTAATATGTCACTCTTCAAAATTGCACACGCTCGTGGAATGGCGGCAAACGTCGCTACTTAAAAATCCCCATAGGCGACGATTTACATTTTTTTTACTGGTTATATGTTTTGAGTTACAGAGGAGGTCTAGGGCTAGAATTATTTCTCTCGCTCTAACGTTCGCAGCGATACCTCACATGTGTGGTTTGAACACCGTTTTCATATGTGGGCGGGACTTACGCATGCGTTCGCTTCTGCATGCGAGCACATGGGGACAGGGGCGCTTTTAAAAAAACATTTTTTTTTATTGTTCATTTTACTTTATTTATTTAAGTTTGACATTTTTTTCCCCAAAAATAATTTTTTTGATCACTTTTATTCCTATTACAAGGAATGTAAACATCCCTTGTAATAGGAATATGGCATGACAGGTCCTCTTTACAGTGAGATATGGGGTCAATAAGACCCACATCTCACCTCTAAGCTGGGAAGCCTGAAAAAAAAAAAAAAAAGATTCTGGCTTTGATCGTATTAGCGATTCGGTAGAAGCACCGGAGGGCGGAGGGCGGCGGGAGATGTCTATGGCTGGGTATTGCAGGGTATCACCGACTATGGCTGGGTATCTCAGAGCATGGTGTTGCAGAGTACTGCGTTGCAGAGCATTGCAGGGTATCGGCGGGTGTTGCAGAGCATTGCAGAGTGTTGCAGGGTATCGGCGGGTGTTGCAGAGCGTTGCAGGGTATCGGCGGGGGTTGCAGAGCATTGCAGAGTGTTGCAGGGTATCGGCGGGGGTTGCAGAGCAATGCAGAGTGTTGCAGGGCAATGCAGAGTGTTGCAGGGCAATGCAGAGTGTTGCAGGGCAATGCAGAGTGTTGCAGGGCAATGCAGAGTGTTGCAGGGCAATGCAGAGTGTTGCAGGGCAATGCAGAGTGTTGCAGGGCAATGCAGAGTGTTGCAGGGCATTGCAGAGTATTTGCAGGGAATTGCAGAGTATTTGCAGGGAATTGCAGAGTAATGCAGAGTATTTGCAGGGAATCGAGGGGTTAATTTTCGGTGAGCAGCGATGTGGGCTCTTCCCCCTCCGCTGTACCGATCGGTAAAATGACGCCGGCTTGTTTACAAGTGATCACTCCGTCATTTGACGGAGCGATCACGTGGTAAACGGCCGCGATGAGCGGCCGTTTACCGCGATTCGTGATGCGCCGGGTCCACTGGACCCAGCGGTCACGGATGCTCTCGTGTGCGCGCCCCAGGGGGCGCGCGAGAGCAGAATTCTGGGAGGCCGTTAATTAACGGCCTCCTAGAGTTAAACAACCGCCCTGAAGCCGTTAATCGGGAATGGGCGGTTGTTAAGTGGTTAATGCATTCACCCTTTAACATGGATTAAAGTGGAAGTAAACCCTTCTATCGTTTTCAGTCAAGGAAGCTGCCATCTTGGCCTCTAATGATTCTTCAACTGCCATAATGCTGCACATGAGATCAGTTATGAAACCAGCCATTGGATGGTTTGAAAGTTTGGTTGAGAGCACAACCAATGTGAAAGTTAGCATTTCCGGCATGCCGGAAATTTAAGTGTTTTTTGAAACTGGGTCTACTCCCGCTTTAACTGGCTCAAATGCTTTATAACGTTTTTTTTGCTTGTGGCCTAGTTATAATACAAGCCTGCTTTTAATACAGTCTACGCGATGAAAATACAGCCATGCTATCCTATTTTTATAGAGGCACACAACGTTTTACTATAGCTCTAACAATTCAGAGATACTTCTGAGTACTCTCTTTTGCTCTGCAGAGTTTACCATCTGCAACCAGCAGCAAAAACTGAGTGGAATCAAGCTCTAAATTCCAGGTAATGTGAGGTTTCAATGTATTTAAAATACTTTATAGGCAAAAAATAAAAAAGGGCATCATATACGGATAGCATGCCTTTCTTCATAACAGAGCTGCTTAAAGCAAAGTTCCACCCAAAAGTGGAACTTCCACTCTTTGTCGTCCCCCCTCAATCTGGGTCACATTTGGCAGGTATCCTCCCTCCAACTTCCAGGAGTACAGGCCACGCCACATTGTGTCAGTGCTCGACTCTCCTCCCTCTCCCTCCTCCAGGCCAATAGGAAAACACAGCAGTGCCTTGCGCATACGCATCGGTGTGTAGTTCCCTTACCGGCAATTGCAGCAGCAGCACCCAACAGTTGGTCAGTTGATGGAAACATTAGCTGCAGTGCTGACATCGCTGAACTCCAGGACAGGCAAGTGTCCTATTATTAAAAAGCAGCTGCAGTATGTGTAGCTGCTGGCTATTCATTTTCGAGGGGTAGGCGGACCTCCGCTTTAAAGTGGTTGTAAACCCTTAGGTCCAAGCAATATCTCCTAAACCTATATGGTTTAGGAGATATTTGCCCGAAAACGGGCACCGCTGTCTACGGCGCATGCGCCGTAGACAGCGGCGCACAGGCGCACTGAGCGCGGCATTTCCAAGAATGGAGCTGCTGCGCGTGTCGACTCCCGTGCGCACGTGCGGGAGTGACGTCATCACGGCTTCACCGAATGACAGCGGCGGAGCTGCGAGACGCCACCAGCAAGATGGATGCGGCGGACTACAGGGGACAGCGGCGACTTCGCTGGCTCCTGTGTCAGGTAAGTGACACATAATGGGCTACTATGCGATGCATAGTAGTCCATTATGCTTTCCCTTTGCAGGGAATGAAAGAGGAAGTAAACCCATCAGGGTTTACTTCCTCTTTAAGACCATGCGTTGACCGGTAACTAGTCCACCTGAGTCCTCTCTCTATCAGTCTACATAACTGGTAGAGCTGCGCAGTTAATCGTCAAGAATGGTTATCGTGATCTTGACTAAAGTGTTTCACAATTCTTTCTATGCAAAGAATTCTCTGCTCTTCTGAAGCCATAGCCTTCAAAAGAAAGGAAGAGAAAAAAAAAAAAACTGGGCAATCTGCCAAGAATCAAAACAATCTTTAACAGTTGAACTTAAAGGGGTTGTAAAGGTAAATGTTTTTTCACCTTAATGCATTCTATGCATTAAGGTGAAAAAACATCTCACACTGCCAGCGCCCCCAGTCCCCCCGTTTTACTTACCTCACCCCTCGAAATTCCCACGCTCGCCCCCGCTGTCCTCTTTGCCGCTCAGCCTGGCTGGAGTGAATGGATTGAAGGCAGCGCAGCCATTAGCTCGCACTGCTGTCAATCACATCCAATAACGCGGCGCGCCGGGGGCGGGGCCTTGTGATACAGCGAGCGGCTATAGTCACCGGCTGTATCACGGAAGCGCGCCCGCAGGTGCTTCACACCATGCGAGGGAGCTCGTGTGAACGTGAGAAGTACCTGCGGGAAGAAGCAGAGACAGCTGCCGAGGGACCCTAGAAGAGCAGGTTCGGGGCCACTCTGTGCAAAAACGAGCTGCACAGTGGAGGCAAGTATAACGTTTGTTATTTTAAAAAAAATAAAAAATTACTTTACAATCCCTTCAAGTATAAACATTGTAACCATTTGTCAATGGAATAGACTTTGTGTGTAAGTGAAAAAAACACTAAACCCTTTTCTGACATTTGTTGGTTTCAAGTTAAAATCATTTTTTTGCTAGAAAATGACCTAGAACCCCCAAACACGATATATATTTATTAGACACCCTAGAGAATAAAATGGTGGTTGTAGCAATATTTTATGTCACACTATTTGCACAGCGGTCTTTCAAATTGAATTTTTTTGGGGAAAAATTACTTTGATGAAAAAAAATTTAAAATAACCAGTAAAGTTATCCCATTTTTGTTTTGTATAATGTGAAAGATTTTACGTTCAGGAATCGTGATCTTTTTATTCCAAGCAAAAAAAATGGTGATTCTCATTTTGGCCAGAATTGTGCACTGGCAGTATTGTCAAGTGCTATTCAAAGCATTTGTTGAAAATACAGCATGTGTAACCTTAAAGGATTATTGATTATTATCACAAGCCCTAAGGCTGAACACAACCTATGAAAGCCACGCCAGTCTCAATATAGTAGACATAATAAAATTAATAGACCTGAAAAGTATTAAACACTGCCTGATACAAGAAAGACTCCCAAAGCTGGAAAAAAACAACAACAAAAAAAAAAAAATAAAGTTAAAAATACCCTAGTTTCAACAGTGACACCCACAATGTCCCTTACCACAATTTCCAGGCTCCAGTCTTTGGCTGCTTGATTGGCCCGCGTGGGACATCATCAGCCATGCGCACGCACAGGAGTGCAGTCAACCCAACACACAGGCACTGTTTGCAATTTTTTTCATTTTAACATCAAATCTTCCTTAAAGAGTAACTACACTTTCATTGAGAAAAATACATTCCTCTCTGTGTGATCTATGTACAAGTATTTTAACAAACTTTGCTGCAGATTGGTACCCTTTTGTTATTCTGAAGAAATCCCTGTCTGTGTCCATGTGGGAAAGTGAGTCTAATGGGAGTGGTTTCATAATCAATCAGCTGTGCAACTGCAGTGCTGTAATGAGGAAAGCTGCTGGGCCTGCATGCCTTTAGATGTGATTTCCTATTGGAAGTATGTCATTTTTGTTGCAGGAGATGTCTGAAATCTGACTTGTATCTTAGTGCAGACTTCTGGGAAAATCAGTGAGCCACACAAGCAGGAAATTACATATCTGAAGGGCATTCTGTACACGTTCTGTTTACAGAACACTGCCAGGTAGCCATATTGCACTGCATTTTCAGAGAATAACAGAGCTGCAAATTTAAGAGAAAAGGTAATTTGTAAGAACATTCAATTACAATGACTTGTGTTGTGATTGTATATGCTATATTATTTTGTCGTTATTTGCCACTTTCTTCCCTTTAAAGCTGATCTTTGGGATTTAAAAAATAAAAATGCTTAATATTTCTAGGGGCAATAGGAAGAGGCTGTATTATATACACCATACTCCTCTCTCTGCCTGGTTTTAGCATTGTCATCTTCTCCCTGCTGCTCCAGGCAGTGCTTCAGCATAATTGTGTACAGGGTTATGAATTCTGCATTACATGTTGAGGCGCTTGCCACAGAACTGCTAAAGGCAGCAGCACTGGACCAGCCACATGGTTGGAGGAAGTCTGCTGAAGCTAAGAATAAGGTAAGTATTACTTATTCCTGTACCCCCTAGACAACCATGTAATGCTTGCAGTGTTGGGTCAAGGGTATTTTTTACAACCTAGAGTTCAGACTTAAAATGTATTTCAGGACACTTTTTATTTTAATAAACACAAAAGCAGTACAATTCTGCAATATAAGCACATTTCCCCAAGTAACTTGTTGGCCATGACAGAAATGCACTCCTCTTCTAATTACCTGTTGTGGGCCAACACAGCGTGGGATCTAGCCCACACATGCACCCCCATGGGAACTGGCTGCCTATGGGGGGCGCATGGAGTAGGAGCTGGGGGGGGGGGGGGATTTGGCATCAAAGGATCCAGGTCAATTTGTTTATTAAAAAAATAAAATAAAAAGGAAGAATTTACAATAAACTTAACAAGCTGCAGATAGAAACCGATTGAGCGGCATGCACAACTGTGCTAGATTCTGGCTGCTCCAGCTTTGATAAATTCCCCTCCATCACATATCAAAATAAGATGAATAAAATACAAAATATATGCAAATCCCCGATTTTACTTACAATACAAGTCTTTCGAGAAGTAACAAAACATCTTCACACTCAGTGGTAAGGTAAGGTCTTGCACTTGCAAAGCTTCTCAGAGCAGTTTCATAAACATCGGCACAATGCATGAGACTTTCTGATGCTGTATTATCTTCAGTGTGTTGTAGTAACATCTAAAAAAGGGGAAAAAAAGGCAATTGTAATGAAACGTATTTAACTTAAAGTGTCTATTCAGCCTAAAATCATGCTGGACACTAGAGTTGCATGATTAATCGTTAAATCAGAGTTCCACCCAAAAAGGAAGGGACACGGGAACAGAGCTGAGGGTGTCAATCATAAGTTGTGTGCTAGAGTTCCTTCCCCTATCACCTTTTTACATCTTGGTGTCAGGAAAACCTGCCAGATGTGAAGCAGATAGTGGAACAAAGCATACAACAGAAATGACACTTAGTACTCTGACTCGAGACAAGTATACACTACAATATGCTTTGTTCACGTTTCATGTCTGAGGTTTACAACCACTTGCCACTGGGCAATGTCGCTTGACTGAGTGGTTATGCCCAGATGATCATCCAGGTATTTTTTTTTTTAGAGCCAGTGGAGAGCTTTTACAAGTGGTGGGAGGGGGTCCCACCAGGGAACCCGGGATTCCAGCTGGCGGTTCCGCTGGCTGACCATGGATGGAGCAGATTGGGACCGAGTATGCCATCACTTCCGGCTTTGTCAGAGGTAAAAAAAAAAAAACCACATTAGCAGTTTGTAAAAAGCGTTCTTGGTATGAGCTGAAGCTTTTAAGGGCAGAGGAGACATCTGGGGTCTAATAGAATAGAATAGTATAGAGATGTGCTTGTGTCACCCGGACACGGTGCATCTCGGATTGGCAGGAGGGCTCTGTGATTGGCCCTCCTGATCACATGACAGCCATGTCCATTCACAGCCATGTGATGTAAACAGCCAGCCGCTTGCTAGGCAAATGGCTCTCCTCACACAGAAGTAGTCGCTGAGGAGAGGAGAGGAGATCGCTGCAGCCGGCTGGTGATCAGTGAGTATGAGCTGTTTTTTTTTTTTTTTACAGCTTTTTACTCACTGATCACCAGTCTAGTGTAAACACACATGTCCCCCACATATGTCCCACTGATTATCTGCACACATCTGTACATGATCATTTGCGTACATATGTCCGTGATCACACAAACCAATTATTATACACTTAACAGAAGTTTTTTCCCAAAAACATGTAGCAGAATACAATTTGGCTTAAATTTATGACAAAATGTGATTTTATTGGATTCATTTTAAAATAGAAAGAAAATTGTTTTTTCCCTAAACTTCCGCTTTTTTCGCAAAAAATTTAAAACGGAGTCGTGAATAAATACCACCAAAATAAAGCTCTATTTTTGCAAACAAAATTATAAAAATTTGATTTGGGTACAGTAGTATGACTTTGCAATTGTCATTGAAAGCGTGAGCGCGCTGAAAGCTGAAAATTGGGCTGGGAAGGAAGAGGGTGAAAGTGCCCAGTATTGTAGTGGTTGAAGTCCAGTAATTGGAGCTGTCAAAAAGAGAAAAAAAAACAAAAAAGTCAAACAGCAATGTTTATTAACATTGCTCAGCTGAAACACTAATAAAAAGAAACATTGTTTCTTTTTTAATGTTTCTTCATCTGCAAATCAAAGGGATGAACAAATGTTTCTCTGTTTAGTAAATCTTTATAAACCCTTATTTTACTCTAATCAGCCTTAATTAACCCCCTATTCTCCTCCATTTAGTTATTTCCCCGTTTTGTTTTTTTCTGTTGACGTCTTTTACAAAACAATAAACAATTAAAACTTTGTTTGCTTTGTTAATATACATGTGTAAAAATATTCACCAACATATTCACACCTTTCCACATTGAAAAAAAACCTATTTCATTTAGGGCTGCAACTAACGATTATTTTCATAAATCGATCAGTTGGCCGATTATTGTTTCGATTAATCAAATAATCGGTTAATAACCTAAAAAAAAAAAGAAGTTTGCTGCAATCTGCATTTTTACATATTTATTTGGCCAATTTGTTGTTGCGCTGATTAAAAAACACAAATTGCCGCAAAAACGCATTATTACATGCTTTTCTGCAGCTTCTCCATTGAAGTATATTGAGCCAAAAAAAACAAAATAGCAGTTTTGCGTTAAAAAAAAAAAAAAAAGTCCTCGTCTTTTCCAAATACGTAGCAGCTGAAAAAAAATCATGGATGTGAACGTGTCCCATAGGAAACCATGTAAATGAACTGTAGTGTGTTTCTGCAAAAAGCACCAAAAAACAGAGGTGTGACCAGGCCTGAGATGTTTAGTAACTTAATGGAGTTAAAAAAACTAAAATGAGTACAAAAAGAGCAAATAATCACTACTGTAAGGGGTTAATTTTTTACTATGGGACAGTGAAAGTAATATTTACAGTAGCGATTTGCTCTTTTTGTACTATAAAGGGCTAATTTTAGTTTTTTGTTAACCCCATTATGTTAGTGGTCGATTATTCGATTATGAAAATAGTAGTCGATTAATTTCATAATCAATTTAGTTGTTGATTAATCGATTAGTTGTTTCAGCCATAATTTCATTTGTAAATAACGTCAATACATCCCTAGTATAGAGGACCTGTCACTGCCTATTGCTAGGGCAGTGTACATTACTTGTGATAATAAGAGTGATACAAAAAAAAAAAAGTTAAAAGATACAGTGAAAAAAATGAACCACTTCCAGACCAGGCCTTTTCTGGCACTTTTTATTAACCACTTAAAGTGGACGTTTACCCGAAAAAAAAAAATGTCATAATGTAGAGTAAGATTTCCTATCATTTGAGCCCAGTCTTGCCACAAAGAGTTAATCCATCTCTGAGCAATCATCTTTTATTGTTCAGTCAGATAATTCTTGACAAACAGAAAAATTTTGTCAAATCCTCCCCCTTGCTGTGAGTGACAGGTGATTTACATATCTCGTGCACTAGCCTAAGAGACATGTATTCTTTTTTAATTCCCTCCCACTCCTTTCTTCTGCTGCTCTGCCAGAATTGGATGTTCCCCACCTCAGCATAATTGGGCATGCTAAAGTCATGTGGTTACTTTCTTGTCTTTTCACTGGAGGTAAGTGATCATAGCAGAAGTTCAGTGTAAGTTCACAGGACAATATGCATATTGACAAGGGTAGTGTAGAGGTGGTCGGGGAGTCTACTGACATCACGACTCGACCCACCGAGCTCTAAACAGACCCACCCACAGAATATGCAGTTTTTTGGGTCTCATAGCAAACAGAGGGGAGACATTAAACAGGTAAAAAGATACATGCAGGAGGCATGTATATCCTTATAGATAACCCCTATGAAAGAATGACATTGGGTTTACATCCACTTTAAGGACCGAGCCCATTTCTGAGATTTGCTGTTTACAAAAGTTAAAGTTTTTTTTTTTTTTTGCTAGAAAATTACTTAGAACCCCCAAACATACTTTTTTTGCCAACACCCTAGAGACTAAAATGGCGGTTGTTGCAATACTACTTCGGTCACACCGTATTTGCGCAGCGGTCTTACAAGCGCATTTATTTGAATTAGAAATAAGACAACCGTAAAGTTAGCCCAATTTTTTTTTTTTAGATTGTGAGAGATAATGTTATGCCGAGTCAATTGATACCCAACATATCAGGCTTCAAAATGCGCCCGCTCGTAGAATGGCGACAAACTTAAAAATCTCCATAGCCAGTGTTTTAAATTCTACAAGTTGCATGTCGAGTTACAGAGGAGGTCTATGGCTAGAATTATTGCTCTCGCTCTACCGATCACGGCAATACCTCACGTGTGTGGTTTGAACACCTTTTTCATATGCAGGAGCTACTCACGTATGCGTTCGCTTCTGCACGCAAGCTTGGCAAGATGGGGCGCATTAAAAAATAAATTCATTTATTTTTACCTTGTTCTTTAAAAAAAAAAAGAAAAAATTGTGTCACTTTTATTCCTATTCCAAGGAATGTAAAAATAGAAAAAAAAAATTAAAAAAAATACATGACATGACCTGTTAAATGTGAGATCTGGGGTCAAAAAGACCTCAGATCTCATATTTACACTAAAATACAATTACTTTTTTTTTTAAATGTCATTTGGGGGGGAAAAAAGAAGCCATTTAAGCGCTATGGGCGGAAGGGACGCTTCCGCCCTGCAATGGTAGAGACTGTTGGGGGCCATCTTCCTCTCACTTGTCTGCTACAGACAGTTCTGATAAGCGACGGAAAGGGCACCTCTCCCGCCGCCGATAAGCGATTTTGTGGCAAATCCACTGCAGAGACCACTATTATCAGATACCGGGGTTACAGCAGCTAGCTGCTGCCATAATAATATTTTTTGCTAGGAGAATTACTTCGAACCCCCAAACAATAAATATAAAATTATTATTATTTTTTTTTTTTTTTTAAGATGTCCTAGAGAATAAATTGGTGGGTTTGGCAATTTTTTTTTATATCACACAGTATTTAAGCTGTTTTTCAAATGCAATTTTTTTTGGGGGAAAAAAAATTAACTTTAAATCGTGATCTTAACCAAAAATAAAACCACACACACACAAACACAAAATGGGGTTTATTTACTAAAGGCAAATCCACATTGCAATACAAGTGCACTTGGAAGTGCAGTCGCTTGTTTTACAAAAAGGAGGACACTGAGTAAATAGATGCCAAACAGATCACTTTAACCACTTCAATACCGGGCTATAGTCAAATGACACCCACAGATGGGATCTCCGATCCTGGGTGGATGTCATATGACGGCCTCTGTATTTTGCCGCTCCTGCCTGTCGGAGAAACAGAGTACCTGAGTACCTATTTGCAGACCATGCCTCATAGAATACACATCGAGGTGTTTGCTTTCCAAAATGGGGTCATTTTGGGGGCAATTCCATTGTCCTAGTGCTCCAGGACCTTCAAAAATGTGATAGGCAGGAACGAAATGAGATGTGTAATTTATGCTCCTATTACGCCTGAAGGTACTACTTCAATGTTGGACCTCTGTATATGGCCAGGCTGTGTAAAAGTCTCACACATGTGGTATTGCCATACTCAGGAGGAGTAGCAGAATGTATTTTGGGTTGTCATTTTTGCTATGTACATGCTATGTGTTACAAATATCTTATAAACTGACCACTTTGTGTAAAAAAAAAAAAAAAAAAAAAAAAAAAATTGTTTTCATATTCTTTCCACGTTTTCCGAAGACTTGTGGGGAAAAAAAATGAACTTTTCAAAAGACTCATTTTGCTTCATAGAATATACGTTGGGGTCGTTAGGCAATTAGGTGTCATTTATGCTCCTAGAACCCCTGACTGTGCTCCCTGCATGTTGGACCTCTCTGTGTGGCTAGCCTGTGTAAAAGTCCCACACATATGGTATGGACATAGTCGGGAAGAGTTGCAGAATGTATTTTGGGGTGTAATTGGAAGTATGCATATGCTGTGTATGAGAAATAACTTATGACAATTTTGTGTAAAAAAAAAACAAAAAAACACAAACACACATTCTTCTGTTTCCCAAGAATTGTGGGAAAAAATTACAACTTCAAAAAAAACTCACCATGCCTCTTACCAAATACCTTGGACTGTCTACTTTTCAAAAAGTGGTCATTTGGGGTGTATTTGTACTTTTCTGACATTTCAGAGCCTCAAGAAATGAGATAGGCCCTCAGTGTGATCAATTTTCAATGATTTGCACCATAGCTTGTAGACACCAACTTTCAGGCTGGGTTCACACTGCTGTGGTGTACCAGATCGCATGTGATTCGCACCGCACTGCAGTGCAAATCACATGTGATCTCTGTGCTATGCGATTTTAGCCATACAGATAGTATGGCTGAATTCGCATCGCACGCGGCCCAAACACGCACAGGACCCTTTTTTGGTCCGCAGCAGAATCGGATCGCATGGGTGTTCACACCATGCGATCCGATTCCTGTCCGAGTTTGCAGATCGCACTGCGATATGTGAACTGATTTGGAGGCGTCATTAACTTTTCACTGACACTCCCAGCAGTTCGCATAGGGCAGTGTAAACTGCCGCCGGGAGGCATGCGATGTGGGAACCCGCAGTAGATTTGCAGCGTTCCCGCATCGCAGCAGTGTGAACCCATCCTCAAAGAGACTAATATCCACTAATTTGGGTTATTGTTACCAAAGAGATGTAGCAGTATAAATTTTGGCCCAAATTTATGAACAAAAATGACTTATTTGCAAAATGTTATCATAGAAACGAAAAAAAAAAGTTTTTTTCAAAATTTGCGCTCTTTTTTCACTTATGTCGCAAAAAAATAAAAAATCCAGTGGTGATTAAATACCACCAAAAGAAAGCTCTATTTGTATGAAAAAAAAATATATATATATAAAAATTTTGTTTGGGTACAGTGTTGCATGACTGAGTAATTGGCATTCAAAGTGTGAGAGCGCTGAAAGCTAAAAATTGGTCTAGGAAGGAAGGGTGTATAAATGCCCTGTATTGAAGTGGCTAAAAATGCACATGCCTGTGCAATGGTGACAAACCATGTAAATTTTACTATGCATAGGCGACACTTTAGAATTACTGTCCATGATCTGGAGTTCATGGCGACATCTCATGTGTGGGACGATCGTTGTTTGCATGCAAGACCAATGCACACGTCCTTTGTGCGCAGTGAAGGGGGCACTTTACATTTTATTATATTTCTACTTTGTTGCTTTCATTTTAAAACACTTTTATTGCTGTCACAAGGAACGTAAACATCCTTGTGACAGAAATAGGCATGTGACAGGTACTCTTTATGGAGAGATCTGGGGTATAAGACACCCAAATCCCTTCTTTGCCTTTAAAAGCATTTAAAACACCAAGAAAGGTGTTTTCAAATGCTTTTCAACTTTAAAAATGATGCTGTTGAAATCCGGGTAAACCAGAGGTGATGTCAGGTCATCACTTCCAGGTTACCATAGGTGAAAGCGGATCTGGGCTTAGTTCGGCTCTCTGATCAGCCAGTGGGACAGGTGTGCCCAAGAAAGCCACAGAAGGCCATGTGGGGAGGTGGACATCTCTCTCCCCCTGCTGCTTGTAAAAGCAATCCAACAGCTAGTTAGCTGCCAGGATTTTATACACGAGTGCCAACCACTGGCTCTAAAAAACGGTACCGGGGTGTCAACATTTGCAGCGTTGAACCTTCTTTTTCAAGACTGGTGTGATTTACCCTGACATGCTGTCAATCAACTTCTGGGCCACATCCGATGTCAGCCCATTCAAGCATAATCAACGATTGGAGTTTGTCAGAATTTGTGGGGCTGTGTGTTCACCTGTCTCTTGAGGATAGGCCACAAGTTCTCGATGAGATTAAAATCTGGGGAGTTTCCTGGCCATGGAAAACCCAAAATGTTGATGTTTTGTTTCCCCAAGCAACTTAGTTATATTTGCCTTTTGACAAGGTGCTCCATCATGCTGGAAAAAGCGTGGTTTGTCAAACTGTTCTTGGATGGTTGGGAGACGTTTCTCTCAGAGGATGTTTTTGTACCATTCTTTATTGATGGCTGTGTTCTTAGGCAATATTGTGAGTGAGCCCCACTTCCTTGGCTGAGAAGCAATCCCACATATGAATTGTCTCAGGATACTGTTGGGCATGACACCGAACTGATGGTATCGTTTACCTTTTCTTCTCTGGAACAAGATTTTTACTGGATGACCCAAACAATCAGAAAGGGGATTCAGAGAAAATTACTTTACCCCAGTCCTCTGTAGTCAAATTCCTATACCTTTTGTAGAATATCAGTCTGTCCCTGATGTTTTTCCTGGAGAGAAGTTGCTTCTTGACACCAGGCTATCCTCCAAAGGACTTTGCCTCCCTATACGCGTAGATGCACTCACATCTGCAAGCTCTGCACTGGTGGTGCCCGGATCCCGCGGCTGAATAAACTGTAGGAGATGGTCCAGGCGCTTGCTGGACTTTCTTTGGCGCACAGAAGTCTTCTTTACAAATGCATTGGAAGTGTTTATGGGATTACGTTCATTTTCACGGCAAAGAGGGACTTTGCAACTGATTGCACTTATTCTGACCATTTTTCATAATATTTTGGAGTATATGCAAATTTCTATCATAAAAACTCAGGCAGGAGACTTTGTGAAAATTAAATATTTGTGTCATTTTCAAAACTTTTGGCCACAGCTGTACACTAAAAAGAAGTCTGTAGAGTGTCAATGACTGCTCTTAGGCCTGGTTCACACTAGTGTGATGCCAGACATTGCATATTATTTACGCTGCATTGCTGTGCAGATCACGTGCCATGCGATTTCAGCCATACAAATTGTATGGCTGAAATCGCATTTGCACCAAAATGGTGCAGGACCCTTTTTTGGTCCGTAGTGGAATCGGATCGCATGGGTGTTCGCACCTATGCAATCTGATTCCTGCCCCATTTCACAGCTCGCACTGCAATCTGCGAACCGATCTGGGGGTGTCTAACTTTACATTGACCCGCATTGGTTTGCAGATCTAAGTGTGAACCACTATGCAATTCAGGAACCCACACTGGATTTGCAGGGTTCACGCATCGCACTAGTGTGAACCAAGCCTTAGGCCCCTTTCACACATGCGGATGATATGTCCGTATTTCATCCATCCGTTTGCGGATGAAATACGGGCATACATTCATCCCTATGGGATAGTGGGTGTCTGCGGATGAACATCCGCAGACACCCGATTTCCTCCGCCTCCGCAACAGTCCGATTCTGCAGACGGAGGAAAATCCTATTTTTCTATCCGTCTGCAGAGCGGATCGGATGAACACGGACACACGCTCCGTGCTCATCCGATCCCCATAGAGGAGAGCGGAGAGCTGACAGGGCTGTCCCTGCACAGTGTGCGGAGACCGCCCTGTCCGCAGCCGGCTCAGCGGGGACAACGGAGCGATCCCCGCTGAGCGAGCGGATCATCACGGGGCGGATCATTACTGATCTGCCCCATGTGAAAGAGGCCTAAAAGTGATTGTAAAGGTTTTTTTTTTTTTTTTTTTTAATAAAAACATGTTATACCTCCACTGTGCAAAGGTTTTGCACAGAGTGGCCCCGGTCCTCCTCTTCTGGGGTCCCCCGGCAGTGCTCCTGGCTCCTCCTCTGCATCGAGTGCCACAATATTCCATGGAGGCACTCGTGGTCCCGAGTCCTGCTCGACACAAACAGGACTCAGCCCCTAAGTAAAAGGGGGCTCTGCTGCAGTACAGGAGGTTTTTCACCTTAATGCATAGAGTGCAATAAGGTGGATGTAAACCCAAATCATCAAATTTGAGCTTGGCACATGTATCTGCAGTGTTTTCTTATCTCTCTCCAAAGCACTGAGTCCACATGGCTTTCTCCTGTTCTGTAGCTCGGTTATCAGCCTGATAATTTCTGACAAGTTCTCCCAACACAGGAGATAAAAGCAGCCTGAAATGTGTGTTGTGTGTGGTTGCTATGATGATGATGAGGACAGAGCCGCCCGATTCACAGAACAGCTCTGAGAGCCTTTGCCTATTTGGAGTGGGGGTGCCATTCCTCCAATCCGCTGTCTTGGCTGTAAGATTCCACTCCCAACCCTGAACAGGAAGAGAAAATCTTTAACAGGAGGTAAGAATACTAAAGAATATAGAAAGGGAAAGATAGCAAATATGCATGCAAGGCCCCTTTCACACATGCGGACAGTATGTCCCTATTTCATCCATCCGTTTGCGGATGAAATACGGACATACATGCATCCCTATGGGATAGCGGGTGTCTGCGGAAGAACATCCACAGACACCCGCCACTGTCCGCCTCCACTACTGTCCGATTCTGCAGGCGGAGGAAAATCCTATTTTTCTATCCGTCTGCAGAGCGGATCTGATGAACACGGACAGACGGTCCGTGCTCATCCGATCCCCCCATAGAGGAGAGCGGAGATCTGACAGGGCTTTCCCTGAACAGTGTGCAGAGACCGCCCTGTCCGCCACCGGCTCTGCGGGGACAACGGAGCGATCCCCGTTGAGCGAGCGGATCATCACGGGGCGGATCATTACTGATCCGTCCCGTGTGAAAGGGGCCTAAAAGTTATGTAGGAAGGTTTTCATCTCTGTATCTGAAGCTGTTCACTTCACTGGGTATATGTGAGGGTTACATCCACTTTAGGGTGAAAAACCAAGACTTTACAACTCCTTTAAAGAACAGGTGTACCATCATAGGAAAAAAAAAAAAAGCTTACTGTGAATTTTCAAACATCACATAAAAGTCAGCAGACAACCAACCTTGTGGTGTGAATCCAGTGGATTTTGTATATAGCATTTAAACCTTAGAAATTCTAAATACTACACCTGTCCCAAAAAAAAAAAAAAAAAAAAAAACACAAAAGACACATCAGCTAGAAGCACTGGACTACTACCAAGTGCAGCACCTGCTACAAACAAGATAGGGGTTGTGATATGCCAAGGCTTTATTAGCATTTACTTCTGTATCAAAACACTAAGTACAACAAACGGGTACATTTATTGCTAGCCAGAGGGTTTCACATTAAAGCGGAGGTCCACCCTAAAGTGGACCTTCCGCTCATTGGAACCCTCCCCCCCCCACCTCCGGCACCACAATTGGCACCTTTCAGGGGGGAGGGGGGTGCAGGTACCTGTACAGTACAGGTATCTGCACTCACTTCCGGTGTAGATTCTGCAAAAGGTACGCCCCTTTCCGCAGAATCTATACCCCTTTCCGAAGGCCCCCGCTGCCTGCTGGGAAACACACGGATCCCAGAGACAGCGGGGACCTTCCTTATTGCGCAGCGCGACTCGCGCATGCGCAGTAGGGAACCGGGAAATTAAGCCGAAAGGCTCCACTTCCTGATTCCCATACCCAAGATGGCGGCCGCAGCACCCGAGAGACGATCGAGAGATCAGCTTTGGGTGCCGACATCGCGGGCGCGCTGGGCGGATAAGTGTCATTATTTTAAAAGTCAGCAGCTGCAGTATTTGTAGCTGCTGGCTTTATAAAAAAAAAATTAAAAAAAAAACAACAGCGGACTCGCGCTTTAAAACAGGAAAACTATCACATTCAGGATTTTACACAACCAGCTAAAAGGAACTTCATGAACATGAACACAGAGGGCAGAACGTAATTCACAAACATCATGGAACTCCAATGACCCTCCAATTTTCACAAAGATGGGAAACATTCATTCCTTAGTTCACAATTCTGAAACGGTTTCTTACAAACCAATTATGTTCAGAAGCATTTTACCTGTACATTTTAGCTGTCCCCACCGGGAGAAGACAATGATTATCACCAGCAACTATAGCAGCCGCTTGCGATAATTGAAAGTGAATTCATTGATAAACTTGGTACATTCAGCATGTCCATTAACTGTTCGAATCACCGCTGGTTTCTGCTGAACCGGCTCAGATTAGAACAGTGTATGGTCGTCCTTACATATCCCAGGAGGCTGACATACAGCAGCTGGTGAACATCATGGAGGGCTGGAAAAATTGGCCTCTTGCAATCCCAGTTTGGAAAATCTCCTTTTCACAGTGTTACTATACTGCAGCAGAAAAGCCTCCCCACCAGAAAGAACTGTGCTGTGTATACTGGATGGACATAAAATGTTTGGAGTTCAGAACTCTACACTAAAGCACAAATAGAATACATACATGAACCAATATAACTGTAATGCTGTTCCCTCAAGCTCTTGCAATTCCCATAACTGCTACTCTGTCTTGTGAATTCAGGCAAGCCACGCCAATATTTCTTGATTTTCGTTTTACAAGTTCAGTTGTTCTGTCTCCACTCACTGGAGCTCAAACTAGTATCACGTCTCTCCAATGAGCAAGCAGGTGACCCAAGTAAACTACGAGCTGAACCCATAAGTGGGCAGTGAACTTCATAGCTATGCAATGCAAGCTGGTGGGTGAATCACAAGATTGGCTAGACAGACCTATAAATTGATTGAAAAGTAAAACAGAAAATGTGGGAATATTTAAACCATCCGTTTAACTTAAAAACCAGAGAGTAAGTGAATAACACATTCAGAGGAAGAAGTTTCAGAATTGAGTAAACACGAACCAGCTTACCACCTAGTAAGGAAGATGCCGGTACATCAAACCTAGTGTAGCCGACACAATTGAGACACTTCCCCACTTCCCCTTTATCCTAGGCAATGTTTCTGCAATTGACTGTCCACATCAGATCTGCAACCTGCAAGTTAAGTGGTTCTAAAGCAAGTTTAACTTAAAGGCCCCTTTCACACCTACAAACCGTTCGTCCGTTTTTCATCCATCCGTTGACTGATGAAAAATGGACACCAATGCATGCCTATGAAAAAACAGATAATCATTCATTTGCATCCGTTTTCATCCATTTCTGTCAACATCCATTTTTGAACAGATGAAAGCCCCATTTTCCATCAGTCAAAAAAACTAAAAAAGGAACCGACGAAAAAACAGGATGTTAGTGGAAGACATCCACTTATACGACCCACTGACCTCTGTTTTTAAACACCCCCCTCCTCTTTAAGTCAGTAGCTGACCAGCCGCCATCGTAATATTGGGGCAGATTGGCTCTCCTGGGCAAACTGACGTAGCTGTATGTCGGACGCTTTAAGAGCACTAGGTGGCATGCTCTCAGAACGGCGACAGAGCCGGTGCACGTGCACGGGGGCCGCAATGTCTGCCGGGCACCAGCGATTGCTACCGCAAGAGACAGATCGGGGATCTGTCAAAGGAAACAGACAGATCTTCGTTCTGTCAGGGGAGAGGAGACAGATCTGCTGTTGATACTGGTTATGAGCAGCGATAGTGTTTCTGTGGGGGGGATGGGGGTGCCTGGAGGAGGAAACCTAAGACACACATTTAACCCCTAGATCGCCCCCTAGTGTTAAACCCTTCCCTGCCCGTGACATTTACACAGTAATCAGTGGCTATTTTTAGCTCTGATCGCTGTATAAATGTCAATGGCCTCAAAAGTGTCAGACCTATCCGCCGCAGTGTCGCAGTCCCACAAAAAAAAAAAAAAAAAATAACTTGCAGATCGCTGCCATTACTAGTAAAATAATATTATTAAAAGTGCCATGAATATATCCCTTATTTTTTATTTTCAAAAAATATGTAGAATACATATTGTCCTAAACTAGAATTAATTTTTTTTATATATTATAGCAAAAAAAAAATGCTTATTTTTTTCAAAATTGTCGCCCTTTTGTTTATAGCGCAAAAAATAAAACCTGCAGAGGTGATCAAATACCACCTAAATAAAACTATTTGTGGGGAAAAGGACATCAATTTTGTTTGGGTACAGCATCGCACGACCACGCAATTGCCGTGTCCTTAACAGATTTCCCCGCTGACAGCTGAACAAAAAAAAAAAAAAAAATGGCATGGGACCCCCACCCAAAAAAAAAAAAAAATAAAAAATAAAAAAAAAGGCACCCCACAATCCACATCAGACCCTTTTTAGGTCAGGAAAGGGAGGTGACGAGCACAAGGGCCTCTTTCCCACAACCTTGGCTGGTGGTCGTCGGGGTCTGCGGGCTTATTGGAATCTGGAAGCCCCTTTTTACAAGACCCCCCATGTAAATTGGTACCCCTACCCATTCACCCCAAAAAGCAGTGAAATATAAAAATAAAAAGTTCTTCATTAAAAAATTGCTCCGAGCTGTCTTCTCCCCAAGCCGCCGTTTTCTTCCTCGCTGCAGGTTACCTGTCAAAAAGAAAAAAGCCGCTCTTCTCCTGAGGCTGTCTTCCTCCGTTGTGTTGTCCCTCGCTGTATGACCTCTTTTATATAGCCATGGAGCAAGCTCTCCGGGTGACGTCAAATGGCCACGCCCCATGGCTAGACAAGAGATGTCACACAGCGGGGGAACACCACAAAGGGTTTGTCAAAAACTGACGCTTTTTGGGGTGAATGAGTAGGGGTATGATGTACCCAATACCCATTCACATGGGGGGGGGGGGCAGGATCTGGGAGCCCCTTTGCTTCCAGATTCCGATAAGCAAGCCCCCTGGCCGCAGACCCCGACAACCACTGGACAGGGTTATCAAGAAGAGGCCCTTGTCCCCATCACTTGGGGGCAATGTGCTTTGGGGGGGGGGGGGGGGGGGGGTCGCAGAGCAAAGCCCCCCCCCCCCATGTTGGGGGAATGCGGCCTGGTAACATTCTGGAGGGGGGGGGGGGGCTCGCTCGTTGTTCCCTCCCTTTTCTGACCTACCCCGGGCTACATGCTCGAATAAGGGTCTGGTATGTATTTTGGGGGGACCCCACGCCATTGCATTTTAAACTTTGGCGTGTAGGGGGAGTGCCCTCCGCTGTCTTTTTTTATTTTATTACATTAAGCTGTCAGTTGTTAAGGACGCAGCAGCCAGCTTCATACATTGTTTGAAGTTCAGTTACCGTATATACTCGAGTATAAGCCGAGATTTTCAGCCTCTTTTTTGAGGCTGAAAGTGCCCCCTCGGCTTATACTCGAGTCACCGCTGTCTGACTGCTCGATCAGCGTATCGAGCAGACAGACGGCGGACATTAAAATTCAAAAGCCGCGCCTCCTTCTCCGCCTCCGCCTGTGATAGGCGGAACACTGAATTTCCCAGCAGTCAGTGTTCCGCCTATCACGGACATCCGCTCATTCTCATACTACGGACGACGATGAGAGGATGTCCGTGATAGGCGGAACACAGGCTGCTGGGAAATTGAGTGTTCCGCCTATCACAGGCGGAGGCGGAGGCACGGCTTTTGAATTGTAGAATGGCCGCCGAGAAGAGCGGCGATCCATCGGCACGACACGGGACGGAGGAGGCACGGGACGGAGGAGGCTCGGGACACAGGTAGGCTGCACGGACACACACACAGGGATGGATGTATTTTTAAATGCAACCAATGTGCAAGTACATGCATTGGTCATGATATTGGTATTTTGTGGTCCCCAGCACTGCAGACTGATACAGGAAAGGGTAGAACTAAGAGCCAATGAGTTGTGAGCAGTACATGTGCTGAAAAGAAATATGATGAGGAGAAAACAAGAGGAACCGTGAACTATTACAGCTTTTTGTACAATCCTTTCACAGGCTAAGGGCAGGAAGTTGACCTATCTGTATTTCTTAACTACAACACATATATGTCAGGTCACCAGTCTGTCTGCGCTATATGGTAAAACCGTGTAAAATCTCAGGAGTGGATGGACACACACACACACACACACACACACACACACACACACAGGGATGGATGGATGGATGGATGGATACACACACACACACACAGGGATGGATGGATGGATACACACACACAGGGATGGATGGATGGACAGACACACACACACACACACACAGGGATGGATGGATGGACGGACACACACACAGGGATGGATGGATGGACGGACACACACACAGGGATGGATGGATGGACGGACACACACACAGGGATGGATGGACGGACACACACACAGGGATGGATGGACGGACACACACACAGGGATGGATGGACGGACACACACACAGGGATGGATGGACGGACACACACACAGGGATGGATGGACGGACACACAGGGATGGACAGGGATGGACAGCCATGTCTCACCCTCGGCTTATACACGAGTCAATAAGTTTTCCAGTTTTTTGGGGGTAAATTGGGGGCCTCGGCTTATATTCGGGTCGGCCTATACTCGAGTATATACGGTATTTTTTTTTTTTTTTTTTTTTTTTTTTTTAACTGATGAAAAAAACAGATGAATACTTCATTCGTTTTGACGTGACTGAACTGATGAAATGAGTGGTCCCTATGTGTGAAAGGGGCCTAAAGCATCCCCTGCACATTTTCTACCCCCACCCCTAAACACTTACTGGTCTCCGCTGATCAAACCAACGCTGTGCCTGGCCTAAGGTCCTGTCCCTTCACTTCCTGGGAGCTAATGGCTCCTGTCTGCCAAATCCTGTGGGGAGGGAGCAGGGGCATGGCCGAGTGATGCCAGGTGTTTATATGGAAGCCCAGCTCTGGAGTGCATGCCACAGAGACAGTCAGTGGAGTATCACTAAAAAGAGGAGATATGGGACCACTATGTACAACATCGTTGCACAGAACAGGCAAGTATAAACCTAGATTTTCATTAAAAATAAGTACAACCAATGTCATCTCTCTGCTGTTAGCATTTTACTGGTCAACACATTCACATGTAGCAGATCTGATTGGCTCCCAGTGATGCCCATCTACTCCCATTCTGAGTGTTGCTATATAGTGAACTAGTACAACCACCAAGGTCGTGGTGGGTTAGTACAACGGGAGACAGCATTGCTTTCTTATACAGCGAGGGGAAAGGGTATTTTATCCCCTGTTGATTTTGTACGTTAAAACCATTTCACAAAAGTTATAAATTGATTTGCATTTTAATGAGCGAAATAAGTATATGATCCCCTATTAGCAAGATTTCTGTCTCCCAGGTGTCTATACAGGCAACGAGCTGAGATTAGGAACAGGCTTTTAAAAGGGAGTGCTCCTAATCTCAGCTTGTTACTTGTATAACAGAAGAAAAGTCCACAGAAGCCATCAGATTCCAATCTCTCCACCATGACCAGGACCAAAGTGCTGTCCAAGGATGTCAGGGACAAGACTGTAGGACATGCACAAGGCTGGAATGGGCTACAAGACCATTGCCAAATAGCTTGGTGAGATGACAAAAGTTGGTGTAATTATTTGCAAATGGAAGAAACACAAAATCCCTGCCAGTCCATGCAAGATCTCACCGCGTGGAATTTCAATGATCATGAGAACAGTGAGGAATCAGCCTAGAACTACACCCGAGAATCTGGTCAATGATCTCAAGGCAGCTGGGACCATAGTCACCAAGAAAACAATTGGTAACACACTATACTGTGAAGGATTGAAATCCTGCAGCGCCCGCAAGGTCCCCACTGCTCACGAAAACACATGTACAGGCCTCTCTGAAGTTTGCTAATGAACATCTGAATGATTCAGAGGAGAACTGGGTGAAAGTGCTGTGGTCAAATTGAGACCAAAATCAAGCTCTTTGGCATCAACTCGACTGGTGTTTGAAGGAAAACAAATTCTGCCTATGAGCCCAAGAACACCATCCACATCATCAAACGAGGTGAAAACATTATGCTTTGGGGGTGTTTTTCTGCTAAGGAGACAGAACTTTACTGCATCAAAGGGATGATTGATGGGGCCATGTACCGTCAAATCTTGGGTGAGAACTTCCCTCAGCCAGGGCATTGAAAATGGGTCGTGGATGGGTATTCCAGCATGACAATGATCCAAAACACACGACCAAGAGAACAAAGGAGTGGCTCAAGAAGCAGAACATTTACCTACAGGTAAGCTTATAAGGCTTACCTGTAGGTACTGGAAAAAATCTAAGTCAGCACTGTTTAGGAGATATTTAATAAGTATGCTTGCGCCATCGGCCGTTTCTAAAGGGCCCGTGCCACGACTGTCCGCTCCCACGTACATGCGTGGGAGTGAGGTCACATGACTCCAGCCAGTCACAGAGATGGAGGCCACACCCCGGAAGGAAGAGGGGTGAAGATGGATGCGGCCACCAGCGGGGACATCACGGGCTTTGTTTGCAGGTAAATGCCACATAACGAGCTAGTGTATGATGCATACTCACATGTCAGCCTCAAAACCTTAATCACTTGGAGAGGATCTGCAAAGAGGAGTGGGACAAAATCCCTCCTGAGATGTGTGCAAATCTGGTGGCCAACTACAAGAAACGTGTGACCTCTGATTGTCAGCAAGGGTTTTGCCACCAAGTACAAGTCATGTTTTGCAAAGAGGTCAAATACTCATTTCACTCATTAACCGATTCAGCACCGGAAGATCTGTCTGCTCAATGACCAGGCCGTTTTTTGCAAATGGGCTCTGCGTCGATTTTAACCGAAAACTGCGCGGTCGTGCGATACTGTACCCAAACAAAATTGACTTTTGCCATGAATAGCGCTTTCTTTTGGTGGTATTTGATCACCTCTGTGGTTTTTATTTTTCACGCTCTTTTGTTCATAGCATCAATTTAAAAAAAATCAATATCTTTTACTTTTTGCTATAATATCACATTTTTTAATCAAAAAAAGAACAAAACCAAACCAATTTTTTCCCCTCAGTTTGGGCCAATATGTATTCTTCTACATTTTTTTTCCAAACAATTCGCGTATATCGATTGGTTTGTGCAAAAGTTATAGCGTCTACAAAATAGGAGATAGATTTATGGCATTTTAATTGTTACTATTTTTTTTTTTTTTTTACTAGTAATGGCAGCGATCTGCGATTTTTAACGGGACTTCGTCATTATGGCAGACACATCGGACACTTTTGAAACCATTGATAATTACACAGCGATCAGTGCTATAAAAAAAAAAAAAACTGTATATGTCACTGTCAAGGAAGGGGTTAACACTAGGGGGCGTTCAAGGGGTTAACGGAGTTCCCTATGTGTGTTTCGGGAATGGGAATGTCTATAGAGGAATCAGTGTTCATACATAGTATGAACACACGATCTGTTTCCTCTCCCCTGAAAGAACCGTGATCTGTGTGTTTACACACAGATCCCGGTTCTCTCTGTCACGGGTGATCGCAGGAGCCTTGCGGGCGCACTCACATCGGTTCCGGGCATGCGCCCCCCCCCCCTTCCCCCCCCAGTGGCCAAAAGGCAAAGCGACGTAAGGCAACAGCGTTTCGCCCAGCTGTGCCATTCTGCACAGTAAAACTGCAGCAGCTGGACGGCAAGCAGCTAAAATGCAAATCAATTTATACATTTTTTGAAATGCGTTTTCCTGGATATTTTTGTTGTTATTCTATTTCTCACTTTTAAAATAAACCTACCATTAAAAATATAGACTGATCATTTCTTTGTCAGTGGGCAAATGTACAAAATCAGCAGGGGTTCAAATACTTTTTTTTTCTCATAACAGATGGCATTTATCCACATCTTTACAGCCAGCACAGACCATTACCCAAGGAACTCCGTCTGGCCAATTGTGTGGAGGCATTGCCTTCTTTCACATGGACATATCAACACAGTAAAGGCGCATATTTAATTCCCCGCCATCTCCTGTCAAAACCTGGCAATGACCACCAGTTAGCCCCATCCACACTGTTGTGGCTCCAATGCTGTGAAGAATAAAAAAAAGATTTTTGGGGCATGTTGCCTTTTTAGTGCGTGGTGAAAAGGGACATCGATGTGAAGACCCTTTCTCACTCTCCAGCTTTAGTAAAGCAACCCCAGTGTCTCCCGACCGCTGCAGACAAACCACTTCACCGTGGATCACGAATCAGCAGCACTGCCCATGTGGAAGGGGCCTTAGCCAGCAGTGCACCCAGAATTGCTGGTGTATAGCACAGATACAGCCATAAGTGTTCAGTTTTATTTATTTTATTACAAAGCAAGATAACAAATTCACCCACGCAGGGGTAAGGCAAAATTTTGCAAATAGGTCACACATGGTCAAGGTAAAGCATTCTCAAAACATGTAGAATCACATACAAAATAGTGGACCAGAGATCCAGCCAGGAGTGTAGATATAGCCACAACTTTTAATACCTTCTGTTATATGGAGGTTATGTTGTATCTGTCAAAACACTGGACTGCAAGTGACTATCACCAAGTCAAACTAGGGTACTTGTTTATTTTTTCTTTAAAAACAAACACATTATGTCTATTCAGCCATGGCCCGGCCCCATCTCTCCTCATTGGCTCATAACTTTGACAGCAGCAGGAAACAACAGCACTTTGCTGCTGTCCCAGCCAACGAGGGAGAGTCTCAGACAGCCAAGTCTCTCATGGAACACTACTGGATCAAGATGGGCTTGGGTAAGTATTAAGGGGCTACTGCACACAAAAGAATTTTTTATAATGCACAGAAAGCATTAATATATAAAAAAAAAAAACACCTTCTGCCTTTACATCCACCTAAAAAGCAGGAACACGAGGCGTACTTTTAACTCTCCTCAAATGCCCAGTAAACAGTCAGCAATTGATAAGACAGCACATGGTGCTGTTCACATTATTAATACGTGAAGCATTAATTACAATGGCTAGAATCAATTTTGTATCCTGCCCAAGGAAATTAATTAACGCCCAAGAGTTTAGGCCTCATGCACAGTGGACGTTTTTTTACAGCCGCTTCTAAGGGTGTCCCCCCCTCCGTGCACGCTATGGCTTTTAGCAGCGTTTAGTGGCAGCGAAAAAAAAAATTAAAAAAAGAAAAAACACTGCCAGTGCGACCAGGAGCAGCAGAGTTAGGGCAGGCAAAATGCACCCAAATACTAACACTTGAGCATCAATTTCAATGGCCAAAATACATTTTTATTTCTGGCCAATGAAGTTAACACCCAAGAGCTAGATGCTGGTAAAGGCTCCTAAAAGCTTTAGTGCTAGTTCACACCAGACGCAGTTCCGTGAGCTTTTTTCCTGCACTAAAAATGCATGCACAGTATTTTCCATGTATTCCAATGGCTCTAGTTCACACCATGCAGTCAGTTTATGGTGCAGAAACTGACTATTGGTGCAGAAAAAAAATGGAACTGCATCTGGTGTGAACTGGCCCTTAGGACCGGAAACTGAATGCAGGGTGTGAACTAGAGCCCCTGAAATACATGGGCAACACTGTGCATGCATTTTTACGCAGAAAAAAAAAAAAGCGCACGGAACTGCGTCTGGTGTGAACTGACAATTTTACAAGCATTTGGCATTTTTTTGCAACGACGCTGCTGGCTTCTAGTAGAGTTAAAGTGGTTGTAAAAATCAGAAATGCATTAAGATAAAAAGCCTGTGTGCAGCAACCTCCCTAACACTTACCTGAGCCCCATCTCTATCCAGTGAGGTTGTAGGATTGTCTCAGCTGCCCGGGACACCCCTCACTGAAACAGCAGCGCCATTGGTTCCCACTGCTGTCAGTCAATGAGGAAAGGGGGTGAGCCGCAGCTCCACATCTCAATGAATACCTGGAGCTGCAGCTTGGCCCAGGTGGTGGGGGACCCACACGTCAGGAGGGGGGGCGGAGAGATCTTATTAGAGGAGGATCCAGGCTGCTCTGTGCAAAGCCACTGCAGGTTAAAGTATAACTTTTTTGTTGCTAAAAACAAGAAAAACTTTACAATCACTTTCAATAAACATCCTGTGTGCATGGGGCCTTACAGATAGAAAAAATAAAACACATCACTTGTGCATTTTGAAGAGGCACTTCTGTGCAAACAGAAAGCTCATTAACGCTATATGCATTCCGTTGGGCAGAACTGTGGCCAATAGAATGCATTAAATGCCAAACACGAAAATTGCGCTACTGGTTTACCAATTTTTTGCTGCTAGAGAAAGAAAAAGCGCCAATCGTGCGCGAGGCCTGGCGCTATAGGTGCGTTTGCTAAGCGTCAGTATTTAAAGCAAGTGTGAACAAGGCCTTATTGATGAATGAATCTAGAGACCCATTAAAGTGCCTGGAATGAGTGTAGGAGGTCCAGGCCTACACCGGAGCTCCACTTGCAAGCAGCACGGCCAGAGCTCCCCGCTGGGCCGCTTCCTTGTTTACTGCAGCTCGTCCATTGCCTGGGCGCTGTGCACTGTGGGAGCCGCTCTCCGCCATTCCGCTGAACACACCCCCTTCCTTCCTCCCCGCTCAACACAACGCACCCGCTTCCCGTGAAGGAGATTAGCGGCTCGGGTGTGAATGAATTGAGGAGAAAAGGACTGGGCGGCCACTGAACCTCCCACCTATCCCGCCCCCATCACTCCAATGACAGGCACCAAAATAAAACGCTACAGCCCTGCACACTAACAATGTAGCCCCCCTCCTCCCCCGGTATACCCCCCTCACCTCACAGAAACGTCTGCAGTAAGCGGAGGAGGTGAACGCGGACACACCATCCTCCCTCAGCCCGTCCTCCAGCGCCCGGAGAGTATCCGTCAGGCGGCAGGCCGACGGTACCGGAGACAGCCTGCCCCCGTTGGCCAGCCCCGCTCGGGACTCTCCCTTCCCGTCCGCCATCTTCTCTCGCCTTTGCCGCGCGTAGGCAACACACTCGCACACTCACTCTGTGTCACGTGATTCGGCGTCGGTTGGGCGACGTCATCACCAGGGAGACTGGCGTAGCAGACGCCCCCTTCGAGCGACGTACACGGCCCCGCCCATTCCAACGGTAGCCATTTTGTTTGTTGACATCCCTTGTGGGGAGCGTGTGATCGCTGTAGTTCGGCGATGTGGTTTATGTAACCTTACAGAAAGGATCCGAAGAGCTCATATGCCAAGTCATTGTTATGGATGGTTAATAAAAAACATTTGAACGTTTGTGTTTTTACTGTGCTGCATTATACTCACTAATGGAAACAGGCAAGCAGGTTAACCACTTAAAGAAGAACTGCAATCTGCTCACATAATTTGTAATAAAAACATACGTGCCCTTCTGAAGCTTCCCTCCAACCACTTTGCATATTATTTTATATATGTACTGCAAACATCTCAACAATCTGAGATGGGAATGAGGGACACCTACTAGCAAATGTATGTAGGCATAGGACATGGCCCCTGCCACACCCCCTTAAAGGGGGAATAACCCCCAAAAAGTTAATTCAATCCAAAAGGGATTTTTTTTTTTACCACTACTATTCCTTAATATGGGCTTTTAAAAATTACAAATGCAGCAATTTAGAAATTGGATGAAAGGTTTAGCGCTGGGAAAGATAAAAAGTGCATTTTATATACAACTATATAGATCAAACCAAAATGAGGGACAAATGAGGTGGAATGAGGGACATTGCTCCAAATCAGGGACAGTTAGGAGCTATGTATACTGTGATATTCTACTTGCTAAATATGCTGCAGAAATCTCCCTCCACTGAGTCTGTCTGAAACCAGCTTAACTGTGGGCAGCTGAAGCTGCTGCCTGTTCACTTCCTGGATTTACACAGAGGCCCCTCCTCCAGTCCTGCAGTTCTCATTGGCCCTCTTATGATTCACCCCCTCCCTTGCTGGTAAACTTTCAGGAGAGAGAGAGAGAGAGAGAGAGAGAGAGAGGGGGGCAGGGGCAGACTGACCATTGGGCCACTCGGGCATTGCACGAGGGCCCTGAGCCACTAGGGCCCCCCCCCCCCCCATCAGGGTTGCCAGCCTCAGTAAAACCAGTATGTAAAAATATGTGTTTTTTTTTTACATCCATTTCAGAACTCTCCCTTACCGACATCCTTTTGGTCTAAAAATCCTGAGATTATAGCTGCCCCACCTCTCCAGTACCTTCTCAGCCAATAGAAACATGTCTGTGTATACTGTGTGTACATGTATGTGTATACTGTGTGATTGTATAGTGTGTGGCCCCATAATCTCGGATTGCCTGGGGGCCCCATAATCTACTATTGCCCGGGGGTCCCATGAGTTGTCAGTCCACCCCTGGGGGGGGGGGGGGTGCATGCTATGTAAGTCTAGGCTAGTGACCAGACAAACACCAGGAAGTGAGCTCTATCAGATATTTACTGGCAGAAAAACAAAAGTTAAAACAAGGGCAGAAGATTTAATAGATGAAAAGATGAAAAAAATGGCTGAAGTTCTGCCTGCCTACCAGCCTGTAATACCCTTTTCTTACCAGAGACTGATAGAAAATTCTTTCAGGGGGTATTTAAAGTGTAAGTTCACCTTTACAGAAAATCTACAACAGTGAACTTTCCCTAGACCACCCCTTCTCATCTATCAAGAGCATGTGCAAAATCTGTCTTTTTAAATCACGCAGCAAGAACACTCGTTCCAACTGAGCAATATAGGAATAAAACCTCAGGTATGACAATTTTTTTTCCATAATTACATTGATGCAGCTTGGGCCATTGTAAGTATTTATGTGCCACACCTGTGGCTTCCCTATGGAAAATGGATAGCACTTCAAGACACTAATATGCTAGGGATTGCCACTAGTTTACTGCACACAGGTGCCATTCAGAGAACACTTTCCATTTTCTCAATCAATACAAAGAGTTCTCTAACTGGACGAGGTGGAGCTCATGATATCACCACCCACCTCATCCAATCAGAGAACACTTTGCATTCATTGAAAGAATGTAACGTGTTCCCTAAATGGTTCCTGTATCAAGCGAGCAAATGTGCTCGCTATTCAGAAGGGTAATTTCTTGGCCCAGGAACCCAAAGCTAAGGGCAACCTCTGTAGTAGTAGTACTTACTACAGTAATTTACAGCTTCCACAGGTATAACACATGTACACTTACATTAGTCCAGATAGGACTAATTAACTATGTACAAACTGCCATACCTAAACTTCAAGTGGTTCTAAAGTTAGAAGTTTTTTTTTTTACCTTAACGCATACATTGCATTAAAGGTAAAAAAGCTTGTGTGCAGCACCTCTCCCAGCCCTCACTCCTGCAATGTGCACAAGAGCAGGATCGTTGCTACCATGGCTCTTAACATGGTACGGGAAAGTAGATAAAAGCATTTCTAGGTAACGGTTGATATTTAAAGGGTAACAAAAATACAGCAAATAAAGAAAAGATAATATAGTGTATACAATTGCAACAAGTCATATTGTAATTGAATGAACCGCTTGCCGACCGCCTCACGCCAATATATGTCGGCAGAAGGGCTCGTACAGGCAGAATCTCGTACCTGTGTGTCGTGTACCTGTATGTTGCCCTTTAAGAGGCGACCAGCGGCCGCGCACACCCTGTGAGTCGGGTCGTGGGTCCCGCGGATTTGATCACTGGGACCTCACAAGGAGGAAGAACGGGGCGATACTAATGTAAACAAGCATCTCCCCGTTCTGCCTAGTGACAGTGTCACTGATCTCTGCTCCCTGTGATCGGAGCAGAGATCAGTGATGTGTCATACAAAGCCACCCCCCCCCAAACACGCCCCTAGGACACACTTAACCCCTACACTGCCACCTAGTGGTTAACCCCTTCACTGCCAGTGTCATTTACACAGGAATCAGTGCATTTGTATAGCACTGATTGCTGTATAAATGGCAATGGTCCCAAAAATGTGTCAAAAATGTATGATGTGTCCGCCTTAATGTCGCAGTCATGATAAAAAAGATAAAAATAAAATCGCTTATCACCACCAATGAAAAAAATAAAAATAAAATATATATATTAATAAAAATGTCATGTCATATCCCCTATTTTGTAAACGCTATAACTTTTGCGCAAACCAATCAATACACACTTATTCTACATATTTTTGGTAAAAAAATTGCAATAATATGTATTGGCCTAAACTGAGGAAAAAAATAGTGCTCTGGTCAGGAAGGGGGGTAAATTCTTACAGGGCTGAAGTGGTTAAAAATCTTTCCTTTTCAATCTGCAGCCGCTGTAATTTTATGGAAATGCAATGCAATGCAATGCAATATGGCTACCTGAAAGTATTTTGTACACCAAACGTGTACACAACGCATCCCCCCCCCCCCCCCCCCCGAAAGCATTATTTCCTTCTTGTATGATTGGCTCTCCTATTTTCCCAGAAGTCTGCACTAAGATACAAGTCAGATTTCAGGCATCCCTTTTAAAAAAAATTGTATTTTTGGTACAATACTCCCAATAGGAAATTGCATCTAAAAAGGGATGCAGGCCCAGCAGCATTCCTCAGAGCTCTGCAGGTGCAGCAGCCGATGGATGAATTATGAAACAACTCCCATTAGATTCACTTTCCCACATGAGCACAGGCAAACACACAGGGATTTCTTCAGAATAACAAAAGGTAGGAATCTGCTACAAAGTTTGTTACAATCCCTACAATGTAAATACATAGATCACCCACAGGGGAATTTCTCCAAAAAAGTTACTCTTTAATAATTGTGTAAATTGTTGTAAGTCTGATTTTTCAGCTTGAGTGAGAGGGAGAAAAAAAAAAAAAAAAAAAAAAAAAAAACACACCTTAAATTTGACAGCTAGGCAAAGACATACATGGTGCAAATTTCTTTTCAGCATAGGTTGCATTAAAGAAATTCACATGATGTCCCCATTAACACCAACAGTGCTGACAGGGAAATTCCTCCTACCAAGCAATTGTCTGCTCCCGGGAGGTGGGTTGTACCCAAGTTGAATGATCAATAAACTTGGTACATTCAGCCTGCCCATTAATGGTTCAAATCTCAGCCAGTTCAGCAGGTTTCGATGCCATGTATGGCCGGCCTTAGTACCCAATATTCTACCTGATCTTACAAAATTATGTTGATTTGCTAGGATGAACAAAGGCTGTTCATCTAGCAAAGCACATGGTAAATTTGCATATGAATGTTAGTAAATAAGGGGGACCTACAGTATCTTAACTTCGAATACCCAACAATGTACAAAAAAAATAAAAATAATAACATACAGCACCTCATTGTGTATTCAAAGTGAACAAAGCTTTAAAAGTAAACATTTACTTTGCTAAGTGAATAACCTTGTAGTAAATAAACCGCAAAGTCTGCCAGGTTCTGAATTCAGGATGGTCCCAATGCTAGTGTTGAAAGTAAGTTTGACACGAACATCAGGTGTTCATTTGTTCGTAGCAACCTGTTGTGGAGCGCCCCATAATGCACTGAGAGATCGCAGTGCATTGATGGCTGCTGATTGTCCAAAGCATGCACCTGACCTTTATGCTTTGGCCAATCACAGCGCATTGTGCTGTGAGAGCCTTTGACCAATCATGGCTCAGGGGCCAAGTCCACGCCTCACATTATATAAGGCTGCTGCTTACACGGTGGCCATATATAGTGAATGATTGGAGATTAGGCAAGTAGATAGTGTAGTGTGCAGTCAGTCAGTGTAATGTAATTATTATATATAGATATATACATACACATATACTCAGATAAGGGTCTTGTATGGATTGTGGAGGGGATCTCACGCCATTTTTTTTACATTTTGGCATGAAGTTCCCAATAATATTCATACCAGACCCTAAGGGCCTGGTATGAACTGGGGAGAGGGGGACCCTACGCTGTTTTTTTCCTTGATTTTTCATCTATAGTGCTGGGACCTGTCAATACATTACAGCCGCAAGCAAGTGAAATTGTTTCCCTTTAGAAACGTCATTATTGATGCGGCACTGTTCTACACATCGCACATATGCGCCACTTTACAGGCAGACTAAGGGGACCCCCGGGCACAAACCTAGGGGGGTGTTTAGTCCATCCCTATTCTGAATGTGCAAAACAGCATCAAACAGGGCCCTGTAGTTGATTACATTCCTCTTTACTACAAAAAGGTCTCACAGGCAGAAACTGGGATTGGTGACATTTATTTTCTAATTCCTTCTAACATTCTATAGAATGGTTACATTGCATCTCTTGTTACAATGACATACAGTATATGTTTACTATGCTCCTCAAATCCATCTAATAGCCATAATCTGGTATTTTACTACTGCCCATAATAAAGAAATATTAATTCAGATGAGAAAAATGACAGAACAGCTGTGTTTGTCCAATTCGCAAAGAACAAGTGTATATGCACACTCACTAGACGAAAGGCTATGCTTTTTTTCTTTTTCTAATAAAGAACCTTGTGTGTGAAATCAGGCAGTTGACAAAGTAGCCACTGCCAGACTTTAAAGCGGGAGTCCGCGTTTTTTTTTTTTAAAAGCCAGCAGCTACAAATACTGCAGCTGCTGACTTTTAAAATAGTGACACTTACCTGTCCAGCGCGCCCGCGATGTCGGCACCCGAAGCCGATCTCTCGATCGTCTCTCGGGTGCTGCCGCCGCCATCTTGGGTATGGGAATCAGGAAGTGGAGCCTTTCGGCTTCATTTCCTGGTTCCCTACTGCGAATGCGCGAGTCGCGCTGCGCAATAAGGATGGACCCGCTGCCTCTGGGATCTGTGCGTTTCCCAGCAGGAAGCGGGGGACTTTCGGAAAGGGGCGTAATCTACGCCCCTTTCCGCAGAGAGCTATCCCGGAAGTGGGTTCAGATACCTGTACTGTACAAGTACCTGCACCCCCCTCCCCCCTGAAAGGTGCCAATTGTGGCGCCGGAAGGGGGGGGGATTCCAATGAGCGGAAGGTCCACTTTAGGGTGGACCTCTGCTTTAAATTACCTTTCAACATATGACACAATTTGAAGATGAACTAGTTATATCATGACCCTCTATTTATTGTATCTTCTGTTCATTTTAATTGTCTTTTCTTCCTACATTATTGAACAGTTAACTATTGAAAGCCTTGATAACTCGTAAATTGTTTTATTTTACGAAGGGCCAGTTCACAAAATATGAAGTTCAGTGCGTTTTTACTGCATCAAAAACACACAGAAAATAGTTTATATGGTTTTCAATTGCATGGTTCATACCAGTGCTTGCAGTTTCAGTGCATTCCAGAAGAAAAACAAAAAAAAATAAAAAAATGACCAGTTACACTAAGGCTGGGTTCACACTATTGCGATGCGGGAACGCCGCGAATCCGCTGCGTTTTCCCGCATCGCTCACCTCCCGCCGGCAGTTCACACTGCCCTATGCGGACGGCTGGGGGTGTCAATGTTATGTTAATGACACCCCCAGATCCGTCGGCATATCGCAGTGCGATCTGCCGGCTCGCACAGGAATCGGATCGCATGGTGTGAACCCCCATGCGATCCGATTCCGTTGCGGACCCAAAAAAGGGTCCCGTGCGAGTTTGCTGCGGGACCGCTGCGAGTTCAGCCATACTATCTGTATGGCTGAACTCGCAGCGCTACGGAGATCGGATGTGATTTGCTGTGCGAATCACATCCGGTTCTCCCCCCGCAGCAGTGTGAACCCAGCCTTACCGGTAACGTCTTTTCTAGGAAATCTTCCAGGACGGCACACCTGAGAGATGACTGGTCCACCTGACAGGAAACACAATCAACAACAAATTTAAAAGTCCCCACCCTTTCCTCAGACCTTCAGTTATGGTAAAGAAAATCCCACACCAGTGTCAGAGGGAACATTCTGTGAAGAATTAATATACCACATCAATAAAACAAGGGTAGGGAGTAGGCCTGCCGTCCTGGAAGATTTCCTAGAAAAGACGTTACCGGTAAGTGTAACTGGTCATTTTCTCCAGTCATCTTCCAGGACGGCACACCTGAGAGGATAAGCAAGAAGTTCAGGCCTACCTTTAGGGCAGTACAACCGCTTGTAGGACCTTCCTGCCAAATGCCAAATCCTGAGGGGACAACAGCTCCACTCTGTAGTGCCTCAGAAATGTTCTATGGCTCGTCCATGTTGCTGCTTTGCAGATCTGGTCGATTGAGGCGCCTGCCCTCTCTGCCCAGGAGGTCGCTAGGGATCTGGCTGAATGCGCCTTAAGGCGGGTTGGTACTGGTTTACCTGCCTGTCTATAAGCGATGGATATGGCTTGTCTAACCCATCTAGCTATCGTAGACTTAGATGCTTGAAGACCCTTTTTCTTCCCTGAAAAGGTGACCAATAAATGACTGGATCTCCTAAAGTCTTTCACCCTTTCTAAATAGACTAGGAGACAACGCCTGACATCTAAGAAATGAAATCTTTCCTCTTCCTTATTCTTAGGATTCTGGCAAAAGGACGGGAGAATAATCTCCTGTGTTCTGTGAAATAATGAAGCTACCTTTGGCAAATAAAGAGGATCCTGAGTGAGGATTACCCTATCCTCTAGGATGCGCAAAAACGGCTCTTTAATTGACAGAGCCTGTATATCACTCACCCTCCTGGCCGTAGTGATAGCCAGGAGGAAGGCCAACTTAAACGACAAAAGTCTAACCGAAATTTGAGCCACCGGCTCAAAAGGCCCCCTTGTTAGGGCATCTAATACCAGGGACAGATCCCATGGAGGGCAACTGACCGACCTAACTGGAACTACCCTTTCCCTGGCTGACAAAAATCTTTTTATTAGCGGCTCCTGTCCTAGCTTCCTATCAAAAAACACGGACAGGGCTGCCACCTGGACTTTTAGGGTGCTAACTGCCAAACCCTGGTCCACCCCCTCCTGAAGAAAGTCTAGGATGGTAGGTATCATCTGGAGAGCCCCCTCCTTAGACTGTAACCAGTGGGAGAAGACTTTCCAGACCTTTGCATAAATTTTTCTGGTGACGCCTTTCCTACTGAGGAGAAGAGTATCTATCACTTTTTCCGAACAGCCCCTGTCTCGGAGTATTTCCCTTTCAATAGCCATGCTGTCAGAGAGAGACGACCCGGGTCGGGGTGAAAGATTGGACCCTGACTGAGTAGGTCTCGTTGCACCGGCAGACGCAGTGGGGGAGCTATCGCGAGACTCTGAATGGTGGGAAACCAAACTCTCTTGGGCCACCAGGGTGCTATCAGTATCAGGTCTGACCTTGAGTAGGCTAATTTCTGTAGGACTCTGGGAAGGAGCACCAATGGGGGAAAGGCATAAGCCAGCCTGAAATCCCACACTTGTATAAGAGCGTCTATCCCTTCTGCTTCTTGATCCTTGTAAAGGGAGAAAAACCTGAGAACCTTCGCATTCTCCCGGGAAGCGAACAAATCTATTTCTGGCTTGCCAAAATGTCTGCACACCAGGGAGAAGATTTCTTTGCTCAATCCCCATTCCCCTTGAAGGATGGGCTGTCTGCTTAGAAAATCTGCTTGCAGATTGAGTGAGCCCCTTATATGAATCGCTGACAGTGAAAGGACCCTCTTTTCTGCTTTCACAAGGATCTGTTGTGCTAATCGTCTTAGTTTGTCCGACCTTGTCCCCTCTTGGTGGTTTAAGTATGCCACCATAACCAGGTTGTCCGAGAGGACCTGAACCTCCTTGTCCTGCAGTTCCTCTCGGAAATAGTCTAGGGCTTTGCCTACTGCCAGAAGCTCCCTGAAATTGGAAGACTCCCTGGCTTGGCTGTGGTTCCAGGACCCTTGGGTATATCGGTCTCCCAGATGAGCCCCCCAACCCCAAGCGCTGGCATCCGTGGTTAAGACAAAAGGGTTTACCTGAGACCAGGGGCGACCATTCAACAAATTCTGTGGGTCGAGCCACCACCGCAGAGAACGAGATACCTCCTCTGTGATGGGTACTCTGTTCTCTAATGTTCCTCTTTTTCCTCCCCATGAGGCAAGCAGAAAAGCCTGAAGCTCCCGAGAATGAAGTTGTGCCCAGGTTACTGCCGGAATGCAGGCCGTCATGAGACCCAGCAGTCTCATTATACATCTCAGAGAGGCTTCTCCTCTTTCGAGAAGGGTGACAACCGCATTCTGGACCTTTGTTACCTTTTCTGTTGGTAAGAATACCTTCTGTGCCTGCGAGTCTAACAGGTAGCCTAGGTATAGTTTGAACTGAGATGGAGTCAGCGAGGACTTCTCCCGACTGACCATCCAGCCCAAGGTCTCCAGAGTTTCTAACATGATGTCTCTGTCTATTACTGCTTGCCTCGGATCCACACTGTAGATCAGCAAGTCGTCCAGATAGGGTATTAACCCTATCCCCTGCAGGTGTAGGTATGCTACTACTTCGGCTAACACCTTCGTGAATATCCTTGGACTTGCCGCCAGCCCAAAGGGAAGAGCCCTGAACTACCAGTGTTGTATCCTCTGCTGTATGCAAACTGCGAAGCGTAGGTACTTCTGGTGTTTGGGAGCAATGGGTACGTGTAGATAAGCGTCTTTTAGGTCCAGGGTGACCATAAAGACTCCTCTCTGCAGATGTTTTCTTACTGAGTAAATACTCTCCATCCTGAACTTTTTGTGAAGCAGGTAACGGTTGAGTCTCTTCAAATTTATTATCAACCGAAATTTTCCTGAGGGTTTTGGAACCACAAATACGTGTGAGTAAAAACCCTGGGTAAGCTGATTGGTTGGTACTGGAGTAATAACCCCTTGCTCTGCTAGCTCCTTTAGATTTTTCAGTAACCCTTCTGCCTTGGTTGGGTCCCTGGGAGGAAAAGTAACCAGAAATTCCTGTGGGGGATGAGTCTGAAATTCCAGTCTGTACCCCACTTCTAAAAGGTTTAAAATGTATGGACTCTGCGTAATCCTTTCCCACTGGGGAAGGAAATCGCTGAGTCTTGCGCCTACCTTTACGGTGGCGTCATTTGCCTTCTTTCTGAGAGGCTCCAGAGCTGGAGAAAAGAATTGCACTTTTTTCTTTTCCTTTTCCCAAGTTCCACTTCCTCCTTTGTTCAGCTTTCCCCTTATGATGGGTCTTTGAATAGGGGCCTCGAAAAAATTTCTTACCCCTTTCCTTCTTGGGCCTTACAGGAAATTTCTTGCCCTTCTCCGTAGATCGGGACAAAACCTGATCTAGGCCTGAACCAAACAGCAAGGAACCTTCAAAGGGGATGCCGCATAGGCGAGACTTGGAAGTAAAATCCCCATCCCAGGTCTTGACCCATAGAGCCCTCCTGGCAGAGTTCAAAAGTGCTGCTGCTTTAGCTGTGGTCCTAACAGTCTCCACTGCTGCATCTGCCACATATGCTACCGCTCGACTGATTACCTCCAGCGAGTCTACGATCTCTTTCGCCTCCCTACTGCGGGAAACATGATCCATTAATTTGCCAAGCCAGGTGTCAGCATTTCTGGCTACACAGGCGGAAGCTAGGGCAGGCGCCATTGCCGCCGCATTCGCCTCCCAGGCTCTTTTGAGTAAAGTTTCCGACTTTCTATCCATCTGATCCTGGATATTTCCAGAATCTTCAAAGGATAAATCGGACCTCTTAGATACCTGCGCTAAGGCTGCATCCAAGCGAAGAGCTTTAAATTTTTTTTCCTCCTCCTCATCTTTAAAGGGACACCTCCTTTTCCAAGCTTTCAGTTTGAGAAGCTTGCGTTCAGGTTCCTTCCATTCTCTGAGGATTATCTCCTTCAGAGACTGGTGGATGGGAAAGGTTCTGGACTGTAACCTTCCTAAACCTCTATATACTCTATCCTGTGCTGAGACTTGAGCAGAGGGAACCTGAATATCTTCTGAGGTGTAAATGGCTTTTAATAAACCTTCCATGTCCTCACTCGAGAACAAAAATCCCCCAAGCTTAGCCTCCCCCTGGCTATCTTGGTCTGAATCTTCCTCTCCAGAACTACAATCTGGGACTTGGCCTTCCTCCACCTCAGATAATAGGGAGACTTGGCCCTGGGAACTTTCCGCATAAGATGTGGAAAAGTTTTCCTGTAACTGAGGAGACTCTCTCTCTGACGGTACTTCCTCCAAACCCTTCACAAGGGTGGACTGAAAAGACTGAAGGGTAGCCAACATTTCTGCTTGTAAGGCCCTACATTCTTTCACGACCTGAGCGGTCTCCTTGCCTGCGAGCTTGATGATACATCGATCGCAGAAAGGTTTGGTGTGGTCTTGTGCTAACTTAGAGTTACAGTAACCACAACGCCTGGACTTTGAAGTAGCCTTTCCCTTAGACCTAGCAGCTGACCCCTGGGCAGAGCCTTCAGTCCCTGGGAATAGTCAAAAATAGACAATTTAGCTACATAAGTCCTAAAAGGGGCACAGAAGCTCTTCCCCAGAGAAACCTGCCCCTAAATAAAGTTGGATCACTCACCCCCAGTGGCGACCTCAACGACTGTCTGCTCAGACGAACCTTCCTCTTCCATGGCGATTTGCTGCCCTGCAGGATCGCTGGATCAGGTCTCGAGCGTCCCCCTTGTTGTCTTTTTTCAAGTGCTGCCTCCGGGAAAGCGTCTTGTCGGGCGAGGAGACTGGGTGTATCACAGCACACCCGTTGTGTTTGAAAAACGCGCCGATCGGCGCCATCTTTAAGGAGGTCCGTCGTCCGGGAAATGACGAACGGCCTCTTCCGGTCCTGCGCACTGAGGCTGGAACGCACGCCGGTGCGTCCAGCCATCCCCCTTCCGGAACTTGATACCCGGAAGTGACGCCCTTGAACTTCCGGACATGCGCTGTGGCGTTGGAACGCACGCCACTCGCGTTCCGCATAGGGAAAAGCAGCAACTCTCCACTCCTACAAATGTGCAGGTAAGAGAAAAACGAGACAACAGGGGAATAGCGCTACTGGGACAACTCCCCTGTCCCACGAGGCTCTTACAAGGCTCCCTAAGGAGACCTTGAGTGAGGAATACCCCCCCCCCCCCAAGATTTCTCCTGGGGGTATACAAGGGAGCACCACAGACCCTGTCTGTTTAAGTCCCAGGAAAAAACCTCACGGAAAACACGGGGTCCCAGACCCCATAAGAAAAAGTTTTAGAAAGAAACTTGGTTTCGCTGCCATCCTGTGGGAAACACAATCAAGAACTGAAGGTCTGAGGAAAGGGTGGGGACTTTTAAATTTGTTGTTGATTGTGTTTCCTGTCAGGTGGACCAGTCATCTCTCAGGTGTGCCGTCCTGGAAGATGACTGGAGAAAAAAAAGTAGAGCATGCTGCACTTTTCCTGCATTGGACTGTACTGGAACTCTGTTTAACCACAACAATCATGCAACACTACACCCAAATAAAATTTTTGTCCTTTTTTTCACACAAATAGAGCTTTCTTTTGGTGTTATTTAATCACCGCTGGGTTTTTTATTTTTTGCGCTATCAAAAAAGACTGACTGGAGGCTGGCGGGAGCAAGATTCTGGGAGGACGTCCACCCAGAATAAGCCAACCGCGCTGTAGCCGTCTTTCGGGTATGGCCCGGTCGCCTTGTGGTTAAAATGCATCAAAAATGCACTGGAACACACCAAAAATGCACCAGAACACACATCCTTTTGTTTAAGGTTAAGAAAAGAGGGGGGGGGATGCACTGGACTGCATCAAAAACGCACCAAAAACACACTGGAACACATATGCCGACTGCGTTTCTACGGTGTTAACTGGCCGTTTAATTTTACTGCCTCAAATGGCTCATTTCCCCCGTAGACAATTTTCACCAGCCTGATGCTAGTATTGTTTTAAGGTATGATAATCTGTGTGAGTTGACTTTTACATTCAATTGAATTCAATTCAATTGAACAATGGACAATGAATAAATATTGACTGCATTCTAATAGTTATATTATGGTAAACTACAGAGCAGATAGAAAAAAACAAAAACAATTACATCAAATTAAAATAAATAAACTGTGGCATGAACCTTTGTTATTTGAAATATAAAAACTAGATAAACTAGATAAGGTGCAGTATCAGGAAAATAAATGGACAAACAAGAGAACAGCAATTTTGTGAACTGAGCCTATAATGAAGCAATTATATAGACCCAAAAAATGTGGAAAAGAAAACCCACATTAATTTTAAGCATGCCAGGGCTTGGCTGGCATGTTTGGACTCTAGCACATACAGTGCCCTGAAAAAGTATTCATACACCTTGAAATTGTCCACATTTTGTCATGTTAAAACCAAAAATGTAAATGTATTTTATTGGGATTTTGTGTGACAGACTAACACAAACAGAAAGACACAATTGTGAAGTGGAAGGAAAATTATAAATGGGTTTCCAAATTTTTTACAAATAAAATATGTGAAAAGTGTGGCGTGCATTTGTATTCAGCCCCCTTTACTCTGATAACCCTAGATAAAATCTAGTGGAATCAATTGCTTTCAGAAGTCACCCAATTAGTAAATTGAGTCCACCTGTGTGTAATTAAATCTCAGTATAAATACAGCTGTTCTGTGAAGACCTCAGAGGTTTGTTAGAGAACCTTAGTGAACAAACAACATCCTGAAGGCCAAGTAACACAGACAGACCAGGAATAAGGTTGTGGAAAAGTTTAAAGCAGGGTTAGGTTATTAAAAAAAAAAATCCCAAGCTTTGAACATCTTATGGAGCACTGTTCAATCCATCATCCGAAAATGGAAAAAGAGTATTCACAACTGAAAACCTACCAAGACATGGCCGTCCACCTAAACTGACAGGCAGGGCAAGAAGAGCATTCAGAGAAGCGGCCAAGAGGCCCATGGCAACTCTGGAGGAGCTGCAGAGATCCACAGCTCAGGTGGGAGAATCTGTCAACAGGACAACTAGTTGTGCACTCCACAAATCTGACCTTTATCGAAGAGTGGCAAGAAGGAAGCCATTGTTGAAAGAAAAACATAAGAAGTCACGTTAGCAGTTTGCGAGAAGCTATGTGGGGGACACAGCAAACATGTGGATTAGACCAAAATTGAACTGTTGGCCTAAAAGCAAAACGCTATGTGTGGCGCAAAACTAACTCTGAACATCACCCTGAGCACAGAAACACAGTGGTGGCAGCATCATGCTGTGGGGATGCTTTTCTTCAGCAGGGAAAGGGAAGCTGGTCAGAGTTTGTGGGAAGATGAAAGATGGATGGAGCCAAACACAGGGAAATCCTAGAAGAAAACCTGTTAGAGTCTGCAAAAGACTTGACTGGGGCAGGGGTTCACCTTCCAGCAGGACAACTACCCTGAACATACAGCCAGAGCTACAATGGAATGGTTTAGATCAAAGCATATTAATATGTTAGACTGGCCCAGTCAAAGTCCAGACCTAAATCCACTTGAGAATCTGTGGCAAGACTTGAAAATTGCTGTTTGCAGATGCTCTCCATCCAATCTGACAGAGCTTGAGTTAGTTTACCAAGAATAATGGGCAAAAATTTTCACTGTAGATGTGCAAAGTTGGTATAGACATACCCAAAAATACTTGCAGCTGTAATTGCAGTGAAAGGTGGTTCTACAAAAGTATTGACTGAATACAAATACACGCCACACTTTTCACATATTTATTTAATTTTAAAAAACAATTGTTAACCATTTATAATTTTCCTTCCACTACACAATCATGTGCCACTTTGTGTTAGTCTATCACATAAAATACATTTTATGTTTTTGGTTATAACATGACAAAATGTGGAAAATTTTAAGGGGTATGAATACTTTTTCTGTTTCAATATGTTTATTGGAAATTTAAGTAAACAAGAAATAGAATCCGCTTCTTGGGCACCCTCGCAGGGGCTGTATAATCAAAAACATAGTTCCAAAGGGCTAAACACCACAATATCCAAACTGAAAAGTACAGATAGGGAATGGCATCAATACTAATTACAACATAAGCAATCTTCTCCTCATTACCAATTCCACGGTGGAAGCTCTTCACCCGCTACCGTCTACCATGAGGGGCAACAGAAATTTTTAGAAAAGAGAGAGAGACTAGAGAGAAGAGTAAAAAGGAAGAAAGGCTAGAGTAGAGGGGCAAGGGAGAGAGAAGGAAAAGAAAAGAGGAAGAGGAAGGGAGGAGGGAAGGGGGAAAAAGGCTCGGGCGCGGGGGTCCCAACACGGGGGGTCAAACCAGGCCAAGGCAAGCTGCGTGGAGAGCAGGAAATTCATATGAAATCCACGGTTCCCAGATCTTCATAAATTTGGCGTGGGAATCATGCACGATGCTAGACATGCGTTCATGTAGTAACATAGCGGACATGCGTGTCTTTACCTTATGAATATCCAATATGAATACTTTTTCAAGGCTACATTCAATACCAAATTCACCTAATAATTCTACACATATACAGTGTAGCCTGTGTGCAGACAGACAATCGATACATTTCATGAGCATAGATTTTGTCCATCTGCACGGCCTTAGTGCCCGATGTCTACCATGTTCTTAGTTTGCATCATGTGCAATGAGGCAACTGAGAGCAAATGCCTGGCATTAGACCTCTAGCATTTTGCTTATTCAGCCAGTGTAATTATATAAAATATACATTAGGTGGTATATAAATCCTTCATAAGTAAACCCGTACACATAGTAATTCAGGATTGAATATTCATATTCCTTTATAGGTTTTATTTGTAACTGGCACTTTTAGACCCCTTTCACACCACACCGCCCATAGCGTGGGCGGTAAAACGCCGCTATTTTTAGCGGCGTTTTACCGCCGGATTTGCGGTGCATTTTGGCCGCTAGTGGGATGCTTTTACCCCCGCTAGCGGCCGAGAAAGGGTTAAAACCGCCGGCAATATGTCGCAATAGCAGCGTTTTTCCGGCGGTATTACAGTGCTGCCCCATTGATTTCAATGGGGAGCAGCGGTGGAGGAGCGGTAAACACACCACTCCAAAGAAGCTGCTGGCAGGACTTTTCCCCGACATCCTGCCAGCGCACCGTTGTAGTGTGAAAGCCCTCGGACTTTCACACTACAAACAATGGTGCAGCTTTTTTAGGGTGGATTGCAGGTGCTATTTCTAACGCTATAGCACCTGCAAAACGCCCTGGTGTGAAAGGGGTCTTAAGGTTTACAATATCTGAATGTAGTTTGGGATAAGTAATCAGTTGAACTAAAGGACTATTTTTCTTGTCATTCATAAAAAACTTCCATATGAAATGACAAGGTCTCACCTTTTCCCCATAAATACATTCAATCTGAATATCCAGGTAAAACAAAATGTTAGCATTACCCTGGTGTCACTCGATACTTGATATGACGCTGCATGAATATGTATTGTATGATAGCTGCAGAAGCCCCCAGGCATTTTCACCTCCAGTCCTCCTGCACATCTCCCCCCTGTCTGTTGGATAAGTTCAGGTAAAGTAAATAGGTACACCTGTTCAACACAAAGTGATTGAAACCTAGAGTTCACATTACTGAGGTTAGTCATATTAGCACAGTTTACTCCTTCCTTCAACCAAAATATTATTAGGGAAGATTTACACCTTTTCATACATTTTTCTGTACACCATTAACATGCGCTGACACTAATTTGTGACCCATTGTTAATGTGCAACCATTGTCATCAATAGGCCGTGAACTTTAGAACAATAGAACATGATGTTTTCCAGCCAGTGCACATCAAACAAATGTGAAGTAGCGCAATGTAAACAATGGGGTTTATTTACTAAAGGCAAATTCACTTTGCACTACAAGGGGACTTGGAAGTGCAGTCACTATAGATCTGAGGGGAAGCTCTGAAATGAGTGGAAGCTCTGCTGATTTTATCATCCAATCATGTACAAGCAAATATTTTCCTTCCATGTCCCCCTCAGATTAAAAGTGACTGCACTTCCAAGTGCAAAGTGGATTTGCCTTTAGTAAATAACCCCCAATGTCTAACCCCTGTACATGTGTTAAAATGCATAGTTTGAATAGGCCTTGGTTTTCACAAATTAGGGAAATGATTGAACTGAATATGTTAATCGTGCAAGTTTTATAAAAAAAAAAAAAAAAGTGTGTGTGTGTGTGGATGTGGATGTGTGTATATATATATATATATATATATATATATATATATATATATATATATATATATATATATATATATATATATATATATATATATATATATATGGTGCTTTTATTGTTTGAATTTAATTGTTCTGGGTTCCTCCACAAGGTACATGCATCTGTGAAATGCCACACAAGAGGAATCAGACATTACATGTTTCTATTTGCCTACCCCATAGAAAACGATAGAAAGCTGCTGTGCAGGTGTGGCAAGTGCACTGAAGATCAACAGCAAAACACATGGGACATCTGTATAATTGTAAGGGGAGTATGCACCTGAGCTCTGTGTACAGGTACACCTGTAGAAGCTGGGAGAGAGTATATAAAATAAGGGAGTTTACAAAGCAGCAACTATCAGACTTCAGGTTACCTTAAGGCCAGGTTCACACCGGAGCGATGCGGGAACGCCGCGAATCCGCGGCGTTTTCCCGCATCGCATGCCTCCCGCCGGCAGTTCACACTGCCCTATGCGGACTGCTGGGAGTGTCAATTAAATCTTAATGACACCCCCAGATCAGTCCGCATATCGCAGTGCGATCTGCAAACTCGGACAGGAATCGGATCGCATGGTGTGAACACCCATGCGATCTGATTCTGCTGCGGACCAAAAAAAGGGTCCTGTGCGAGTTTGCGGCGGGTGCGATGCGAATTCAGCCATACTATCTGTATGGCTGAACTCGCATCGCACAGAGATCGGATGCGATTTGCACTGCAGTGCGGTGCGAATCACATCCGGGTCTCCCACCCGCAGCTGTGTGAACCCAGCCTAAAACCTTCGACACATGCTGAATAATCACATTCTGAGAAAGAGGCAAACACAATAGTGCGATTAGTTTCGTACAAATCAAAAATTCGTACAAATTTCCGTAAATTCGTACATTCGGGAGGATCCGAAATACAAATTGCAATGCTTCCGAATTTTGTACGAAATACGAAATTTTGTTTACGAAATTCGGATCGTTGGGTTCGTTAGCTTTTCGTAACAATTACGAACATTCATTATGATGAATTAAAAAATCGACTCATTATGCTTATTATAAGGGGCTCCCACCATCCCTGTGCTATGCTGACTTCCTCCTGGGGCTGTACCCCTGCTGTGCTCATTATGAGGGGCTTCCACCATCCCTGTGCTGTGCTGACATACTGAGCACAGCAGGGGTACAGCCCCAGGAGGAAGTCAGCACAGCACAGGGATGGTGGGAGCCCCTCATAATGAGCACATGGCTGCCATGCATAGCTGCTCCAGTTTTGATAAATCCCCTGCACTGTGTGGGGTGACCGGGGATGTGCGGGGTCACTGGAAATTGTTTGGTGCGCATGTGCTCTCCAAAACGGGAGCTGTCAGGAACTTACCAGCAATAGACAGGCACAGCTGCGTTCACACAGGCGTCGGCACGTGTTTCCTGCGCGTTCGTGTACGCGTTCGCGTTCGTTTACACGTTAGTATGCACGGTCGTGAGTGCCGTTCGTGCGCGCGCTCGTTCGCGTGGTCGTGAGTGGCGTTCGTGCGCTACTTCCCGCCACTGAACGTTTAAAGGTTCCTCAAGCGCGCCGGTGCGGCGCTGTTTCGTCTCAGCTCCTGTGTGCCTGAATACCTGATTCTGAACCTGATTACCTGCTACCGTTACCGACCCGGCTTGTTTGACTTCTCTGCCTTCTCCGAACCCGACCCGGCCTGCCTGACCTCGCTACCTCTCCTGCCTACGATTCCGTTGCCGACCTCTGCCAGTTTTACCGACACCTCTTGCCTCCTGTTGCCACCTGCCTACTTACCTTGACCCGGACCGTCTGACTCTGCTCCAGCCTTCTGCCTGTTCAGTGCTCGGCTTCTGAAGCTACTGTCTGCATTTCTCAGCCTTCCAGCAACCTCCAGTCGCTCAGCCTTTCCAGAGGATCCTCCGCTCTACTACCAGCTCCAGCGGTCCTATCCAGCAGGCACTCCTACCCACTGTGCTCTCGAGACAGCTGTCCCCATTCCAGCGGCTCCTGAACCAGCGTTGTAAGAGAGGTCTCCTCCTACAAGTCGGGCTTCCACACCTGGACCCTAACAGGAGCAGGCGAAAACTGGACCAGCTGTGCATGGCAGACAATCAACTTCTCTCTTTCATTTTCAAATCTTAATGGAATGAACTGAAGAGAAGCTGATTGGTTGCCATGGGCAACTGCTCCAGATTCTGTTCGCTCCAATTTTGATCAATTTCCCTAAATGTCTTTATCTGTTCTAGCAGTCATATGTGTAAATGAGAAGAATGGTGGGGGCACATCAGGGCACATCAGGGCATATTGGAGCACATTTGGGGCACATTGGGGAACATCAGGGAACATCAGGGCACAAAGTTTACCAGCCAGCATGCAGAGTAGTGCAGGAAGCGTGTGTAATAAGTTCTCTTTCCACTGCTCCCTGGCGGCCCCTCCTTTCTTCTCGTCCATCCCAGATGATGTCACAAGCAAATAGGGATAGACGAGAAGCGAGGGGAGGGATTGTGTGGAGGGACAGGGACCAACTAAGACCAAATGGCCATTTCTGCTGCAGACAGTCAGTTCAAGGAATGTTCAGAGTGAGGGAGGGGTACCACAGCTTTGGCAATTTGATTTTCAAAAATGCTAACTGCTCCATTAGCTGGGGGGACAACTGGGATCTTTGGGGTGACAGGATGTTTCCCGTCACAGAAAACACCCGCTCACTCTGGACACTTGTCAGAGGGCAGGACAGTAGGTCCTTGGAAATATCTACGAGGGCAGGCCACTCCTCGCTCTTCTCCTGCAAAAAAAACATTGGATCTGTGGTGGGGTGCACTGGTGGGGCTGACAAATAGGACATGACAATCTCCTTTGCTGATATGGGTTTTATTGGGGCATACTATGCTGGAGGTTCCCATTAGGGTGTCAAGTGCCTCAGCCAAGACAGAAGATGCTCCGCTGGCAGGAGCTCTGCTCACTTCACTAGATGATGCATGGGAGAGGGGGTGTTCAATATCTTCTTCCTCCTCTCCCAGCCTTACCATCTGCCTTTCTCTCTGACGCACCCCGTCGATTTGTCTGTTGTCAGAGCACTTCACTGCACAGCCATTTTGCCCTTGATGCGAGGGTGACACATGGCAGCCAGCATCAGTTCTGGGCAAGAGGCGGTCAACTCCTGCGTGCGTCTGCCCAACTCCATCAGAAATGTGTTTAGCAGAGCCAACACATCAGGTTGAGGGCCACCACCAGGCAAAGGTTCCTCGGCCGACTTCAACAGCTCCAATTTGCTTTTAAGGTGGTTGAAGAGTGGGAGCACATGACCATTGCTGGCATCCTCACGGCTTAGGTGTTCTGTGACAGAAAGGTTTGAGGACTGCCATAATCTGCCCAATTATGACCCAGTCCTCCGTGCCTAAAGGTCTCTCTGTGCCAATGTTATGATCACAGGGCATGGCATGGAGAGCCTTCTGCTTTTCAAGGATGCGTTCCAGCATTGCTAGGGTTGAATTCCACCTAGTCCCCACATCCTGTTTTAGGCAGTGTTCTGGAAGGCCTGCCTTCCTATGTTCCACCCTGAGGAGGTGGCTGTCCCTCACACTCTGATGGAAGTGACCAGCTATCTTCCAACAAGAGTCCACTACTTTGGACAGCCTTCCATCACTGCCAGAAATAGCCTCCACCAACCGAAAACTGTCAGTTTAAATCCTGGTGGAGAAGGTGGGCTGAGCAGCGCACACCCACAAAGCTGCCATCCCTTACAGCCTTGACCATGTTGCTGCCTCCATCAGTGACAACATAGCCAATCCGGTAGTTTCTGTCTGCCTGTCCAAACCACTGCAACAACATTTTTTGCAGGGCTTGCAGGATGTTTTGCGCTGTGTGCTTTTCATCAAGCACCTCAGCGTGCAGGAGGAAGGAACAGTGCCCCTGTTTGTCAACTGCTGACGAGGATCCAGATGTTTGAACTACATCATGGGACACCTTGGCCTGCCACCAATGTGACATCAGGGACAGGAAGGCTTGCTGGGCACTACACGCACTCCACAGGTCACTGGTCAGGTGCACTGCCTGTCCACCTGCCCTTCCAATCTCCTCCTTGAGCACCCCAACACAAGACCTGTATAAGGCTGGTACCACAGTTTGGCTGAAGGTCTTACATGATGGCACACAGTACTGTGGTGCAACAGCCTGCATCAATTGCTTGAAGGGCTCACCTTCCACCATATTGAAAGGTGCTCCCCCAACTGTAATGAGCTGGCCGATCCGGTGTGTTATTTTACGTACCTGTGCCAGAGACATACCCTTGCTCTGAAAGTCACCAAAATCTTCCAGAGTGGCCTGGCTGGTATGGATTGGATGCGGGATGGTAACAGCATTCTTTTCTGCCTTATACTGGCTGGTGGTGCTGGCACTCATGGTGGCTGTGGCAGTGCCGCTATTGGTTCCCCTTTTGGTGTTTGGAGGAGGGGGCATAATACTTTTCTCCCCTAACAGCACAGCGTGGTGGTGCACACGCATGTACTGGTTCATGCCACTATTACTGAGATGCCCTAAGTCTCGGCCCCAGCTGACCTCCCTGCCACAGTGATTGCATTTGGCCTTCTGACTGACACCAATTCTTTTAAAATGCTACCAAAATGCTGGAACGGCAGCCACCACCAATGACACTGCCTGATGGAATCCCTTCCACTGCAGTGGTCACACTCTTCCTGAGGTTCGGCAGGAGGAAGAGACCCAGACCCAGGTATTTTGGGTGCTGTTAGGGATCGAGGCCTAATGGTTGCATTGGCCCATTCTGATGCCGGAGGCTTAGAAAGCACTTGGGCAGGGGTCTTCTCAGGAGAGAAAAGTAGTGGGGACTGAGGGGAGATACTTTCTGGGCTGTCGGTGGTGCCAACATGGGTAGAGGTTGCTGGAAATCAAATTTGTCTACAATATCAGGAAAGCCTGCTTCCACCTCTTCCACATTGCCAAGGGAACATTAATCATTAGAAGGAGTAAACTCTGTCTCCTTGCTGATCACTGCCAAGCTCCCTGTAGTGCTGAAGGTGATGGCACTGGCAGCAATGGTGGTGGTGACATCATCATGAGCCTCCTGACATGTTTCCTGCTGCATGGCCAGGATCTCCAGCTTTGGCTGCACAAATGTATGTGCACTGGGAACCCCTTTGGCCTGCCCTCTTCCATAAAAAGGTACCAATGGGCACCATGCTACAAGCAGCAGTGGCAGAGGTGGTAGCGCCACTTTTGCTATGAACTGTGCTGCTTGTTCTAGGAGGCAAATCCTGGAACAGCTGACAATGTGCAAGTGTCTGCTGTTTGCCAGGCTCTTTACCACCAGCAGTCTTCAATCCCATTCCCCTCAGCTTTATGGGAGGTGAGCTGAGCTCAGAGGCTGCAGAGACAGAATGTCCCACCTGCTGCTCATGTACACAGCTCATAACTCTCCCTCTCCCTGCAACACTCTTACTGCATTTGTTTGCTGCTAATTTTTCCTTTAAAAGTTAGAAAAATGTAGACAAAAAAAAAAATATGAGTTTGATCGCAGCAAACTACCACCAAAATCACCAAATGTACAAAAAAATATTATACCAACAGAAAATAATAGAGCTCGACCAATATGGGTTTTTTCTCTCCGATATATGATGCTGATTTTTTTGGGCCGATATGTTAGGCCGATTTTTTTTTATCCCCCCTCATCTCATAAAACCTAACAGACACCTTTCCCACTGGGCCGTTTTTTTTAGGCGCTTTTGGGCTAAAAATAGTGCCTGTAAAGTGCCTGCAAAACAGCTCCCCTGCAGTCTGTGTGAAAGAGAGTGCTTTCACATTGAGGCGATGCGCTGGCAGGATGTTAAAAAAAAGTCCTGCAAGCAGCATGTTTGGTGTGGTGTATACCGCTCCTCCACCACTCCTGCCCATTGATATTAATGGGCACCACTGCCGAAGTGCATGCAAAGCGATTTGGCAGCGGTGCTTCACTTGCGCATTTAACCTCTTCTTCGGCCGATAGCTGGATTATATGCGCCCCACTAGCAGCTGAATAGCACCGCTAAAATGATGGTAAAGCGCTGCTAAAACTAGCAGCATCTTACCATCAACGCCTGCCCGCTCCAGTGTAAAAGCAGCCTATAAAATAAAAACAGGTATTCAAAACTTTTGGACAAAAACAAACAAAACAAATGGGCTAACTTTACTGTTTTTTTTTTTTTTTCTTAAATCATTTAGTGTATTTTTTTCCCCCAAAAAATTGCATTTGAAAGACCTCTGCGCAAATGCCGTGTGACATAAAATTGCAACAACCGCTATTTTATTCCCTAGGATCTCTGCTAAAAAAAATATATATAATTTTTTGGGGGTCTAAGTGATTTTCTGGCAGAAAATATAGGACTTTTACTTGTAAGTAACAAGTGTCAGAAAAGATTTAGAGCCGGTTCACACAGGGGCGACTCAGATCTGACTTCAGGTCGCCCCAAGTCACCTCAGGTCGGACAACATGTAAAAATCAATGTAAGTGAATGAGACCCGTCTTAATGCACACTACTGAAGTCACTCCGACTTCAGAAAAGGTTCCTGTACTACTTCAATCAGACTTGTAGGCGACTGGTACCCGTTGATTTCAATGGAGGTCGCCTACAAGTCAGATCTCCGTCTATACTGAGGCGACTCTCACGGAATTATCAGCTCTCAAGAAGGAACTCCACGCAGGGCCGGTGCTACCACTAGGCGGACTAGGCAGCCGCCTAGGGCGCACTGCAACCTAGGGCGCAGCTACAGCCCCTGGGAGGAAGAAGTTGGGGAAGCATCCAGCAAAACGAACAAGCCGGCGGGAGAAGGAAGTGACAGCAGTGGCATAGTAGCGCTACGTGGGGGGGGGGGGGGCGGTAGCCGGTTCGCTCACCCCAGATGACATTACACAGGATCTTGCCGGAGACACAGGCATCGCCGCCGGACAGCACAGCTCAGAGAGAAACGGCGGCTTTGCAGTGAACAGGAGGCAGGGCTAGGGGATGCCATGATCTCTTCTATCAGTGGAGGGCTGGAGGAGCAAGTGGTGATCGTGAAGCAGGCAGAACCAAGTAAGTCTGTGCTGTGCAAGTTTCAACACACACACAGGGACAGGAGAGTAACGTGGGTGGAGGCATGAACCCCTTACTGTGTGCAGGGCGGCCTGGGACAGATGAGATGGAAGCCCTGCATGTTAGGTCTGGGCTTGCCGCGATTTCTGCTCCCCCTTCCTGGACTGTCAGGGATGTCACTGTGTGGTGGGAGGACAGGCAGCAGTGCCGCTCTCCTCGAGATGAGGCTGCGATGGCTGTTGCATTATATTGTGTGCAGACGGAGGGGAACAGATTTGGGGGATACTGAGGATAACTGATGAGTGTGGGGGGGGGGGTACGGAAGAGAACTAATGTGTATATGGGGGGGGGGGTTACAGAGGGGAACAGATTTGGGGGATATAGAGGGGAACTAATGTGTGTAGGGGTTACAGAGGGGAACAGAGGAGAACTAATGTGTGTGTGTGTGTGTGTGGGGGGGGGGGGGGTACAGAGGAGAACTAGTGTGTGGGGGGGGGGCAGAGGGGAACAGATTTGAGGGGTACAGAGGAGAACTAATATGTTGGTGTGTGTGGGGGGGGGAGGGGGGTACAGAGGACAACTAATATGTGTGTGTGTGTGTGTGTGTATTTGTGTGTGTGTAGGGGAGGGGGTACAGAGGGGAACAGATTTGGGTGGGTACAGAGGAGAACTAATACGTCTGTGGGGGAGGGGGTACAGAGGGGAATCGATTTGGGGGTACAGAGGAGAACAGATTGGGGGGGGGGTTATTTGAGGTGTGGAGGTTCAAGTTCAGCTTTGTAAAAAAATAATAAATGCAGATATTTTTGCAGTTAAAAAAAAAAAAGTGCATTTATTATTATTTTTACTAGGAGCCCATAAAGCATTGTCACTAGTGTATCTGTCTGCTCGTACCGATAGGCAGTTGCATAGTTAGCCTGTGCGTATAGTACCCTAGCATGTCCGTATACTACCCTAGCTTTTCTGTATAGTACACTAGCCTTTCTGTATAGTACCCTAGCCTTTCTGTATAGTACCATAGCCTTTCTGTATAGTGCACTAGCTGGTCCGTATAGTACCCTACCCTTTCTTTATAGTACCCTAACCTTTCTGTATAGTACACTAGCCTTTCTGTAAAGTACCCTAGCTGGTCCGTATAGTACCCTAGCCTGTCCCTATAGTACCCTAGCTGGTCCGTATACATGGACAGGGAAAAGGAGGTGGAGTCATGGGTGGAGCAAAATGAGGTTTCGCCTAGGGTGTCAAAAATCCTTGCACCAGCCCTGACTCCACGCCAAATTTCTGAAAAAAAAATTGGCGTGGGTTCCCCCTCTGAGAGCATATCAGGCCCTTAGGTCTGGTATGGATTCTAAGGGGAACCCCCCCCTACGCCGAAAAAAACAGTGTGGGGCTCCCCCCAGATCCATACCAGACCCTTATCCGAGCACGCTACCCGGCCGGCCAGGAAAGGGGGTGGGGACGAGCGAGCGCCCCCCCCCCCCTCCTGAGCCGTACCAGGCCGCGTGCCCTCAACATGGGGGGTGCCTTGGGGAAGGGGGGGCACACGGCCCCCCCACCCCAAAGCACCTTGTCCCCATGTTGATGAGGACAAGGGCCTCTTCCCGACAACCCTGGCCTTTGGTTGTCGGGGTCTGCGGGCGGGGGGGCTTATCGGAATCCGGGAGCCCCCTTTAATAAGGGGGGCCCCCAGATCCCGGCCCCCCACCCTATGTGAATGAGTATGGGGTACAATGTACCCCTACCCATTCACCTGTGAAAAAAAAATGTACAAAAAAAACACAACACACAAGGGTTAAAATAGTTTATTGCACAGCCTTCTCGCCGGACTCCTCCGCTATCTTCTGCTCTTTTGCTAGCTCTTTCACTAGCAAGGAAGCCCGGCTTTCTTCTTCGCCGCCGCCACCGCCCGGGGGTCTTCTTCCGACTTCGGGGGTCTTGTCCCCCTCTTCGGCTCTTCTTGCCGGGCCACCGCGCCTTCTTCTAGCTCTTTTACAAGCGGTGGCCCGGTCTTCTGTTGCTGCTGCCGCCGTCTTCTGTTCTCTTCTTTTCTCGAGATGTTGCCTCGTTGCTGTCTCTGCTCACAATGACAGGGACGCGACGTGTGGCGACTTATATAGGGACATCACCGATGATGTCCCCGCCCATTATGATGTCACAGTCCCAGAGGATGCTGGGACTGCGACATCATAATGGGCTGGGACATACCAGACCTAAGGGCCTGGTATGCTCTCGGAGGGGGAACCCATGCTATTTTTTCATTTTAAAATTGGTGTGGAGTTCCCCCTTCAAAGCTCATTCTCTGATTGGCCACAGCAAAAGTCGCCTGGCCTGGGGCAACTTAAAGTCGTGTTGTAAGTCGCCCCAGGCCGTGTCTTAGTCGTGTTCAAGTCGTCTCCAAGTTGCCTCACAAAGTCATCCTAGAAGTCGCGTCGCCCCCGTGTGAACCGGCTCTCAGTCTTTAAATGGTTACCTGAGAACTCCACACACAGAGTTGAGTTCATGCATTCAAGTGTAAACATTGTATCCTTTTGCTCTTTTCTTGGCAGACTGCCCAGAGAGGAAACAAGCGCTTCTATGAAGACTCAGGCAACTTACACTGACTTCTATTACAGAAGTCATTTCCAAGTCGCGCTGTAGTTCTAAAATCGGCCTTTTTATCAGCTCAATTGGCCGATGCCGATTAACCACTTGCCGCCCGCCCTATAGGCAATTGACGGCTGCAAAGTGGTTTCATAATCCTGACCGGACGTCATATGACGTGATCAGGATTATGAGCCGCTGCGCGCCCCCGGGGGCGCGCATCGCGGCGATCGTTGTTGCGGGGTGTCAGTCTGACACCCGGCAATTACGATCTCGGTAAAGAGTCTCCGACGGAGACTCTTTACCATGTGATCAGCCGTGTCCAATCACGGCTGATCACAGTGTAAATGGAAAGAGCCGGTGATCGGCTTTCCCTCACTCGCGTCTGTCAGACGCGAGTAGAGGAGAGCCGATCGGCTGCTCCTCTGACAGGGGGGGTCTGTGCTGATCGATTATCAGCACAGCCCCCCCAGGATGCCCACACTGGACCACCAGGGACGCCACCAGACCACCAGGGAAAAGGTAATAAAGGTCATAATCCTCCCTAGACCACCAGGGATGCCAGTCAGCACAATGGGTGCCAATCAGTGCCCATAATGGATGCCAATCAGTGCCCACAATGGGCATCACTGATTGGCATGCATTATTGTTTGGCACTGATTGGCATCCATTACTATAGTACAACACCGATGCCGCCTATGAGTGCCCACCTGTGCCGCCTATGAGTGCCCACCTGTGCCGCCTATGAGTGCCCACCTGTGCCGCCTATCCACGCCCACCTGTGCCGCCTATCCGTGCCGCCCATCCGTGCCGCCCATCCGTGCCAGCTATCAGTGCCAATTTGTGCCACCTATCAGTGTCCGTCCGTGTCGCCCATCCGTGTCGCCCATCAGTGCCGCCTATCAGTGCCACTTCATTGGTGCCACATTGGTGCCCATCAGTGTAGCCCCATCAGTGCCCATCAGTGAAGGAGAAAACGTACTTATTTACAAAGTTTTGAAACTGAAACAAAAAAAAAACGTTTTTCTTTCAAAATTTTCGGTATTTTTTTATTTGTAGCGCAAAAAATAAAAACCGTAGAGGTGATCAAATACCACCAAAAGAAAGCTCTATTTGTGGGAAAAAAATGATAAAAATTTCATTTGGGTACAGTGTAGCATGACGGCGCAATTGTCATTCAAAGTGCGACAGCGCTGAAAGCTCAAAATTGGTCTGGGCAGGAAGGTGTTTAAGTGCCCTGTATTGAAGTGGTTAATTAAAAAACGGCAAATATCGGCCGATATATCGGCCGGCCGATATATCAGTCGACCTCTAGAAAATAACAAAATATTAACTAAATGAAACAAGAATTTTTTTTTTTTTTTTTTAATTCTCTCTCAAAACCAACCGAAAAACGAATAAAACCAGAAACTAAACACTAACAGATGATACACTCGCACACTACAACAGATATAAACTAAAATGAACAATGAAAAACAAAGGATTGCAAAGATATTCGCTCAGATGCACAGACAAATAATCGTGTGATCTGCTCCACTACACTAACTAACCCACAAAGGGAAGTCACATGTAACCGTAGTAACCAGGGCCGTCTTTAGTGCAGGGCAAACGGGGCACCTGCCCTGGGCCCAATGTTTGTGGGGGGGCCCGCACTGCTACCCGCGAATTGTGGCCCCAATGAAGGTTTTGCAGAGTGCGCAGAGGACACGGGAGGCTGTATTCCCGAGCTAGCCAGCTGAGAGGGGGCGGGGCCGGGAGCTCCACTGACGCTCTGACCCCGCCCCCATGCAGCCTGTATGCTCGGAACAGAGCGGCTGTAGTGAGAGCCAGTGATCGGAGTGGGAGCATCAGTGGAGCTCCCGGCCCCGCCCCCGGACCTCTGTATTCCCCAGCCAGTATAGAGAGGGCGGGGCCGGGAGCTCCACTGACGCTCCCACTCCGATCACTGGCTCTCACTACAGCCGCTCTGTTCCGAGCATACAGGCTGCACAGGGGCGGGGTCAGAGTGTCAGTGGAGCTCCCGACCCGGCCCCTCTCAGCTGGCTTGCGCAGGAATACAGTCTCCCGTGTCCTCTGTGCGCTCTGCAAAACCTTCATCAGGGCCCCAATTCACGTGTAACGGGGGGCACCCCTACAAAGCATTAGAGCTCCCGGCTGTTGTAGTGAGATCAGAGAATGGAAGCCCAGCCCACATACCTCTAAATGTATGTAGTGAGTTTGGCTGCCCAGGTATGTCCTTGCACCCATAAAATGCCTGACTGCTTAAACTCTGAGCTGTGTTATTCAACTGTTAAGCTGTGCGTTGCTAAAAGTTCCCTGGCCATCACCTGTAGCATGTCCGCAGTCTCTAATTGTCTCCTGCAGTATGTCCGCAGTCTCCGATTGTCTCCTGTAGTATGTCCGCAGTCTCCGATTGTCTCCTGCAGTATGTCCGCAGTCTCCGATTGTCTCCTGCAGTATGTCCGCAGTCTCCGATTGTCTCCTGCAGTATGTCCGCAGTCTCCGATTGTCTCCTGCAGTATGTCCGCAGTCTCCGATTGTCTCCTGCAGTATGTCCGCAGTCTGATTGTTTCCTGCAGTATGTCCCCAGTCTTTGGTAATCTCCTGCAGTATGTCTGCAGTCTCTGAACTTCTCCTGTAGTATGTCTGCACTCTCTGACACTCTCCTGTAGTATGTGTATTAATGTGCCCCTTTACTTGCTCAATTATTTAGTGAGAGGTAATGATGTGCATTAACCTGTAGCAACCAATCAGCGAACAGTAGTGATCTGCTTTAATCCCTAGCAGCCAATCAGTAAGTGGTAATGATGTGCATTAACCTCTAGCAACCAATCGGCAAGCAGAAATTATGTGTTGTAACCTCTAGCAACCAGCCAGCGAGCAGTAAGGATAGGCTGTAACCTCTGGCAAACAATTGCAATCACTGCGTGATCTGCTACAGTAAACTGATTTTGAGTCTACCTGCTATTTTTTTGTATGTCTCAGAATGGAGGGGGGGCCCCCAAAAAAATGTTTGCCCAGGGCCCAATCAAAATTAAAGACGGCCCTGGTAGTAACGAAATTTGGACCGAAAAGTGAACACATCTAATGAAATTTCGTATTTCCGATAAGAACCAAACTACCATCAGCATCAACTGTCATATTGAGGTATATATATTTTTGCCTTTAAATTCATCATAACGAATGTTCGTAATTGTTATGAAAAGTTAACGAACCTAATGAAAATTCGTATTTTGTACGAATCGAAATTCTAATATGGAACGGAAAAAATAATAATTTAATTGACGGTGCACATGTCTAAAGGGGACAAATACTAATTCTTCATAATGGTAATTTTCTGATTTCAAATAAATGATTACCATTTAAAAATCTATGGTTTGCACAGTAAAAAAAAATATCATGCACAACCCACTGCAATAAACCCCTAGTTAATACAAGGCATTTGGCCAAATACATACTTTATATCGTATCTATTCACACAAGTTAGGCCGCGTACACACGCGGGGACTGTTCGCTCAACTTTGTCCGCTGAACAGTGTTTCAGCGGACAGTCCGCTCGTGTGTGGGCTTTCAGCGGACAGTTTCAGCGAACAGTCTGCTGAACAAAGTTTTTCGGAATTTCCGAAAAACTGTCCGCTGAAACTTGGTTTGAGCGGACAGTCCCCGCGTGTGTAGGCTTGTTCGTCAAACTAAGTTCCGCGCATGCTCAGAAAGAATTTATACGCCGAAGGTTGCATTGCAGTGTATAGGACGTTGTTTTCTAGTCCCGTCGTACGTGCCGTTCACGTCATCGCGCACGGTTTCAGCGGACTGTTCGTTTGTCGTGTGTGGCCAAGTCCGTCCATGCTAATTTTGAGCGGACTGTCCGCTGAAACTGTTTGACTAACAAAGTTGAGCGAACAGTCCCCGCGTGTGTACGCGGCCTTAGACTACCCTGAGCATGGCACACCCTTCTCAAATGCTCAAGCCAAAAATAAAATAAAAAATTAGCTAAATATTAAAGCCCAACCCAAGCACAATGATTTTCATTTTTTTACCATTTTGTAAAAATTCTTGTTTGAACAGTAATAACGGGTCCTACTGAAAGGATGTGGATAAGCCCCACTGAACAGCTGCCACATTTCAAGCTAGTACCAACCGCATTAGAACAGTAGTTTAGACATCGTGCTTCCACCAGTTCTCTTCTTAGCTATAGCCAATACCAAAACACAGCTGCAGAATCATCACAGGCAGTGCTTTGCGAATCGGCAAGCAGAGGCAGGGGGTGGAAGCTTGACAACAATACTATAGACACTGACCATAAACTTGGAAATGCAGTTGGAAAAAACAAAACAAAGCAATATTCTACAATCCCTTCGAGATGGAGTGTAGAACAAATCTTAATGCCTGAACACAGTTTTGAAAATTTGGCATGTGTTAGGAAAACTGCACATATCACCACAACTTTTTGGGCATTAATTTGGTCGTAAAAAGTAATGGATATCTACTAATTTTTTTTTACCAAATAATAATAATGAAAAAAAAAAAAAAACCTACTAAAACCTACCGAAAAAGAACACAAATAAGGATGAGCTCAGGCGTGTTCGCATACGCCTCTGATCCTAACCCTAACAATGACCTAAATCAAACTCTGATCTAGCTATACTATCTTTACACACTTTGTTCATAGTTTTCTTTTCTAGCAAGTAGAAAAATATACAGTATCTTTTTCTCAATTCAAGAGGAGAAAACAACAAAGGGGCAGGCTGGGCAGTGACAGATCACTGTGACAATCAGAGGTTAGTATAAGACCTAAAGTGGTCAATGACAGCTTAGTCTCTGGGATGGAATTGCACTGTGCAGTGTTCTCAGCACAAACGCAGCAGCTCACATATAAAGATAAAGACCTACTTTTGTGAGGCTGTATACTGTATATATGCATGTGCTTGGTGCTCCTTATGAACCAGAAGTATTTACATTTTTGCTATGGACCCATTTAAATTTGCAATAACACAAAAAAGAAAGACACAAAAATGATGGTTCTGGTAGAGAGTATTGCAAAAGGTATTTGCAAATTAAATACATTTTTTTTTTTAAATGGGAGACTAATAAAATGAATGAATAAAAAAATAAAAAAAAATAAAAGCCAACAAGGGTTTAAATATTAATCGCTAGAGATAAATAAATGAATAAATCATGAAAATACTTGAATGTACAAGGGAAAGAATTAATTATGATTAATAAGGAGTTAAATAGAGACACATTGCCCAGCAATAATGTGTATTGCGTTTTTAGGAAAATATTCACACGTCAGTCTTGTATGATGCTCATGTGTACTGCGAAAAACTTGCTCTCTCTGGATTGCTGCCTATAACAATGTGCACTTTGCAGACTATTTAGCGGTTGTGTGTTTGTTGGTAATGCAGAATTAGGCTAGAGTTTGGCTGGCCATACAGGATTTTAATTCCGTCTGGTTCAGTAGGAACAGGCTGAGATTTGAACCATTAATGGGCAGCCCAAATGTACCAAGGTGACCGGCCGATCAACTTGGGTACAACCAGTCTGCTGGATTCTCTTGTGATCATCGCTAGCACCTACTACAGTATAGCTGCTAGCAATAATCCCTATCTTCTCTTGGCGGGGAGGGCTTCCGCCGCCAGGAGTAGACTATTGCTCGGCAGGAGGGATTGCCCTGTCAGCACTGTGTCCATCCACATGTGTGACACCCTCCCGAGGATTCCAGGCATGCAAGGAAGAAGCATGCACGTCTGCATGGTATAGTTAGACAGAGGGCCAGAGCCTGTAGGCTGAGCAGCACAAAAAAAGCTGGAAAAGAGGTACAGTGTTTGTACATGGGCTCTGTTATATGGCCAAGATGGCTGAAGCATAAAGCCTGAGCAGCAGTGCTGCTAAGAAGAGCCAGGTGGCTCGGTATTGTCTGTTTGTAACTTACATTGTTGCTGTGGAAAGCTGAAACCCCTGTGTGGGCAACTCTTCTGTTTTTGGACTTTTCTTTTTCCTTTAACCACTTCAGCCCCGGACCAATTGTCAGCCTAAGGACCAGAGGTCTTTTTACAATTTCGCACTGCACTGCTTTAACTAGTAATTGCGCGGTCATACAATGTTGTACCCAAACAAAATTTGCGTCCTTTTCTTCCCACAAATAGAGCTTACTTTTGATGGTATTTGATTGCCTCTGCGATATTTATTTTTTACGATATAAAAGGAAAAAGACTGAAATATATAAAAAAAAAAAAAAAAAAAATTATATATTTTCTACTTTTTGTTATAAGAAAAATCAAATGAACTAAATTTTAGTCATACATTTAGGCCAAAATGTATTCAGCCACATGTCTTTAGTAAAAAAAAAAAATGTCAATGTCAATAAGCGTATATTTCATTGGTTTGCGCAAAAGTTATAGCGTTTACAAACTAGAGTACATTTTCTGGAATTTACACAGCTTTTAATTTAGGACTGCCTATCTCATTTCTTGAGGTGCTAAAATGGCAGGGCAGTACAACCCCCCCCCCCCCATGACCCTATTTTGGAAAGTAGACACTCCAAGGAAATTGCTGAGGGGCATGTTTAATTTTTAAATTTGATTTAATATTGTTTTTTTGTCCCAAGTGATTGAATAATGACTCAAAAAAAAATAAAAAATAAAAAAGTTTACAAAAAAGTTGTCACTAAATTATATATTGCGCACACATGCCATAGTTATATGTGGAATTGCACCCCAAATTATATTCTGCTGCTTCTTCTGAGTACGGGGATAACACATATGTGGCACTTTTTGGAAGTCTAGCCGTGTACAGCACCCCGAAAACCAATCACTGCCTTCAGGATTTCTAAGGGTGCAAATTTTTGATTTTACTCCTCACTACCTATCACAGTTTCGAAAGGCCATAAAATGCCAAAATAACACAAAACCCCCCCAAATGACCCCATTTTGAAAGGAGACACCACAAGCTATTTACTGAGAGGCATGTTGAGTCCATGAAATATTTTATATTTTGCCACAAGTTGCAGGAATATTACAATTTTTTTTTTCACAAAGTTGTCACTAAATGATATATTGCTCACACATGCTATGGGCATAAGTAACATTACACCCCAAAATAAATTCTGCTGCTTCTCCCGAGTACAGGGATACCAGACGTGGGGGACTTTTTGGGAGCCTAGCCGCCTACAGGACCCCAAAAACCAAGCACTGCCTTCAGGATTTAAATATAAAACGCTACCAAAAAAACTGTTAGCGATCGCAGGGATCAGGCCTGACTCTGCGAACGCTGCAGTTATGCGTTTAGTGTTTTGTAAGTGACAGTGATCGATCGATACTACACTTGGGTGGGCTGCGCTGGGCGGAGGGGCAAAACGCAGGTGCTAGCAGGTATCTGGGCTGATCCCGCTAACAATGCGTTTTTTTGGAACCCTAAACTGCTGGGGACGCTAGTATAGATCTGATCAGATTAGATATTGATCTGTTCAGATACTATATCATTACGGGAGGTGTATGCTTTGGGCGTGGGTGTTAGCGGTACTGGCACCAACCTAGCGCTGCCTGGGGCTACGCAGACCCTGACCCTAAAACCCTAATTGATATCACCCGCAGGGTGATCAGAGGGTTAAACCTTTATTGGGTTATAAATGGTGGGTGCCCTGATGCTATAAAAAGCAAACTAACTAACCAGAGTCACCCATAACACTTATACAGTGATCACTGGTGAAAGTCTTAACTAGGGGCAATCAGGGGGTTAAAATCTTTATTAGGTAGTATATGGGGGTCCCTGACGCTATATAAAAACCTGACGGGGAACCTAAATAACTAACTGGCTAACCAGCATCACCAGTGGCACTTATACGATGATCGCTGGTGAAAGGGTTAACTAGGGGCAATCAGGGGGTTAAAACCATTATTGGGTAGTATATGGGGGTACCTAGCGATATAAAAACCTGGCGGTGAACCTAAAAAAATAACTAGCTACCTAGCAGCACCAGTGACACTAATGCAGCGATCAGAAAAACGATTGCTTAGTGACACTGGCAAAAGGGGGTGAAAGGGTTAACTCCAGGGGTAATCAGGAGGTTAAACCTTTATTGGGGGGTAGGGGGCTACCCTGGACCTAACACTAACTGCCCTGACAGTTTTTACTGTCACAACTGACACTAAATGCAGTGATCAGTAAATAAATGATCACTGCAATCAGCGACACTGTGACTGGGAGGGGGGGGGGGGGGATTTGTGTGCCTATGTGTACCTACATGTCAGTGTAGTGTTGGTGCACTTACTTTCTCTGTTCTCCTTGCAGTCCGGTCAAAAAGACCGCCCGAGGAGAATTACATCACTTCCTCCCTGCCTGTGTTTACACTACACAGGCGGGGGAAGCGTCTCATTCGCCAGAAGCGATCAAGAGGGGATGGTCAGAAACCAACGGCCATCCCCTCATCCCGGATCGCTCCTGAAGCGAAATGGACCGCCGCATCCAGCGGGAGGGGGTCCATTCAGACGCCCCACCCGCTGGAAGGCAAGCACGTACATGTACATGCTTGTGCCTGTCGGTGCCATTCTGCTGACGTACATTGCCATGCGGCGGTCCTTAAGTGGTTAATAAATGTGGGCCAACAAGCCCTTAAACGGCACCACGGGCGTGGACGCAGCTCAATGGTAGCTCTACCCTTAAGCTAAACAACTATATTATATATGTAGCACTAACCCCCAAAGAGCTGCTGGTTTGATTGGGCTTACCGTTACCTTCTTCTCCTCGATTTGTGTCTAGGGGTTTCCCGTGGTAGATGGCCCAGTAACTTTAGACACTGACGACAGATCCGCATAAAGGGATTTTTATTTGCAAAAACTTAATCAACAAACAGTCTCTTAAAATAGGATCAGAGGGTTAGGAAGAAAGTTCAGGTACTCTTAATGTCAAAGTCAATAACGAAGGACTTTGACTAAATCCAGAGAATAGCCATTCACAACTGGATGATCACTCAAGTTGGATAGTCCCTCTCTCACAAGGCCAAGCAGCCAACAAGGTGCTTAACTCAGGAACACGTCTCTGCCACAGACGTTGTTGTAGAACATTCAGGAAACTAAAACTTGTAGAACACTCGTGTGATATCTGGATCTTTCAGCCAGCTTGGCAATACCCACAAGACTGGATTCACTTAGGTACTTCAGCCCCACCAGGCTCTTGCTAAGAAGCCAACCCATACATGGCCTTCTTCTGAAGAGTCCTCCCCTGGATAGCTACGAAGTTACTCGGCCTCTCCAACTACCGGAGACGGCACTGGACCACCTCGGAATCCTCCTTTAGTTTCCTTGCCTCGGGCTAGCTAGCCCCAAGACAATAAGTCGGGTGGAACCGCACCCCAAACCATAACCTTCCTGGGGGCTGGTCAGGAGGACCAGGACCATGGAGTCAGAACATATTTCTGGACTGGAACCCCCGAACCACGTGACATCCGCATCTTAAGTACCCTCTCCCAGGAAGCACAGCAAGAGTGACACTCCCACTGGGCAGGTCCTGAGAGAAGGTAACCTTAAAGTACCCAACCAGACTGTGGTTCCATGCCTGCCAGAAGAGACAGTGTCCCCCTGAGGCCAGGCTGAACATCCTATAGTCCAGTCAAACTGATGCTGAGGTCCAAATTTGGAACAATTGTACCCAAACCAAACTGCAGTTTAGGAGTAACATTAACTTTCAAAACATATAGCGTGTGCTCTTCAGGAGCCGGCGCTACACATATACACTATATATATATATATACATACTATATATATATATATATATACATATACATATATACACATACACACACACACACACACACATATACACACACACATATACACATATACATATACATACACAAACACACACAGTTGTGCTCAAAAGTTTGCATACCCGGGCAGAAATTGTGACATTTGAAAATATAACCAATCAAGCCAAGAACTGTCTTTTATTTAAGGATAGTGATCATACAAAGCCATTATCACATAGTTTTTTGGATCCTTTTAAAATCAATTACAGAAATCACCCAAAATGGCCCTGATAAAAAGTTTACATACCCTGGAATATTTGGCCTTGGTACAGGCACACACAGGTTAAATGGTAATTAAAAGGTTAATTTCTCACATTTGTGGCATTTTAAATCACAATAAGTCTCTGTGTATAAACAGTCAATGAGTTTGTCAGCTCTCACTTGGATGTCCAAAGCAGGCTAGACACTGACCCAGGAGGAGGTAGAAAAGAATAGTCAAAAGTCCTGCGTTACAAATTAATGGAACTTTAGAGATGGAAAAGGATATATAAAAAAAAAAAAAAAAAAAAAAAAAAGAAGATACCCAAAGCCTTGAATATGACAGTCAGTACAGTTTAATCCCTTATTAAGAAGTGGAAAATTCGGGGCTCTTAAAACCAAGCCAAGGTCAGGTAGCCTAAGAAAGATCCAGCCACAACTGGCTGAAGAATTGCCCAGGATACAAAAGAAAGCAATAAATTATATCGGTGAAGGTGTCCCTGTAAGGTGCCACATCCAAATTGAATAGACAGAAGGAGAGAGCCCTTAAGTGTACTTTTAAAGGCACTAACATAAATTTGTAGAAACACATTTTATTAAACACAATAAACGCAGTAAAAACAAAGTATATTGGAATGAGTTTCGACACGCGTAGGGGAGGGGCCAGGGCGGAGCGAGAGACAGTACACCTGCCTAGAGGTGATACAATCCATACCTATACTGTTTACAGTATTTTATTGAGCCTTATGAAGTACGGTGCACTGACGCACCTTATACATGCGAGTACCCCAGTGGGGGAATGGTTTTTAACTTGTCTATTAAATTTTGAAAAACGGTATTGCACTATTAGTCTTTTTCCTTTTTTCATGCGCCTCTGAGATCATTGCATGGAGGATACTACTGATCCAGTGAAACAGCTGAGAATCCTATAGTGGTTCATATGCGTGTTTTGACTCAGTGTAAAAGCTGGTCACACGCTCTGAGGTCAGCTTATTACCATAAGGGGTTCCTGGATTTCACCTATGCATGATTCAGAGCCACGGTTGGATGTAACAAGCATGTCAATAATATGATAACTGGAGATCACGTCACCTGCATCCAGTCTCACATCAATCAACATTTTGTGTGTTTTTTATCACAACCCAAGACAGGCTGCCACAAAGAACTGCTTTTTAATAATATAGAGACACTTGTATGGTTTATGCACTTGAACTTTTTCTTTCATGTCTTATTTATACAAGTTTGCTATCACATATGTATGCATTTAGCACTTTTTTCATTTAATATTATTATTATTGATATTTTATTTCCTGGTATGTTATTGTGCATGGCACCTTGTAACTCTAAGGCCGCGTACACACGGGCGGACTATCCGTCCAACTAAGCCTGTCAGACAATCCGACAGACAGTCCGTCCTACTTTTGAATGAATGGACTTGACCACACATGACGAACAGACAGTCCGCTGAAAGCTTGCGTGATGACGTGTACGGCACGTACGACGGGACTAGAAATTCGACGTCCAATACACTGCAATGCAACCTTCGGCCGTGTAAATCCTTTCTGAGCATGCGCCATACTTAGTCCGTCGAACTAGCCTACTCACGAGCGGACTGTCCGCTGAAACCAAGTTTGGACGGACAATATTACGGAAATTCCGAAAGACTTAGTCCGCCAGACTGTCAGCTGAAAAAGTCCGCTGAAGCCCACACACGAGCGGATTGTCCGCTGAAACACGTTTCAGCGGACTAAGTTGGACGGACAATCCTCTCGTGTGTATGCGGCCTAAGGGGTCCTTATAACCTCACGGAGTTTTTTTGGCACAATTGGCACTTGTGCACTTTATATTTAGTTGTGCGTTTCATTTTTTTATTTTTTTATTTTGTGCATATTATTTGTTTAGCTATATTTTTTATTTTGCACTTGCACTTTACACCAGTTGTATGTTTATAATTTTATGTACACTATTATATTCTTGTGGATCTATAACTATAGATTAAGATACAGATTATTTAGTGCATAGCTATTCCAGTGCAGCGTATATTTATTTATTTTTTTATATTGGAATGTTTACAATTACTGCGTACTAGGTACAAAATCACCACAATGATTGACTGTAAAGTTCTCGTAATTCCACCGACGCTTTTCAGAGTATCTATGCCTCCTCCTTCAGGGGTGTTTATAATTAGGTCAATCATAAATCTATAAATGTAGTAACAGCAGAAAGTCAAATACAGAGTACCGCATTTGCCGGCGTATAAGGCCACTGGGCGTATAAGACGACCCCCTATTTTTCAAGTGAAAACATAGGTTTTGGGCAATACTCGCGGTATAAGACTACCCCCCTTCTGAGGCAACACCATTTTAAAAAAACATTAGAACCATTAAAAAACACAAAGCAAGAATGCCAACTACTCATCCGCCATGCTGCGATATGTCATAAAGTAAATCAAACAATAATAATAACACAAACATAGATCTATTGAATGCCACAACTGGAAAGTAGAATTTTTCACTAACCAAACCTATACCACTTTTGGGTTACATTCTATGAGAATTGTCCACCAAAATGCATTTAATAACCCCCCTGTCATATGTCCCAGATTTAGCTGTCCCTCTTGGTGCCTGGGACCTCAAAGGCAAACAGCAGGATGTATAGTAGTAGGAGATCAGTGAATGGATTTACCCAGGGAAGTATGGTGAGCGGTGTATTATTTTAATGAATACAACGCCGGCTTGGATTGGCAGAGGCTGTAGCATCATCAGCCCTTGCCTCTCTCCCTCTCTCAAAGCCAATCCGAGCAGGCTACTCTATGTAGCCTGCTCGGATTTGCAGAGGTTGTTACTCCAATCCAAGCAGGCTCTGTATTCATTAATAGAATACATTGCTCACCGGGATTGGCTCAACGGCGTATACTGTTTGTAGCTGAAGCCACATACAGTATTAGCAGACATTTGGGGGCTGACATCCATCGGGCAGCATTGTATACCCGGCATATAAGACGACCCCCGATTTTTGGTCATTTTTTTTAAAGTGTAAAAGGTAGTCTTATGCCGCGTACACACGATCAAACAATCCGGTGGAAAAGTCCGGCAAACTCAAGTCCACCGGACAATCCGCCCGTGTGTAGCCTCCGGCGGACTTTTTTTACCCAAAAGTCCAGCGGACTTAGAAAGTATTTTTGCACTCCAATCTGTTCGCCTCACATTTCGGCTGACAATCCAGCCGTGTGTGTGCCAGTCCGCTGTACTTTTGAAATGAACTGACTTTTCCCGCCCGGAGAAAAGTCCGCTAATTTTGAGCGCGTCTCCAGGTAGCCGGGGCCAGCGAAGGAGGCGTCGCTGGCCCCGTCACCTGGTATGGACTTAAAGGGGAATACCTACGCTGAAAAATCGGCGTGGGGGTCCCCCTAGGTCCACATCAGACCCTTATCTGAGCACGCTACCCGGCCGGCCAGGAAAGGGGGTGGGGACGAGCGAGCGCCCCTCCTCCTGAGCCGTGCCAGGCCTCGTGCCCTCAACATGGGGGGGTGCCTTGGGAAAGGGGGGGCCGCTTTGCCCCTCCACCCCAAAGCACCTTGTCCCCATGTTGAGGGCACCAGGCCTGGCACGGCTCGGGGGGGGGGGCTCGCTCGTCCCCACCCCCTTTCCTGGCCGGCCGGGTAGCGTGCTCGGATAAGGGTCTGATGTGGACCTAGGGGGACCCCCACGCCGAATTTCCAGCGTAGGTATTCCCTTTTAAGTCCATACCAGGTGACGGGGCCAGCGACGCCTCCTTCGCTGGCCCCGGCTACCTGGAGACGCGCTCAAAATGAGCAGACTTTTACCCCATACTCATTCACATAGGGTGGGGGGCCGGTATCAGGGGGCCCCCTTATTAAAGGGGGCTCCCGGATTCCGATAAGCCCCCCGCCCGCAGACCCCGACAACCAACGGCCAGGGTTGTCGGGAAGAGGCCCTTGTCATCAACATGGGGACAAGGGGCTTTGGGGTGGGGGGGCCGCGTGCCCCCCCTTCCCCAAGGCACCCCCCATGTTGAGGGCACACGGCCTGGCACGGCTCAGGAGGGGGGGTGCTCACTCGTCCCCATCCCCTTTCCTGGCTGGCCGGGTAGCGTGCTCGGACAAGGGTCTGATGTGGACCTAGGGGGGACCCCCACGCCGATTTTTCAGCGTAGGGGTTCCCCTTTAAGTCCATACCAGGTGACGGGGCTAGCGATGCCTCCTTCGCTGGCCCTGGCTACCTGGAGATGCGCTCAAAATGAGCGGCCTTTCCTCCGGATGTGTGTGGGCGAGTCCGTTCATTTCAAAACTACGGCGGATTAGTACGCCGTATTAGTCCGCTCAAAAAGTGCCGTGTGTGGGCAAGTAGCTCGTTCGGAAAGTCTGGCGGGAAGTCCGCCAGACTAAGTCCGCTGGATAGTCCGCTACGTGTGTACGCGGCATTATACGCCAGAAAATACAGTATACAAAGATGTATAATGAACAATATTATTTACATGTATATTACAATAACAATGAATATTGTGTAGACTCACATATTTTGTGGAGAGATGATAGGCGAAACATTCCATTAAAGCCATTTAAAAACAAAGACTATAAGCAGAAGTGTGTCTCCAAGAATCTGCCCGTTAGGGTAGCTGGTCTTCATAACATTTTAGTATACCATCAAATGAGAATTGAGTACAGCCGGGCTGCCAAGAGAGGCATTGGACAGCTGACAACGCTAAAGCCAAAGGAGGGCGTAACCCTTTAATGCCACAATACACACGACCGGACTTTCCGGCAGACTCGGTCCAAAGGGATTAGTTTGTCGGACAATTCGACGGACCTAGAAATATAACATGTTTCAAATCTATCCGATGGACTCAATTCCGACGGACTAAAAATCGGGAAAACCGTTAGTCTGTGTGCTGGTCCGACGGACCAAATACGACGCAAGGGAAGCTGTTGGCTACTGGCTATTGAACTTCCTTGTTTAGTGTTGAATATGTATATATGTAAAATATATGAAAATGATATACAAATGTATCCTACCTGCGCTCAATGAGAACAGATAATTGAAAGGTTGATATAGAACACTATATAGATGGTGTCAACTTAAAGATAATAAATGCATGACAGAGGGTCATGTGTGTGTGTGATTTAATAAATTATATAATATAATATAATATAATATAATATATATATATATATATATTTATATTTATTACACACACACAATCGTTTCAGTTAAATTTTATGAGATTATAATGATTCTTTATAAGCCAACATCTGCCTTGTTTTTTAAAATGTGAACAGAGGGGTCCGTGACAAATTGTCCAAGTGTGGAATCAAGGAATAACATGTTCCATATCTGCAGACCACCCTCTGTTCACATTTTAAAAGGGTAACATCAATCAGAGATAAACTTATCACCAGCGAATATAAAGGGGAAGCTCGTAAAGATCCAAGTAAAAAAAAAAAAAAAAAAAAAAAAAAAAAAAAAAGGTACACACATGTGCGGTGCCTGCAATTATTGCAAATACATGTACACTAAAAGAAACCTCATCCTCCCTAACAGTCAAACATTTCGTCCAAGACATTTCGCTAATTGCAAGACTATTGGGGTCATCTATATGTTACGCTGCGATTGCGGCTGTTTTTATATTGGTAAGACTAAATTGGAATTCTGGAAACGAGCTTACAGGCACATGAAAAGCATGCACCCAGGTATGAGGTATGGAGAAATAAAATAAAAAGACAAAAATAACAACAGGCTCTCTGATGACCCACTCCGTAAATAGATAGCCTATCGATCCTTATTAGTGGCTCTCTGTAGCTTCTCGTTTACCTGTAACTCTGCATTACTATTATATCTGTTTGATCTTGGATTATTTATTATGTACGTAGGTACATTATATATATTTCTCCTAGAATACATGTATAATCTCTGCTATCGGTTGTCTGCGTTCCCAGTAACCTGCCTGTCATTTGCGCTTACAGATTCGGCCACCAGGGGGCCATGTTAATCTATGTCCCCCGCTGTGCCTTCCCGTAGTACCTGATGGAACATTCAAAGTTTATTTAAAATATTTATTACATGCCGGCCGACCCCTGGAATCTGCCTCATTATATCCTACATGGTTGTGTTAATGATAGCGAAACAAGGAGAGGTTGGCTTATGAAGAATCATTATAATCTCATAAAATTAAACAGAAACAAACACTTAAATGTGTGTGTGTATATATCTGACCCCCAAAGGAGCTGCTGGTTTTATTGGGGTTACCGTTACCTTCTTGACCTCGTCTCGGCATAGGGTTTTTCCCATGGTAGATGGCCCAAAGAAATATGAAAACTGACACTGAATCTTCTTTAAAGTTATTTATTTGAAATAGAAACAGAGTCTCCCAGTTTCGGGTAGAGGGTTAGGAGGAAGTTAAGGTACTTTGAACTGCAAAAATGGAAAGTCTCTTATAGAAGAAATCCAGAGAATAAATGTTTCACAGCTGGATTTCACAACCCCCAGATAGACATCCTCTCACTAGGCCTAGCAGCCGGTAGGGTGTTAAGTAAAGCAAAGTCTCTGCCACAGACTTGGATGTAGAATATTTGAGAAAAGTCTCTGCCACAGACTTGAGCGTAGAATACTTGAGAAAAGTCTCTGCCACAGACTTGAGCATAACTGAGGGACATAGACAACTTTAAAGTTATCATACAGTACCAGTATCTCTCAGCCGGTCTAGCAATACCGTATGAGTGTAGATCCATGAAGTGTCCTTCAGAGAAGCCAGCCTTGCGCACAGGCCTTCTCCTGAAGAGTCCTCCCTTGGATCCTTCTCCAGTTGCTGGGCCTCTCCTTAGATGAGATGGCACCGGACCACCTTTGAATCATTAGGCCCCGTTATCTATTCAGACCTATCCCTGCAGTTGCTTCGCCTCGGGCTAGCCAGCCCCGAGACTTGGAAATGCATGGATCTGCACCCCAGGCCAGGAGGGCCATGGGGGCTGGTCAGGAGGACCAGAACCAAAACAGACAGAAAATCTCTTCTGGACCGGAACCCCAAAGCACGTGATGCCAGTACCTTAAATACCACTTTCCAGAATGCACAGCAGGAGAACACTCCCACTGGGCTGGTTCTGAAAGAAACATGGCATTCAATACACCCAGCTAAACTGCGCTCTCATACTTGCTGGCGGTGACAGTGACACCTGCGGCCAAGGTGAACCCAGTGCAACCCAGCTGGACTGGTACTGAAACCATAATTTAGTAGAATTAGCCCTGAAACCCAACTGTGGTTTCAGGAATAGTGATGGAGGAACTTCCGACGGAACGTTTTGCGAACGCGAACCGCGAACGTGGCCAAAAGTTTGCGGCGGACCCCATTGACTTTAATAGCAGGCGAACCTTAAAAACCTACAGGTCATATTTTCAGCCACAAAATACTTACTAGCTGTGCACACATAGTCCCACAACAAGGACATTGACATAACAAAAGTATTAAGTGAATCTGGGATCGACAACGACAAGCATTATTTTTTTATCTGTGAAATTTTGACAATTCAGGAGCGCATGAAGGCCATAGAGGAGAGGCAAGGTCAGGCCAGGCTATGAAGGGGGTGCAGGAGATGATTAGTGCCACAGTCAGGGCAGTGCAGTCCTGTGCCAGTGTCCCAGTGTGCGAACCTGTGCTTAAGCCCCTCCCTCTGCCCGGCCCTTACCCCCACCTATGCAGGGCTCCACTGCGGTGGTCCGGAGGTGACAGTCCAGTGCTAATCCTCATCTATGGTGCTGGCACTGCCTGCTGATTGGCTTCTCTGCTGCCATCTTCCTCACTGTCTGAAACCAGCACCGAGATGGAGGGCACTGACACCAGCACCGAGATAGAGAGCACCGGCACCAGCACCGAGATAGAGAGCACCGGCACCAGCACCGAGATAGAGAGCACCGACACCAGCACCGAGATAGAGAGCACCGACACCAGCACCGAGATAGAGAGCACCGACACCAGCACCGAGCTAGAGAGCACCGACACCAGCACCGAGCTAGAGGGCACCGACACCAGCACCGAGCTAGAGGGCACCGACACCAGCACCGAGCTAGAGGGCACCGACACCAGCACCGAGCTAGAGGGCACCGACACCAGCACCGAGCTAGAGGGCACCGACACCAGCACCGAGCTAGAGGGCACCGACACCAGCACCGAGATAGAGGGCACCGACACCAGCACCGAGATAGAGGGCACCGACACCAGCACCGAGATAGAGAGCACTGAGACCACACCAGCACCGATATAGAGAGCACTGACACCAGCACCGTGATAGAGAGCACTGACACCAGCACCGTGATAGAGAGCACTGACACCAGCACCGTGATAGAGAGCACTGACACCAGCACCGAGATAGAGAGCACTGAGACCACACCAGCATAGAGACAGTGGAAATGCACTATACTATGCTTTCTATATGTGCAAGTATTTTATACGTGTATTACACCCCTATATACTGGACACCAAATAGTACACCTATACCAGTCCTTAAAAGGACCTTTGTGGACCTAGTAGCTAGTGATTTGCAGACTGTCCCTCAGTCCCTACACTGATAAAAGACAGCTGTAGAATCGGTCAGCACTCAGCTCAGCAGTCAAGTATAATAGGCTTTCTATATATTTGATAGAAAGTATATTATACGTGTACAACCCTATATACTGTACACCTATACCAGTCCTTAAAAGGACCTTTGTGGACCGAATAGTAATAGCTAGTGATTAAACTGACTGTCCCTGCTCCACACAGCATCCTGTCCCTACACTGACAAAAGACAGCTGCAGAATCGGTCAGCCATGCACTCAGCAATCAGCAGCACAGCAGTTAGCAGCAGTGCACCAGAACCCTATATACTGTACAACTATACCAGTCCTTAAAAGGACTTTTGTGGACCTAATAGCTAGTGATTTGTGTCACCACAGTCTGTCCCTGCTCCACACAGCAACCTCTCCCTACACTGACAAAAGACAGAATGTAAAATGGCCGCCAGATCAGGTCTATTTATAAGGTAGGGAGAATGTCCAATTGTCCATGTGCTGAAATGTCTCAATTGGCTGTCCTGTACATGATGGATGGGTTATGGGTCAAAGTTCTTTCACAATGTAAACGCATGTGTCCGCCGCGCGAATAGCGCCAGAAGTCCTCCGGTTCGGCGAATTGCGAACACGCAAAATTCACTACAAACCGACCACCGGGCGAACCGCAAGGCCATCCCTATTCAGGAATATTAACTTTCAAAAACACACACACACACGTTGACACCAACTATATAGTGTTCTATATCAACCTTTCAACAATTATCTGTTCTCATTGAGCGCAGGTAGGATACATATGTATATGTATTATGTTCATATATTTTACATATATACACACACCTCTTCAATATAATAATCTCTCTGTATACATTTTGCTTGTACATTTTCTAAAAACTCTTAGTAAAAAAGGAATGCAAGTTAGCTGAATACCTGTGTGTTTTTCTTTGTATCTGGAACAATTCCTGTGGCAGATGTGGCTGAACTTTTTCTTGATCTATCTGACCTTAAATGATTGAACAGTACTGACTGGCATATTTAACGCTTTGGATATATTTTTATATCCTTTTTCATCTTTGTAAAGTTTCATTACTTTGTTACGCAGGTCTTTTGACTGTTCTATTCTGCTCCCCGTGTCTTAGTATTTAGCCTGCTTAGTGCATCCACTAGAGCTCTTGCTATACCCCACACTCATCCACAGCAAGTATAAAGTGAGAAGGCGGCAAGTGGACATCTTGTTACACCCACCGGAGTCATGCATTTTACAGTTATTAAACAGTAAACTCAGCTTATATAGTGAAATTCTGTATTTTTAAATCCGTCAGACTGTTTGATGTTGATTTTTCAAAGCAGCGGTGTTCTGTCAGATTAGCAAACCTGTGAGATCAGCAGGCTTGCCACTACTTTTAAAATTCAACATCTAAACAGTCAGACGGATTTTTACATACTGTCAATACTGACCAATCACAGCTGATCATCGCGAGAACCAGGAAGTGCTGGTAAATGGCATTCCTCGGTTCACGCTGACAGGGGAAGCCGATCGGCGGTTCTCCCAGTCAGAGAGGGTGGTCTGTGCTGATAATCAGCACATTGATTATCAGCACAGCCCCGTCAGATGTGCCAATCAGCTGCCAATCAGTGCCCCAATAATAAAGTTTGCCAGTGCCCACCACAGTGCCAGTCAGTGCCAATCAGTGCCCAGCATTAATACCCATCAGCATCTGCCCAATCAGTGCTGCCCCTGAGTGCCATCTATTAGTGTCTATCAATGCCACATGTCAGTGTCAATCAGTGCCGCCTATCAGTGCCCATCAGTGTTGCATATCAGTGCCACCCATCGGTGCCCACCAGTGCTGCATATCAGTGCCGCCTATCAGTTCCTCCTCATCAGTGCCCATCAGTTAAATCTTATCAGTGCCAACTCATCAGTGCCGCCTCATCGGTGCCCGTCAGTGAAGGAGAAAACAAAATTTTATAATAAAACAAAGACATTTTTTTTTTAAATGTTGGTCTTTTTTAGTTTGTTTAGAAAAAAATAAAAACTGCAGAGGTGATCAAATACCACTAAAAGAAAGCTCTATTTGTGGGATTTCTGGATTTTTTTTGTTTGAATTTAAAATACACCTATGATAACAAATTATAGACCCTGCATTTCTTTGTAAGTGGGCAAACTTGCAAAATCTGCAGAGGATCAAATAATTAATTTCCCCATAGGCATGTCATTTTTTGATTTTGGTCATCGTTACACTTTAATGTCTGCACCAAACTTCAGTTCTCTGTACTGTTTTGGTGCTTTGTTCTGTATAAAAATTATTCAATAAAACTATAAAAAAATTAAATAAAAAATAAAACAAAACAATATGCAGTGGGACATGCTTGTTATGTAAATGTGGGAATAGTTACGGATGGCAAGGATAGCTCAGTTTCAGATATGAAAAGAACAGCATCAGCAGGGGAACCAAAAGCTTGCTGGTCTCTCTGCTGTGATGGGAGGAGGAAAAAAAAATTGGTTTATTTTATATATATTGTGCTGCCCCAACTGGGCACAGAATTTATATATATATTGTTTTCCTAACCATTTTTCTATGGACGTTTATATTTAGTTCACATGCTGCCATATAGTGACCCTTTGTGGTAATGCACTTGTGTTTTCAAGCTTAATGTTATGACATACTTCCTTTGTATGGAATGCTCCACCCTACTTCCTGTGTCCAATGGAGTAACAAGCCTCATGTAGCAGAGCACGTGTATTCCACATTGTAAGCTACAGACAATATCATCTTTTGACCACACAATACCACAACCGGTAAATCTGTTTGTATCCTGTCATCTGCTGTATCTTGATGTTCAGAATAAAAGCATCTGTGGATGGAAATCGGTATTGGTGACTTCAAGCTATCTGATGAGAATTGTTCTTAGTGATTATATCTATTTATACACAGTGCTGCTTCTCTGGAAGTTTTACTGTACTGTTTCAGGACCACGGATAGTACTTTAAAATGTGTCATCACCCTAAAATTTTGAATATTTGACAGTTACTATCTTAGTGTCAACAATAGCAAATATTAGAATAATACACCCCCCCCCCCTCCAAAATAATAAATTAGTAGATCCATTAGTAAATTCACTATAGTAGCAGTCACTTCTACAATGTAAGTGGCCTTTTACATGCATCACCATTGATCCCTATGGAATGCAGCAAGCAGGATTTGTATAAAACCACTGTGCTGCAGTAAAAAACATAGTTGTGAATAGATTTTTTTAGATCAGAATTCCTTACCCCCTTGTCACTCAGCAACAGGTCTGATACTTTTTTTTTTTTCGTATTGCAGTTAAATATAGAAAATGTAATAAACAGCAGTGAGTAACAACACCTCATATTCAAGCTGGGTTTATTCAGAATCTACAGAGAGAGTTTACACAGTAATCAGCTAGCAGAGCTGCTTGTTGTTTCTATCTACAACAGTGTTTCTCAACCAGGGTTCAGTGGAACCTCAGGGCTCCTCCTGAAGTTACTAGGGGTTCCTTGAGCTTTGCGCAATGGTGGATTGATCTCTTGTGTCCACTGGTCACAATGCAAAGGAGTATTTTTCATGAACCACTTCTACCACTAGGGATGAGCTCGATGTTCGAATCGAATGTAAGTTCGACTTGAACATCGGGTGTTCGCCCGTTTGTCTAACAGCGAATATTATGAGGCGTTCATGGGAAATTTGAGCACCATGGAATGCTCCATAATGCACTGGGAAATCGCAGTGCATTGCTGTATGCTTTGGCCAATCACAGCGCGCTCTGCTGAGAGAGCCATAATTGGGGTGCCTTTGGCCAATCATGGCTCAGGGGGACTAAGTCCATGCCCCATACTATATAAGGCTGCTTACATAGCGGGCGTGTATAGTGTGTATGGAGATAGATCAAGCTAGATTAGGCAGGTTAGTTAGTGGCAGTGTATCTGATTATATATAATGGGATTTTTATATACAGCTTACCTATAAAATCCTTTTCATGAGAGTACATCACGGGACACAGGAGCTTCATTACATAGTGGGTTATATAGGCACCTCCAGTGATTGGACACTGGTTAACCCCAATTAAGGAGAATTCCTACCCTATATAACCCCTCCAATATGGGAGGCACCTCAGTTTTGTAGCAAAGCAATAAGAAACCACGTAAAACCCAAGAGGGGTGGGAGCCCTGTGTCCCGTGATGTACTCTCAAGAAAAGGATTTTACAGGTAAGCTGTATATAAAAATCCCATTTTCTTGATCATACATCACGGGACACAGGAGCTTCAGTGGGATGTCCCAAAGCAATGCTCAGATTGAGGGGAGGGAGACACAGATCATAATTATAGACCGCCAGGGACCTGAGGACCTAAATTGCAGCCTGCAGTACACTGCGACCGAAGGCGATATCCTCTTGCCCGCTGACATCCACCTGATAGAATCTGGTGAATGTGTGGACTGATGACCAAGTTGCAGCCTTACAGATCTGAGCCAGGGAAGCCTGGTGATGCACTGCCCAAGAAGCACTTACAGCCCTAGTAGAGTGCGCTTTCACTCGAAAAGGAGGGATTTTCCCTTTAAAACTATAGGCTTGAGAAATAACCTGTCTAATCCACCTTGAGAGAGTGGATTTTGATGCCACCTGGCCCTTCCTAGGGCCTTCCGGCAAAATAAACAAGCAGTTTTCCTTATCTGAGCAGTTGCTTGAAGATATATACTGATTGCTCTAACCACATCCAAAGTGTGCAAAGATTCTTCTTCTGCGGACTGTGGGTCCGGAAAAAAGGATGGTAGGATTACGTCTTGATTCAAATGGAATCCTGAAACCACCTTAGGCAGAAAGGACCTGTTGGCACGCATGGCCACCTGGTCTTATGAATAATTAGATACGGCTCCTTGCTGGAAAGAGCTGCTAGCTCTGATACTCTTCTAGCCGTGGATATGGTTACCAAGAAAACCAATTTTTTAGTCAGGAGAACTAATGAAGCCAGATGCAAAGGTTCAAATGGTTGCCCCTGCAAAGCCGATAGAACCAAATTCAGATCCCATAGGTTTGACTGGCGGTCTTATCCGCATGGCCCCCTGGATGAAAGCCCGCACAAGGGAATGTGATGCAAGTGGCTTCTGAAAAAAACACCGACAGGGCCGAAATCTGCACCTCGATAGTGCTTATGGCCAAATTCAATTCTAGGCCTGACTGGAGAAAGGCCAAGATCCTGCTAATGACATACTTTCTAGGATGCCATTTCCTGAGTTCACACCAGGAAACATATGCCCCTCCAGATTTTGTAATAAATAAGCCTGGAGGCTGGCTTTCTGGCATTGACCAGAGTAGAAAGGACAGGCCCCTAAAGGCCACGGTCTCTCAGAATGTGGGTCTCAACAGTCAAACCGTCAAATTCAGACTGCGTAAAGCAGGATGGTAAATTGGACCCTGTGAGAGCAGATCTGGCCGGAGAGGGTCCATGATCTGCCTACTGCCAACTTCATGATCTCTGCGTACCACGGACACCTGGGCCAAGCCGGGGCCACTAGAAGGACCGATTTTGTCTCCCTCTTGACTCTTCCCAGGAACAGAGACAGAAGCAGGCTCGGGGGGAAGGCATAGATCAGATTGTACTGATCCCAGGGAACTGTCAGAGCATCTGACCCCTGAGCAAGTGTATCTCTTGTCCTTGACACAAAATTGTCCAGTTTCCTGTTGAACCTGGATGCAAACAGATCTACGTCTGGAGCACCCCACCTGTGACATATGTTCCGAAACACGTCGGGGTGCAGAGCCTATTCTCCTGCGCACAACTGCTGGCGGCTCAGAAAATCCACCTGCCAATTTTCCACTCCTGGAATGAAGACTGCAGAAAGACACGGAACATGCTTTTCTGCCCAGACAAGTATGCGTTTCACCTCTTTTTGCGCAACCAGACTCCTGGTACCGCCCTGGTGATTGATATAAGCCACTGCTGTGGCATTGTTGGGCTGAACCCGAACAGGGAGACCTCGTAGTCTGTAAGACCACTTTATGAGAGCCATATAAACTGCTCGGATCTCCAAGACATTTATGGGCAATAGCCTCTCGATCGCAGACCATTTCCCCTGCGAGCACGTCTCCTCCAACACTGCAATCTTCCATGGAAGAGGAAGAAAAGTTTTGCCCTTCAGCAAATTCTTGGTTTGTAACCACCAGACGAGACTCTTGTGTGTCCCTGGGGATAAACGCATAGGAAGATCCAAGGATTGGGGCTTCCTGTTCCAAGCCGCAAGGATGCATCTTTGCAGAGGCCTTGAGTGGAACTGGGCAAATGGGACGGCCTCGAAGGAGGCGACCATTTTCCCTAATAGCCTCATGCACAATCGAATGGGGGAAGATCTCCTGCCCAGAATTAGGTGCACCAGATCCCCAATGGCCAATGCCTTTGGCCCTTTAAGAAACACCTTGCCCTGAGCGGTGTCGATGATCATACCCAGGTATTCCAACCTGGCGGCAGGCTGTAGGGATGACTTTTCTAGGTTTATAATCCAACCTAGGCGTTTCAGGTGTTCTAGCGTTCTGGTAACGCTGTGGTTCAGGAACGTTACTGTTTTCTCCATGAGAAGCAAATCGTCTAAATAAGCCATGACGGCTATACCCTGAGCTCTTAGGTTTGCCAAGAGAGGGTCCAGAATCTTTGTGAAGACTCGAGAGGCCGTAGCAAGCCCGAACGGTAAGGCCACAAATTGAAAATGGCGCCGCTCTACCGCGAACCTTAGAAATCTTTGGTGTGCGGGAAAAATTGGCACATGGAGATATGCATCTTTGATGTCTATTGATGCCATAAACTCTCCCCCTTGCAGGGAGGCGACCACAGTACGGATTGACTGCATTCGGAATGACCGGATGCATAAAAACCGGTTCAGATCCTTCAGATCTAGGATAGGTCTGACACTTCCATTTGGCTTTGGAACGGTGAAGAGATTTGAGTAAAACCCTGAACCCTGTTCTTTTGGGTCCACTTCTACTATCACCCCCTGGGATAGTAAGTGATCTAAGGCCAGAAATAGCGGTTTTTGCTTTACTGGATCCCTGGGGATCCTTGACCTTAGAAAACGAGAAGGTGTAATCTCCTGGAACTCTAGCCTGTAGCCCAGAGATACCGAAGAGATCACCCACTTGTCTCGGATCTCTTCCCACCAGGCTCCTGCAAACTACAGGAGCCTCCCCCCCCACTCGGCCGAGCGGGGGCGCCCCTTTACAAGGAAGCTTTTGGGCTCTGCTTGGCAGGCTTTCGCCCCAAGTCTTTTTCTGCCCCTGGGCTCGGCCCTGAGCCTTTTCTGTAGAGGAGGGTTGAGAAGGCCATCGCCACTGCTTAGAGCTTGATGCTCTGGGAGAGAGAGCACGCCTGAATGAAGGACACTTGCTCCTTTTGAATGGAAGGAGAGTAGATTTATCTCCTGAAATTTTTTGGACGAGTTTGTCTAATTCTTCTCCAAACAAACGTTCCCCTTTAAACGGGAACCCAATCAAATGCTTCTTGCATGACAGCTCAGCTGCCCAATTCTTTAGCCATAGGGCCCTTCGCATGTGTACCAACATGAGGGACAAATGTGATGCTTGTTGGACAGAATCCAAAATCGCATCAATCATGAAACACAGAATATGAGGCAATTCTGCATACTTCTCTACTTCCTCGCTGGGAAGGAGCCCAAGCATCTGCTTAACTTGTTCCTTGAGGAACTGGCACAACCCCACGGCTGCGACTGTAGGTTTCACTACAGCGCTAGTCATGGAAAAGGAGGCTTTTAATAATGCCGCGTACACACGGGCGGACTGTATGGCCTACTTAGTCCGTCGAAACACATTTCAGCGGACAGTCCGCTCGTGTGTGGGCTTCAGCGGACTTTTTCAGCGTGCAGTCTGGCGTACTAAGTATTTCGGATTTTTCGAAATTCTGTCCGTCATACTTTGGTTTCAGCGGACAATCCGCTCGTGAGTAGGCTAGTTCGACGGACTAAGAATGGCGCATGCTCAGAAAGGATTTACATGGCGGAAGGGTGCATTGCTGTGTATTGGACTTCCTATTTCTAGTCCCATCGTACGTGCTGTACACATCATCGCGCAAGCTTTCGACGGACCGTTTGTGCATCTGTGTGTGGTCAAGTCCGTTCATTCGAAAGTATGACGGACTGTCCATCGGATTGTAAGATGGACTAAGTAGGCCATACAGTCCGCCCGTGTGTACGCGGCTTAAGGTTTCCAGCTTCTTATCAGTTGGATCTTTAAATACCTGCGCATTATCCTAGGGACAAGTCAGGTTTTTATTCATGCAAGAAACAGCCGTATCAACAGATGGGACCCCCCACTTCTTGGTGAAACTCACCTCCAGAGGATAATGCATAGAAAACCTTTTAGGAGGAGCAAACAGTTTATCGGGATGTTCCCAATCCTCATACAACAGTTCATCCATTAAGGGATGAATTGGAGAGGAATAGGCAGTCTGTGGGGCTTTCCTGACTCCCAGGGAAGAAACAGAGGACGTAGCGACTTCAGCAGCAGGCATTCCGAATGTGGTATGAACCAATTCAGCATAATACTGCACCTGTTTTCTGAGCGCCTGGGAGGAGGGGACTCTCTCCTCTTCCTCTGATTCATCCGACTGCTCATGATCCCTGTACCAAGACAGGGATCTCTCCTCATTGTCAGAAGAATCATCTGAGAGAGGAATTTCAGCAGAGGGAGGGGATCTACCCCTTTTCCTGCTATCTTTCAGGGAAGCAGAAATAAAATTCATTATTCTCCCTTCAAAACCCTCTAATGTAGCCCTAAGGGAGTCCTCAGTGACATAAATCGGAGCTGGGACATTAGGAAAGGCTGCAAAACCTGACAGGGGCACTGACTCATCCTGAGAGGCTGGCTCCAGTCTTGCAGGGGGGGGATGGTAACTTACAGACACTTTAGAACCCCTGGACCCAGGCAGTGATTTACCAGTGCCCTTGTTAACTCCCCCTGAGACCCTCTTACGAGGAGACATAGTCCTAAGCTACAAAGCAGAGGTACTAGTACAAGTGCAATCACTGTTGTGCTTAAAGTCTCACAATAAATATATATGCTTAAACTGCACAACCTGATGCTGAGTAGGTGTCTAAGGTTTGCCTGTATCCAATCCCCACGGATTCTTACTGCCCACAGCTCCTGTGTCTCCATTTACAGCCCCCTGACACTCTGGGCTTTTTAAATCTGCCGCCTGGCGCCTGCGCAGTACAGCTCCATGCACACTGACGTGCACGGCTCACAGCCACAGTCCCCCCTCCTCCATTAGGCCGGGAACGTGCCCGGACCGCAGGATCCAGGTGGGGAAAGGAGAACTCCACCGGAGCTGCGTGGGACCCCCAGACTACGTGGGACCCCTGTGTTACCTTGTTGTTGCAGGGACTGCAGTGGAGACGTGAGACAGCTGGAGAACCAGGCTTCACTAAGCGTGTGTACTGAAAGGCATGCAAGTATGCATCAGGCTGCTCTTACTACATCTAGTGGTGGAAACCAGGTAAGACATACAACTACTCAAAATGAAGAAATCCATCATATAATTATATATATATATATATATATATATATATATATATATATATATATATAGGATTAACTTCCCTTACCTGTGCTCGCCGCAGGAATTGCTGAGACAGACAAATTCCAGCCTTCACCCATCACGGCGGGCAGTGTTAGCCAACCTTCAGGTTTATCTGGGGCTCCTTCTCGGAAGAGCCTCCTACCTGGACCATGTAAAAGACTCTGCCAGAAACTTTCGTGCGCTCTGTGTAAACAGTACACCAAGTCTGGTTTTCCCAGAGCCCAGTCTTCCAATAGGAGAGGACTTACAGGCCAAACCTCGTTTCTTCGGCTGACGAGGCACGGGTACCATACCATCGTGGGAGTCAAATATCGGCCCGAGGTATGGATCCGGTTTGTTGTAGCCCTTAGGCCCCCGCAGGGACCTGCACAGGGCTAAAGTTTTACGTGACCAACCACCATAGACACTGGCGAAAAAACTGAGGTACCTCCCATATGGGAGAGGTTATATAGGGGAGGAATTCTCCTTAATTGGGGTTAACCAGTGTCCAATCACCAGAGGTGCCTATATAGCCCACTATGTAATGAAGCTCCTGTGTCCCGTGATGTATGATCAAGATATATATGGCAAAATGTATGATTTCTTGGCCATTTTTCTGAGAATATGAATGAGAACACAAAAGTTTTTCTTTTACTCATGGTTAGTGTTGGGCTGAAGCCATTATCAATCAACTGTGTTTACTCTTTTTTAAATCATAATCACAACAGAAACTACCCAAATGACCCTGATCAAAAGTTTACATACCCCAGTTCTTAATAACGTGTATTGCCCCTTTAACATCAATGACAGCTTGAAGTCTTTTGTGGTGTTGGTAGATGAGGCTCTTTATCTTCTCAGATATTAAAGCTGCCCATTCCTCTTGTCAAAAAGCCTCCAGTTCCTGTGTGTTTGGCGTATTGTAAGCGGGATACTTTGGGGCATAGAATAGGGTGACGTCAGAGGGGGCGGGGTCGCCTATTTACGTCACCTGGTGTCCCCGCCTTTGACTATGTAACAGCTGTCACCAGTAAAAGACTGCAGTCCCATGGAGTCAGAGTTTTTCCTTTTTTTTCTTCTCAGGATCGTCGCGCCATGATTGAAGATGGATTTTATATCCCGGGACGCGCTTTTTTTTTGTTTTTTAAATAAAGGATTTGACAAAAACGGTCTGCTGTCGTTTTTATTTTCTGACACTTTTTTGGTGAATGGGTAGGTGTACCCCATACTTATTCACATGGGGGGAGGCAGGATCTGGGGGCCCCCTTGTTAAAGGGGGCTATCAGATCAACAAGCCCCCCACAACCACCGGGCAAGGGTTGTGGGGATGAGGCCCTTGACCCCATCAAAATGGGGACAAGGTGCTTTGGGGTGACCCCAAAGCAGCCTCCTCATGTTGAGGGCATGTGGCCTGGTACGGTTCGGGGGGGGGGGGGCGCTCTCTCGTCCCCCTCCCTTTTCCTGCGGCCTGCCAAGTTGCATGCTCGGATAAGGGTCTGGTATGGATTTTGGGGTAGACCACGGCATTCTTTTTTTTTTTTGGCTTGGAGTTTCCCTTGGTAGAAAATATACCGCGCTAGTTACCAGATGATAAAACATACAGTACTGAAGTATTTGTGATATACTAACAGCAATTAATAAAATTAGTAAAACAGTCCCCAGTGAAAAAGTGCTCATGGAACAATGTTGGAGATCTGATATACAGTGCTGTGACTTGGGTTAAAGATGAATAATTCTGTGCTTCTTAAGTGCTTAGATAGGGTGACCCCCTGATATGCACTCACCCTTGGGAATGGACCAACTATCGCTAGTTAGGTCAAATGCGTATGTGGGGCGACCCCTGTAGATATCCTCTGGACCGGTGGTTGGCTACGGTAAATGCTCCTCATATAGATAAATATAACAGAGAAAGCCTCATTGCGCAGTACTGTTAATAAAGAACTATTTATTCCAAAAAATGAAAGGGTGTTTAACTCATATGTATGAGTGCCTGATATCCTGACACCCGGATGAACAGCAGGTATAAGTAGGTCTGTGAAATCTGCCTGGTCGGGTCGTACAGTCGCTACCACGGTGGAGGCTTGATTTCCGGATTTGGACGTCTGGGCAGAAGTACGTCACAGTAACGTGACTCAACCTCTATGCATTTTGGCCTATCAATTTGTCTGTCCTTAGGAAATTGCAGTTCTGCCATTTTAACTGAGGGCATAAATACCTACAGCGTGAATCACTTGTTTAAACGTGGCCAATAGCATTACTATACATGCTATTGACTTGGGACTGCTCACAATCTAACTACAAATGCACTTGGCGCATTGTAATTATAAAAATGAAAAGGATACAATTTAATAGCATGCAATAGAAAAAATATAATAAAACAATTTTAAGTTAAAAAGTTAAAATATATACTGCAAATCCCCAGTGTGCACAGTACATATTCGGCTATAGAACAAGTGTGGCGACACCTAGTGGCGAGCATCTATACTGATGTTCTGTGCATACTGATCCAAAAGACGGCAACAAAGCCGTCCAAGGGGTGGAGTGTGCATTCCTATATTACAGCCCATTAGGTGGCCTCCTACTGGTCATAGATGGTAACTGTCCAAAAATGAATCAGGGATAGATGCAGTAAATAATAAAAATATATTAAATTTAAAATGTTAAATTACTTTAACTACTTCAAAGGACTGGAAATACCAAAAAGGAGGAAAAGAGGGGAAGGGGCAAGCTGACAAATTTAGGACTGGAATCTAGTAGCTGGATAAAACAATTGAGGCCCAGCTCAATATATAACCCCTGAGTTTCCCTTAATATCCATACCAGGGCCTGGTATGGCTTTGGGGGGGGGGGGGACACTATGCCATTTTTTTTTACATTTTGGTATGGATTTCCTCTTAATAACCATACCAGACCTAAAGGGCCTGGTAATGGACTGGGAGGGGTAACCCACACCATTTTTTTCAATGATTTTTTTTTGTATATTGCCATATTGATCCAAGAATACATTACAGCCGCAAACAATTTTTAATGACTTTGATTTTTTTTCCTTAGAAATGTCATTTTGCTGCGGTACTGTTATAAACATGGGAAAATGCGCTACTTTACAGGCAGACTAAGGGGGACCCCACAGGCATGATATTTAAAGGAATATTTCATTTTTATTGTTTCACTTTAAGCATTCTTAAAATCACTTCTTCTGAAAAAACTGCCATTTTAAAAACTTTTTTCTTGCATTGATACATGTCCCCTGGGGCAGGACCCAGGTCCCCAAACACTTTTTATGGCAATAACTTGCATATAAGCCTTTAAAATGAGCACTTTTGATATTTCACGTTCGTATCCCATAGACTTTAATGGCGTTTGCACAATTTTTTTGTCTGTTTGCATTGTGTGTTGCGAACCGAATCGGGGGGGGGGGGGGGGGGGGGGTTCCTGTAAACCTGCATACTTGGGCACCAACTAGCCAGGCCACATTCTGCCCCTCAAGACAGATGCTGTCCGTTTGACTGAGATCTGCTCTGCTACAATCTGTTACTCACCTGTTGATGTTCCTTGTTGGGCTGCCTTCCTACTAAGCTTGTTGGGAACGGTTTTTCTCTAACTAGAATACAAGTTCTTTCTATTGCATCTGGACTGTGTGTGTGTGTTACTGCCTTCACATTGCACCCACCCATAAGCTGTAGGTATAATCCTTTTTTAGCAGGGGTTTGCCAAGTACCTCACAATTATTTCAAGGGTTCCCCCGGGGGTATAAATGTTGATCTACAGGGTGCTATAGTGAACTAAATGCATTGAACGGTCCCATTTACAACTTGTTTCTGGAAGACCTTACTTTTCTAATAATATTTAACATACAGTATATTCCCATACTAACATCAAAATACAGTTTTAAAAATGTTTAAAACTCACAGAAATCAAGGCAGCTTGGAAAGCCATCCACTTTTCAGCAGTAGCTATGCGTCATTTAGGATGGTTAAAGGGCCACAAGGACAACCTTTACCAGATCAATTTAGGGAAGAAAAAAAAAATATATAAAAAAAAAAAAAATATTATATATATATATATATATATATATATATATATATATATATCACAGTTCCACTACTCAACAATTATGTACTTCACAAGCCCTCAAGTGCCAGAGCAAATTTCATGATCATCATACTTTTATAAATTTCTCACAAGCAAAATACTGAGTAAATTATGCTTGACAAGCATTTCTTCATTTATACCTGCCTCTAGTATGTATGCTTTGCTGTATCAATGTGCCCAAATGGGTGGATTTAACTGTAGGGGAGATCCACTTCCAGGAAAGAATGCCTTTATCAGACTTGTCTGTTCAATTACTCTGAAGAGTCCCTCTCTCACATTCTACTTCTAAGCAATATTAGGATTTTCCTGTGACTATGTACATAGTATATGTGGCATGAATTTGTCCATGCTGATGCTCATAACTGGCATAATACCAACTTTTGCTGCCATGGTGAAACAGGTGTTTACCATTGCATCTTTCTTCTGCATCAAAAGAAGTACTATGGGGAGGTGCAGTTTTTTATTTATTTTTTATTTACTTTTTTAGAAGGGAGGTAACTACAGCTTTTGGTTTCTGCTAAATACTGCAGAATTAATGATATGCACCATATGTTCGCAATGTATTGTGAACAATCATCAAAAATCTGTTTTAAGGTTTTGGGGCACCTAATATTTTAAACTGAAATGCTGATCAAGGGGGACTCAAGTAGCTACAGTAAATGCCTCTTTACCTGGGAATTTTAGTGGTCCACTTTTCAATTACAAAGCAATTCCAGTAAACAAGTGAAACCAATCACTTAATTGCCATTAAACACTGAAGTCAAAAGTAGAGATCCAGGAACTATGGCTAAAAAGAAAGCAGACGGTAAGTGTTAGGCGAAAAATACACTGACCTCCATGCTGTCCTTTCCAAGATACAGCTCTCTATAAATTGTGAGAGGAACACAACTATCATTTTAGTGCCTACGGTTGCATGAGATTTTCTGACTAAAATTAGTCATTGCATATGGGGGCCCCATAAAATTCTGTTGACACCAGAGTCAAAGTCTATGGGGTCGCCATTTGTAGTGACAAATTACATTTTGAAAATAACAGGGACTGGAAGTAAAAAGCTCACAGAAGCCTAATGTTACTGCTGCACAGTTTTCAGAGAGCCAAATCTGGGATAGGACAGCATGAAGGCGAGTTTTAATTACACATTTCACCTTCTTCCCAAGGCATTTTCATAGATAATTACTGTAGTTCTCCATGAAGTAAAAAGAAAAAAAAAGCCTCATTCAAGTCAAGTAAAAGTTTTCCTTATAATGAACACTTAACACAAAAAAAAATATATATATATATATATATATCCATATTATTATATTGTGGTGTATCAGAGAATGGATAGAATTTAAAGTTTTGTATCATACTCTATATTTTTTACAGTCCACTACAGCCAGGATTCAGAGGCTTCCTCATATGCAAGGTGGCCAGGGGTCTGCTTTCTGACATGTGTGCTGTGCAAATTCTAATACAGGCTTTAGGTAATATTGATGGTTATTACCAAAATAATCTCCCAGAAGAACTTTCTTCTGGCTCTTTGCTACATCAGACTTTCTATATATGAGAGACAGCAAGGGACCTACAGTAGCTGCATTTTAGAGTACCTTTGTTTCAAACAGAGAAGGAAAAAAAAAAAAAGTTACAGAACCCAAGACAATCCACAAAAGGATCTGGAATGGATCGTTGCATTGCAGCAATTGCTAGATGAAAAATGGAAGCCCTGAGCAAAGTTTTTCCATTTTGAGTGGAGTGTGCATTTAGTCCCTATTCACATTTGAGCATTTCTCTGCTCATTACCCTTTGCCTGACTATGCAGAATCCCATTTTTCTAATTGTCCCTGTTCATACTTGCACGCTCTACACAGAAAAAAGTACATACAAAGTACAAGTTTTTTGTTTGTTTCTTTTTTTCACCTTATTTAGGCATTTTTAGTCCCATGGTCTTCAATGGAATCACATGTAAACATGGATGCACGTGTTTTTACACCTGAAGAACTCCTCTCCTCTTATAGAACCACTCTCCTCCCCTTGCCCAGCCCAGGAAACAAACTCCTGAAGCTCGATACACATGCAAATAGGGATGAGCTCAGGCGTGTTCGCATGGAACATGTGCAGAGACCACCAGGAAGTGAGCGCAGTGCTAATCACAGGCAGTGAGACATTGCCTCGATGTGCGGCTGCAGAGATCGTACAATGTCTCACTGCCTGTGATTAGCGCAGCGCCCACTTCCTGGCGAGCTCTGCACGTGTTCCATGCGAATACGCCTGAGCTCATCCCTACATGCAAACATGCCCATAATACACCTGTAAAACACCTCAAAACCACCAGAAATACCCTCTGCCAAGGTGTGAATGCAGGCAAAGTGAAAATCCGCTTATGTGAAAAAACAATGACATTTGCGCACATGCAAATGAAAGTAATACTTACAATATTGTAGGCATCCATTAAAATTCAGGAAAACAGCCACCAAAGGCATATCAGCCATATATGCTTTACCAAATTGCGATCAATGACTAAACTACGCATAATCAATATTAATAGGTTTCATCCATATACCTATCGAGAAATAAAAAATGCATTAACAGTATATATTTTCAAATGTGTAACAATAAATAAATAATCCAGCTTTAGATCAAATTTGGCCCAACCTATTTTAAAGTTGAAGTCGCCCACGATAGTCCCATCTGACAATATCATTATACAGTTAAAAAAAAAAAAGTGTTTAGCACCTGTCAGACATGTTACTCCTTTGTTTCCAGTGTTGTATAAGCAAACACCTGCTACTTTATGTGATTTAAAAGGTGCATAGTTTGTTGACACATCTCTTAGATTAGATATTAGGAGATTAAAGGGCAAATAAACAATGAAGCTAAAAGGTTCATGCTGAAATCCCCAATCCAATGCAGCACTTATTTATGTAGTCGGCATTTAACAATTGAAGCTTTGTTAGGTTGTAGCTGTTATTTTCCTTGTGAAACCTAGAAAATAAATAATAAAATGAAAACTTGACAATTCCGTGTATATACTGGTATAAGGATACACTAGTTTGTCAGGTAGAGCCTACATATTATCTTCCCATAATGCATCAACAATGTCTCCTAATAGAAACAGCTGGGCTAATTGCTGAACCAGAGAAACACCCAAACTCACATGTGCACCATAATAGGAATTCTCAAAGCATGGCTGTAGTATTGGAAGACTGGCATTTAAAGATCTTATGAGAGAAATATGTAGGCTGACTTTCTGAAAAAGCTTCTTACCAAGCTAACATGCCAATTATATTGCTTTAGCACTTTCTGAGGTACCACCCTGGAACAAGCATAAAGTACAATAGTCAAAAGTGCATATCTGTATACTTTTTCTCGGTTAGTGACTTGAAAGCAACTAAAGGGTTAGCATGGCAGCCAGGTAACTTGCATTTTTAGGATAGGGCAACACTGTCAGCCTCCACGTTTCTCACATGATAGGTCACTTTTAAAGTGTATGTGTAGCCTAGGCTTTATGTAGAGAAGAGATAAAATCAATATCAGGGTATTTAGCGCTCTGTGCTCTGCTAGGAAGATTTCCTTCCACTTCCTGTCTGGATATGAACGGGAAAGTCTCACCAAAGTGAGGGAAATTTCCATATTTTTTTTTGTAAAAGTTTTTATTGAATATAGAAATATTGGATACAGAAGTATAAACGGGTATATTGAAACGTATACTAGTGGACGCAGCTGATATCAAAATACAGTTAAACATTGTATTATGTAAGCATTGAAGTTAAACAATCAATAAAATGGAGTTATTGTTTATTATTCCTCGTCCGACTGGGAGGAGCATCTAGTGCAGGGGTGCCCAACCTCCTTATGAGCAAGGGCCACTTAAGCAACTTGGTAACCAGTTGTGGGCCACAATAAGCAGAGCGGGTGGATGACAGGTCACGGCTACTCTATAGGCCCTCCGATCCACCCAGATGGAAGGGGACGAATTCCCTTCTTTTTTTTTTTATCGGATTTTTAGGATTGGATTGGAGGCAGGAGGGAGTAAATGGACAAAAGTTTGTTTACATCTGCTGCTCTGTAGAGGTGAATTGAGAGTACAATTTGGTAGGGCCGATCGTGTGAAAAGGGCCTAAACCTATTTTCACACTGATGTGCTTCAGTTTACCCACGCTGCGGGTACAGCGTAGTGCACCTGTGTTTATCCTGTAGTTTAACTAAACTTTGCCATAGACTCTGCCTGTGGCAAAATCCGGCGCTGTACAGGAAGCATTGGCTTATGGAGCTCTGCTCTGCAGCCGCTTTCTTCCTCTAGCACCAGCTTCACAACACTGATGCTGTGGTATGACGGGTCAGCAACCTGCGATCTGGGCTTGCTAACCCATCATTCCAGAGCAGGAGGTTCACGGGCCACATCAGAGGGCTCCGCGGGCCACTGGTTGGCCACCCCTGATCTAGTGGATTAAATGTGTCTATCTTAGAACATTAATAATGTAACAATATGTTGTGTTCATTCGTTAACTTCTAAGCATGGTGGTAGATTCCTGTATGAGGAAAACTGAGTCTAATTTCCATATTAGAGAGCTGTCTTGGAGACATGTTTTCCCTGTTGGACAATTTGCCTTCAATTAATGCTCTGGTAAACACTCTAAAGCCTCATACACACCTGCTGGGTTGAACAAAAAACCTCTCTCAGCTCAGGTCAGAGCTAACAATCCAATGTTAGAACAGAAATCTCCTCTGCTGTGCTATTGTGTTCTGACAAGGGGACGCCCCCTGCCAGAACACTCCGGTCAGCGCTCTCAGTCAGTTGGTCGACAGACCATTTTTGGTTATGACCCTTCAACAGAAGCTGGCTGAACAGATGGCCGCCACACACACGGGTCAAATGTTGACAGTTTTTTTTATTAAACCAGCCGATGTTGCCTGACATTCAGTCCGTGTGTACTAGGCTAAAGGCCACTTTCACAAGGGGCAGACTCCATTTTCATTAGCAGGGGATTTGTCTGCTGATGAGAGAAGAGTGGGCAGATGACAGTTTATGAGAGCAGACACAGACAGAGCCCGCTCTGCTCTGTGAGTGGCTAGGTGTAAACAGACTTGGCCATCTGTTTACACTCAACTGCCCTCCGATCCGCTTAGACAGAGAAGGACGGATCCCCTTCCATTTCTCTTTAGTGGACATGATGGAATTCTAGGTAGGCAGGTGTAAACAGGCACAACTCCTACATCCCAGGAGTCTTCATGTGCAATTTTTGTTTATTTATCTAGAAGAGGGGCTTTCTCAGCTAAGTATGCCCTCCTGCCTGTATGCCTGAGCTAAGGGCAGATGGATTCCAGGATAAATTATCTACCCTTACTCAAGATGGATGCAGCTAGAAATACTAGGGGGGTGTTTTTCAAAGTGGTATCTCAACATTATAAAGCATGGAGACATGAGCAAGTTTGCTCTGAATATAAAAACTTATATGAATAGCATTTTCAGTTTGTGGCACTGAGATTTTTTTTTTAGTTTTGCTTTAAATCATTCCGGTTTACATGGTAATTCTCATACACGATTTTGCATATTGCAAATTTTCCCATTGGAAATGAGAAGTTCAGAAATGTGAATGCTATGTGTCCCATTGCCACATCTGCCTGTCAATTTTTCATTTTTTTTTGCCTGCTGCCACTTCATTGCCACTAGCCTGCCCTCACAGCTACTGGCATATTACTTCTGGGAAACAATACCCTCTGTGCAGTTCCTGCCACAGACCTATGGACAGCTGTAAATTCACACAGCATCATCAGATGAACTCTGCACAATAGTGAAAGGGGGTATAGAGGTACAAAAATGTGCAATGGTGGAAGGGGGTGCAGTGGTGTCAGATGGTGCAAGGGTGGAAGGGGTGCACATGTGCAAGGGGGTGAAATGGCAGAATGGTAGCCCAGTACAATATTCCCATTGCACACATTTCTGGAAATTATTTAGTAGTCGATCTGTGCTGGGGGGGGGGGGGGTATTTACTGAGAGGTCTCTGTTGGGGATCCCTCTGTACTATAGGGCTAGTGTTGAGGGAGTCAGTCTGTGCTGGAAAGGGGGGTGCAGTCTGCACCAGCAGACTCATTGGAAGTGCATTAGTAGGACATGTCCATTGTACTGATTTCTCTTCTGTTAGTAGAAATGCTTCTTTGTCCATGATCCTCCACCGCCTCCTCTGTAATCTTCCAGTATGGTGGGGTCATCAAAAGCAAAAGAGCCCAACTACAGCTCTATGAATGGAGGGGGTGAACTTCTGGTAACAGCATTTGTGACCTGTGGGTACAACGGGGGGGGGGGGGGGGAGAGAGCTGAGGCACAACTCTGACGTAAGGGGCACTGTGATGAGGAAACCTGATGTATGGGGACATTGTGATGGGGACACCTGATGTATGGGGACACTGCAATGGGGGAACCCGATATCTGGGGACATTGTGATTGAGACATTGTGATGGGGGAATACAATGTATGGGGACACTGTGATAGGGCACACCTTAAGTATGGGGACACAGTGTTGGGGTAAACCTGATGTATAAGGACACAGTGATGGGGAAACTGATGTATGGGGACACTAATCCTTAGTCACCTGATGTATATGGGCAGTGTGATGGGGAAACCTGAAGTATGGGGACACTGTGATGGGGTCATCTGATGTATGTGGGCACTTTGATGGGGGAACCTGATGTATGGGGACACTGTGATGGGGGACACCTGATGTATGGAGACATGGTGGTGAGGGAACATGATGTAAGGGGGAACTATGTTGGGGACACCTGATGCAGGCTGGTAGGGGCACCAGTGCATTACTTTGCCCAGGGACCCATGGTGCTATTAGGATGACACTGAAGGGGTGGGTGGGCATGGATGGAGGAGGATTTCTACAGAATAGGTATCAGCATGCAGATCCTACTGACTGCAAGTTAATGGCCTTGTGCTAATTTTTCAATTTAGATATACTAAGATATTAAGTTGAATAGTATCTGCCTCTAACTGGAATTACAATGTACAAATTTCAAATATTTAAAATAACTCCCCAATAGATATTTATAAATTAAGCAAAGAGGACATTGTGACATTTTAATTATAGTATGATGACACTTGAGAACGATTTTGGTAAATTGCTGTTCTGGGTGTTCCCCATAGGTATGAATTAAAAATAATGCATTGACACAGAATTGTATTAAATATCCTCCATAGAGTCTTGTAAAAAATGCTGTTATTTCTAATCCTCTCCCTGCACACTGAGTACAATAATATGATCTATTCTTTTCATTACATATCAATAGAGTAATGAGATGGGTAAAATATATAATAAAGTGTAAAGATTATATGCATTGTAATTCTTTATAAATGTACACCTGATGTATGGGGACACTGTGATGGGGACACCTGATGTATATGGGCAGTGTGATGGGGGAACCTAATGTATGGGGACACTGTGATGGGGGACACCTGTTGTATCGGGAACAGTGATAGGGTACACCTTATGTATGGGGACACGGTGATGGGGAAGCCTGATGTTTGGGGACACTGAGATGGAGTCACCTGATGTATATGGGCAGTGTGATGGGGAAGCCTGATGTATGGGGACACTGTGATGGAGTCACCTGATTTATATGGACAGTGTGATGGGGAAACCTGATGTATGGGGACACTGTGATGGAGTCACCTGATGTATACGGGCAGTGTGATGGGGAAACCTGATGTATGGGGACACCAGATGTATATGGGCAAATGTCTTACATTTATCCTTGACTAAATTTGTAACTCCACTTTTGTTGAGAAAAAAAACAACCCCCCCCCCCGGGTAACAACCTCTCTTACAGATTCCTTGTTATTCTGAAGAAATCCCTGTGTGTTTGTCTGTGCCTCTGTCTCAGTGGGTCTAATGGGAGTGGTTTCATAATTATCAATCAGCTGTGGCAGTTGCAGAGCACTAACGAGGAAAGCTGCTGGGCCTGCATCAATATAGACATGTTCCTATTGGAAGTATAAAATTACATTTTTGTTGCAGAGGATGCCTGAAATCTGACTTGTTTCTTAACCAGAATTCTGGGAAAATTGGTGAGCCAACCACACAAGTATAGAATAAGTAAGTAAGTAAGAATATGAAGACTATTTATGCAGTTATTATCTGTAGAATCTTGCAGGTATAATCTCCCCTTCCACATGGGATGAAGTTTTTTTTTTTTTTTTTTTAAAGTACTTGAGGATTCACCAATGTGTCTATTAAAGCATACATCCATTGTTACATAACACATACTGTATATGAAACAGGTAGAATATCAAAGATATAAGGATTCAAGAACTAAATATGCCTAGATATAATTCTTGTTAAAAAAATATGCCTAGATATTTGCCTTCATGTCACATGCGTTTGAATAGGCAGAGTGGTTGCTGTACAGACCCCAGAAAAGCATGTAAAAATGTAAAATATTATGGCTACAGATTTAACTAAATGTGGCCAGATACAGAGAAATGAGAAATAATAGAGGTGGCTAGTCTAAGGGGTTGCTGGTGGAAGGTTAGGAGAGCCACCTACCCCAGAGTTTTCATATTTAGTGGAGCAACCTCTATGTTTGTAGATCCCTTTCTTGAGAGATAGAGTGTCATTAATATTTGTCAACCATTATATCATTGTGATATCGGAAGCCTGCATCCATGTTCAATCATCATCTTAGCCACATACAAGTTATGAGGTAGAAACGTCTTGGTGTATCTGTCCAGATTAAGATGGAGTGCCTCCCACCCAGATCAGAGGGGATTCCTTCCTTGGAAATTAACCAGTTATCTAATCAAAGTAATTAAGAGCAGAGTAACTACTGCATCCAGCATATCACAGTACCATAAGCATATAGATAGCACACAAGTATGGAACTAAAACAAGCTTTATATAAGAAAAGATTAATAAATAGTACATAATCCAATATACAAATAAGTATTATCAGAAAGGGGCCCAAAAGGTGTTCTGGTGGAATTGTGCACATACACCTGGATAAATAGTTAATAATAGAGATACCTTCAAATTAATGTTGCAGCAAAGTCCAGTTGCAAGGGCCACTGAGGACGACCATGATGCGGCATCCATCTTTGTGTTAGCCACCTGAAGACAAGATTAGCAGTGACAGGCAGATCTTCCAATTGTTGTCCAACCAGCATGGAATTCGGCTTCTCATCTGCACTGGAACTCAGAGTCAGCCTATTTACACTACGCTTTATACCTGTCCCTAGTAGTTTCTAATCTGACATGCAACTGGACTTCTAACTACCAAAAGTGGCTGTTGGATGCCTAACTTGGCTCTAGCCTATCCTGGTTTTGAGCCCTAAGCCAAAACTAGCTATTGAATCCAAGACCAGAAAAGGCAGGGTTAACCAATATAAGAGCTGTATGTAACTAAAATAACTACTATATATAAACTCTATTGCAACTAACAGTTTCACGTACTAATATACTGGAAGGTGGCCACTATATACATACAAACTACCTGGCACTGTGCATGTGAGATAATAACAACACAAAGACTTGTTTATCACTAGGATTCTGATTAAGAAGTTATGGGCAGCTACAGTTAAACTGCCAGAACACCGGAACAATTGCAGTAACAGTCTCTGCTTCTGGTTCAGATAAAATACAGTATTTTAGTAATGCAGCTCTTCTGTATGTGGACATGTGGTATCAACTCCTCTCTCTTCTCTTCTTCCTTTGGGGTTTAAAGCTAGCCTCCAGGACACAGGAAGTGCTAATCCATAATTAGACATAGATATATTAGACATAGATGCCTACACTGAAAAGTAGGATGAAGAGAAGTATGTTAAGAGGAAGTAGCAGTAGAAAGGTGGTGGGTTGATGGCCTTAAAAGACACAGAGTACTAAATAGTGGGTGAAACACTATATGAGAGATATGGTAAAAAAAAACCTGCATATATTGGAGGTTAGGCATAGATGATACAGGGGAATCAGAGCCATAAGATTTTTTATAGGTATTCAGGAGAATGCTAGAAAATAACTTGTTGGTTATAAAGCCATGCAGTCATCTATGTACCTATGAAAAAAAAAGACCATTTACTTTTTCAAAGCAAATTTATAGACCATTTTGACACCAAGATGGCAGTCTTTGATAGTGAAAAATTAAGGTACTAGTGCGCACAACCCCTATAATTTAACTAATTCCTAATAAATGCCTAATTAACTAAAAAACCAAGGAAGCAGCCAACACAAATAATGTTCTCAACACTAAACAGATGCATATAAAAGTGTGTGGCGCTACCTTTAAAATAAATAACAAAATAAGTGAAAAAACAAATAAATGTGCAAATAGCAAAACTCAATGCTAAAAACGCAAGCACCACACAAATGTGTATACTGGCTAAAAAGTGTAAATCACCTATAGCAATGTAATAAATACCAATCGCATACAATGTGCAAAGAATCGCATAACATGTGCAAAGAATCGCAGAATATTGCTAAAAATATATAAAAAACAAAACAAAAGTGCCCAAGAAAATGTTCAAACTGCTGTTCCAGTGCTTAATAAATAAATTCAATATAAGAAGTGCAAATCACCTATAGCAATGTGATAAATGGAGATCACATAAAATGTGCAAAATCGCATAACATGTGTCTGTGACGCAACGCGTCAGGTAGGAGCCAGGTGTTACGGTCGTCACTTCCGGCCGCGGCCGAGACCGGAAGTTCCTATGTTTACCAGCGCAATATTCGAATTTTCATGTGAGTGGATATTGTTTATTATTTAAATAAAAGTTACGTTTTTACACATGAAAGTCCCCTTTCTTCCCCTATGATTACTGGCACTGGATTACCTTGTGGGATTACCCTGTGAGATTATTTTGTGAGGATTACTGAGAAGGAACCATTTCATCTATTCCCCCTACATGTGTATCTGACCCTGAGGGGTCTACCATTAAGGTGAGAGGCTGGGGGAAACGGGAGGTGCACTGGTGGAGCACTGAAGGTGGTTTGTGGAGCACGTTTACATCCGAGTGAATACGGCATGTTCTTTATCAGCACGTTTGGATATTGAATTTATTTATTAAGCACTGGAACATCAGCTTGAACATTTTATTGGACACTCTGTTTTCTATATTTTTAGCATTATTTTGCGATTTTTTGCACATGTTATGCGATTTTGCACATTTTATGTGATCTCCATTTATCACATTGCTATAGGTGATTTGCACTTCTTATATTGAATTTATTTATTAAGCACTGGAACAGCAGTTTGAACATTTTCTTGGACACTTTTGTTTTGTTTTTTATATATTTTTAGCAATATTCTGCGATTCTTTGCACATGTTATGCGATTCTTTGCACATTGTATGCGATTGGTATTTATTACATTGCTATAGGTGATTTACACTTTTTAGCCAGTATACACATTTGTGTGGTGCTTGCGTTTTTAGCATTGAGTTTTGCTATTTGCACATTTATTTTGATTGTTGTTTTGTTTTTTTTCACTTATTTTGGTATTTATTTTAAAGGTAGCGCCACACACTTTTATATGCAGTCTTTGATAGTGCCTATCTTTTGGTGTAGAGCAAGGTGTTCCATGAGTCTCCATGATTCTAAATATGGAGTAGTTTACTTAGCAGTCTAAAGTCCTTTGACCAAAATGTTGCCACTTTTCTGCAGACCCATGGGGTATTTATCACAGGGCTTTCACACTGGAGCAGTGCGCTGGTAGGACATCAAAAAAAGTCTTACAAGCAACATCTTTGAGGAAATCAATGGGCACTTTTAACAGTTAAAGCGGGAGTCCGCCGTTTTTTGTTTTTTTTTAAAGCCAGCAGCTACAAATACTGCAGCTGCTGACTTTTAAAATAATGACACTTACCCGCCCAGCGCGCCCGCGATGTCAGCACCCGAAGCCGATCTCTCGATCGTCTCTCGGGTGCTGCCGCAGCCATCTTGGGTATGGGAATCAGGAAGTGGAGCCTTGCGGCTTCATTTCTCGGTTCCCTACTGTGCATGCGCGAGTCGTGCTGCGCAATAAGGATGGTCCCCGCTGTCTCTGGGATCCGTGTGTTTCCCAGCAGACAGGGGGGACCTTCGGAAAAGGGCGTAGATTCTGCGGAAAGGGGCGTACCTTCTGCAGATATCTATGCTGGAAGTGGGTGCAGATACCTGTACTGTACAGGTATCTACACCCCCCTCCCCCCTGAAAGTAGCCAATTGTGGCGCCGGAGGGGGAGAGGGTTCCAATGAGCGGAAGCTCCACTTTAGGGTGGACCTCTGCTTTAAAAGCGCCCTGCTAGCAGCCGAAAAGCACAGCTAAAACGTCAATGCCCCTAATGCCCCAGTGTAAAAAGACTCTTAAGGTAACATTTAAAGATATACCTTATATTTTGTCGGTGAAGTGTTTCATTTACTTAGGTCATGTAAGTATCTCGTAGTAGTTAGTTACATTAAAGTGGTTGTATACCCCTTTAGCAAATTTGTACCTACAGGTAAGCCTTAAATAAGGCTTACCTGTAGGTAAAATGAATATCTCCTAAACTTGTATGGTTTAGGAGATATTCACCTTGCATGCAGCTCGTGACGTCAGCGGCGTATGCGCTGTGAAGGTCCGGCGGATGCTGCCAGCCCTTGCCGGAACGGAGGACTCCTGCATGCATGCACGAGAGTGATGTCATTGCGGCTCCGGCCGCTCACAGCCAGGAAAAAACGCAGAGGGGAAAATGTCAACTCCCATGGCAGTGACCGGTATGCAATGTTCTAAGGTGAGTATTTTATAATAAGCTAGTTTGCTGTGCATACTAGCTCATTATGCTTTTGCCTTACATGGTTTTTTTTTTGCTTGCATTTTTTTTTTCTGCGGTTATACAACCGCTTTAAAGGAGAAGTAGGACCAAAGCTCTTTTGTCTATACTTCTCCTGTGGGTTACAGGAGTGCGCATAGTTCTGCACACCCGTAACAGATATTCAGCCGACAGTCAGCTAATGTCTGCTGTAGGTTGACATCACTGAGCTTGTCCAGGTACCAGAGGGATTCCAACTTTAGGCTGGGTTCACAATGATGCAAATTGGATGCGGATTTCCCCACATCCAATACATATGACAGGATAGTGTGACCGGCTCTCAATGGAGACGGTTCACACACCTCCAGGGTGGCCATGGAGCGCACAGCAGAAGCATCTTTGGCTCAGTTTCAACTCCGAATTCAGACAAAAATTTGGACCTAATTTGGACCTGAAATGGTGAACAGGGATGCACCGAACCCCCTGCTGCGCCCCGCACTGCATATAGTCGGAACTCAGGCTCAATATGTTATTAAGCCCACAATAGTAAAATTAGACTGTATATGCAGAAAAGGATGCTTGTTATACTCACTGTGGAACCTAAGGGAGTAATCCTCTGCATTGTTTAAAAAGACTGTTTGATCCTGTCTTCTCTGATCCTCCATTTCTTCCACAATCCCCAATTCATCTCCTGATAAAACAGAGTCTAGTGGACAGGCTGCACATGCTCAGTTTGGTGTGTATTGCTAGAGAGTTTTTTTTTTTCTTGAGAGAGTGCATGTGATCAGCACAGGGCCAGCACAGGGCCAATCAGCATTGTCCAGACAGAAGGTCAGGGATCCTGTAGCCTCATTGGACAGTCATAGGAGAATGAAAACTCCTCCTACAAGCTTTAACCAGACACTGATAGAAGTCACAAGACTGCTCTAACTGATGATTAGGAAAGGTATTTAGCAGTTTATATTTACTAAAAATATTGCATTTCCATGTTCTGTGTACTGTGAGAGAATAGATATAGTGAATACAGGGCCCTGGGTTTAGTAACACTTTAATGTTGGGATCTATCCAGATGCCTGATTGGCCAGCCGCTCCTGCCCCCTCCACAGCCCAGTGCTCCAGTGACTGATGTCACTGGCTCTCTGCTCACTAAAGACTAAGAACTAAGCAATCAGTGATCCTTCATGACTTAGCTCTCAGTGTAGGGGCAGCAGGGGACAGATGCAGCATCTATCTTGGTGAGTATGTAGGTTTGTCATCTTGAAATCCCACACTTCTGTTTAAACGTGGACTTTTTTTGTAATGCAAAAGATATTTTGCCCCTCCTCAAGGTGGCTTCCTCAGTTCAAATGCATGTTATGAACAATCTGCAGTGTACAGTGTTCACAAACTTCTACGTCTACCATCTGCAATTGCCTTGACACATTTCATGACACCAAAGGTTGCTAATGTGACTATAAATGCTGGGGTGTGTTTCCACAACTCTTTTGAAATGGGGAACTGCTTGGGTGAGTAGTGAAATGTGTTCAAAATGACAGAACAAGTCCCTTTGAACGTGATGACTACTAACTGATTGTAATTTTAGCCACTAGATGGCAGTGTTGTCTATGTATGTATTGCCTACAAACCATAACTGATTGGTGACAGACCGGTTCCCATTTTCAGCGTGAAGCATAACTAGCATGTAAAGCCATGCTTTAAGCTGTTGCTATCATGTAGGCCAGGGTTTCATAGTTTGTAAGGTTGAATAAAGACACCAGTCCATCCTGAGTGAGTGTCTACAATTGTCCCTATCCCTGTACATTGCACACTCACATCAGTCCCTACCCTCAAGGAGCCCACAATCCTAGGTCTCCATTCATATACCAGGGCCAATTTTGGACAGAAGCCATTTAACCTACCTGTATGTCTTTGGATTGTGGGAGGAAACCGGAGTACCCTGAGGAAACCCACACAGGCACAGGGAGAACATGCAAACTCCAGGCAGGTAGTGTGGTGGTTGGGATTTGAACCAGCGACCCTTCTTACTGTTAGGTGAGAGTGCTAACCACTACACCACTGTGCTGCCCTTTTATTTACTCAGTCCAGGAGTTTGAAGATCCTGCCAAAGCTATATAGCATTGGTATACATAAGTCTTTGATTTCAGTGTGTAATTGGATGGGGCTTCAGTTAATTACAGTTTGATTCTGGAGTATAAAATGATTGGAGCTTAACCGCATTATACATTTTCCTACTTGCACTCTGTGTTTTTCATCTGCATTAGATGTGTATTGATCGTGTAGTTTCATAGTGTCTTTTTTGCCCTGTACTCACAGCCTATAGTAGAGTAAATTTTCACATTCTGATGTCAAAAGTTCTTGTTTGCCTTCGAACATGTAGCATGCAGCATTAGGCTGGGTTCACACTGCTGCGATGCGGGAACGCTGCGAATCCGCTGCGGGTTCCCGCATCGCATGCCTCCCAGCGGTAGTTTCACACTGCCCTATGCGAACTGCTGGGAGTGTCAGTGAAAACTTAATGACACCCCCAAATCAGTTTGCATATCGCAGTGCGATCTGCAAACTCGGACAGGAATCGGATCGCATGGTGTGAACACCCATGCGATTCGATTCTGCTGTGGACCAAAAAAAGGGTCCTGTGTGAGTTTGGGCCGGATGCGATGCGAATTCAGCCATTCACATCGCACAGAGATCGGATGTGATTTGCACTGCAGTGCAGTGCGAATTACATCCGATCTCATACACCGCAGCAGTGTGAACCCAGCCTTAGACTGTGACTGTACAGGTTAAAGAGGAAGTAAACCCTGATGGGTTTACTTCCTCTTTTGATTCCCTGCAAAGGTAAAGCATAATGGACTACTATACATCGCATAGTAATCCATTATGTGTCACTTACCTGACACAGGAGCCAGCGAAGTCACCGCTGTCCCCTGTAGTCCGGCGCATCCATCTTCTCGGTGGGTCTCGCTGCTCCGCCGCTATCATTCAGCGAAGCTGCGATGACGTCACTCCCGCGCATGCGCACTGGAGCCGCCACTCGTGGCATATCGCCGTTGACTGCAGCATGCTCAGTGCGCCTTAGACAGCGGTGCCTTTCTGTGAACTGACACTTTCTGTGAAGAATCTACATATCCCACAATCCCTGCATCTGTCAGAAACCATGAAATCAGACCGAGACAGAAGTACAGTTAAATCACACTTGTATAATAATAAAAGTAAAAAGAACAAACATAGTCAAAACATAGCCAAAGTTCAGTAACCCGCATGGATAGAAGCCCAGCCAGGAGTCAGGGATCAAAGTAGTGGAAGAGCAAGCAAGATCTGTAGCCACAAGGGATGTCAGCAAATCCAGTCTTTTAACGGGAACGCGGGAGATAGTTTCTTGTGATGTGACCAAGTTGAAGGCAGAGCTCTTCTGGACTGGACGTCTTAAGTAGGCAGGACTGGCGAGCAGATCAACAGCTGGATAACTGTGGAGAGAGATGAGAGCTGGCAATTAGCTGACAGCTGAGCAGCCAGCTCAGAAAAGGAAGGGCTCAGCCTAGCCCTGACAGTATCCCCTCCTTAATGACCCCTCCCCCTCAGAGGACCACCAGGCTTGAGGGGAAAACGTCTATGGAAATCACGGAGGAGGACAGAGGCATGTACGTCCGAGGATGAGACCCAAGAGCGCTCCTCCGGTCCGTACCCTTTCCAAAGCACCAGGTACTGTATGCACCCATGGAACCTACGAAATCACCATTGGACTGTACTTCATACTCCTCATGGTTCTCAACCTGTACAGGGTGAGGACGTGGCACTGAGGTGGTAAAGCGGTTGCAGACCAAAGATTTTAATAAGGAGACATGAAATACATTTGAAATACGCATAGTAGAAGCAAGTTCTAATGCTTAGTCCACTGGGTTAATCCTGCGGAGAATATGGAAAGGCCCAGTAAACCAAGGTGCGAACTTCAATGAGGGGACATGAAGTCAGAGGTTGCATGACGACAGCCAGACCCTGGTAGGAAAGCGCAGGCCGGCATCTGCGGTCAGCATGGAATCTGTACCTATCATTAGCATAATGCAAAGCCTCCTGGACTTGTGCCCAAGTAGAATGAAGACCACGGAGATGCTCCTCTAATGCAGGAATACTGTGTGGAACAAATGAGTCAGGAAACATGGAGGGCTGGAACCATAATTCACCATAAACGGGGACAATCTGGAAGCAGAATTCAAGGCATTGTTGTGAGCAACAGGAACAGGCAGCTACGAAGGCAGTTACATCAGCACGTAGACTAGGCCACCAGAATTGTTGCGAAATGGCCCAAGCGAGTTGATTCTTCCCAGGGTGGCCAGCTGCCTTGGGAGAATGGTAAGTCTGGAGCACGGCAGTACGGAGACTCTCTGGGTGTCAGAAACCATGAATCAGACTGAGACAGAAGTACAATTAAATCACACTTGTTTATTAATAAAAATAAAAAGGTAAATAGAAAAAGCGTAGTCAAGCATAGCCAGAGTCCAGTAACCAGATCGAGGAGTCAGCCAGTCCAAAGTTCAATAACCAGATCGGGTAATCAGCCAGGCCTGAAGTCAGGGATCCAAGTAGAGCAACTGCAAGCAGGATAAGGAGCCAGGAGGGATGTCAGCAAGCCAGTTTTGAAACAAACCGCAGGAGATGGTTCCTTGTGATGTGACCAACGCGAAGGCAGAGGTGAAGTGAGCTGGAAGGCTTTAAGTAGACAGGTCAGACGAGCATCATTCGGGAACAGCTGGTAACTGTGGAGAGAAAAGAGAGCTGGCAATTAGCCGACAGCTGAGCGGCCAGCCCAGAGAAGGAAGGGCTAAGCCAGCCCTGACACTGGGACAAAGCAGCGGTCACAAGATTTCTCAGGAGGAGCATGGACCTGAGCAACAAGAATTTTGTCACCCAAAGGAGAAGTGAGACTGGTGCGACCTGTAGCCAGAATACAATCAGGAGGAATCACAGGCACCAGAACCGAATTGTCGTGACAAGGCATCAGCCCTTACATTATTAGTACCAGGTAAGAATGAGACAATGTAATTGAAACTTCACAAGAAAAGAGCCCATCGCGCCCTCCTGGGAGAGAGGCATTTAGCCTCAGACAGGAATGTGAGATTCTTATGGTCAGTAAGAATGAAAACTGGCACAGTGGTACCTTCAAGGAGATGTCTCCATTCTTTCAGGGCTAAAATGATCGCCAACACCTCTTTGTCACCAATCTCGTAATTGCACTCCGCAGGGGTCAATTTCTTGGAAAAGTAGCCACAAGGATGCATAGCGCTCTCAGAGGTAGGACGTTGAGACAGAAGGGCGCCAACACCAGTTTCAGAAGCACCAACCTCAAGGATAAAAGGTAACGTAGGATCAGGATGTGCTAACACAGGAACAGAAACAAAGGCAGCCTTGAGACTCCCAAAGGCCATAATGGACTCCGGAGACCAACTCCGTGGGTTATGGTCCTTTCTGCTTATATCAGTTAGGGGCTTGACCAGAGACGAGAGGATACGAATAAACTTCCGATAATAGTTGGCAAAGCCCAGGAAATGCTGCAGAGGACGCAAACCCATGGGTCGGGGCCACTCTAGGACTGCCGAAAGTTTCTCTGGGTTTATCAAAAAAACAGCAGTGGAAATGACATAGCCCAGGAATTTAACCTATTGACGATGGAACTCGCACTTCTCCAGTTTACAATAGAGATTGTTCTCTCATTGTTTCTGAAGCACACGACAGACATCTGTCTGCTGGCTCTCCAGGGACTTGGAAAATATTAGGATATCATCAAGATAAACCACCACACATAATGCCTCATACACACGATCAAACAATCCGGTGGACAATCCGCCCATGTGTAGGCTCCGGCGGACTTTTTTTACCCAAAAGTACAGCGGACTAAGAAAGTATTTTTGCACTCAAATCTGTCCGCCAGACTCGCATTTCGGAGGACAGTACGGCCGTGTGTGTGCCCGTCCGCCGTACTTTTGAAATTAATGAACTTTTCCCACGCGGCTTCAGGTAGCCGGGGCCAGCGAAGGAGGTGTCGCTGGCCCCCGTCACCTGGTATGGACTTAAAGGGGAATCTCTACGCCGAAAAATCGGTGTGGGGGGCCCCCCCAGGTCCATGTCAGACCCTTATCCGAGCACGCTACCCGGCCGGCCAGGAAAGGGGGTGGGGACGAGCGAGCGCTCCCCGCCCTCCTGAGCCGTACCAGGCCGTGTGCCCTCAACATGGGGGGTGCCTTGGGAAAGGAGGGGCCGCGCGGCCCCCCCCACCCCAAAGCACCTTGTCCCCATGTTGATGAGGACAAGGGCCTCTTCCCGACAACCCTGGCCGTTGGTTGTTGGGGTCTGCGGGCGGGGGGCTTATCGTAATCCGTGAGCCCCCTTTAATAAGGGGGCCCCTGGATCCCGGCCCCCCCACCCTATGTGAATGAGTATGGGGTACAATGTACCCCTACCCATTCACCTGTGAAAAAAAGTAAAAAAAAAAAAAAACACAACACAGAGGATGCTGGGACTGTGACATCATAATGGGCGGGGACATCTTCCGGTGATGTCGCTATATACGTTGCCGCACGCCGCGTCCCTGCCATTGTGACCGGAGACAGCGACGAGGCAACATCTCCAGAAGACAAGAAGAGAAGAAGAGAAGAAGAACAGAAGACAGCGACAGTGGCAGCGGCGACAGAAGACCGGGCCACCACTTGTAAAAGAGCTAGAAGAAGGCGCGGTGGCCCGGCAAGAAGAACCGAAGAGGGGGACAAGAACCCCGAAGTCGGAAGAAGAGGGCGGCGGCGAAGAAGAAAGCCGGGCTCCTCCGCTAGTGAAAGAGCTAGCAAAAGAGCAGAAGATAGCGGAAGAGTCCGGCGAGAAGACCCCCGAAGACGGAAGAAGACCCCTGGAGCTGTGCAATAAACTATTTTAACCCTTGTGTGTTGTGGTTTTTTTTTTACTTTTTTTCACAGGTGAATGGGTCATCAACATGGGGACAAGGTGCTTTGGGGTGGGGGGCCGCGTGACCCCCCTTCCCCAAGGCACCCCCCCATGTTGAGGGCACGCAGCCTGGTACGGCTCAGGAGGAGGGGGCCGCTCGCTCATCCCCACCCCCTTTCCTGGCCGGCCGGGTAGCGTGCTCGGATAAGGGTCTGATATGGACCTAGGGGGGACCCCCACGCCGATTTTTCGGCGTAGGGATTCCCCTTTAAGTCCATACCAGGTGACGGGGCCAGCGACGCCTCCTTCGCTGGTCCCGGCTACCTGGAGACGCACTCAAAATGAGCAGACTTTCCTCCCAGTGTGTGGGCGAGTCCGTTCATTTCAAAAGTACGGCGCATAGTCCGGCGGACTTAGTACGCCGTATTATTCCACCGCAAAAGTACCGCGTGTGGGCAGGTAGCTCGTTCGGAAAGTCCGGCGGACAGTTCTGGTGGAAAGTCCGCCAGACTAAGTCCACCGGAGAGTCTGCTACGTGTGTACGCGGCATTACTGGAACAAATATCGGAGGACATCGTTAATAAATTCCTGGAAAACTGCTGGGGCGTTACAAAGGCCAAAAGGCATTACAAGGTACTCATAATGGCCTGTTCTGGTATTAAATGCAGTTTTCCACTCGTCGCCCTCCTTAATCCTCACCCCTCTCAAATCAAGCTTCATGAAAACCATTGCTCCCTTGAGGCGGTCAAATAACTCTGTAATAAATGGAATCGGATAGGTGGATAGGCATTCTTAATTGGGAGACGATTGAGACCCCTATAATCAATACAAGGTCTCAGTTCACCACTCTTCTTCTTCACAAAGAATAAACCAGCACCAGCAGGAGATGAGGATTTGCAGATGAAACCTCGAGAAAGTGTGTCTGCAACATACTCCTCCATGGCCTTATCCTCCAAGACCGACATGAGGGGGATATAGCACCAAGTTGACCTTTGTCAAAGACATTGCTTAAATCACAGTACTCCTCCGGCAGGGAGGTGAGTGAAGAGGTGCACAGGACCTTGGCTACCTTCTGGAAGCATGTCTCACTGCATTGTGGTGACCAGGAGAGAACCTCAGCACGGAGCCAATCAAAAGAGGGATTTTGCCTCTGTAACCAAGGATAACCAATAACAAGCGGAAACTTGGGTGAGGAAATAACTTGGAATTGGATTATCTCATGGTGAAGAGCGCCTGCGGCCATTGACAACAGAACCATCTCATGAGTCACATGGGCAGGCTGTAGAGGTCTCCCGTCAAGAGCCTCAAAGACAAGTGGAATGTCATGCAGCTGCAGTGGAATTGAGTGCTTCAATACAAAGGCAGCATCAATGAACAAGCCTGCAGCCCCACAGTCGATTAGAGCCTGTATCTCGATGGACAACTCAGCCCAAGAAAGGGTAACCAAAACCAGGGGCTTATCCTTCTGGATAACTGGAGAGGAAACAATGCCACATAAGGTCTGTCCATGACAGGACCTCAAGGTTCGGGCATCACTGGATGGGTAGGACAAGACTGTAAAAAGTGACTTGCCTGGCCACAATAAAGGCACAATCTCTCCCTCCTCCTAAAGGTTCTCTCATCCGCAGAGAGAGACGCGTGAAACCCAAGTGCATGGGTTCACCTTCACTGACTGACTCGGTACCAGGAGGCATGGGAGGTGAGGGAGGCACAGGTGGGACTGCAAAGCTCGGAGACAAGCGTACAGGAGGCTTCCGCAAGCACTCCCATAAAAGAGAGTCTGGAATCAATGAGGATGGCAAACGTGATCAACTTCTCCATCTCAGTAGGTATATCTCGGGCTATCTCATCCTTGATGGTATCCGAGAGACCATGAGAAAAATCAGCCAAGAGGGCCTCATTGTTCCACACAACCTCTGCTGCCAGAGTAGGGAATTCAATGTCCTAGTCGGCAACAGTTCTCGTACTCTGTTTGATGGACATGAGGCACTTGGCAGCAGAAGCGGAGCATGCAGGAACATCAAATACCCTTTTAAACAAAGCCACAAACTCAGGGTAACTCAAGACAACAGGTTTTTGCGTCTCCCATAGAGGGTTTGCCCGGGCCAAGGCTCTCTCTAAAAGCAAAGATATCATGAAACCTACTTTGCTTCTGTGCATTCACATATTTTTTATAAATTTTCAGAACACTATATTTGCAATCATCCCCACACATGTGCAATGTATTGTGGCAATCGGGCATGCTATGTGGATGTTTTTTTGGCCAGAGCGGGGTTCCTTGCCTCAGCTCTGAAACAGACAAACAGTTTGGGGTTCCATCTTCCTCGATGCTAGCCAAGCACAGTGCTTTAGCTGACCTGTGAGTATAGACCCCTTTCTCCCCATGAGGTCTTTTCTCCCCTTAGGGGTAGAATATATTAACTAATACTACATATCCATTTGTATTTACAGTTTATCTCTGTACCCTACTCATGATGAATGGCATATAGCCATGAAACGCGTTGAGTTTCCATGGGGGATCAGTCAAGTCTGGCTCATTACCTATTCACTGGCCCATGTATACTTTTTATACATTCCAAATTCATTGAGTACTATGTAATTATTATTGTGTATGTGTATCTTCCTCTGTTTTTACAGCAGCTCTGTTGCATATGGTGTACCTATGCCTGTTAATAGGAAATATCTTGTACCGGGGCGGACTGACAACTCATGGGGGCCCCCGGGCAATAGGAGATTATGGGGCTCCCAGGCAGTCAGAGATTATGGGGCCACACAGTATACGCAAACACACACACACACACACACAGTATACAGTCCCACAGGTTACACATACATGTACACACAGTATACACAGATATGTTTCTATTGGCTGAGAAGGTACCGGAGAGGTGGGGCAGCTATAATCTCAGGATTTTTAGACCAAAAGGATGTCGGTAAGGGGCATTTCAGAGGCAGATGTAAAAAAAATGGATTTTTACATACTGTCCCTGGTTTTACTGAGGCTGGCAACCGTGATGGGGCCCCCCAGTGGCCCGGGGCCCTCGGGCAATGCCCGAGTGGCTGAATGGTCAGTCCGCCCCGTCTTGTACTATATGTACAATTAATCATGCTCAAGATTGATGTCATTCATCTTATTGCCAAATACCGTTTCTATGACATGTGTACACATATGTATTTATACAATTTTATCAACATTAGTTACTTCTCATGTGCTGTCAGGCTGATATATATGTATTGATGTATCCATTATGTTCATGGTGTGTGTGTGTGTGTGTGTGTGTGTATGTGTATATATATATATATATATATATATATATATGTGTATATATGTATGTGTATATATATATGAAATTACTTTTTTACTTATTTCATACTTTTGTCACAAATAAATAATGTTTACCAATAACTGTACTTCCACAAGTCAATTGACTCATTTAAAATCCCACATTCCTTTCTTGTTTACCTATATTCAGACTGGGAGGAAGTGGGATATGACGAAAGCACTCAAGTGGAGTGTGGGATGTTTCATTACAGATTACAATCAGGGTTTTATCTTTTTGAAGCACATTATTAGAGCCAGGGGCTCTAATAGGCTTCAAAAAAGGGTAGGCTTGGGGCGCAGAGCACTGCGCCTGAAGCCCACCCAGTTCTGTGACAATAGCAAATTAATAATCGCTATTGCAACACTGATTCTCCACCTGGTCAGGAAACGGGTCATGAGACCTGTCACCCAATTGACCGAAAGGAGATCCGATTGGATTGGCCACCAGGAGGAGGAAGGAGGAGACTCTGCCATTGTGATGGGGTATGTGCGGGGCCCCCGACTGACTGATCGACCGGGGGAGGGGGTCGCGGCAGGTGGATTGTTTGCCGCCCCCCACCAAAAAAACACCAGCCGCCATTGAAGAAATAGCAATGCATGCTCTGGATGCTATGTGACCCGAAACAAGAAGTTATCTGTTCCTTTGGTGAATAAGGACAAGCTAGGTTCTGTGCTTGGCATTTTATTACGATCTTGATTGCTGCATGTAGAGTGCACTTTCCAGCAAAAGTAGATCCAAAGGCAAAACTTTTTCTTTCATTTTGAGTTGAGTAAAGAGGGGTTATTACCCCTGTCAATCTTTTTTGCGATCTGTCCCATAGCCAAAAGAGGAAGTATATGGAAATCCCTCCAAAGTGAGTTGATCCCTGGTTGTCATCAGGGTCACTAGAACTAGTGTCCCCATTGGACTTTCTTGTCCTGGTGACAACTACTGTTACCAATCATCCATAAATTTATGAGCGGTTTTTAAATTACAGACATTTTTCTCCCATACAACTTAGTACTTCCAGAGTGCCCCCTTAGTACCTCCAGAGTGCTCCCTTACAACATCCAGAGTGCCCTCTTAGTACAGTGGTAACTCACGTTGTACTCTGGAGGATGTAAGGAGGCACTCTGGATGTACTGGAAGTTAGTACTTCCAGAGTGCTTCCTTACATTCTCCAAAGTGACCCACTAAGGGGACAATCTGGAGATACTAAGGATGCACTCTGAAGGATGTATGGGGTACTCTGGAGGCACTGATATAAGGGGGCACTCTGAAAGAATTAAAGGTGGGTGCAATCTGAAGGATGTAAGGGTGCTCTGATGTAAGGTGGGACTCTGGGGGCTCTGATGTAAAGTGGCACTCTGGAGACATGGATGTAAGGGGGAAAGGCTGGGGACTTTGATGTAAGCGAAGACATTGATGTGAATATGGCTGCACTCCATAAGTTGTTTTGTTACTTACTCCTGACCCCTGCCCTCTATGGAGTATGCTGTACATAGACCTGACCAAGGTGTTCATTGTCTCAACATTTGCTGGTATTAATAAAGTTAAAGTGGTTGTAACCCTAAAAAAAAAGCATGCTCCTGTCCCTTTAAGGCACAAGATATAGCATATTGCTTTTGCTATGTCAGTTGTCCCTGTCGGGTCACCTTGAGGCAAGGTGACAGATGCACACCGTAGGGATCAGGAGTGCACCGCAAGGTTGTGGACCCTACGGACGGGAGACAGGTCCCACCGGGGTTAGAGCATAAGATTCCCTGGGGCGCGGAGTCTAAGAGCCAGCAGGTGTTCACCAGAGCCTCGAGTGGTGAGGATGGACTTGGCTGCAACTGGCTCCAGGTCACGACCTCCAGGGTCCCCCAGCTCACACCCACAGTAGGCAACAGGAGGATAGGGATGGTGAGGGACAAAGCCAAGGTCGGGGCATCAAGCAGACAGGAATAGTCAGGGACACGCCAAAAGGTCAGGATCACAGGCAAACAGGGATAGTCAAAGACACACCAAAGTAGGTAACGGAACAACAGAAGAGCACACGGCTGGTAACAGGAAGCTAAACACACCAAGGAATACACAATGGTTGATCAGCACTGTTGGCTTGCAGTGCACAGGTTAATATAAGGTTCCCTGATAGGGCCTGGGGTGAAGCCATGCTTAGAGGAGAGGTTCTAAAAACCACCAGGTGGAAGTGGCTGGCCTCTTAGTCTGAACACATGAGGGGAGGAAAGCAAACAGGAAGATCACTGCATAACCATGACAGTCCCTTACTATATTGTACAGTACCTGGTTCATCCTGCCTGTTTGAACAATGCTTACTGCGATCGATTGACCAATACTTCATGCGATCAATCGACTGATGCTTTTTGTGATCAATCAAATGATCCTTCCTGTGATCTATTGACCGATCCTTACATACATTGACAACTGACCAATCATTCCTGAAATTGACTGACTGATCCTTTCTACGATCGACCAACCAATCCTTCCTTCAATTAAACCTTTAATTTGATTACTCAACCAATCCTTTGATGGATTGATCCTTTATTCGATCAATTGATCCTTCCTTCTTTCCACCCTTGCTTCATTCAATCAATCCTTTCTTCTTTCTTTTTTCGATCCTTCCTTTCGTTATTATTTTTGTGCAAGTAATTTGTGCAATATTATTTATCCTTTTCCAATAGCCTGATACTTGGTTGACCCTGCCTTTTTCTGTCAGTAAACTAACTTTCCATCATTCTGCTCTCTCTACAGCATCTTTATCTCCCTCTCTCCCCCCCTACCTTCCTGTCATTGCCATGGTCTACACCCCAACCCTCGTCCCCTTATTAGCACACTCATAGCCCTTTGACATTTGCTCCAGCTTTCTACCTGAAAAAGCTAGAAGAAGTGTCTGCAGGAGCCTGAAATTGCACCCGTGATCCAATGAACGCAGGTGCAATGCTCTGCAGGCTCCTGTGGGGAAAAAAATATTAATGCATATTTGCAAATACTGTATATGTGCATTTATTATTTTTTCCTCAATGGTGAATTTAGCCTTTAAATATTGATTGTCTTAGTTTATCATAGAAGTTTTTGTCATATTTCAGATTGTCAGTAAAACACGTTCTCTGCTAGAGAAAAAAGTGATTTGGAATTGACAACCCTGGTGACAACTCAGGGCAAATAGAGGGTGAATCTCTCTAATGTGGACACAGACAGCACTAAAACCCGACAGTTGCTGTAATCCCTCTCCACTCTGTCCAGAACTAAAAAAAAGTTTGCCTTTAGTTATACTTATGGTATTGTGCAAAGCAGAAGTATGACTGTTGAGGATCAAGTCAAAACGAAAATTTCGCAGGAGTTCATGTGAGATTTCCAGAAGGTGCATGACTTTTTTGTAAGGAAAGATACTGAAGTATCTCCCATTTATGCTTGCCTCAGAGGAGTGAAAGAAGAATGATTAATAACTTCTAAATGATGAGGTGGTATCAAAATGTCTTTGTAACACACCAACAGGTAGCAGCACAAGGCTGCACGCACAGTCAGAGGAAGCACCGACCTTCATAAGTCATAAGACATCGTCTTGTGTACATCAGAAGTTTTGCAACTGGTGCTATTCTGACCATGTGCGTTACCACTTCTGCTATTTCATCATGGACAGCAAGTTATAACAAAGAGAAAACTTGAAATTCTGTGTGAAACTGGGTATATTTGCCACAGAGATGTTTGACATGATTTGGCAAGTTTACGGCGGTGCTGCAATGAGTTGAAGATCTAGTTCAAAGGTCATAGTTTTGACACCATTGCGGAGATCCAGAGCGAATAACAGAAGGTGCTTCACACTCTTTGAAAAGAAGACTTCCGAGACACAGTGCAGAAATGGTAGGAATGCTGGGAGTGCTGTATTGCTGTGCAAGGGGACTATTTTAAAGGTGATAGTGTATAAATGTAGATAAATAAAGTACTTTCTTGTAAACAGAGCTAGTCTCAAAACTTTTTGATACCACTGCATATACCTTTACATGCTCTATTTTTTCAATTTTACTACAAGGGAGTAAACTGATGAGGATGGTGGACTCTGAAGGAAAATTTACATTTACCTATGCAGTACAGTAATTTGTTCAGTGTAAGCCCATATTAGTCATATCTTACGGCTGGCAGAAGGAAAGAATAGTCATGGCAAGCAGCAAGAATTGTTGCTGGTGTTATTAGTCATATAATAGCAGTATTAAAGTGGTTGTAAACCCTTACAACCAACTTTGACCTACAGGTAAGCCTAGATTAAGGCTTACCTGTAGGTCCAAGAAATATCTCCTAAACCTACACGGTTTAGGAGATATTTGCCGAAAGACAGGCAGCGCTGTCTATGGCGCATGCGCCGTAGACAGCGACGTGCAGGCGCACTGAGCACGTCACTGTCAACGGCGATATGCCACGAGTGGCGGCTCCCATGTGCATGCGCGGGAGTGACATCATCGTGGCTTTGCCGAATGACAGCGGCGGAGCAGCGAGACCCACCGAGAAGATGGATGCTCCGGACTACAGGGGACATCGGTGACTTCGCTGGCTCCTGTGTCAGGTAAGTGATACATAATGGACTACTATGCGATGCATAGTAGTCCATTATTCTTTAGCTTTGCAGGAAATCAAAGAGGAATTAAACCCATTAGGGTTTACTTCCTCTTTAACCAATATGTTTTTAATATGGAAGCCAAGCACTGTTTATTTAAAGCATTATTAAACAGAAGAATACATATGTAACATATTGCATTTGTTTTCTTTTTTCAAGGTTTATTTTCACAGTGATCCAGCTTGTTACACATTTACTGCCCTATGGTGACCACGCTCACTCACCATACTGCATCTAAGGAGAAACAGCACTGCCACCTTAAAGAGGAGTTCCACCCCCCCCCCCCCCCCACGAAAAAGTTTAAGTCAGGGGCTACAAATACTATAGCTGCTGACTTTTATAATAAGTACACTTACCTGTCCACGGTTCCCACGATGTCGGCACCCCAGCCACATTTTCAGATTGGCTCTCGGGTGCTGCTGCCGCCATTCATGGTGAGGATTCCCTATTACGCATGCGCGAAGCACACTAACTGGCCTGGCGGCGGAGGAAGGAGGAGGGGGCCGAACTCCCAAGTGATGGTGCTGCGGCGCTGTCTCCCGGGAAGCGGGAAAGGGTACCCGTTAAAAAAACAGGTACCCATCCCCCTTCTCCCCCCGAAAGGTGCCATGTGGCACCTGAGGGGGGGAGGAAACAGATAAGCGGAGGTGTTCCACTTTAGGGTGAAACTCTGCTTTAAGATACTCTCCTGAATTGAATTACAGAGCCCCTCCTCCCTTACCCTTTTCCCTATTATAGAGAGGATGTGGTCTGTAGTTCACAGAAGAGTACTGGAAAGGCTGATAATGTTGTTTGAGATTTTGATTTACTGCAGATTTTGACGTTCCTTCAGGATCATCATTGCAGTTGCAGAAAATGTATTTAGCCTGAAAAAAGAGAAGTAATGCAGCCACCATGTCTGAGGACTGATAAGCTGCAATCTATTCCTTTTTTTGTTCTTGGGTTTAAATATATTTTAATTCCAACTTTTACCTTTATACAGGCCATTCAAGTATAAATGATCAAAAACAGCAACACTCCTGTTTACTAATGCCACATTTCAATAAAATTTTATTTATCACAATACATTACAATGTTCATTTCTTTGTAATGAAATAAATAACCTACTTACAAACAAAAATAATTGGATTTCTGCATAGAATGATTATACATTAATATTTTGAATTATGAGGAATGGCACTTTTTTTAGTTTGCACATGATCACAGCAACCTATATTTAAACGCTCTTGAATATTCTGCAAAACAAGCAGACAGACATTAATTTGATTCTTTTTTTAATCATTATCTTCCAGGTAAAAGGGAAATAGGAGTAATTACACTGGTTTACAAAACAATATTAAAACCTTCAAACAATGCTTTTGTTCTGAGACTTGCTAGGCAGAAATCTCTGTGATGCGCTGTTTTGGAACCATTGCAGTAAACCTTTTTTAAAGCATATATTATAAAGATATGTAAAGACTATGAGGCTAATGTGAGGCAGATAAAAAACAATTTGTACAACCTAAGCAGCAAACACTCAGTTAACTGTCCTTGTCTCTAATATACAACCTGAATTAGATGCCTGAGGCCTGCAAAAAACACAAAAGCCAAATCCAAAACCATATTTTCATGGACATATCTGTGCAGTTGAACCCCATAGACTTCTAGAGGATTATTTCCTGATACAGGAGATGCATGAGAGTGGAATAGGGACATACTGCACAGGTACCGGCAGGGCAAAGAAGATTTTGACTAATACTGAAAGCTGCAGACAGGTGCGAAGTACATGCTCCAAACATGAAGCAGCATTTGCTATTGCTTGCTTCACCTGAAGACTGACCTGTTCTGATCAGGCATAACTCAAACACTTCTGGGTAGTTTTGGAACTTGCCTCAAAGCTCTGTCTCCACATGATACTTCCAGGTAGTGTCCTTTTCCTCTTAAAACCTTATACACAACTCGTTTTTTTTTTTCTTTTGTTGATCGGGAGCTGGTCAGCAGACCCTTTTCGGTCATGAACCTTAGACAGAAGCCACCCGAACGGCCAGCTTCTGTCGGACTGCCTGCCGTAAACACGGCCCGAATGCCATCTGAAATTCGGCCCGTATATACTAGGCTTAAGTGTGCCCTTACACATTCCTCTTGGCCCATAACCATGATGGGATGCCTCGTTGGACAGGCAGGAAGGGGCAGGAATGTTTTAGCACTATGAAAAAGTGCTTCAATCAGAATGGCCCACCATTGTGGTGAAGTGTGGTTTACTGAAAGCTGCGGCAGGTATGTGCAGGCAGAGTCTCTTTAAGGTGCATCTAAAGCCAAAATGTTTTTTTTAAGTTATGGATAGAATAGGGTCGGTTTAGAACATCTGTCAGTTTTATTGCTCTCTGTATGCCCATATATAGATTCAGGCATACTTCAGGGTTCACACTATTGAAAATTGGATGTGGTTTTTCCCAGATCCAAGTCCCATGGCAGGAGTTTGTGATCGGCTCTCTATGGAGCTGGCTCACACATCTCCACAACAACTCTGTTGCGAATTTCACAGGAACCCTGTGCATCTTTTGGTCCATTTCAGGTCCGAATTCAGCTTAAAATTCAGGCTAAAATCGGACCTGAAATGGAGACGCACCAAAATCCTGCTGTGAGCCGCTACGTTCTCCAGTCTCCCAGCCTAATACATTGTCTCAAGGTGACTATGCAAAACCAAAATTGATACAGCTGTCACCAGATCAGGAAGTGAGGCTGAAATCTTTCAATGGTGATGCCTGTTCCAGTGCCGATTGTCTAGGAATAGCCATAGATAGATTTTTTTTTGATCAGTTAGCAGGCTGATTGAAATAAAAAAAAATGGATTTCCCCATCCACACAAGCGAGATGGATAGATGAATCCTCCCTACTTTTCTATTGTGTTTTGACAGCAGAGACTCTTAAAGGCTAAGTTCACCTTTTTTATTTTTATTTTTTTTAATAAATTCCAGCTAACCTATGTACCAATATAGCATTCATGTACTTTTCTGCAAAAATATCAAAGCTTTCCATAAAATCTACAGACATGTACCTTTCTGTCCTACATCCATAATTCAAAACAAATCTATTGCTTCTGTCTTACGTCCTTACAGACTTTGGGTTATGACACATGATGGAGTTGATCAGCTGACCTCATTAGCACACACCCTGCATCATTCACCCTCCCATTCCCAGCTGCATGTTTTTTAAATGAAATGCAATCAGTCACTGATATATGGTATTGAAAAACTGCTTTATAACCTCTGGATCAAAAGAAATCACTTATCTTTGCCATAGTCATACAAACCTATTCATATGCTATGGAAACTTTGAACAGAAGTCAAATTGATATACCAATTATTATTACATAGGATTATATAGTGCCAACTGCGTGTGCTGCGCTTTAGAAAACAAAGAGAGACAGTACAGTTACAATACAATTCAAGTCAAGAGGGTTAGTGGTGGCCCTTCTGATGAAAGCTTACAATCTAAATGGAAGTGGAAGTGACACAAAGGGTAATAGTTGTGTGAGGATGAGTTGATTGAGAAAGTAAAAATTCATTTGTTAGCTACCCACATACCCATATTTTTGGGTTGTGGAAAAACAGAAGATCCAGAACTAAACCAGACACACAGGGACCGTACACATTCCATGCACACAGTATCTTAGTGGGAATTAAATTAAAGACGTGAGCATGCGAATGCCACAATCCTGTCCACTAAGTCCCCAATGCTTATATTATTAATTACAACAAAATAATTATGTTAAGTAATGATTGTATTTTAGGTGACCATATAAAATAAAATGGAAAAAGTCCTTTCTTTAACAAAAGAAAAAGGCCAATGTGGGACCTTCTAGGGTCAGTCACATATCAAAGAAAATAAATGAATAAAAACACATCCTGTGTGGTCCCATACCTCCTTTTTTGCATACATGCCTAAATCTATCCTTTGAATTAGAACTCCAGGCAAAATAGTTTTTATTAAAATCTTCTATCGTATGTACAAGTACTTTATTACACCATACTGAACTGTACACTGTTACTTTACCTTAAAAAAACAAAAATTTTACAAAAAAAAATTATATCTAAAAAAGATTAACACGAGGTGTATGCCGCGTTAAGGTCTGTTGTAATTTCTTTAATATTTACACCTTTATTCAGTTTGGATACTATTGCCCCCCTGCAGCTATCGAACACAGATTGCACAGTGATGTTTATCTGCCCTCCCCCCTCGGCTTGTCCATTCACAGAATATTTCTATTCTGTAAACCATTCCAAAAATACAAGACCTTTTGTGAATGGGCAAGTAAAGAGAGGGGCAAATAAATTATACCTCAACTTCTGAGCATGAATATTCAAGAAATGACAGAGATCCTTACAGTGGCATACTCCTAATTTTTGTCACACAGCAAAATGTATTAGAAAAAAAAGTCTGCCTGGAGTTCTTCTTTAATACAGGAAAGGCAGAAACAACATTTTTTTTTCAGGGGTATAGCTCTAAATATTAGTTAGTTTGCACATCAGAAGCTCTTTTGGGTTAAAAATCTGGAACAAAATGAATAATAGGTTAATTCATGGGTAATATAAGGAGCTTTGCTATTAGAAAAACATTTTTTTTTTTGGCTAAAGTTTATCTTGAGGATGTCATTATATGGACTAGACCAAAATTTGCAATACTGGAAGTTGGTGTTGTGATGCTACAAAAACATTAGCAATGTGAGTGCACTGGATAAAATAGCATAACTTACAACATTCACTTTATCATGCACCATCAAACCTCATTCCTATTGAATGCATTAAGACGCATCCATTTCTAAGTAATTAAAATAGTATTCTAGGGATTTGTTTAAGCAAAAAAATAAAAATAAAAAACACCATTAAAATGTGCACAATATTCATTCCATTGTATGTAGTTATGCGGTTGAGACCTGCTTGAAGTACTAAATTACTAAGCTTTTCAAACTATCACAACTACATACACATCTAAAAGCAAAAAATAAAAAAATAAAAAGCTACAAACTCACTAGCTGTTTCTGCTACTAAGTAAATAATTTGTTGTAAAACCTATGGCCAAGAGATGTTTAACTCTAATACTTAAATAATACTTAAATGCATAAACTTCAGTTGCAAAAGTAAAATGTGCGTATTGTAGCTTTGACGTTTTTTTTCAAGTTTCAAGCTGGCTGGAGATAGTGGTTGGATGTGCAAGCAAGATAAAACCATAAGAGAATTTTTATTCCTTAAGTTTCAATCATAAACATGCACGTTAGCATCACCTGAGCATGTATATTTATACATGGAGTAGCGAAAAAACGCCTCTAGTGCCTACATTTCTATCTGAGAACAATATACAAATCCCCCTTCCCTCAGAATGGACAGCCAATGATGTCTCAACTGGTGCCTTAGACATGACATAGGAGATTTAGCCAAAATTGGCCACGATTTAATGTTGCTGTGTTTGTGGTTCAAACAAAAAAATATACACGTAGTGCTTAAAGCGGGGTTCCACCCTAAAGTGGAACTTCCACTGATCGGAACCCTCCCCCCCTCCGGTGTCACAATTGGCACCTTACAGGGGGGAGGGGGGTGGAGATACCTGTCAAAGACAGGTATTTACACCCACTTCCCGGGCATAGACTCCCGTGGGAGTCTATGTCATTTCGTGTCCTGCCGCGCTGTCTGCTGGGACACACATGGGTCCCAGTGACAGCGCAGACAATTCCTATTGCGCTGCGCGACTCGCGCATGCGCAGTAGGGAACCCGGAAGTGAAGCCGATTCGTTTCACTTCCTGATTCCCTCACCTAGAATGGTGACGGCAGCAGCCGAGAGCCGAGCGATCGATCGGCCTCGGTTGCCGGCATCGCTGGAACCCGGGACAGGTGAGTGTCCATTTATTAAAAGTCAGCAGCTGTAGTATTTATAGCTGCTGGCTTTTAATATTTTTTTTTTTAGGTGGAATCCCTCTTTTAAAAAAAAAAAAAAATGTTGTTCAGATTCCCTACTGGCTGTGGTCATAAAAGAGCATACAGCTCAACACTTGGCCCTACGCATTCTCCCACCAATTACCTTAAAAAAAATCAGAACTTGAGTTATCCTAAAATATTTCAGGGAATCTATGCTGAAGGATATGTTGTAATTTTTACCCAGTACACTTTTTTGGTTGAGTGATAATTTCACATGCTAAACTTAAGAAAATAATTTGACTCTCAACTTCCTGCCAAACAAAGTTATGATAAAGACCATGTGGGCAAGATGTCATAATTTTAAAATGAAGGCAATAAGAATTCCTTTGATACAGCATATACATGCATTTCAAGGCACGTTGCACAATCATATTGTTTCTTTGATGGTTTCCAATAACAGAACACTAATATCAATACCGTATTTGCCGGCGTATAAGGTGACTGGGCGTATAAGACATAGGTTTTGGGCAATACTCGTGGTAAAAGACTACCCCCCTTCTGAGGCAACACCATTTAAAAAAAAAAACATTTGAACCATTAAAAAACACAAAGCAAGACTGCCAACTACTCATCCGCCATGCTGTGATATGTCATAAAATAAATCAAACAATAATAACACAAACGGAGATCTATTGAACGCCACAACTTTGGAAAGTCGAATTTTTCACTAACCAAACCTATACCACTTTTGGGTTACATTCTATGGGAATTTTCCACCAAAATGCATTTAATAACCCCCCTGTCATATGTCCCAGATTTACCTGTCCCTCTTGGGTGCCTGGGACCTCAAAGGCAAACAGCAGGATGTATAGTAGTAGGAGATCAGCCCTTGCCTCTCTCTCTCTCTCTCTCTCTCTCTCTCTCAAAGCCAATCCGAGCAGGCTACTCTATGTAGCCTGCTCGGATTGACAGAGGTTGTTACTCCAATCCAAGCAGGCTCTGTATTCATTAATAGAATACATCGCTCGCCGGGATTGGCTGAACGGCGTATACTGTTTGTAGCTGAAGCCACATACAGTATTAGCAGACATTTGGGGGCTGACATCCATCGGGCAGCATTGTATACCCGGCGTATAAGACGACCCCCAATTTTTGGGCATTTTTTTTAACTGTAAAATGTAGTATTATACGCCAGAAAATACAGTAATTAACTTTTAAACAAGGATGTCAAATGGTTAATTACAGTTAGAGCTTAACCTAGAAAGCAGAGGAAACAATGTTTCTTTTCATTTGTTTTGTACAGTACCCAAAACATATTAGACGATTTATTTCGGTGCTGCAAAGTCTGAAAACACAATATTCAAACTGTGCAGTAATTACTACCAAAGCTTACTATAGGGGGCTGTGGAAATCTGGTCCAACAACAAAGATGAGAGGTATCTCTATCACAAGAATGCATATGTCCTGTTTGCCCTTTGACTATAGGCAGCTAAAAGGAGTAATGCCCTGTACACACGGTCGGACATTCTGACCACAAAATCCATCAGGATTTTGTCCTAAACTGGTGTTGCATACACACGGTCGAACAAAGTTGTCGGAAAATAGGATCGTTCAGAACGTGATGGCGTTCGTTCATTAAGACAGGACTACGTTGAGGCTAGTAGCCAATAGCTTTGGTCTCGTAATTTAATTTGAGCATGCGTGGCAATTTGTCCAATCGTAATTCTCTACAAACGATCGGAAAAAGTTTGATCAGATTTTTTTTGTCGGAAAATTTGAGATCTTGCTCTCAAATTTTTTTCTGTCGATTTTTTTCTGACGGAAAAAGTCCGATCGAGGCCACACACGATCGGATTTTCCGACAATATAATCCGACCGGACCTTTTCCGGTGGAATTTCCGACCGTGTGTACAGGGCATAACTTTCTGTAGACAGCTTCATACAATACTTTAAAAAAAAGCATCAGGCATACTGTTCTGGGTTACCAAGGACTGGTGAACTTTGCGCTTATTATCCATGCCTTTGGCATGGTTGGAACATTCTGATAGTTATTGCCACAATGTTCTCATGGAACCCTCAATGCTTCTGTGACAAAAGTTGATATATCATTCAAGGCCACCCCTTAAAGATACAAGTCAAAATGTCTTATTATGAATTAGGGAATACAAGTGTAGCCTTTTCCTAGTACATACAATTTATATTGCATGTTTAGATCATAGCTTCGGCTTTCCTTGCAACTCAGAGTTGTTCTCCACATATAATGTATCCAATGAAAAGAGCAAAATGACTCTCTTTGAAATATAGAGTAAAACAGTACATTACTTAGGAAGACATGTACAAACTAATCCTTTTTAATTATTAGACTTGTGAACTTAGAACCTCTGATGGGTGGGTGTCCCACACTCCTGCAACCACAAAGCCCTGCCATAAAGCAGTCCAGACCTCCATGGACCCCAACAGGTAGCCCCAATAGTACTGAGTATACTGATAATGATACTTGCTGCTGATCTTTCCATAACTCAGATATGTACACACGGCATAAGCTTTAGTTAGACATTGGTTGACTGTAAGTAGTATTTCGTACCCATGTTGTTTTGCAGGTATAACATCAAAAACTAAAGGAAGCCACTCTCCATGTAAAAGTCTGAAGTACATATTATTGATATTACCAGTACAGGTATAATCCAAATCATAGGATAAGCTCCTAGTGGAATGAAACATATAAGAGGAGCAGGTTGATTACCACTGTACCAGATAATATTAATATTAAAATTTCCATTATTAAATTTACTTTGGGCTTTTAGTAGGAGAGCTGCTTCCTTTTGTCTTGGATATTATAATTGGGAGCACATCACAGACCACCTGGAGTCAACACTTGAGCGGAGTGGTTGGGACTGCCTGCAGTTTGTTCTGCAGGGAATACTTGCTTCTCACTTTGGAAGTGGGTTCTGTCAGGAAGGAACAGAAGTAGGGGGATCCTCCATTGTGTTCCTGGGCCCACTATTTGGTTTGCTGTGGTTCAGGTTCCACTGCAGGCAGGACATAAAAGTGATTTATATTACATGAACCACCACAGTATACAGGTTGGCACCTGGCAGTATGAGAGAATTCCAAACAAGTAAACCTACCAATGCATATATATATATATATATATATATATATATATATATATATATATATATATATATATATATATATATATATATATATATATATATATATATGCTCTGCCTCATTTCCCACTTCAAAAAATATATATATGAAAAGCAGAATTTTCTGCAAAAGGCCACTATTTCTTTTAGTGCTAAATTTGTCAGATACAGATATTGATATTATTTCACATAAGTACTGGTATCTCAAATCAGCTCATAAAATAGAATTTCTTTTGTATGAAAATTTCAATTTAAGATAAAAACACTGGATAGATATATATTGTATTCTTGTGCTTCAAACAGATTGTACACGACTTATTGGTAGTGGATGTGCTTCGGTATTAAATACCCAGTCTTCTAATGATAGCAGATCATCTTCTGAAAACAGAAGGTAGAGGTATCTGTAGGAAATACAAAATAACAAATTAGTCATACAACTGTTACTTTTTATTTTTAATTATTAGACTCAACAATAGGAAAATAATCTGATTTGCACAAAATCATTGCTTTACTATAAAATTGAAATACCATTACACCTGATGTAATTAATGGAACCAGTTATAATTTTTTTAGTTCTTGCTTTAGATTTGACATTTTCAGCACCAGTTGTGGGTACATTTTTTTTAAACTGCAAGGAAAATCTGAATATCATTGTATTCACTCCCCACATAATACTGTTTTCTTTAACTGATGTTTAAAACAGAAGTGCAAGGTATTATACATTATAAACATACATACTCACCTAGGTGGATGCAGCATCGATCCGATGTCCCCTGGTGCCGCTACATTGAGAACAGAGCGATCAGAAGATCAGATCAGAAGAACACTGCTCGCTTGGTTCTCAGTCTTCAGTGAGCAGAAATCTTCAGTGAGCAGAAAACCACCGGCTCTCTGATCTGCCCCTCCAGCATTCACTGGAGCATCAGGTTTGGGTGAGGTGGGGATGAGCTGAGAGGCTGAGCCAGCTGCTGGTCCAGGCATCTAGGTGCATTAAGACATTAAATTTGAGGGCTCTCCAGAGCCTGGACGACTGGATGATGTCACCCGACAGCAGACTTTACCCCGCTGTTGGCTGAATATGGGTCACAAGCAGTGGCGGTGCGTCCATTAGGGGAGCCGCCCCCTCTCTCCAGCCACCCCCTCGGTGTACTATAGATAGATTCATGCATTGCATGAATCTATCCGCTGCAGCAGCCACCCCCTTTTCAGGCATCCGGACCCTTTTTGGGTGCCGGGCGTCTGAATTATAGCAGCAGAGGGGTGTTTTTGAAACATCTGATTAAAGCCATAAGCTTTAATAGGTATCAAAAAAGGTGACCTGCGAGAGCAATCCATTGCATTCACAGTGCACCCAGGTGTGTTTGCAAAGCACATTAATATTTGCTTTGCTAACACAGAACCACCTCTCAGCCAATCAAGAGGATGTAATACCAGGCACCTAATTGGCTGAAGACAGAGGCGCTTCCATTGGCGCCAAGGAATACAGGAAGAAGACGGGCATAGAGGAGTCGGAGGACATACAGGAGCCGTGCTACCTTCCCACAGCTCGCCTCCTGTCCCGCTGCCTGACCCACCACCACCACCACAATGGGGTAAGTGCCGAGCAGACAGCAGGCGGGGGGGGCACAGTGGCTGCATATTATGGGCACAAAGGCTGCATATAATGGCCACAGTTGGCTGAATATGATGGGCACAGTGGTCGCATTTGATGAGCAGAGGCTGCATATTATGGGCACAGTTGGCTGCATATGATGGGCACAGAGTCTGCATATGATGGGCACAGTTGGCTGCATATGATGGGCACAGAGCATGCATATTATGGGCACAGTGGGTGCATATTATGGGCACAGTTGACTGCATATGATGGGCACAGGTGGCTGCATATGATGGGCCCATTGGCTGCATTTGCTGGGCACAGAGGCTACATATTATAGGCACAGTTGGCTGCATATGATTGGCACAGTGGGTGTATTTGCTAGGCACAGAGTCTGCATACACATCAACCTGCCCAATAAACATACATTTCGTCCAAAACATTTGTAAATTGCAGGACTCCCAGCATAGTGTACCTACTTACATGTAAATGTGGGTGATACTATGTCAGGAAAACGATCAATTCATTTTGGAAATGAATATACCAACATCTATCCACCATACGCAAACGAGACCCTAATGTACCTATTGGTCTTCATATGGCATTAGTTCACTCAGAATCTATCCCCAAAGTATAGTTTTTGGCACTTGATCACATACATTTTAACTCCAGAGGGGGCGACTTCAATAAGTACCTCCTCCAATGCGAATTGAGATGGATATTTAATTTACAGGCCACCTCACCACCTGGCCTAAATTAGGCATTCAATTTCAAATCCTTTCTCCCCCGGGCTTTGGTTCAGGGGGTTATGAATTAAATTTATAGCCCCCTCTCTTCTCAAAGCCTGAATTTATGATCTTTAGCCATATTTCTATTTCTCTATCTTATAGAGACTCAACTCTATACCCAGACTATGGGCCATTGTACCATGAGGCCCCAATAAGACATTTGACTATACATCTTTTTTTCTTGGAGCTCTTTTCTGTTAGGGGATGTGTATTTTAAATACAATTTTATAGATTTTTCATAGTATAGCTTTGTAAGTATAGGATTACTTTCATAACTGCATGTTTGCACTGTGGATGATCTACCCTATTGTCAACCATATCTATTTGATATTTAACTGCCATGTATGTATTCAATTTATTCTGCATTTCTTTTGTTGTTTTTTTATGGTCACATTTCATTTTTTGACAATTGTTTTTCCCTTTGGTTCTGTTTCTCTACTGTATACACGTTTGCTGCCATTGTTCTGTTTGGCCACTAGGGCTGTGCTATGCATCGCACACACACCCGGCGGGTAGGCTTTTCCATGTACATTGCTAATAGGTGACGGAAGTGGTCCTGTCCACATCTGGGCCTCATGTGTGGGGAGGAGCTCCTACATGTCCCCGCTGTTTGTTTTTCCACAGCACGAGCGGGAACTCCATTTTCACCGGTGACACGCTGGCGCGTGATATTATCACGCCCCTAGGGGCGGGGCTATGCCACGTGCCTCTGTGTCAGAGAGACCCTCTGAGTTCCGGCAACAGCTGTTTCTTCTTACAGCTAATGGGGCGGAACAACCAGCACTATGCAATTAATCAGTAGGATTGGCTTCCTCACAAGCTGACTCATTATTTAAAGTGCACACTCACAGCTGGCATTCTCTCAGTCTGAGGACTGCTGCTCTGATGTCAGCACCTCTGTCAGCACAGTGAAAGGTAATTTATACTATTTTTCTGGCAATCCAGGGCAATGTATGCCCTTGGTTTGCTGTTTCAGCACAGTAGCTGTGTCTCTAAAAAATACTGCATAAAACTGTATAAAACCTTCCTGTTTTTTTATGGCCTTTCAGATGGTGTTACTTTCCTGCTGGTTTAAACATCAGGGCATCTCTTGTGTGTGTGTGAAGCATTGGCCGGCTCTGGACTGCACAGTTGCCCACCTATCTGTCCTTTTGAACTCTCCCAGCCAATGTGGACCATCTGCAATTGTTTTTATAATATTCCTATGCTATTTCCAATGAACCCTGTATGTAAGTACCCTTTAGCCTAAAAATATCGTACAACCCATTATATAAAATTACCTGTTTTCATGTACCATTGTACAAATACTATGTACTATATCTATGTTGCAGATAAAGATAAAGTCACCCAAAAATAAATCTCCCTTGATGAAGGAAAATATGTACCAATAAAAATGTATATATATATATATATATATATATATATATGTATAACTAATTCATTGGTGTACTATGTATATTTTAATGTGACTGTTTATTGACGATAAAATTCATCTTTTGTACTTAATAAAAGTGGTACTTGGTTGCCTTTTTACATACTTAAAAACCTATTGCACCAGTTGCATGTTCTCTCAGTCTGCATATGATGGGCCCAATTGGCTGCATATTATGGGCACAGATGGCTGCATATTATGGGCACAGTTGGCTGCATATGATGGGCACAGTTGGCTGCATTTTCTGGGCACAGTTGGCTGCATATGATGGGCATAGAATTTGCATATGATGGGCACAGTTGGCTGCATATGATGGGCACAGTTGGCTGCATATGATGGGCACAGTGGCTGCATATGATGGGCACAGTGGCTGCAATTGATGGCACACTGAGGCTGCAATTGATGTTTTTGTTTCAGTATTTTTCTGAACTTTTCTGTTTTGTTTGCGCCCCCCAAAAACTTTGGTCACAAGAGTGCAGAACTAAATGCACTCCTGTGATCCACAGAAGTAGGGCCAGAGCTTTGACCCTGTTTCTCCTTTAAACTTGAACTCATCCATTCAATCAATAGTGTTCTTCAAGTTATATCAGGGAGATTGTCACAAATTTCTGCTCTAGTAAAACAAAAGGAAACGCAAAATCTCCCCAACCAGAGATCCCTTGTCACTTCCTGTTCTGTCTAATCCATGGGGTGTCCAAACTTTTTACAAAGAGGGCCAGATTTGATGAAGTGAACATGCATGAGATCTGACCATTTGTATGTGTTCGTTCGAGCACTAATACACTGCCTAACAAGAATTATCTTGCCTTTGTGGCTGTGTGTGAGTAAAGAGATGAGCTTGGGCATGTTATTTGAATATACTGCATTTATAGGCATATAACACGCACCTTCACTAAGAGGGAAATTTCAGGAAACAAACTTAAATTTTAAATAAAAAACTGTGAAGAAAAATAAGGGTCAGTGCCCATCTGCAGCCTCACAAGTTCCATGAATGCAGCACCACCATTGCCATGAATGCAGCTCCAGCATTGCCATGAATGCAGCACCCACCATTGCCAGGAATGCAGCACCCACCATTGCCAGGAATGCTGCACCCACCATTGCCAGGAATGCAGCACCCACCATTGCTATCAGTGCAGCCTGATTGATGCCCATCCATCTGCAGCCTCTGAAGAGACAGGGAGGGGGCGGGACAAGCACCAAAGGATTACATACAGGAAAAACTCCTGTTTTCTCAGCGGCCTCTTTAATAGAAAGTCTCATCTCCTTTGATGGACAGAAAAGTCATCCAATGGCAGCCCCAAAGATGGGACTTCCTATTAGAGAAGCTGCCTTGTAAACAGGAAATACTCCTGTGTGGGGCACTCGCCCCACCTCCTCCCTGTCCCCTCGAAGGCAGCCAGCATATATATCTTTTGTGGCCCCAGCGCTGGGAGATCGTTGGGGGCCACAAAAGATATGTATGTCCAAATAACCAGGCAGGCCGTTCAAAACCGGAACTCGGGCCGCTGGACTTTGGACATGCCTGGTCTAATCCCTTTAAAATAGACAAGAAATTACTATAGATATATAAAGGAATAAGAAAAACCTGGTAAAGGTTTCTATCATTTCTTCATACCATCAGAAATCAGTAGCAATCATTTTCCTGAGCCTGGGAACTGTGAAAGACTGCTGGGAGCCACTTGGATTGGATCTGTGGGCTTGATTTAGTCCCCAGGGGACAGTCTCTATTAGATGGAGAACTCTATGGGACTACAAATCCCAGATTTATTGTTACTGCAAAGAGGAGGAAAAGGAAGGAGAATCCAGGGTTCTGGACAGTTTTACATAGGAGACTATTGGAGGGTGCGGCTGAGTCAGAGTGGCTGCTGTTGCCATAGATCGCCTCTGTGTTGGAGGAAGACTGTGCTGTTGCCTTCACATGGACGCTGCAGCCATTGGGGAGATCCAGCAAGGAAAGGGGCATAACTGGTTTTGTGAGACAGTCTAGAGTTGCCAAAGGTTCTGGGCATCAGAGAGAGGGAGGAGGCTTCAGAGTAGACTACATATTTGTGAAAGGCCGCTGGCCACAACCTCTATAGTCTCCTCTTATAGAGACAGTGCCACCCCAATTTGGCACTTAGCTTGGGAGCATATGCCATTCACCATGGGATACAAATATACCTGAGCTCTATGACGCAGGACTAAGGACCCCAATGTTTAATACCACACTGGCTTGTAGAAGGGGTTTTAGAGAGACCCAAGGACCTTTCAGCTTCTAGTACTGCCTTTAGTTAGGACACCCTTAGATTTAGGGCTCAGGTACAGATATAGTTGGACCCTTCATTGTTTCTTGCATTTCACAAATTGTTTTTGTTATTTTCTTATTGTTGCCTTGTTGGGTGTTTAACCCAAATAAATCCTCCTTTTTCAGCCTTGGTGTGTTAGAGGGCGTGGCATTACCGAAAGAGTCACTGTCATCCAAAATCAAGAGACCCATACACCAACAGCTTCTTCAGGGGTAAGTGATACACGTGCTTGTAAAAAACTACAATTTCCATAGATTATGTACATTTTATCCACAAGGACCCTTTTCCATACTGAGCCACCTAGATCATTTAATTGAAAAACAGACTGTTTCCACATCAGTAGTTCACCTTGATGCTTCAGTTATTCTAATATATGCACTTAAATTAATTCTACTTACTTTAATGTCTCTGACATGAAAAAGCTCTGTTGAACATTATCATGGTTTGGAGTGGTAGTATACACGTCTCTTATTCCTGAAAATCCATTTTCAATTCTGCAGTAAGTGTCCAAAGCCTGGGGGAGAAATACATATTAAGTTATAATCAAATAAATACTATTCCGCCATCAGATGGTGTATGACAGCATTAACAAGACATGAATATACAATGTTCATACTAAAGCTATTGCTTTGTCTCTGAGAATAAACAATCTATGGTAGGTAACATTATTAAAAGTTAATTGCCAATGAAAAAATTTCAGCACTGACAGTTCTTAAATTGGCCTTAGTAGCAAAAATTAAAAGGATGGAGTAGTAGTTAACCAGTGTTTCCCAGGCCCAATGGGCAGTTATGGGACCGTAAGGAAATTAGGAAGCTAAATGAACATGCTGGACTGGTAAGCAATGAGACCTGCAGTTTTAGGGTCCTTTCACACGGGGCGGATCAGTCCTGATCCGCCCCGTGGATATCCGCTTGCTCAGCGGGGTTCGCCGGAGCGATCTCTGCTGAGCAGGAAGATGACAGGTCCGTCTCTGCACACTGCGCAGGGACGGACCTGTCACAGCGCCGCTCTCCCCTATGGGAGATCGGGTGACGACGGACCACAGTGTCCGTCGTCATCCGATCCGATGACGGATGGAAAAATAGCTTTTTCCTCTGTCAAACTGTTTCGGATCGGAGCGGGTCGGATTTCAGTGGACGTGTCACCGCTGACATCCGACGCTCCATAGACCTCTATGGAGCATCCGTTCAGGTCGGCCTGAAAAACTGACAGGCGGACCTGAACGGATCGTCCGTGTGAAAGGGGCCTTACTGCTTGACTGCCCATCTGAACAAATGAGCACACAGCCGCTCAAGCTTCACACATGTTTTGACTTTGGCAAAAATGAAACAGCAGGTCTCTTTTGGCTGGTGGTACAGCCGCCAAACATGACCCTTTCAAGTGAATAGAGCCACGCTGCAATGTCACTTTTCAAAGTGGGCGGCACAAGTGTACGAGCCCTCAGGCCACTCGAGACTTATGCAGATCATACATTGGTTGAATTCTGAATGAATTTCCTTTTAAAAATCAGAAATTTGGGCGTTTTCTAATCTGATGGTGCCACCATTGATTTCTAAATTCAACCAACCAAGCCTTCACTTTCACCTCATGTTGCTACAGAAAATAATTTTTGTGACTGGAAATCTTCTCATTCTCTGGAATTTTTTACTTGCACTCATGCGCATTTCTTTTTCGATTATATTTCTTGCACGATTCTCAACATGTCAAAATTCTATGGTGGCACTAAAATCGTCCGTTGCTACAGCCCACTAATGGTGTGCAATTCGAAAAACAAAATTCTTAGTTTTCGAGAGAATATTATTTTTCGAAATTCGACCCATGTATGGCCGGCCTTACAGATGAGGTGCTGGAGACTTTAGCCTCTGACAGAGGCAGGTGCCAACTGCCTAAATTGAATTCTTTAATTTCACTTTATATGTGTATAGCTCTTTTCTCCCTGGGGATTCAAAGCATTTTAGCAGATGAGGCAGCTATGGCAAATTCAGTTGAGTCAATTAATCTACCAACATGTTTTCGTAGTATAGGAAGAAACCAGAGTACCCAGAGAAAACTCATGCAAACTCCAAGCAAATAGTAGCCTAGTCAGGATTAACCTAGTACTATAAGACAGATGTGCTAAGCACTAAGCCACTGTGCTGTGTAGGAGAAAATAGAAACAGTTCAATGAAATCTGTACAGGCTTACTGATGTGGCAGGTGGTAAAGTCTGTAACAGTTTATACAGGACAATTATCAGCAGAGAAGGACACAAATGAGCTCTCTGCACATAATCTGTATGGGTATCATAAGAAATGATTCAGCTTTTGTGTCAACAATCACAGCAATGAACAAGGAATATTTATGAATATGAAAAATAAAAGTTTTGTGAGAGCAAGTGAAAAATGCAAGACAATTAATATATTCAGATAAGCACCTAAACGGGGCCTCTTATATTTTTTTCGCATATTTTTCTGATCCTTGCCAAGTGCCACCTAAATGCTGGATCTGACTACTGTGATAGCCAAGCATTCTCGTTTTCTTAGAGAGACATCTCAGTCTATTTTTATTGTGTTTTTGATGTGTTTTTACATGCATTTTTTTCCCCTCCATAATAAACTGTGAATAGTTGGTTGTTTAGGTGCGGGCTGGGAAGCCTCTGCGTCCTTAACAACCGATGAGTCATCAGCTGTCAGTGGCTTTCCCTGCTGACAGCTGAATGTACAGTGCCTTGAAAAAGTATTCATACTCCTTGACATTTTCCACATTTTGTAATGTTACAACCAAAAACATAAATGTATTTTATTGGAAGTTTATGTGATAGACTAACACAAATTGACACATAATTGTGAAGTGGAGGGAAAATTATAAACGGTTATCAATTTTTTTTACAAATAAATATGTGAAAAAATGTATATTCAGCCCCTCTGACTCAGTACTTTGTAGAACCTCCTTTAGCAGCAATTACAGCTGAAAGTCTTTTTTGGGATGTCTCTTCCAGCTTTGCACATCTAGAGAATAACATTTGTGCCCATTCTTCTTTGCAAAATAGCTCAAGCTCTGTCAAATTAGATGGAGAGCAATTTTCAAGTCTTGCCACAGATTATAAATTGTATTTAGGTATGGACTTTGACTGGGCCATTCTAACACATAAATATGCTTTGATCTAAACCATTCCATTGTAGCTCTGGCTGTATGTTTAAGGTCGTTGTCCTGCTGGGAGGTAAAACTCTGCCCCAGTCTCAAGTGTTTTGTAGACTCTAACAGGCTCTAACAGACTCTAATGCCCTGTACACACAACCAGTTTTCCTGTCGGAATAAACTCTGAAGGTTTTTCCGACGGAGTTCCGATGGAATTCCGCTGAAATTGTCTTGCGTACACATGATCACACCAAAGTACAACTGTCAAGAACGCAGTGATGTATAACACGTACGATGGGACTAGAAAAAGGAAGTTCAATAGCCAGTAGCCAATAGCTTCCGTCTCATACTTGCTTCAGAGCATGCGTCATTTTTGGTCCGTCAGAACAGCATACAGACGAGCGGTTTTCCTGATAGGAATTGGTTCCGTTGGAAATATTTAGAATATGTTCTATTTCTAGGTCCGTCCGAATTTTCAACGTAAAAAGTCTGATGGGGCATACACACAATCGGAATATATGATGAAAAGCTCCCAGACTTTTTCTGTTGGACATTCCGCTCGTGTTTCTTCTAAGATGTCTATGTATTTGGCTCCATCCATCTTTCCATCAACTCTGACCAGATTCCTTGTCCCGGCTTAAGAAAATAATCCCCACAACATGATGCTGCCACCACCATCATGTTTTACAGTGGGTATGGTGTGTTCAGGGTGATGTGCAGTGTCAATTTCCTGCCACACATAGTGTTTTGCTTTTAGGCCAAAAAGTAAAATTTTGGTCCAATCTGACGAGAACACCTTCTTCCACATGTTTGCTGTGTCCCCCACATGGCTTCTCACAAACTGCAAACAGGACTTCTTATGGCTTTCTTTCAACAATGACTGTCTTCTTACCACTCTACCATAAAGGCCAGATTTATGGAATACACGACTAATAGTTGTCCTGTGGACAGATTCTCCCACCTGAGCTGTGGATCTCTGCAGCTCCTCCAGAGTTACCATGGGTCTCTTGGCTGCTTCTCTGATTAATGCTCTCCTTGCCTGGCCTGTCAGTTTAGGTGGACGCCCATATCTTGGTAGGTTTGCAGTTGTTCCATACTCTTTCCATTTTCAGATGATGGATTGAACAATGCTCCATGAGCTGTTCAAAGTTTGGCATATTTTTTTTATAACCTAACCATGCTTTAAACTTCTCCACAACTTTAGCCCTGACCTGTTCCTTGGCCTTCATGATGCTGTTTGTTCATTAAGGTTCTCTAACAAACCTCTGAGGGGTTCACAGAAAGGCTGTATTTATACTGAGATTAAATTGTACACAGGTGGACTCTATTTAATAATTAAGTGACTTCTAGATGCAATTGGTTCCACTAGATTTTAGTTAGGGGTATCAGAGTAAAGGGTGCTGAATATAAATGCACACCCCACTTTGCAGATATTTATTTGCAAAAAAATTTTAAAACCATTAATCGTTTTCCTTCCACTTCACAATTATGTGTCACTTTGTGTTGGTCTATCACATAAAATCCCAATAAAATACATTTACGTTTTTGGTGGTAACATGACAGAATGTGGAAAATGTCAAGGGGTATGAATACATTTTCAAGGCACTGTAAAAACAAAAAATGCCGGCAATAAAAAAAAAAAATCTGAAAAAAAAACCAAGTGTGGGGTCCACCACAATCCATACCAGGCCCTTAATAAATAAAATAAATGGGGATTCATACCAGACCCTTATCCGAGCATGCAGCATGGCAAGTCAGGAAAGGGAGGGGATGAGCAAACGCCTCCCGTCCTGAACCATACCAGGCCACATGCCCCCACCATGGGGGGTGCTTTGCCCCCCAAAGCACCTTGTCCGCATAATGATGGGGACATGGGCCTCTTTTCCACAACCCTGGCTGATGGTTGTGGGGGTCTGTGGGAGGGGGGTCATTGAAATTTGGAAGTACCCTTTAACAATATCCTGCCCCCCCTATGTGAATGAGTATGGGGTACATAGTACAAGTCCTTTATTTAAAAAAACTGAAATAAAAAACAATGTCCTCCAATGTAGAGCCACTGTCAATCACGATACCCACTGCCACCGCCAATCCAAAAAAAAGAAAAAAAAAGTTCACTCACACCATCTTCCAGCTCCGCGGTCTGACAGTTCTTAAATAATTAAAGGACAGGGTCAAGGTCATACTGGGCTGACAATGTTACAAGGAGGCCGGACCACTCTATGATGTCAGCGGGTGACCACACCCCTTACTTATTTAAAAACCTTCAGATGGTGGGTGGGGGATATGGACAGGGGACATGCCTAAGCACATGTTCTTCTTCTTCTGCCTAGGAGCGAATTGAGAGAGCACTTAATACCCCACAAAAAAGGTCAAATGTATTAGAAAGTTCTCTAAGTGGCATTTTCAGTTTTGAGGCAAGCCATGTATTATAAATGTTTTATGTTCAACTAGTGGGTTGAGGGCAAAAATCGCAGATTTCCATATCCACACATTTGAGGTGGATGGGGGAATCACTCCCCCTGTGCTTTTGTCTTCTCAGAATACAGTGATCAGTGTTGCCAAGTATAGCCAGTGGCAATGATTTTTGGAAAAAAAAACAACAGGGTGGTTGTACAGAACCAGGGTGCCTATGTAAGGATCAAAATTTGGCTGTCCCCATTGAACCAGATGAATTTGATCCATATATGGCCCGTTAAAGGGATTCAGTTTTGTAAACAACAGGTATTTTTCAGCAAAGCAGTTAAGGTTAGCCTGGTAAATGTTAAAATGCTCTTAGAACACTTGTGAAATATCTAATATTTATAGCTGACAAAAAAAGAAACAAAATATTTTTAACCATTTTGTTTTAAATTCCTGAAAAATCTATGTACAAATATTTAAACCTTCTGTATTTATTTCTGTAGTATCAGATTAGTTTACTTTAGGCATGGAGGCGCCTCATACGTCTTTGTTGTTAAGCAAATCCAAATATTTATTTTGCATTTACATTCTTTTCAGCTTTTTTTGAAACTGACATCTGAAGCAAAAAAATGTTCAAACTAAGGAGAAATGACTGCTGACACCAATCCACTGGACTGAAAAAATACGGGTACTGAGTTACATGGGTATATGTCACATACAATAAGAGAATTCACTCCATGTGTCACTATTCAGTTCATCATACTGATACAGAGAAACTTGCATCTGCTGTTCACAGTGACTTCTGCAATATAATAGGAGCTAAGTGAAATGACACAAACAAGTAAGCATCAGTTAGTCTGCTTGTTGTAATAAAAGTAACAACTGTGCAAAAAAAAAAAAAACATCAGTGTATGTTAAAGTTATCAGTGCAACATTTTTTTTTATATTTAATGATGTCATAACTCTATGAAAATATGGCTATAAAAATTTCACTAATGTGCCCCCTTGTAAATACATTGTCAAACAGGTCATGCAACTATGTCAGTACATCAGCAATTATGCCGTTCAGTGATGTAAAGACTGATCATTGGTGTTTACCTGTCCTCTCCTTGCTAAATGACAGATCCTTGGTGCTGGGATAATGTAAACAAAGCAGTGGTGATCCGGGGTGCCATCATTGACCTTATATGGTCATGAATTACACCCCCGGTAGTTCAGACAAATAAATGACTGCAAACAGTTGCATTAGTTTGGTGCATGAATGGCGAGCGACCTGGGTTCCCGTCAAATCCAGGTCCAACTCAAAAGTAATGAAAAAATACGTGCTAGGTAGATACAAAAGAACACATACAATTTTCCGAGTTAATGAGCAAACTTTATATTGTGATATTTTTTTTTATACAATTCATACAGTGTATTCAGATCCACTATCGTATTTCCATACCTGTGCAATCTCCCAGCCCCATTCTCTATATTTAGGGTTATGCGTCAGCCTCCACAGGTACAGGTAACTTTCTACAACCTCTGGACGCAGCAAGTAATATCTTTCACTCAGCCTGCTTGATGTGGCTTCAGCCCCTGTATCAAACCTAAACACTTCAGGTCCAAGCTTAGTATCTGAAATTAGATCACATCATTCTGTTAGACCACTTTATGTGTCACAAAATAAATAAAAACCTTTCTTCAATTTCACCAAAACTATAGTAATCAGTAACTCTTAATATAATGACCAAGTCTATACAATATGATGGTTAAAAGGATCTTTTTTTTTTAAATATTTTGGAACTGCATTCAAAACCTGCATAAACTTTTTTTGGCCAATTCCTGAATAGTACAATTTAGCAAGATATTTCTTCTAGTACAGCAAACAGTTTATCAGGAATGGCCAGCACTCACTAATCTCATCTAATCTTTTAATAAAGCTATTCAAATGCATATATTTGGCTATGCTATGCCTTTACATGCACTTTCAAGAACCTATTAACATTTCGATAAGACTGGTGAGCACATGTCATCTATACAAGGCTGCATGCTGGGGTGTCACTTCAACTATGCAAAGAATACCCAATCACATCCAAGGAAAAAAAGAAAAAACATTTTTGCTTGCACATGATTGGATGATAGAAGCCAGCAGATCTTCCCCTTACTTACTAAGCCCTGAAGCAAATGTTCTTGCAGAGTGCAACTGCCCTAGCAAAGTGCACCATCTATTTGCCTTTAGTAAAGAAACCTCTCAGTGTGTCTGTAAATTAGCTCCCCCTCCCCCTTGCTTGTGTCTGTGTCAGTTCTTGTCACTGTGTAGCTTTCACTTGCATGAGCACTACACTGAGAAACCCAGGGATTGTGTGATTTGTTGGAAATGTTGGGTCTCACATTACAGAGATCATGCATCAACTTGTGTAGTGCCATGCCGAATGCCTCATGTTTCAGCACAAACAGAAACTGCTGATATGGGAATGTAAAGATTTACGCGTAGCTTCAATGGACATAAAACTACACGATTGCAGGCAGGTACAGTTTACCCTTCCCTCTGTAGGTGGTGCTGTGTTGCTGCCTGATGTACAGAGGGAGTGGAGGATGAGATTGAGAGACTCCGTAAGGCTCCATGCACGCTGGCTTAAAATTTTTCTTCTACAGGAGTTTTGTGTTCTGCCTGTAGAAGCAACTCCATGTTATCCTATGTGTCCATGTACATTAGGATGTTTACAGGCCTTTTTTTGAGCTCAACGTTTAGAGGCAGGAAAAAAAAAAAACCTTCTGGTTCACGTTTCTGATTGGAGCTTACTGGCAGAAAAAACTTTTCTAAACTCGTCTAGACTTTGTCCAAAAAATGTTCTATATGAGCATTTTTTACTCTCAAGAAAACATACTTTTTTTAAGCCCAGTGTGCATGGAGCCATAGTGTCACCAGGGGAGCAGTGGTCCACATGGACACTGCAACACTGAGTGACCATGCCAGTCATCTATAGTGTATGCCAGTGTCAACCTTTTTTGGTCAAGACACCCTTTAAAATTCTGCAGAGTCTTGAGGCACCCAATTTTAACATGCAACAAACGTAATTAATAGGTTTTACATAGTGCAGCAACATCCACAGACGTAGGAACCCAACATTATTCCTCCAAAGCGAATACACCTTTGCAAACCGGTACTGCTTAGTATTCCAATGTTTCTCTCCTCCCTCAGTCTCTCTCCTTAACTCAGGTAACATGTCCCCAATGCTGATGGACAGGGTCATGGGAGGGGCAAACAAGGATTCTGTGCAGACACCTGAAATCCTTCTTATCAACTGATGATGTCCTTGGTTGTTAGGATTCTGGAGGATGAAAAGTTGTAATGGTGCACAATGAAACCTGTGGCTTTGTGTAACTAAAAGGCAGGGTTCATCTACTCGCTGGCTGGTATACCATTTTTGGGCAATTTTTAATCATTTGGCCAATGCACCTCTGAAGAAATCTTACCTGGTTGAAAAAGGCTGGTGTAAGCAATGCTATTTGGCACATATTTGCAAGTGGCTAGAGTAGGTAAAGGAACCGTGCTTTTCAGGAACAGTAAATTAGCACTTAGGAAAGGTTCCTATTTGAGGAGGGATAGATCAGGGACATCTGCTATCCTCTGGTCTTCAGTGCTATATCATAGGCTTTGCACCGCTCCTCTAAGTGCCACTTGCACCACCACTCTGTCAGCCACTCCCTATGCAGATGCCGTTCCTGTAATGTGAGCTGAAAAAACACAAGGTTCTTGTAGAGAGGTTTACCATGTCATTAGCCCCTTCACCTCTGGAAGATTTAGCCCCCTTCATGACCAGGCACTGCAATACTTTGATTTACAACTGCGTGGTCATGCAATGCTGTCCATAAATTTAGGGAGTCTCAGAACCAACTTCCTGTTCGGGCGAGAGGAGAAGCAACGGGCCGGGAGTGAGGAGTGAGATCACTGTCATCTGCCTCCTAAGATAAGGAGGCCTCTGTCCGTCCATCTCCCGTGGGGGAGTGGGGCTGTTCGCTGCCTTCACGTCCATGTCCCACGGAGAGGGTTGGGGAATTACCATCTTCCCATCCGTTGGTTTGCCCCCCCCCCAATATTGAGCACCAGCCGCTACTGACTGCAGATATGCTTGGATAAAACATGAGCCCTATGCAGGTAGGCTGTCCTTCTATCAAATTTAAAAGAAGAGTACCTTTAAAATAAACCTGTCATGAAAGAAGTATAGAGAGAGCCATTGTGAAGTGCTGAAAAATGTAGTTGTCTTATTTTTTGGGGGGATCTTCTCCATGCCTCCCAACTTTTTGAGATGGGAACGAGGGACACCTATTACCAAAAGTATGCAGGCATGGGACACAACCCCTGCCACACCCCCTTAAAGGAGAAATATCTCCAAAAAAGTATTAGTTAAATCCACAAGTGCTTTTAGCACTAGCAGTACTATTCCTTTATACTGGTTTTGAAATTTAGAAATGCAGCAATGTAGAAACTGGATGAAAGGTTTAGCACTGTGAAACACTTTTTGAAAGATAAATAGTGCATTTTATATACAACTTTATTGATCTGACCAAAATGAGGGACAAATGCATGGGAAAGAGGGACAGAGGGGCTTTGTTCCAAATCAGGGACAGTGCCTCAAAATCAGGGACAGTTGGGAGCTATGCCTTTGTAGCTGAGCGACCATTTACTAACCATTTTCAGATGCAGACATAGGCACCTTTAACTCTATTTCCAACAATTTCTCTGGTTTCCTGGACACACCCAGGAATAATACATTTTTCAGCTTCCTTTCCACAGGAGCTCAGAAAGACCCCACCTGATACAGGCAGAGGTAGCAAGTGATCTGCAGCCAAGACAGCATCCCTCTCCTATTAGAACTGATGTACGGGAAGCCATGCAGGAGCCTAATAGCATGCAGCTTCTCCAGAATACATATCGGTTGTGGATAACCCCTCCCAGAAATCTACCAAAGAACCCTAGTTTGAATGGGGTGGCCCTTTGTCCTTGGGCCTTGGATTCTTCTCGCTGTTTACATGTGTTACCAGAGCTACCATGGACTTCACTTCACTAAGGGAGATACTGTTTATAAGGATAAAAGCAAGTAGCGGTTTGTTTTCTGAACTGTTTTACTGAAGTAGTGGTTCCTCGGTAGACTATCTGTTGTTATCGAGTCTTATAGAAACTATGCTGTGCATGATTTCATGTAGCCTTTATAATCAGACCCTAGTTTATATTATTCAGTTGAGTAAGCGTGTTCTTTGCCAAGACAAACTTGTTTTACATTGCTTGTACTTTGCACCTGTTAAGTAAATGGCAAGTTACAGTAGTGTCCTGTCTGATCATGTGGTTGATCATGTGATGACTACTCTGTCAAACCTCTTATTTCAATTCTTTGAGTTACAGACCCATATAGAGCATGCAGGTCATTTTGTCTGCTTTTAACTCTGTAGGACCGATCACTGTTTTTACATCATTCTACTGGTGTATGTGGGATGGGTCATTCATACCTGTACGTACATAAGACTCATGACATGTGCTGGCAATTTCTGCTGCTAACTCAATGTAATGTTCTTTCTTGTTCTGTGGTGCATCATTGGCTCCTAGTGCCAACATCCCAGCAGCAAAGCAAGTCAGGTGCCCCATCTTGTGGTCCAGGACTCCACCTTTCCACTCAGCAATATATGTCAGTCCTCCTGGAGACTTTCTGATCAGATGTGCTTCAATGGCCTAGAACAGCAAAGAAAACTACTTTAATCATTTACTTAAAAATGCAGTAATATGTAACAACATTGGCTTTTAATGTGACCACACCACCATATAAAAATGAAATGTCTTATGTGTGATTGCTTTTCTTTGCACAGAATGATTCTCTTGTGATAGACAGAAAAACCTTTGTACCACCTTAGAATATCATGGCTTGATTCACAAAACTTTAAAGTGGTATTAAACCACCACGTAAAATTCAAAAACATTAGGCCCCTGCAGGTTTAAGTCATAAAGTACTAATATGCACCACATACTATCAACTTATGACAGACTTACCTGTACATAGAGCCCTCCAGCACAGCACTATCATGGTTTCCCAGTGCTTCCATCTTCATCCTGTCTTCCTTCCAGGTTCACGGGCTCTGGCTATATAAATGGCCTTGTCCCACCCAATTGTGTGACAATAGCGAATACATTTTTGCTATTTTCACACTAAACTAACTTCTCGCCAATCAGGAGGCAGGGTATCAGACCTGTTTCCTGATTGGCCAAAGGGCCAGGCCACCCAATTGGCCAACTTAGGAAGAGGAGCGGACGAGACACGCTGGAGCGGAGGTCGCCGCTGCTCTGGTGCATTGGAGAGGAGATGCTGCAGTAAGCCTCCTCTGTCAGAGCTGCGCGCCGAGGGGGGGGGGGGGGGGTTGTTTGGGGGTGCTGCCAGAGCCATTAGCCCCGCGAGTGGGAAGTTCAGTGGGCACAGTGGCCGCATACACAGGACACAAGTTAATGCATTTAATGGGCACAAGTGGCTGCATTTGATGGTCACAAGTGGCTGCATATGATGGGCACAGGTGACTGCATATGATGGCCACAAGTGGCTGCATTTGACAGGCACAAGTGGCTGCATTTGATGGGCACAAGTGGCTGCATATGATGAGTACAGTGACTGCATTTCATGGTCATAAGTGGCTGCATATGATGGGCACAAATGGCTGCATACGATGGGCACACGTGGCTGCATATGATGGGCACAAGTGGCTGCATTTGATGGGCACAGTGAAGCTGCAATTGATAGGGGGGTTCAGTATTTTTTTCGGTTTATTTGCACCCCCCATAAAAATTTGAGCACCAGCCACCACTGGACTACCATAAGCATTAGATAGATGTCATGAAAGCTTGCATTTACTGTTATTATTTTTTTTCGTCATCCCATACATCCATGAAGAAATGAGAAGATCACATCCTTAAATAAGCTCTATCAAACTTGCTCTTTTGAATATTCATACACACTGCATGAGTTTTGCATACATTGTTACCATGGCGATGGTGCTCTCACAAATTGAAAGATATATTTTTAATATATGACATTTTAAACAAATTCAGAAAATCGAACACATACCATAATATGGAATGCAGTGCTCAGCAATCACCAGTTTGTAAACTGTAGCATCAGCTTTTTGGAAGCACAAAGTATAATCCATTAACTGTAATCTCATTTTATCTACGTCAGTAAAAACACTGTTACTTCTGCATTAACTCTTGCTAAGCATACAGGGATAGTAGTAACTTTCAGTCCATGATCAGTATTATTGTTCTGCAGTGTTTATATCATAGGATGGTACACACAGACACCGCATGTTTGTAACAGAACTTATGGGGTCATAAGGCCTAAGCATAACTGTTATGCCGCATACACATGATTGGACTTTCCGGCAGATTTGGTCCAGCGGACCGGAACTCGTCAGGCAATTCGATCGTGTGTGGGCTCTAGCGGACTTTTCCCCAAAAGTCAGATGGACCTAGAAATAAAACATGTTTCAAATCTATCCGATGGGCTCAAGTCCGACGGACTAAAAAATGGGAAAACCGTTCGTCTGTGTGCTAGTCTGACAGACCAGATATGACGCAAGGGCAGGTATTGGCTACTGGCTATTGAACTTCCTTGTTTAGTCCCGTTTACGTCATCACGTTCAAAACGAACGGACTTTCGAACGGATTTAGTCCGGTTGCGTGTGGCCAAGTCTGTTCATTCAGAAAGTCCGTCAGACCTCCGCCGAAAGTCCGTCAGGAAGACCGTCGGACCTAGTCAGTTGAAAAATCCGGTCGTCTATACGTGGCATTACTCCTCTTTACTCACTTTTGACTGATATTGAGAACTAACATAATTAAAACTTTATTCTGTGGAGACAACAACCTTGATGCAGAATTTCTTTTTGGGTGAACTGATTGAGATGCAAAGCTCATGTTTCCTAGCTACATCAAGGTGATGTTAATTTCAATCATAAAGAGACATAAAATTTCTGTTCTTAATCAAACCATATTATAAGGTACCAACATTTTTTATGAGCTTAGTCTCATTCTTTTCACTCCTGGTGTATTTTGAAAATGCCATTAAGTATGCATCTGTAACAACATCTGTATCTCCATGATTGATGTTTAACCTGTGCGTTGTCCCATTTATCCTATGAAGATTCCACTAATATAGTAGTTCCCAAGGTTTTTCAGTCATTTGCTTATCCTTGCTATTTTTTCTGGTTGTCAGACACAATACTGTATATAATAATATATTTATTATAACTTAAGTGTAAACAGTTGAATAAATACAACATATACAATGCTCTACCGACTTTCAACCTCTTGAAAGCAAAGAAAAACCCACATTTCTGGTACATGCATCCACAATAAATAGTCACCAATAAACAGCCACAGCAGCTGTTTCCACTGCAACACATAGATACAGTGCCTTGAAAAAGTATTCATAACCCTTGAAATTTTCCATATGTTGCCATGTTACAACTAAAAACGTAAATTTATTTTATTAGGATTTTATGCCATAGTCCAACACAAAGTGGCACATAATTGTGAAGTGAAAAACCTTGGAAGGAAAATGATAAATGGTTTTCACAATTTTTTACAAATAAATATCTGAAAAGTGTGGCGTGCATTTGCATTCAGCCCTCTTTACTCTGATACCCCTAACTAAAATCTATTGGAACTAACTTCCTTCATAAGTCACCTGTGTGTAATTTAATCTCAGTATAAGTACAGCTGTTCTGTGAAGCCCTCAAAGGTTTGTTAGAGAACCTTAGAGAACAAACAGCATCATGAAGGCCAGGGAACACACCAGACAGGTCACGGATAAAGTTCTGGGGAAGTTTAAAACAGGGTTAGGTTATAAAAAAGTATCCCAATCCATCATCCAAAAATGGAAAGAGTTTGGCACAACTGCAAACCTACCAAGACATGGCCGTACACCTAAACTGACAGGCCGGGCAAGGAGAGCATTAATCAGAGAAGCAGCCAAGAGGCCCATGGTAACTCTGGAGGAGCTGCAGAGATCCACAGCTCAGGTGGGAGAATCTGTCAATAGGACAACTATTATGCCGCATACACACGATCGGATTTTCCGTCAGAAAAAACCTGGATGTTTTTTTCGACGGAATTCCACTCAAGCTTGGCTTGCATACACACAGTCACACAAAAGTTCTCTGAACATTCGACCATCAAGAACGCGGTGACATACAACACTACGACGAGCGGAGAAAATTAAGTTCAATGCTTCAGAGCATGCGTCTAATTGTTTCCGAGTATGCGTAGGAATTTTGCACGTCAGAATTGCTACAGATGATCGGAATGTCTGATCAGAACTTTTTCCAACCGAAAAATTGAGAATCTGCTCTCAATCTTTTGCTGGGGGGAATTCTGCCAGCAAAAGTCAGATGGAGCATACACACGGTCGGAATTTCCAACCAAAAGCTCACATCGGAATTTTGCTGGCCGGAATTTCCGATCGTGTGCATGGGGCATTAGTCGTACACTCCACAAATCTGGCCTTTATGGAAGAGTGGCAAGAAGAAAGCCATTGTTGAAAGAAAGCCATTAAAGCAAAATGCTATGTGTGGCAGAAAACGAACACTGCACATCACCCTGAACACATCATCCCCACCGTGAAACATGGTGGTGGCAGCATCATGTTGGGGGGCTGCTTCTCTTCAGCAGGGACAGGGAAGCTGGTCAGAGTTGATCAGAAGATGGATGGAGCCAAATACAAGGCAATCTTAGAAGAAAACCTGTTAGAGTCTGCAAAAAATTTGACTGGGGTAGAGGTTCACCTTCCAGCAGAACAACCACCCTAAACATACAGCCAGAGATACAATGGAATAGTTTGGATCAAAGCCTATTCATGTGTTAGAATGGCCCAGCTAAGGTCCAAACCTAAATCCAATTGATAAATCTGTGGCAAAACTTGAAAATTGCTCTTCACAGACGATCTCCATCCAATCTGACAGAGCTTGAGCTATTTTGCAAAGAAATATGGGCAGAAATGTCACTCTCTAGATGTGTAAAGCTGGTAGAGACACCCCAAAAAGATTTTCAGCTGTAATTACAGCGAAAGGTGGTTCTACAAAGTATTGACTCAGGGGGGCTAAATACAAATGCACGCCACAGTTTTCAGATATTTATTTGTAAAAAAAAACTTTGAAAACTATTTATCGTTTTCCTTCCACTTCACAATTATTTGCCACTTTGTGTTTGTCTATTACATAAGACCCTAATAATATACATTTACGTTTTTGGTTGTAACATGACAAAATGTGGAACATTTTCAAGTGGTATGAATACTTTTTCAAGGCACTGTTTAAGCTTTCTAAAACAGAGAATGCACTTTCAGTATTCATTTAATAAAAAATCATAGAAATGAACTGTGGTCTTATGAATATATATTCATTAAAAATTTGGATCAATACTAAAAATAATTTATAATATGAAGAAATTAATATATTTATAAAATCAATATGAATATAATTGATATCTAAATCAGATCACAGTGCCCTTGATTACATATAGCAGATTTCTTTATGTGAATCACAAAAAGGTTGTAAATACATTCATTTAGGATTTTCACATATACCCAAAATATCCCCAAATTAAGTGTCACATGAAAATCCTTTAAAAAGACCTCAAAAGATACACTATATGAGATAGTTTTAAATCAGTTCATTAATCAAACAACAGTTAGAACATGAATTTCTTAATTCATCCAACATAATCTAAACAAAATAAATCACAATGTTGTTGATCTACCTAAGAACCTAGATATACATAAAAGGTTTTCTTAAGTGCAGTCCATGTGCTGGATGCAGTCATTTTAAGATAAATCAAAAAGAGTATTTTAAATCTATTGTAACACCAAAGGGGGTAATACGTATATGTACTACCAGTATATATATATATATATAGCTATCAACATATCAGACAGGACTTTAAAAGCATAGGTGAACATATCTACAGCATAAATAGGGGGATTAAAAGCCACAGTTTTTCTGCATACTTAAAACATGCCACATCAATAATCTAAGAGATTTAAAATTTTAGGGCATAGAATTTTTTTTTTGAAGTTTGTTAGAGAGGGGAAAATCTAAAAAAAAGTGATCCCACAAGTTAAATAAGAGGATATCTACACTGAAAAAACTACACCCCAAGCCCATCAGAGTACCCGAGTACCTGTCACAGCCCATCAGAGTACCCGAGTACCTGTCACAGTCCATCAGAGTACCCGAGTACCTGTCACAGTCCATCAGAGTACCCGAGTACCTGTCACAATTCATCAGAGTACCCGAGTACCTGTCACAGCCCATCAGAGTACCCGAGTACCTGTCACAGTCCATCTGAGTACCCGAGTACCTGTCACAGTCCATCAGAGTACCAGAGTACCTGTCACAGTCCATCAGAGTACCAGAGTACCTGTCACAGTCCATCAGAGTACCCGAGTACTTGTCCCAGTCCATCTGAGTACCCGAGTACCTGTCCCAGTCCATCTGAGTACCCAAGTACCTGTCACAGTCCATCAGAGTACCAGAGTACCTGTCACAGTCCATCAGAGTACCTGAGTACCTGTCGTGGCCTATCAGAGTACCCGAGTACCTGTCACGGTCCATCCGAGTACCCGAGTACCTGTCACGGCCCATCAGACTATCCGAGTACCTGTCACGGCCCATCAGAGTACCCGAGTACCTGTCACAGCCCATCAAAGTATCCGAGTACCTGTCACAGCCCATCAGAGTACCCGAGTCAGTACCTTAAAAACCACCTCCCAGAATGCACAGCAGGAGAACACTCCCACTGGGCTGGTTCCGAAAGAACAGTGACATCCAATACACCCAGCTAGACTGCATTCTCAACCTTGTCAATGGTGACAGCGACACCTACGGTCAAGGAGAACCCAGTGAAACCCAGCTAGACTGGCACTGAAACCAGAAATTTAGAAAATTAGCCCCAAAACCCAACTGTGGTTTCAGGAAAATTAACTTTGAAAAACCATAGCGCCTACTCGTCAGGAGCCAGTGCTACATGTGTTTTTCTGGTCACAGTACATTTTTTCTACTTATTTGTGCACATTTGTTAAAGCGGAGTTCCACCCAAAAGTGGAACTTACGCTTTAAGCACTCCTCACCCCCTGACATGCCACATTTGGCATGTAATTTTTTCTGGGGGGGAGTGGGTACTTAGTTTAGAGTGGGACTTCCTGTCCCACTTCCTTCTTCCTGCTCTTGTCTGCCTAGATGACTCCTCTTCTACCCCTAGGCGGCCCCTCCCTGCCAGCAATCTTCTGGGACATGTGACAGGTCTCAGAAGATTGCCAAGCCCCTAGCAGAGCACAGCACGACTTTGTGTGAAGCCGAAAGCTGTCACGGCCGGGTGCCCACAGTGGCTATGACGGCGTCAGCAGAGAGGAGCGAGGCTTCAGGCGGCTGCATCGCTGGGCTATGGGACAGGTGAGTGTCTGTTTATTAAAAGTCAGCAACTACACCTTTTGTAGCTACTGTCTTTTAATAAACTAAAAAATTTGTGGAACTCTGCTTTAACTAACCTTTTGGTTGTAGATATTTAATTTGAGATTGTGGGGTGGGAGGTCTAGCTTGAACTTTTCTTTGATGCTGTTTCACACATACGAAGAAGTAATTAGTAGTATTTTGATTTCACTTCAGGGGGTTGTGGATAAACCGCCCATGATTTATAATGCATCCCCTGTGTCTGTGCAAAGCAACAGAAGTCATGTGTTTTAGGAAAGGTCTGCAACCCCTTTAACAAGTCAGTGGAGTGCCTCTTTTAGAAGAACATTTGTGATAAACTTTTTAAGCTGAACTCCAGGAAAGTAGCCAAGTTCACTGTTTAAATACTTTTATTGGAGACATTTTATCTGTCAAAGGATTGCAATCATTTTAAAATGTCCTCTGCATCTTCTGCATCCAACACAGAAAAACACAAACCAGGCTGCTAATTGGACAGTGGAGGAGCACAAGCACATGTACCTTTTTTCACTATGCTCTGTTCCCTATCTACTTGTTTAAATCCAGCCCAAGTTCATCACAGTGGAGGTTGACTATGTAAAAGTTTTGACCTTCCTAATTCAGATGTATGGTAGAAGGAATTACAGGATGCTCATTTGCGTTTTTATGTTTGCCTTGATATTTTACTTAAACTAGAAGAAAATCCCTACTATGTTTTTTCTAAATAAATGTTCCCTTTCCCCTCCTCCTACCTCTCCTGCCTAACCTGTATAAAAAAGATATGTGTACTAATCTATTTTTAATCCATTCTGGTCACTGAGCTGCTGCTGTAGGGGAGAGGAGGAAGCGCTGTCAACGTCTGGGTAATGGAAGCCTATGGGTGATGCCACGGCTCCCAGAATCCACAGCCATTGTCAAGCAGTCCCTTAAGCTAGCTATACACTGGTAGATTTTTGTTTTACATTTTTTTTTTAAATGTTTGTTTCATTTACTATTCATTAGTGAGGCCAACTCAAGGTTTTTAGTTTTTTTTTGTATTAAAATTGTATTCAATTTCACATTATACATAATACTTTGTTAAAAATTCTCATTCATAAAAATATATTTGTGTTCTTAAATGCTTTCCATCCTTTCCAAGTATTTGAACATTTTTCTAATCTATGTTCTCTGTAATGACACAATTCTTCCATGTTATATATAAATGCTAACCTTTGAAGCCATTGTCTAAGGCTACTTTCACACTGGGGTGTTGGGGGCGTCGGCGGTAAAGCGCCGCTATTTTTAGCGGCACTTTACCGTCATCTTTGCGGACACTTTCGGCACTTTTAACCCCCACTAGCGGACAAAAAAGGATTAAAAATGCTTGAAAAGTGCTGCTGCAGTTTGACGGCGCTGCCCATTGATCTCAATGGGCAGGGGTCACTTTAGGAGCGGTGTATACACCACTTCTACAGCCCTGCAAAGATGCAGCTTGCGGGACTTTTTTTGGTGCCCTGCCAGCGCACTCGGGCTTTCACACAGGAGTGAGAGGAGAGGCTCTTTACAGGCTTTATGCAGGCGCTATTTTTAGCGCTATAGCGCCTGTAAAACACCTCCGTGTGAAAGCAGCCTTAGCGTTGGGCTTTCCAATGCTTGCCAATGTTTTGGGATCAGGTGTTTTGCTGCATTTATTAAATATGGTATTATCGTTCTCTTATATTGTTTTATTGTAAGTTTAGTATTATGTAATAAATAGGTTTCTGGATTTTTAAAGGAGAAAACACCGCTTTGCTGGAGAGGGTGTGGGAAAAGAGGAATAATGACACATATGGTGGGAGTGTTTGAAAATACAGAAATTTTGGCAAGAAGTGATGCAACAGATCCAAGAAATTAAGGTTGATATGCCTAAAAATCCAGAAACCTATTCAAGGTTAGTTTTTGACCGCAGTGACGAGAAAATTCAAAAGAAGCAGGATGGAAATTTTCTCAAACAAATATATTTCTAATAGTGTATGTGGTTTTCATTTTAGTCTATTTAATCCAAAATGGAATGTTAATATTAAATGACATTTTTAACTACTTTTGAATTACATTTTTCAAGCTGTCGAACACTTGTACGAATATTCATACATTTGTTTGAAAATCTATACCCAGCTTTACACGGCTGCAGGATTGCATGACTGGGCTGGACCTGATAGAAAATAAGTGCACAGATCTTTTGTTATACAGGTTAGAAAAAATAGGTAGGAGGAGGGGGGAACGGTACATTTTCAGAATAATTATACTTAAGGTTTTCTTTTACTTAACACAATCACTTCATACTATTGAGAGATATATGACCAAATCATTATTGAAGTGTAAAAATGTCAAATGGGCGCAAGCAACTATTGGAATTCTAGCTGCTGACAGACTACACATTTTTGCATGCTATATCAGCCAATAGTATACAGAGAGTTTCACATTGTCCAGGCAATTTTCGTCTGATTATTAAGTGGCATTAAACTGTGTCTTTATATTTTCCCCATTGATTCCCCCCTTGTAAAGGTGCCCATGAGATAATTATCACTAGGCACAGATAGTTACAGTCAGATCCGGAAACCAGCGCTTGGGTATGGACGTTTAATTACTTCTGCAAATAACCCTGGCCAACCATTATCTGGGGAAGAATTGTGGGTTGGTCTAGTAGTAATTAGTTACATTCAGCTAGACTTGTTCTGAATGTTGAAGACATTTTGTTGAAGACAGCTCTAATGAGCGAAACATACTCATTTAAAGCCACATGAGTAATTTGGTCATTTTAATTCAGTCACTATGAAATGTATCATAGCAGATGTTGATTGCCCATGAACAAGATGGGAGCTCTGTAAAACCACTCTGTTCATATTATATTATCATACTTATTCATATGTAACAGATAGTTTCAGTTTGCTGCAGATGGCCTTTTTCCCTCCTCTTGCGAACCAGCTGCCCTGTCTTGCCAAAATGAGTACCTCACTGTCCTTGAAAGAATGTTTCTTTTTTTTTAAAGCTTAATTAAACTTTTAGCTTACATAGCAGAATCTCTAACCTCTTCCAGTGTAATGGGAACCTTCAAGGCCAAAGATAGCTGACATCTTTCAATATGTGGTGGGTTGTGAGGCATAGTGGGTGCAAAGGTGGTAAAAGTCATTGGACGTCAGACACTTCTTGGATGAAAAAGAGGTTTAATTTATTTCACAGTCCTTTTTATGTTTTTCAAGGGAAAGAGGGTAAGGGTCAGGACACCCTTAAGTGGTTGCAATTTCAAATGGCAGACTCCAAGACTTCAACAGGAGGACAGACGTACAGGAAAAGGCCCCAGCAAGGTGCCACTGTCAGAAACCATGAAATCAGACCGAGACAGAAGTACAGTTAAATCACACTTGTTTAATAATAAAAGTAAAAAGAACAAATGTAGCCAAAGTTCAGTAACTGGAACTAATAATCAGCCAATCCAAAAGTCAGGGATCCAAGTAGTGGAAAAGCAAGCAGGATCTGGAGCCAGAAGGGATGTCAGAAAAGCCAGTCTTTAAACAGGAACACAGGGGATAGTTTCTTGTGATGTGACCAAGGCGAAGGCAGAGCTCCTCTGGATTTAAAGGCTTAAGTAGGCAGGACTGACAAGCAGGATCATCAACAGCTGGGTAACTGTAGAGAGAAATGGGAACTGGCAATTAGCCGACAGCCGAGCGGCCAGCTCAGACAAGGAAGGGCTGAGCCAAGCCCTGACAGCCACTCCTGCCCGTGCGGGATTGCTGTCTCCTATGGCAACAGTAATTAAACCCTGACAGTACCCCCTCCTCAATGACCCCTTGCCCCTAGGAGGACCACCAGGCTTGAGGGGAAAATGTTACGGAAATCACGGAGGAGGATACATCCGAGCATAAGACCCAAGAGCGTTCTTACGAACCGCACCCTTTCCAATGCACCAGGTACTGTATGTGGCTACGGAACATACGGGAGCCAACACTTCCTACTCCTCATGGTTCTCAACCTGTATAGCGTGTGGACATGGCACCGAGGTGGTAAAGCGGTTGCAGACCAAAGGTTTTAATAAGGAGACATGAAATACATTCAAAATACGCATATTAGAAGGAAGGTCTAATGCATAAGCCACTGGGTTAATCCTATGAAGAATACGGAAAGGCCCAATAAACCTAGGTGCGAACTTCAGAGAGGGAACACAAAGTAGGAGGTTGCGAGATGACAGCCAGACTCTGTCCCCAACCTGGTAGGAAGGCGCAGGCAGGCGTCTGCGGTAAGCATGGAGTCTGTACATATCATTAGCATGACGCAAAGCCTCCTGGACTTGTGCCCAAGTGGAACGAAGGCCACGGAGATGCTTCTCTAACGCAAGAATACTCTGTGGAACAAATGAATCAGGCAACATCGAAGGTTAGAAACCATAATTTGCCATAAATGGTGACAATCGGGAGCAGAATTCAAGGCACTGTTGTGAGCAAACTGCCCACGGTAATAGGTCTGACCAGTTGTTAGGATGGTCAGAAATATAGCAACATAGGAATTGCTCCAAGGACTGATTAGCTCGTTCTGTGTCTCCATTAAACTGCGGGTGATACGCAGAAGAGAATGCAAGCTGAATTCCCAACTGTGCACAAATGGCTTGCCAGAACCGGGACACAAACTTACTACCCTTTTCTGAGACAATCACCTTGGGTAGCCCATGTAAGTGAAAGATCTCCTGAGCAAAAATGGAAGCCAGTTCCTTAGAAGTGGGCAACTTCTTAAGTGGAATACAATGACACATCTTTGAGAACCGGTTAACCACCATAAGGATAACAGTGTTGCCTTGGGAGTTGGGTAACTCCACAATGAAATCTGTAGACAGGTGGGTCCAGGGCCTCTCTCCATTGGGTATGGGTTGTAGGAGGCACACTGGAAGGCATTGTGGAGTCTTACTCTGAGCACAAACAGAACAGCCAGCTACAAAGGCAGTTACATCAGCACATAGACTAGGCCACCAGAATTGTTGGGAAATGGCCCAAATGAGTTGATTCTTCCCAAGGTGTCCAGTTGCCTTGGGAGAATGGTAAGTCTGGAGAACGGCAGTATGGAGACTCTCTGGGACAAATCGGAGGTCACAAGGTTTCTCAGGAGGAGCATGGACCTGAGCAGCAAGTATTTTGTCATCCAAAGGAGAAGCTAGAATGGTGCGAACCGTAGCCAGAGTACGATTAGGAGGAATCACAGAAACCGGAACCGACTCCAACTTGGAAGTGGAGGAAAATTGTGGTGACAAGGCGTCAGCCCTTACATTCTTAGTATCGGGTGAGAATGAGACATTGTAATTGAAATTTGACAAGAAAAGAGCCCATCGCGCCCTTCTGGGAGATAGGCGTTTAGCCTCAGATAAGAATGTGAGATTCTTATGGTCAGTAAGAATGAGAACTGGCACAGTGGTACCTTTGAGGATTGTCTCCATTCTTTCAGGGCTAAAATGATCGCCAACAGCTTTCTGCATAGCGCTCTCAGAGGTAGGACGTTGAGACAGAAGGATGCCAACACCAGTCTCAGAAGCATCAACCTCAAGGATAAAAGGTAACATAGGATCAGGATGTGCCAACACAGGAGCAGAAACAAAGGCAGCCTTGAGACTCTCAACGGCCTTAATGGACTCCGGAGACCAACTCTGTTGATTACCATCCTCTCTGGTCATATCAGTCAGGGGCTTGACCAGAGAACAGAAGTTATGAATAAACTTCTGATATTAAGTTGGCAAAGCCCAGGAAACGTTGCAGAGGATGTAAATCCATGGGTCGGGGCCACTGTAGGGCTGCCGAATGTTTCTCTGGGTTTTTTGAAAAACCAGCAGTGGAAATGACATAACCCAGCAATTCTACCTGTTCACGATGGAACTCGCACTTCTCCAGTTTACATTAGAGATTATTCTCTCTTATGCCGTGTACACACGACTGGACTTTTTGATGGACTAGGTCCGACAGTCTTCCCAACGGACTTTCAGCGGAGTTCCGGCGGACTTTCTGAATGAACGGACTTGGACACACACAATCACACCAAAGTCCGACGGATTCGAACGTGATGACGTACGACCGAATCAGAATAAGGAAGTTCATAGCCAGTAGCCAATAGCTGCCCTAGCGTTGTTTTTCTTTTCCATCGGATTAGCATACACACGAACGGATTTCTCGCTCCGGTGGGAAAATTTTAAATATGTTCTATTTCTAAAGTCTGCCGGATTTTTGGCAAGCAAAGGTCCGATGAAGCCCACACATGATCGAATTGTCAGACGGACTCGTTCCGTCAGACCTTTGCTGTCAAAAAGTCTGGTCGTGTGTGTGCGGCATTTGTTTCTGAAGCACACGACAGACATCTGAGTGGTGGCTCTCCAAGGACTTAGAAAATATGAAGATATCATCGAGATAAACCACCACACATAACTGCACAAATATCGGAGAACATCATTAATAAATTCCTGGAAAACTGCCGGGGTGTTACAAAGACCAAAAGGCATTACGAGGTACTCATAATGGCCTGTTATGGTATTAAACACATGCGTGTTTGTTGCGTGTTTGTCGATGCGTTCAAATAACTGTAATCAACAGAATCGGTTGGCAGTCTTAATTGTGAAACCATTGAGACCTCTATAATCAATACAAGGTCAAATTTCACCGCTCTTCTTCTTCACAAAGAAGAAAACAGCACCAGGATTTGCGGATGAAACCTTGAGAAAGTGCATCTGCAACATACTTCTCCATGGCCTTATCCTCCAAGACCGATAAAGGGTAAGCCCAGCCATGAGGGGGTATGGCACCAGGTTGAAGGTCAATTGCACAATCATACGGCCGGTGTGGAGGCAAACTACCGGCTTTGTCAAAGACATCACTAAAATCGTGGTACTCCTCCAGTAGGGAAGAGAATGAAGAGGTGTACAGGACCTTGGCCTACCTTCTGGAAGCATGTCTCACGCATTGTGGTGACCAGGAGAGAACCTCAGCCAATCAAAAGAGGGATTGTGCCTCTGTAACCAAGGATAACCAATAACAAGCGGAAACTTAGGTGAAGAAATAACTTGGAATTGAATTATCTCATAGTGAAGAGCCCCTACAGCCATAGACAACGGAACCGTCTCATGAGTCACATGGGCAGGCTGTAGAGTTCTCCCGTCAAGAGCCTCAATGGCAAGTGGAGTGTCACGCAGCTGCAGTGGAATTGAATGCTTCGATACAAAGGCAGCATCAATGAACAGGCCTGCAGCCCCAGAGTTGATTAGAGCCTGTATCTTGATGGGCGACTCAGCCCAAGAAAGGGCGACCAAAACCAGGGGCTTATCCTTCTGGATAACTGGGGACGAAACAACACCACCTAAGGTCTGTCTGTTACAGGACCTCAAGGTTCGGACATTCCCTGGACGGGTAGGACAAAAACTTCAAAAAGTGACCTGCCTGGCCAAATAAAGGTGCAATCTCTCCCTCCTCCTAAAGGTTCTCTCATCCGCAGAGAGACGTGTGAAGTGAAGTGCATGGGTTCAACGACTCAGTGCCAGGAGGCATGGGAGGTGAGTGCAAAGCTCAGAGGCAAACATACAGAAGGCTCCTGCAAGCCCTCTTTAAAAGAAAGTCTTTCTCTGAGTCTGGAGTCAATGAAGATGGCAAACGTAATCAACTTCTCCACCTCAGTGGGTATATCTCAGACTGCTATCTCAACCTTGATGGAATCCGAGAGACCATGAGAAAAAGCAGCCATGAGGGCCCCATTGTTCCAAGTGACCTCTGCTACCAGAGTACAGAATTCAATGGCATAGGATATGGAGCCAGAAGGGATGTAAGAAAAGCCAGTCTTTAAACGGGAACGCAGGAGATAGTTTCTTGTGATGTGACCAAGGCGAAGGTAGAGTTCCTCTGGATTGGACGGTTTAAGTAGGCAGGACTGACGAGCAAGATCATCAACAGCTGGGTAACTGTGAAGAGAGATGGGAGTTGGCAATTAGCTGACAGCTGAGCAGCCAGCTCAGAGAAGGAAGGGCTGAGCCCAGCCCTGACAGCCACTTCTGCACGTGCAGGATTGCTGTCTCCTATGGCAACAGTAATTAAACAGTTCCTAACTCAAAGTAACAGTTCTCTCAGCTGTACTACAACTTCTCCTTGTAGTTCTTCAGCCCCTTTGAGCTCCTGGTCTCTCACTGGACCCTCTAATTCACTACTCTGAATCCTGTGAGCTCCTCAAGGCTTTTACGGTGGTATCTCCCTCAAGCATCACCCATGCTTCCCTGCTTGGTCCCTAGCTTGGCACTCTGGATACACTCAAGCTTCACCCCTGCTGACTGGCTCAGCCCCTAGCTTGGCATACAAGGCTGCTCTGCATTTCTGGTTGGGTCCCTGACTCGATCACCGCCTGAAGTTTCCCGTTCGGTGAGAATACTGCTCCAGTACTTGCTTCAGTTACTAACTGTGCTCCCTGGTAAAGGTGATTAGTCCCTTTGTGGCGACAGCTTCCCTTCTACCTCCAACCACAACAGGTTCTCCAGCCGGCAGAACTGTCACTTTTGGTTGTACTGCAAGCCGCAGTGCCAAACCCGCTCTGCTCTGCCTTCTTACTTCTGGATAGGCCCTCACACAGCCTGGAAGCCTGATGCCCCCACGAGACAGGCCCGATCGACACACGTCCACCCAGACGGCGGTCCAGGTGGCACACAAGAACATGGATCACCCGACCTCACCCGAATATAAAGGCTCTCCCAGCAGGCTGTTTGTTTTCTTTAGGCTAAGTACACACTGTTTGGTTTTGTTTGTGCCACGCTTACCGCGGGCACAACTGCCAATTAATCTGAACGGGCTGCTGTTCCCACAGGAAATGCCGGGAAAAGGTCCCTGCTCTGTTTCTAAAACTCAGCTGCATGGAAATCGCATGGTGTAAAAGCAGAATGCGGTTTCATGCAGCTGAAAACGCGCTGCATTTTCTGATGTGTGGGGCGCTTAAGAATTATTGGCACCTCTATGCATGTCCAAAAACTATGCTGATTGCAAAATCTTTCTGAGATTTTATGGTAGTTGAATTATGCTTGTATGTGCAACCATGCTCTCCCGTGTATAGACAGCCTTAGTCCATTACACCTTCTCTTAGCATTTAAAAATCATCAAAAGCACTTTATCAGTTCTCTAATATCACACCCCAGCAGTGGCGGCTGGTGAAGTTTTTGGATGGGGGGGCGCCAGACCCCGCCCATCATGACCCCGCCCATCATTTTGCCCCCTCCCACTTCTCATAAACCACGCCCCTTATGTAATCTGAAAAAGAAATTGGCGTGGGTTCCCCCCTCCGAGAGCATACCAGGCCCTTAGGTCTGGTATGGATTCCAAGGGGAACCCCCTACGCCGAAAAAACGACGTGGGGGTCCCCCCCAGATCCACACCAGACCCTTATCCGAGCACGCTACCCGGCCGGCGGCCCCCCCCTCCTGAGCCGTACCAGGCCGCATGCCCTCAACATGGGGGGTGCCTTGGGGGAGGGGGTGCGTGAGGCCCCCCCCACCCCAAAGCACCTTGTCCCCATGTTGATGAGGACAAGGGCCTCTTCCCGACAACCCTGGCCGTTGGTTGTCGGGGTCTGCGGGCGGGGGGCTTATCGGAATCCGGGAGCCCCCTTTAATAAGGGGGCCCCGGATACCAGCCCCCCACCCTATGTGAATAAGTATGGGGTACAATGTACCCCTACCCATTCACCTGTGAAAAAAAGTACAAAAAAAACACAACACAGGGTTAAAATATTTTATTGCACAGCTCCGGGGGTCTTCCGTCTTCGTGGGTCTTCTTGCCGGACTCCTCTTGTAGCTCTTTTGCTAGCGGAGGAGCCCGGCTTTCTTCCTCGCCGCCGGCCTCTTCTTCCGACTTTGGGGGTCTTGTCCCCCTCTTCGGTTCTTCTGCCAGGCCACCGCGCCTTCTTATAGCTCTTTTACAGGCGGTGGCCCGGTCTTCTGTCGCCACCGCCGCCACCGCCCGTTCTTCTTCTTCTTCTTCTTCTTCTTCTTCAGGAGATGTTGACTCGACGATCTCTCCGGCCGGAATGCCAGGGACGCGCTGCGCTGCCACTTATATAGGGACAATGGGGCGGTGTCACATGGGTTGATGTCACATGGGTTGGTCACATGGGTTGATGTCACATGGTGACCCCGCCCCTTACGATGTCACAATCCCGGAGGATGCTGGGACTGTCGCCATGTGACATCAACCCATGTGACCAACCCATGTGACATCAACCCATGTGACACCGCCCCATTGTCCCTATATAAGTGGCAGCGCAGCGCGCCCCTGGCATTCCGGCCGGAGAGAGCGTCGAGTCAACATCTCCTGGAGAAGAAGAAGAAGAAGAAGAACGGGCGGCGGCGGCGGCGGCGGCGACAGAAGACCGGGCCACCGCCTGTAAAAGAGCTATAAGAAGGCGCGGTGGCCCGGCAGAAGAACCGAAGAGGGGGACAAGACCCCCGAAGTCGGAAGAAGAGGCCGGCGGCGAGGAAGAAAGCCGAGCTCCTCCGCTAGCAAAAGAGCTACAAGAAGATAGCGGAGGAGTCCGGCGAGAAGACCCCCGAAGACGGAAGACCCCAGGAGCTGTGCAATAAAATATTTTAACCCTGTGTTGTGTTTTTTTGTACTTTTTTTCACAGGTGAATGGGTAGGGGTACATTGTACCCCATACTCATTCACATAGGGTGGGGGGCCGGTATCCGGGGCCCCCTTATTAAAGGGGGCTCCCGGATTCCGATAAGCCCCCCGCCCGCAGACCCCGACAACCAACGGCCAGGGTTGTCGGGAAGAGGCCCTTGTCCTCATCAACATGGGGACAAGGTGCCTTGGGGTGGGGGGGCCGCACGCCCCCCCTCCCCCAAGGCACCCCCCCATGTTGAGGGCACGCGGCCTGGTACGGCTCAGGAGGGGGGGGGGGCGCCCGCTCGTCCCCACCCCCTTTCCTGGCCGGCTGGGTAGCGTGCTCGGATAAGGGTCTGGTGTGGATCTGGGGGGGACCCCCACATCGTTTTTTTGGCGTTGGGGGTTCCCCTTGGAATCCATACCAGACCTAAGGGCCTGGTATGCTCTCGGAGGGGGGAACCCACGCCAAATGTTCTTTTCAGATTACATAAGGGGCGTGGTTTATGATAAGTGGGAGAGGCCAAAATGATGGGCGGGGTCATGATGGGCGGGGTCTGGCGCCCCCCCATCCAAAAACTTCACCAGCTGCCACTGTTGTATACCTTTTTTCACATACCAATTCGTAGATGCTAAATTGGCACTCCTTTATTGCCTGATGCCAGGCCTGTTTTCCTAACAGGCCCGGACTGGGACAAGAAATAGGCCTGGGCATTTTAAACTGGGCAGCCTAGTCCCTGGGGGGAGTAGGTCGGAGATGTGGGGCAGGCGTTCGCAGGGGTGGTTGGTTAGTGACCAGATATTCATCCCGAGAACTATCCCCAATTCTACAAAGAGACATCCCCAGCAAAGATGACTCCAGACCAGCAAAGAGACATCTCCAGACCAGCAAAGAGACAGCCCCAGACCAGCAAAGTGACAGCCCCCGACCAGCAAAGAGACAGCCTCAAAGCAGCAAAGAGACAGCCTCAAAGCAGCAAAGAGACAGCCTCAAAGCAGCAAAAAGAGACAGCCCAAACCAATAAAGAGAGATGGCCCCAGACCAGCAAAGAGACATCCCCAAACCAGCAAAGAGATGGCCCCAGACCAGTAAATAGACAGCCCCAGACCAGTAGATGGACCCATACCAGTGAAGAGACAGCCCAATACCAGTAAAGAGACAGCCCCATACTAGTAAAGAGACAGCCCCATACAGACAGCCCCATACAGACAGCCCCATACTAGTAAAGAGACAGCACCATAGAGACAGCCCCATACTAGTAAAGAGACAGCACCATATTAGTAAAGAGACAGCCCCATACCAGTGAAGAGACAGCCCCATACCAGTGAAGAGACAGCCCCATACCAGTGAAGAGACAGCCCTATAGTAGTAAAGAGACAGCCCCATACCAGTGAAGAGACAGCCCCATACCAGTGAAGAGACAGCCCCATACCAGTGAAGAGACAGCCCCATGCTAGTAAAGAGACAGCCGCATACCAGTGATGAGACAGCCCCAAACAGACATCCCCCATACCAGTAAAGAGGCAGCCCCAATCTACTCCATTTCCCCACCACTCACCCTGCTCCTCCCTGTGCAGCCATCACAGTGTCCCGGCTGGTGTTAGGAGAGAGGCTGCTGCTGTAGCTACAACTCCAGCACGGCCGGCCCGCGCGGTGTCTGTCCCCTGCACGCACTTCCTGGATGTCACAGGACAGGAGCCTTCTCTTCCGCCTTTAGGAATGTCCGTATAGCGGGAGGTGAGCGGCGGCCGCGGTCTGTGTTAACCCCGTCCTGACCGTGGTCGCTGCTTACCTCCCGCTGTGCCGCCCAGTCATCAAGAGGCCACTCTTGCTACAACATGCAGCCCAGGGACCGCGGCCCTCCGGGCAAACGCCCAGTATGCCCTATGGCCAGTCCGGGCCTGGGGGCAGGCGTTCGCTGGGGTGGTTGGTGACCAGAGATTTTTATCCCGAGAACTATCCCCAATTCTACAAAGAGACATCCCCAGCAAAGATGACTCCAGACCAGCAAAGAGACATCTCCAGACCAGCAAAGAGATATCCTCAGACCAGCAAAGAGACAGCCCCAGACCAGCAAAGAGACAGCCTCAAAGCGGCAAAGAGACAGCCTCAAAGCGGCAAAGAGACAGCCTCAAAGCAGCAAAGAGAAAGCCTCAAAGCAGCAAAGAGACAGCCTCAAAGCAGCAAAGAGACAGCCCCAAACCAGCAAAGAGAGACGGCCCCAGACAAGCAAAGAGACATCCGAAAAGAGCAAGGAGACATCCCCAGACCAGCAAAGAAATGGCCCCAGACCAGCAAAGAGACATCCCCAAACCAGCAAAGAGATGGACCCAGACCAGTAAATAGACAGCCCCAGACCAGTAGATGGACACATACCAGTGAAGAGACAGCCCCATACTAGTAAAGAGACAGCACCATACAGACAGCCCCATACTAGTAAAGAGACAGCCCCATATTAGTAAAGAAACAGCCCAATACCAGTGAAGAGACAGCCCAATACCAGTGAAGAGACAGCCCTATACTAGTAAAGAGACAGCCCTATACTAGTAAAGAGACAGCCCCATACCAGTGAAGAGACAGCCCCATACCAGTGAAGAGACAGCCCCATACCAGTGAAGAGACAGCCCCATGCTAGTAAAGAGACAGCCGCATACCAGTGACGAGACAGCCCCAAACAGACATCCCCATACCAGTAAAGAGGCAGCCCCAATCCACTCCATTTCCCCACCACTCACCCTGCTCCTCCCTGTGCAGCCATCACAGTGTCCCGGCTGGTGTTAAGAGAGAGGCTGCTGCTGTAGCTACAACTCCAGCACGGCCGGCCCGCGCAGTGTCTGTCCCCTGCACGCACTTTCTGGATGTCACAGGACAGGAGCCTTCTCTTCCGCCTTTAGGAAAGTCCGTATAGCGGGAGGTGAGCGGCAGCCGCGGTCTGTGTTAACCCCGTCCTGACCGCAGTCGCTGCTTACCTCCCGCCGTGCCGCCCAGTCATCAAGAGGCCACTCTTGCTACAACATGCAGCCCAGGGACCACGCCTATGGCCAGTCCGGGCCTGGGGGCAGGCGTTCGCGGGGGTGGTTGGTGACCAGATATTCATCCCGATTCATCCCCAATTCTACAAAGAGACATCCCCAGCAAAGATGACTCCAGACCAGCAAAGAGACATCTCCAGACCAGCAAAGAGACATCCTCAGATCAGCAAAGAGATGGCCCCAGACCAGCAAAGAGACAGTCCCAGACCAGCAAAGAGACAGTCCCAGACCAGCAAAGAGACAGTCCCAGACCAGCAAAGAGACAGCCTCAAAGCAGCAAAGAGACAGCCTCAAAGCAGCAAAGAGACAGCTCCAAACCAGCAAAGAGAGACAGCCCCAAACCAGCAAAGAGAGACGGCCCCAGACAAGCAAAGAGACATCCCCAAAAGAGCAAGGAGACATCCCCAGACCAGCAAAGAGACATCCCCAAACCAGCAAAGGGATGGCCCCAGACCAGTAAATAGACAGCCCCAGACCAGTAGATGGACCCATACCAGTGAAGAAACAGCCCCATACCAGTAAAGAGACAGCCCCCATACTAGTAAAGAGATAGCACCATACAGACAGCCCCATACTAGTAAAGAGACAGCACCATACTAGTAAAGAGACAGCACCATACAGACAACCCCATACTAGTAAAGAGACAGCCCCATATTAGTAAAGAAACAGCCCCATACCAGTGAAGAGACAGCCCCATTCCAGTGAAGAGACAGCCCTAAACTAGTAAAGAGACAGCCCCATACCAGTGAAGAGACAGCCCTATACTAGTAAAGAGACAGCCCTATACTAGTAAAGAGACAGCCCCATACCAGTGAAGAGACAGCCCCATACCAGTGAAGAGACAGCCCCATGCTAGTAAAGAGACAGCCGCATACCAGTGACGAGACAGCCCCAAACAGACATCCCCATACCAGTAAAGAGGCAGCCCCAATCTACTCCATTTCCCCACCACTCACCCTGCTCCTCCCTGTGCAGTCATCACAGTGTCCCGGCTGGTGTTAGGAGAGAGGCTGCTGCTGTAGCTACAACTCCAGCACGGCCGGCCCGCGCGGTGTCTGTCCCCTGCACGCACTTCCTGGATGTCACAGGACAGGAGCCTTCTCTTCCGCCTTTAGGAATGTCCGTATAGCGGGAGGTGAGCGGCGGCCGCGGTCTGTGTTAACCCCGTCCTGACCGCGGTCGCTGCTTACCTCCCGCCGTGCCGCCCAGTCATCAAGAGGCCACTCTTTGCTACAACATGCAGCCCAGGGACCGCGGCTCACCGGGCAAACGCCCGGTATTCCCTATGGCCAGTCCTGGCCTGTTTCCTACCAACAGAAAATGGCCACCTACTTATTTATTTTGGTCAAGTGAGTGATTGACAGGGCCTGGAAAAAACCTGCTGTCTCATTTGCAGAGGTGAAGAGAATCCTGACGACCCTTATGATTAATTAAAAGATGACTAGTATCCACCATGACTTCTTAAGGTGTTGTCCCCGTGGTGGTCCTATGCTCTTCCAACCCTGCACTAGACCAGCTTGGGCCTTCCCATGTAATGTCATCTGACCCCCAGCCTGGGGGAACTCTTCCTGCTCTTACCTCCTCTCTCCTTTCTCCTCTTCCTCCCAACAAGTGGGCCTGTTCACCCCCTGTTTCCATTCTAGTTCCTGGACCTATGGGTCCAGGTACCCTTTGTTGTCCCCAGGCCCTGGTTAAGAGGTCATTGTAGTTCAATACATTGTACTTATAACTACGTTTTGTTTGTAGCTTACCATACTTTTGAATTGTACTCACTGTTTATATCCCCTGCGTGGGAATTTCATGGATGTAGCTGCCTATATATTTCAATAAAAATATTATACCAGAAAGTATTGAAATAACAGAATTATGGGATGACTTGCCGCAAGAAACAGGGGCCAATGTGGCTCAAACCCTGTGTATTGCAAACTCTTTCATACCATACCTCCCAACTTCCTGAGAAAAGAAAGAAGGAAACCTTTCTGAATTTAGGCAAAACCCAACATAGGGTGTGTAGACACACCCCTGCCATAGTATGACTGTATAGCATGAAGTACACCAGTACACTAAATGATTGGCTAAATTCTCAAGTATAATTTTTCACCACTACTTCTTTTTTCAAAATTACAGATGCAAAAGGTTGGATAAAAGGTGTTATACAGTATAACACTTCTGGCAGTAAATAGTACATTTTATACTTTAGACCAAAAAGAAGGAGAACAAATTTGATTGCAAAATATTTTAATGGTGTTTTATAAATTACCCAGAAATCACAGGCCATCTTCCACCAATATGCCTTAGCATTTCAGCACAGCTTATCTTTCCTGATAGGTTACAGTATTTTTGTGAATTTTTCCAAGATAGAAAGTGAAGCATTACTGTAAATTATGACCATGGCGCTTCCTTCTAAGGAGGAAAGCTCTCACACTAGGGACGAGGGGGGAAAGGCCATACATTCTTGAAAAGTGGGTGCCATGGTCTTGTGTGAGTAATAGAAAGTCAGCAATATCAGTAAGTATTGCCTAACTGCAAAGTGTAAAATAATCAAAGTTTCAGTTCTTTGAAAATGTACATGTCTATCTGTTGCTCTAGACATTCCTGCAGAATGTATCGTTAACTGGATAAAAATCATGACTCGTGGGACCGCCGACCTTCTGGCACAACAAATATTGGGTTAACAGAAGATTGACCTACATAGTATAATGCATTTAGTGGACAAGACACAAAGCTTGTTTCATACCTCTACAGCTTCATAGTACATGCCCTTTGCTTCATTATCTTGTTTAGCTGACATCAGCCAAGACTTGATTAAGTATTCATAGAAGCTGTCACCAAGTCCTCCAAGAGACACATGATCTATAGTGGGAGAAGTGACACACAATTTGTAGAGAAAGGATGATAAAGAATTTAATCCGACATTTCATTTGTGCGCATGCAAATCTTGATGTTAAGTATCCATGCCAAGCACCTCTTAAATTCCAATTCCTTCTCAGCATTGTCATTTAAAAATTGTCAGTTCATAATTAAGTGTTCTAATACAATGTCTTTTACATGCTAGCTCTGTGATGTTCAAAGAAAATTACATTAGGTTAAGTCTAAAGCTTCTAATTACATCTGACAATTCACTATGGGCTTAGTGAATAGAAAGAGAAGCAAAAGAAAATTTTCCATTTTACAGTTAGTGAAAATAATGAAATGTAAAACATGGTTAGATATTAAAGTGAATCTATAGTCAACTAAACCTCAGCTGACTATAGCAATGAAATGCTGCATACAGTATATGTAAAATTATCTGCAAATGCCCTGAAGGTTGAGTCGGTCTTCTAATCTGGTCATACACCATTTTTTTTCTTCGGCCAACGGCTGAGAAAAGCTAACGAATGCCTCCATCCACCTCATTTGTGTGTCATTGTATTATGACAGGGGAATGCGATGCATTTTCCAACATTTGACAGAAGTCGATCAAATGAGCGGGGACAGCAATATACCGATTGAAATTCAGCAAGTCCTTACTGAACTGGCTGAATTTCAATCAGTGAATGATCAGCTTAAAGTGATTGTAAATGCTTTTTATTTTAAATTAAAATAAGAAAAATGCTATACTTCCAGCACTCCTGGCTCCCCCCCCCCCCGCCCCCCGGCTGACTGCCCCCATAGCAAGCTGCTCGCTATGGGTGCAATTGTGCAAACTCGTTCTGCTCACTGGCTATGATTAACAACAGCAGGAGCCAATGGTTCCCACTGCTGTCTCTGAGCCAGTGGGGAGGGAGAGAACCGAGAGAGCCACTGATCTTGTGCACATCACTGGATCAAGATCAGGCTCAGGTAAGTATAAGGGGAGGGCCTGCATTAATTAAATGTTACATGTTCCACCCTAAATATTGGTGGAACATGAAACATGTTCCAGAAGGTGAACTTATGCTTTAATGTAGAGAAAGGATTAAGTTAAAAAACCTTCTACCTTAAGAACCGCTTTAACCCCTAACCGGCAGGTTGGCTCTCCTGTGCAAATCGCCGTAGCTATGTCAGCCACTTTAAGACCACTAGGGGGCATGCATGCCAGGACGACAGACTTGATGCGCATGTCTGGCGCCCATGATCTCTGTCAGGCACCTGTGATCGCTCCTGAGAGAGACAGAATGAAGATCTGTAAAGGTAAACAGACAGATCTCTGTTTTGCAAGAGGTGAGGACACTGATCTTTTGTTCATACTAAGTATGAACAACAATTGGTCTCCTCCCCCAGGCAGTCCCATTCCCCCACAGTTATAATCACTCCCTAGGACACACATTTAACCCCTTGATCGCCCCCTAGTGTTAACCGCTTCCCTGCCAATGACATTTATACAGTAATCAGTGGGTATTTTTTTAGCTCTGATTGCTGTATAAATGTCAATGGTCGCAAAAAAGTGTCAAAGGTGTCCAATCTGTCCGCCGCAATGTCACAGTCCCAATAAAAATTGCAGGTTGCCGCCATTACTAGTAAAAAAAAATTAATAGTAAAAATGCCATAAATCTATCCCCTATTTTGTAGACGCTATAACTTTTGTGCAAACCAATCAATATACGCTTATTGCAATTTTTTTTCTTCCAAAAATATGTAGAAAAATACATATCGGTATAAACTGAGGAAGAAATTTGTTTATATTATTTTGGGGGATATTTATTATAGCAAAAAGTAAAAAATAATGTTTTTTTTCAAAATTGTCACTCTTTTTTTTGTTTATAGCGCAAAAAATAAAAACCACAGAGATGATCAAATACCACCAAAAGAAAGCTCTATTTGTGGGAAAAAAGGACGCCAATTTTGTTTGGGTACAACGTTGCATGACTGCACAATTGTCAGTTAAAGCAACGCAGTGCCGTATTGCAAAAAATGGCCTGGTCATTAAGGGCGCAAATCCTTCTGGTAACATAAATACCAAAGTTCGTAATTGACCATGCACTCTCCCCCATTCTGCACCTTGTTATTGGTCTGTGATCACAACAATCTTCAACAGAGACCAAGAACCAGATTTTTAGAGTGAAATCGACATCCCTGGATTTCAGGACAACAAAAGTATGTGCAATCACATCTGCAGTGCCTGCATATCATTGATATGTTCAGTTGACTACAGGTATCCTTTGACCACACTATTTACTGGAATACCTTTACTCACTTAGGCCCTGATGTCATCATGACAGGAGCATCTATAATATAGCCAAAGATGCCCACATAGATAAGGGGCACTCCGTCACCCTTACTATTTTTCTGGCAGGACCCTGCATAGTTTCCAGAAAAAAAAATTAATCATCTTTTAATCATTTTCAGACTGTGCTTTGATTTGAATTAACATATCAGCGGTCACTATAGAGGAGGAAGGAATGGTTGGGAAACTGGCTGACTGGTTTCCCAGAAGCCTGCATACCCCACAGCAGGTGTTTCATTTTTTTTTGCAACTTTAGTTCCACTTTAATAAACATCCATAGCCCTTCTTCAAGTTATAGACACCTGTTCCCACTGTGATGAGATCTTAGTTGAGCGACTGCCTTAGTACCACACAGCCTAATTTGAAAATCTTTTCCTTTGGGTCCCACACGTTTATGTTGTATTTTAAAGGTACTCCTATGGAGAAATTGTACTCCATACTCTAGCAGAATACCAACCCATCATAGGATTTAAAGGAGATCATGAAGCACTTGAACAGGAACCAACAGAGAAGATTTTCATATTTTTGGTGCTGTGTGGCACCAAAGAGGTTTGCACAGCCAAGATATCCTCATAGTGTGGACAAGTAAGTCTATAACTCGGAGGACATCTGAGAATGTCCATCATGCTGATGGTTTTGGGCATCATTCAAAAATAAATTCATAACATACAAACTGCAAAGCTTTCCGGTAAAATTTTTGACCAGTGCAAGAATTCTAATATGACATAAGCAAATAAAAAAATGTAATTATGTACATACGCTGAACCCAGCTGCCACTGACAGGGCTGAAATAATTAGGATACAATCCATGTGGTTTTTCTATTTTCTTTAAAGTTTTCCTGATGTTGTTTACCTGCAAGAAATATTGTGTTTGGGAATGGTTTAAATCTGGCAATTAATTACACCTTGTTGAAAAGTAACTGGTACATCTTTACCATAAAGAAGTCTAATTTCTTCAATAATAGACATCGATCAATATAAATATGGCATAAGCATTAAAAACAGGCCAAGTTACCTTCTCAATAAACACTGAATCTCCAGACAGCTCACTGAGTTTCAAGAATTCCAAATGTAAGGTCCCAAATTCTGCTAAAATGCTGCTTCCTGCCGAGGCCCATCCCCAGCTCCAGTTTAATCCACTGAAAGATAGAAGGGCTTATTAATTAAAGCTCAGCTGAAGGAAAAAAAACTGTATTACACAGATCTAATACGCATAAGAAAACTGTTTCACTTGGAAAACTATTTGCAATTCTGTTCATTTAGTCCTGAGATTCACTCAAAGTCGAGCAGATGACATCCTACCGCCCAACTTTTTGAGATGGGATCGAGGGACACATATTAGCAAAAGTATATAGGTGTAGGATACACCCCCTATCACGGGTGTATAATTCTCCTTAACGGAGAATTATTTAAAAAATATTAGTTAAACCCACAAATTCTTTTTTTTTTTTTAACCACTACTATTCCTTTATATTGGATTTTGAAATGTACACATGCAGCAATTTAGAAATTGGATGAAAGGTTTAGCACTGAGATATACTTTTTGAAAGATAAAAAGTAAATTTTATATACAACTATATAGATCAGACCAAAATGAGGGCAAATGAGGAGGAAAGAGGGACAGAGGGACATTGCTCCAAATCAGGGACAGTCCCTCAAAATCAGGGACATTTGGGAGCTATGTGACACCACTTTTTTGTTACAGTTAAAAAACAACAGTGGTGTCATCTCTTCATCCCCAGCTTGCTTAATGGACAGTGAAGGAGAATTTCTCTGTTTACTTTGCTCTCTTTTTATGTCAGCTTGCTTCTTGCCATTACACTTGCCGCTCAATCAACTAGCTTCTAGTCCAGCCCCTCCCTCACCCAGTTTGAGCACTGCATTACAAAAAAAGCAAAGTATACAATATGCCACAACTACATAAATCTCATATAATCTTTAATACATTAATCTAAATTCAAGTCATTTTCAATATTTTTAAATCCTCAGCTTTCATTAAAATAATACCTGTCCTTCAGATCTTTGTTCAGGCCCTTCCTGATATAGGGTGACAATGTCCTATCCCTGCCTCCAATAGTGCTTCTGAAATGTCAGTCTGTCACATGGGTTTTCAAGAAGGCTACAAGTGGCCAAATAAACATACTTTACACGGCCATAGTCCACTATTTTCACCATCAGGAAACCCACCCTGAGAAATGCCATTCATTTATTACTGGCTTGCATGTGTATAGACAAGAAATGGCTACAAAAAAGGCCGCAGGAGATCAGCAGCACCTAGATGCAACTAGGGATGAAAAACGTAAAAACAAGTATTTTATTTTAAAAAATGGCAGTCGGTGTGCTACACTGTGCTTTATAATCCATTCACACAGGGGCAACTTTGGATCTGACTTGAAGTCGTCCCAAGTTGCCTCAAGTCACGCAACATGATAAAAATCAATGTAAGTGAATGAGAGCCGTCTTAATGTACACTACTGAAGTTGCTCCGACTTCAGAAAAGGTTCCTGTACTACTTCAATCCGACTTCTAGGCAACTTGTACCCATTGATTTCAATGGAAGTCACTTCCAAGTCGGATCCCCTGTCTTAACTGAAGCAACTTTCCAGGAAGTAAAAATTGTTTTCTAGGCAAACCCCTCCCTCCCACAGAGCTGATTATTATGTTATTGGCCACTGGCAAAGTCCCCTGTCCTGGAGGCAACTTCAAGTTGCCTTGTAAGTTGCCCCAAGTCGTGCTGTGATTCATACTCAAGTCGTGTCCAAGTTGCCTCCCAAAGTCTCGCTGGAAGTCGTGTTGCTCCTGTGTGAATGGACTCTTAGCAAACTAAATGTCATTCAGTTAGTTACTTTAATAATTTATTAATAAATAGAGAGCTACATTAATGTATGTCTTTTTTAATTTCTGCCTGGAGTTTAGCTTTTAGCTACTAGTCTATGTATGTTTCACATTTTCAGTTACACCAGACCTGATGCGTTTAAAGTGTTACGAAACCCATAACAGTAAAATCATTCTGTATATGCAGTAAAGCATGCTTGTTATACTCACTGTGGAACCTAAGGGGTTAATCCTGCTCATTGTGTAAAATAGCTGTTTGATCCTCTCTTCTCTGATCCTCCCCTTGTTTGACTGTCCTCAATCCACCTTCTGCTAGTACTGAACCTTGGGGGCACTCTGCACATGCTCAGTTCGGTGTGTAGTGCTAGAGAGTTTTTCTTGGGAGGGTGCATGTGATTGACACAGGGCCAATCAGCACTGTCCAGACAGAGGGTCAGGGGTCCTGCAGCCCCATAGGACAGTCAGAGGACAATGAAAACTCCTTCTACAAGCTTTAACCAGTGCTTGGCTGGACACTGATAGTCACAGTCACAAAACTGCTATATACTGCTGATGAGAAGAGGTATTTAGCATTTTATATTTATTAAAATGATTGCATTTCTGTCTGTGTACTGTGGGAGACCAGATAAAGTAATACATGCAGGGTCCTGGGTTTAGTAACACTTTAATTGAAGGGAAAAAAAGTCTAAAGTAAAAAATAATATTATATATTAACATATTTTAAAATAAATTGTACACAGTGTGATAGATTTTCTGTATATAGATGTATAAACATTTTTTCAAGTACAAGAAATTTCTGAAATTTGACACCTGATTGGCTCTGATGAGTCATTAAATGTGGTAGCCCATAAGTAACGCATTATTTTAAGTTTATTGTGAAACATTACAGTGGCCAACTTTTTTAACCGGTTCCCGACCAGCGCACGACGATGTACGTCGACAGAATGGCACGGGCAGGCATATTGGCGTACAGGTACGTCCAATCTTCAATGCCGCCCTGCTATCGGGAGCGCGCCGTCGGGACCCCCGTGAATCCGGTCGCGGGACCCGCGGACTCGATCGCTGCGGGCATCCCCGCGATCGTCTCACGGGATGGCTGAATGGAGGAAATGCCGTGTAAACAGCATTTCTCCATTCTGCCTAGCAACTAGTGATGCTGATCTCTGCTCCATGTGATTGGAGCAGAGATCATTGTTCACTAAATGAAAGCCCAACCCCCCCACAGTTAGTAACACACCCCTAGGAACACTTAACCCCTACACTGCCACCCACTGGTTAACCCCTTCATTGCCAGTGTCATTTACCCAGGAATCACTGCATTTATATAGCAGTGATTACTGTATAAATGACAATGGTCCCAAAAATGTGTCAAAAATGTCCGATGGGTCCCCCACAATGTCGCAGTCACAATAAAAATCACTGATCGCCGCTATTACTAGTAAAAAAAAATAATAAAAAAATTATTAATAAAAATGCTATAAAACTATCCCTATTTTGTAAACGCTATAACTTTTGCGCAAACCAATCAATAATCGCTTATTTCCGATTCTTTTACCAAAAATATGTAGAAGAATACGTATCGGCCTAAACTGAGGGAAAAAAATGTTTTTTTATATATTTTTGGGGGATATTTATTATAACAAAAAGTAAAAAATAATGCGTTTTTTTCACAATTGTCGCTCTATTTTTGTTTATAGCGCAAAAAATAAAAACCGCAGGGGTGATCAAATACCACAAAAAGAAAGCTCTATTTGTGGGAAAGAAAGGACGTCAATTTTGTTTGGGAGCCACGTCGCATGACCACGCAATTGTCAGTTAAAGCGACGCAGTACCAAATCGCAAAAAGTGGTCTGGTCTTTGACCAGCAAAATGGTCCGGTCTGTAAGTGGTTAAACAACCTTTTCTCTGGCCAAAATATACAGAAACCACTGCCAAATATGAACCAACTTATAAACAACTCAAAAGGTACATAATAGTGAAGTAAAACTCTTCTTCCGCCTTTCCCCAATTACTTATTTCCCCCACGGGGCACTGCTGTTTTGCCTCTCACTTCACATACAGAGGTGAAGCCAGACTTTCAATGACCACATGCACATCAGACACCTCTGGCCTTCCTTCACCCTATTTTGTTCTGGAGCAAAATAATCTAGTTCGGGGACTCTCATTCTCGAATATATATACACACACACAGGTATATATTTTTTTCCTTTAATAAGGTTAGAATTAAAAAAACAAAATGTTAAAAATTATTTTCTTTTTAAATCAAATATCTAAGAAATATTGCCAGTGTGCAGGGTGTGCGATCCACACAGGTCCCCAGTGTGCCCTGTCACACTCTGCCTACATGGAGAAACAAAAATGCAATGAAAGCACATTCCTACTGAGTCCATGAAGTGTGTACACAGCCGGCAGCTTTTGGGACTTTTTTTTTTTTTTTACACACAGGCGGTGGCCAATGCCTGGTTAAAAGATCCAGCCACCGCCGCCCACAGTCACTAAAACGCTGGCCGCTGGTGGAGTGATCTGCAGCCACGCACTCCAGGGCCGGGACAAGGGGTGGGGCACCAAGGCGAGAGGGGCACCTGGCTTCCCTGGGTGCAGTGAGCTGGGAGGGCGACAGTGGGCTGCTACACTGTTGGCAATCGCTAGCACCAAGTACTCTTGGTGTCTCTGATTCTCCAGTGCAGCGATTGCTGGCACTGTAGCAATCAGTATCTCTTCCAGCCCTCTTCTTAACAGTAGTGTCAGAGCGCCAAGGGAAGTTTCCTGTAGGTTCCTCTTATGTGTAATCTGACCGAACAGTAGAAGGAGGGATTAAGAGCATTTTTTTGCTGAGGGGAATTTGGAGATGAGAGAATTTCTATTGGGGGGGGGGGGGGGGGAGTAAGAAATGTACAGTGTTTGTGCTGGGAGGTGGATTTGGAGATGAGAGCATTTCTATTGGGGGGGGGGGGGGTAGGATATGTATGGTGTTTGTGCTGGGAGGGGGATTTGGGGTGGGGTAAGAGAATTTGTGTAAGAGGGAGCAGTTCAGGAGATTTATACTGGAAGGGGGGATATGGGGGAAGGATTTATGCTGGGGGGGTGGAGGCAAAAGTTGGTGCTGAAGGGGGGATTTGTGCTAGAAGGGGGGTATATGGCGGTGAGGATTTGTGCTGGGGGGTACTTTTTCACTGCATGGGGGGCCACTTTTGATCTTTTATTTCATGATACACCCCTGAATATTGCATTAATGTTTTGTACTCTCTTTTCTAGCTAGTAGGTAAAGCTCAGTTTCCCATCATGTATACGTGTCTATAATTTTTTGCTAAGTTGAAAAAAAAATCCTCATGGTTACAGAGCTCAACAGTGCAAGCTAAATTTTACACATGAAGAGAATAAAACAGAGGAATATCAGATCCCATTTCCTTCCTTCCTGTTCAACCAAATACATTTATTTTTATTTTTTTAATACTTTGTATAAAGTTTTGCATTTAGGCAGGTGTACATCTGAGCATTGAGATAATACAATTCATGTACAGAGAGATTTGTCACAATTGTCACAATCAGTTAAAAATTACCAATATGGCTGTATTTTGGGAGACCCATGTGAAATCTGACCTGCACAGATTATGACATTTTTGGACCCAGGGCTTAGATTGGAATATATTCGGACTAATAGACTGGATAAAAACTAAAAATTGAGTTAAAACATTTTAAAGCATATAAACTTAAACAAAAAAATAATAAAAAATTACGATATAATTGTCCCCAAACATTTAAATTTTCTTTGGGTATAAATCAATTTTCTTTCTCAGGCTTTCTTTTTTCTATTTTCATCTGGTGATCCAGACAGCAAGTCTGTTGTACTTCAAAAGAACAAGTGCTCTTTCACATGTCTTAGTTTACAAGGATGAAACAAACCATTTAACACTGGCAGGGATGTTTACAATAATCAGCTTTTGTTTATTCCTGTAAACCTTCGTGCCAAAAGGAAAAAACTGTTTGCTGTAATTGATTAAAAAGTATGAGCTGGAGTTTGGCTTCAGTGTGTTGGTGTATTTAAATCTGCTAGTACATTTAACACTACCACCCCCCAGACTGGCAATGCTGCTGCCTGCTGTGCCTTCTGTGCTCCATCCAGAGGGTAGGCACTCTAATACAGATGGCGTGATCCTGGCCAGATCACCAGGTGAATAAAGAGTGAAAAAAGAAAACAAATGCCGCCACCACATGTAAGGATTGGTAAGTTGCAATATAATAAATTTTTGGTTTTGCATTTATTACCGATTTAAGATGTTAGCTGATGTGATCTCTTGTAGGTTGTATTACTAAAGGAATAGAGCATATTTTAAAAGTGTATTTTCACATATGTTAGAGAGTTCGGTGAAACAAATTGAAACTTCACCTCATTCAGTAAACTATGTGAATTTTTCTTTGCAAAATAAATTTTAACTTAGCTTAGTCAATGAGGTAAGGTCATGTTGACTTCATTTTTCCAATCATGGGTGAACAAAAATCCTGTTTCTTATGTTTATTGCAGATATGATACCCATACAGAATAAGCGGATAGTTATAAATATATCAAAATGGGCCAGCATGTGCCTTGCGGCAATAAGCAATCAGAGTACACAAGAACAGCACATATGAGCAAACAAGCCTGTGTCTTGTATACCTCCCCCAACGATACAATGACTAAAAAGGATATAACACAGTGCATAGGGATGGTTAGTCATTTCCCTGAGCAACATTCGGTCCCTGATGGGAATATGAATTATTGAAGGGGAGATCAGATGTACTCCAACTCTCCCAAATTTATATTTATATGGACAGTTTCTGTTTGTGTATATTATCTTTTCATATGAAATGATCTGATTGACCAATGCAATCCACCGGCCCGGTATTGGTAAGCTAATAGCCACCACTGTGTGCCTGATGGTAAAGATGTAATTCACAGTTGAAGACTATGCTACATACAATAAGTGGCATCCTCTTCTAAAGGTTTGTAACAAAGAGTTAAATTCCTTGTTACATTTATTTATTGGCAGGTTTATATGTTTACCCTTTTAGATTTGTGGATGTAGTGCTATAATTAAAACAAGTAGTATGGTAATAAAAGAAATGTACTTCAATTCAATCCAGGGAGCTCCTTAACTTCTGCAAACATCAGGAAGTCTTGGAGTCGGCAATCTACACAAGGTTCTAGGCACATTCACTAATCTGTCCTAGACGAGGCTCTGAGGTAGACTTCTTTGTTCTCTTGTATATACAGTATGTGGAACTTATTGAAGGGGCCCCCAAATTAAACTTCTTAGAACCAGGTCAGTCTGGTTATAACGGTTTTAAGGTAAGGAATGGGTGCTTAAATAAAGGGCATGGAAAAATTTACTTTACAGGCACCAATTGTAGAAAAATATAAAGTACATTTTATTATACATATATTACCTAAAAAACATTTAACCATTCGCCTACCAGCCACTTAAAGCCCCCCCCCCCCCTGCCCAAGCCATTTTTCAGCTTTCTGCGCTGTATACTTCCCTGCTCGGTGTTATGGAATTGCACAGGGTGGCCGCGAACCTTCTCTTCTCAAGTCCACTGCTGCTGCTCCTGGCCCCTCCTCTCTTTCCAATGCCCCCACGGGACACAGACAGCAGGACTCGGACCAGCCCCCCGCACCCTCGTTACTTGCTTTAATTGATAGCACTGAGAGCCAATGGCTCCTGGTGCCCCAGCAAAGTCAGAGAGACCCAGAAGTGAGGGGAGAGAAGATCTGCAGACGTATACAGCACTAGATCGAATGAAGGGCTTAGGAAAGTAGAAGGGGAGGTAAGGCGGGATGCTGATGCCTAAACATTCTTTACCCTAATACAACAAATGCATTAAGGTAAAAAAATGTTTAGGCTTTAGAACCACTTTAACTAATTTCATTCTCGGAGTACCTTATGCTCCTAAAACCATAGCAACTAAGGAGAGGAAAATTACACAGGATCCAAAGAGGAAAGGGAAGGACACATATTTCTTTGAAGGTAACCACATGGCAAATTTCTTGCTGTCATTAGAGCTAATGGGTTGCCACATAGCTATTTGTATATTACTTCTATGGCTTGCCGATTTCTTTCATCTTTCTGTCTACTTCGTGTAAACTCCGATTATAACTTTCTTTCATTGCCTCTCTCTCTGTTTCTGCTGGTGGCTCACTGATATTTGGCATTACTGCTTATTATCCTTGTTACAATTTGTGTTTTTGTGTATGCTGAAAAATCTGCAGTAATTACACAGACACATCTGAAAATAGTCACTCTAGGAAGGAAGTCTGCGGCTTCTGAAACTAATGAGGTGTTGTCACAAAACTAAGCTGATGAGATGTCACAAAACTTGTGCATGCAGAACATCATTGTCAGATCAGCCTGCGTTAGGAACATTGTGCAATGGTAGATTTACTTAGAGCAATTCTGAATCCGAATGTGAAACAGTATCTACAAAAAGTGTTTTATGACTTCAGTATAAACAGTTTTGGGGCACTAAATTATTTCTTAACGTTTAAAAATGTTTAAAACAATATTTGATGCACTTTGTTTTTGCTATTTGTATACATTTTATTTACAGATAAACATTAAGTGCAGGGCGCACCCAAAAACACATTGTTTTCTAAAGAAAGAACACAGAAGCTGTTTGCCTTCAAACAATCTTTCTTGACATGCACCCAATCTGAAAAGAGCAGACGGGGAGGGAGAGTAAAGCGAATTAACTACTCCCAACTCATACATTTGTGTGTGTACATTGCAGCTATTGAGCTCTATAAACAACATTTGTTATACAAAAAAGATAAGAATAGATGGGTAACTGAAAAGAAGCCTATAACTCATCATAAACATGATTACTATGCAATATTTCATATTTTTACAAACTTTCAATTACAATTTTTATTTCTAGTCTGTTTCTGAACTGGAATTAGACCACACAGAAGCGAAATGTAAAATAATCCACCTAGGCCAAATAAGCACATGCATATTGTAGCACTGTTTACGGAAGCTAGTTAATGAAAGATAACTAAATTGTAAGTTACACAGACAAACCTCAAAATACAATCCCGAAGGTTTAACCAAATGACTACTGAAAGTTTGAAGTGTTGAATAGTAAGAAACGAACTTTGCGTAATCTCGTCATACCCTGTATGAATTTCAGTTCCTAAAGCCTAGCACACACTGTGAGATTATCGGACAAATAATCTTCAATTTTTTTTCCATGCTAGCCTCCATATTGAAAATCAAGAGGTTACTAAAGTAAGAAAATTCTCGTACGACAGAATACAAATTTGGAAGTGATGTCATGTGTTGTAGTGCATTTGTATTGTATTTTCAGACGAAAACTGTACTAATTAAACGAAAATCTTATGATCTGGTATCGGGAAAAAATTTAGTATTTGTCCCTTCGGAAAATTTCAGACGGAAGCTGTGTACTAAAGATCAGATTATCGGTCTATCGATCGATTCGAAAGTGGTATTTTCCATACGATTTTCTAATGGTGTGTACGGGCCTTAAGGAATCAGGCAAAATTAGCTCAGTGGGTGGCCCTTTTGGCCTTCTCCTGTCAGACATCCCTCAAATGAAAAAATGTAGGAATATTTGGCAAAAAGCAACTGCATTCAATCAGATGCAGCAACAGTTTTCATGTATTTTCAGGTAGTTTTGGGGGTGTCAGGGTAGTTTTTGGGCAATACAATAGGCACAGTGGGAGCTCCTTCCATCTCCACTCTGTAGTGTGGATGGAGGAATCTCTGGCTGAACTATCAGTATATAACCAGAATTAGAGAGGAAAGGAAAGCTTTTTTTTTTCCATTGTATATGGTTGTACTTAGTATTTACTGTTTTTAATTGGTATATATTATTGTTTCCTTCAATAATCAGGGGTTTAAAAAGGGATTGTGACTGGAAATAAATGTACCACAATATGAGTGCTTTAAAGTGATTGTAAAGTCTTGATTTTTTCCTATAAAAACAATAAACATATACTTACCTGCTCTGTTGCAGTGGATTTGCACAGAGCAGCCCAGATCCTCCTCTTCTCGGGTTCCTCTTCTGTGATCCTGGCCCCTCCCTCCTGTTCACTGCTCCCACAGCAAGCAGCTTTCTATGGGGGCACCAGAGCTGAGTGACAGCTCCCTGTGTCCATCTAGACATAAAGCCCGAACTGGCTCCGCACCCTCTCTTCCCCTGATTGGCTAGCTGACAGAAATGGAAGCCAATGGCTCCACTGCTGTGTTTCAGCCAATCAGGAAGGAGAATCTTGCATGGCTGAGACACTCGTGGACATTGCTGGACAGAGAGGGACCTCAGGTAAGTGTTAGTGTGGCTGCTGCACACAGAAGGCTTTTCATCTTACTGCATAGAATGCATTAAGATTAAAAAAACTCCTGCCTTTACAACCACTTTAAGACAAGGGGTTGACACTGGTTATCATGTAGGAGAGTAACCTGCAAACGCACCAGTGCCTAAAAAAAAAGACAGGCTCAAGTCATTAAGCTATGATAGCCTTTATTTGTTCATTATTTATTCATCATTTTTGAGCAATGAGAGCTAATAGAAACTGAAAAAAACAGTCAGGTTCAAAATGATCATCATACCAAAAAACACATACTTCATAGCTTAGTAATATGAGCATAATGCACATTCATTCGCCCCTCTGTTTTTCACACACAGGCACAAGAGACTGTTGTAGGAAAGAGAGGAAATGAAAAAGAAGAGCAGGAGGGCGCATGCGCGGAGCTGAGCCGAGCGTTAATGCCGGCTTAGAGCTCCGTATCCCGCGGGACAAACAAACCAAATATCGGCGGAGGTAACCTATCCTTCCGCACCTATATATTACCTTTCAGTGCTCACAACACCCTACGTCATATTGAAGCCATTCTGGGTTGTCTAAAGAAGCACATGAAGCCGAAATCAGGCAAAAAAGCGCCGCCTCACAATCACTGCAGCATGGCACAGAAGCCTTCCTCCTCTGAGGTGAGATGCAGGGAGGACAAATAGCCAGCCCCTTCTGCTACATCACTCAGTGATGATTTTACATTAATGGCACACAGTCTCTCTAATTCCCTTTCTAATAAAAATGTGGTAGAATTGGAGAACATTGAAATTTCTTCACATAAGGACTTGTCTCCTCCTGTAACACTGAAACAAATGGAAAACCTGCTTCAAAAATCACTAAAATCTACCGCAGACCTTATCACTACAAACCTTACTAAGGAAATTAGAGAATTAGGCCAGCGCACATCTGCACTTGAAATTAGAGTAGAAGATTTGGAGAATAATACATCAAACTTTGCCTCAGAAATTGATATTCTTAAAGAGGAAAATGACATATTACAATCCAAATTGGAGGACTTTGAAAATCGGGCAAGACACTCTAATATACGCAACAGAGGAATCCCCGAATCAGTGACTGACTTTGACTGACTATGATAGCACTTTTTCAAGAATTGCAACCAGCTATACCGCTAGAACGTCTTGAGATGGACAGGGTTCATAGAGCCCCAACACCGAAAAAAACAGATGATCCACCCGCAACATTATCGCAAAATTACATTTCTACCATGCTAAGGAACAATTGCTAAGTACAGCAAGAAACAAAGACTCCCTAATTTTCCAAGGACATAATTGTCAATTATTCATAGATCTTTCACAAATAACAATCAACAAAAGAAGATCTCTGAAACCACTTCTTCAAATACTACAACGCCATCATTTACCAATGGGGCTTTCCTTTCTCTATGCGTTTCACTTTTCAAAGTCGCAAATACCCTTGTCCAGGACTGCCAAGGACTTGCAAAGTACCTTACAGAATTTAGGGCTGGTAAATAAAAACAGAGACTTTGCCGACATACGCCAAAAATCGTCCTCCTCTGCTGGCAATTCTTCTTCTGCTTCCAGGAATGATGAAGATCACAGTCCGTATAAAAGAAGTCACATACAATCTCCAGTTCCGGATCTGGCTGATTCTATGGATTGATAAATAACTTATACCGAGGCTACTCTTTCACTTTTCCACTTTTCTTTTCTTTGGCTGGCCTCTTCCGAGATTTTTTGACCTCCAGCCAATGTTTACATCATACAATTACTTGAAATAAGTCACTTTTGACTCGGGCACCTTTTTTGTTGCCTCAAAATTTTGCTCTTTGTTTGTAAAACTAAAAAGTATATGATTGGCTCTCCATGTTCTGCAGGGATGTTCCTTGCGCCCTCTCTTGCTACCCTCAGCTAGTCAGTATTTAACGGGCAGTTGACAGTGGCTCATGTACCCTTGGAGGGAGATATTTTCTCCCCTCAATTGATATGTTAGAAATATATATATGTTATGCTATATTTTCATGATGAATGCAAATCGCATTTTCTTTCTTAGTTTGTTTTACTTTTTTACTTTTTCTTACCTTTCCCCCTATACTCTGGAGACAAATAATTTCCTACATGATCCTTGCTTTAAATTAAACATAAACATAGATACATTTCCTTCAATTCCATGGCTCCATTAAATATGCTATCCTTGAATACGCAGGGATTTAACATCCCACACAAATGCACTAAAGCCTTTCGTACATTTTCATCCAAAAAAGCACATATAGTATGTTTTCAAGAGACCCATTTTACTACACAATCTACTCCCAAATTCTTCAGTAAAGCCTACCCACAAGTATTTATGGCCTCGGCCTCCACAAAACATTGTGGTGTGCTTATAGCCTTCCATCGTACTACCCCATTTTCACTAATGAAAGAAATTAAAGATCCAGAAGGCTGATATCTGATTCTTAAAGGGCATTTACTTGATACCGCTATCACTATTATATCATATTATACCCCCAACAAAAATCCTAACTCTTTTCTCTCCAATTTACTAAAATTTTTATCTCATATATCTCTACCTGCATTATCTAAACACAACTGGAAATGTTGGAGGAATCTGTGTCTATTATAGAGGTATCTGAAGTTATTAAAAATCTGAAACTGAATAAGAGGCTGGGTCCTGATGGATTTTCTGCTCTTTACTACAAAACATTCGCAGATATCTTATCACCAGTTTTGACAAATACTTTCAATTCCCTCTTGGAAGGTCATTCTTTTAGGAGAGAAACCCTGACCGCAATCATTTGTATGCTCCCGAAATCACATACAGACGATTAAATTTGGTCTAATTAGCGCCCTATTTCTTTATTAAATTTGGACATAAAAATTTTAGCCAAAATTCTAGCTAATAGATTAACCACTTCAGCTCCGGACCAATAAATACCTTAAGGACCAGAGGTCTTTTTGCAATTTCGCACTGCGCTGCTTTAACTGGTAATTGCGCGGTCATGCAATATTGCACCCAAACGAAATTTGCGTCCTTTTCTTCCCACAAATAGAGCTTTCTTTTGATGGTATTTGATTGCCTCTGCGATTTTTTTTTTTTGCGATATAAATGGAAAAAGAGCGAAAATTTTGAAAAAAAAAGATATTTTCTTCTTTTTGTTATAAGAAAAATCGAATAAACTAAATTTTAGTCATACATTGAGGGCAAAATTTATTCAGCCACATGTCTTTAGTAAAAAAAATGTCAATAAGCGTATATTTTTTGGTTTGCGCAAAAGTTATAGCGTCTACAAACTAGAGTACATTTTCTGGAATTTACACAGCTTTTAATTTATGACTGCCGATCTCATTTCTTGAGGTGCTAAAATGGCAGGGCAGTACAAATCCCCCACAAATGACCCCATTTTGGAAAGTAGACACCCCAAGGAAATTGCTGATGGGTATGTTGAGCCCATTGAATATTTATTTTTTTTGTCCTAAGGGATTGAATAATGACAAAAAAAAAAAAATGATATATTGCTCACACATGCCATGGTTATATGTGGAATTGCACCCCAAAATATATTCCGCTACTTCTCCCGAGTATGGGGATACCACATGTGTGGGACTTTTTGGGAGTCTAGTCGCGCACGGCACCCCGAAAACCAATCACCACCTTCAAGATTTCTAAGGGTGCAAATTTTTGATTTAACTCCTCACTACCTATCACAGTTTCGAAGGCCATAAAATGCCAAAATAGCACAAAACCGCCCAAAATGACCCCATTTTGGAAAGTAGACACCCCAAGCTATTTACTGAGAGGCATGTTGAGTCCATGGAATATTTTATATTTTGCCACAAGTTGCGGGAATATTACAAACTTTTTTTTTTTTGCACCAAGTTGTCACTAAATGATATATTGCTCACACATGCTATGGGCAGAAGTCAAATTACACCCCAAAATAAATTCTGCTGCTTCTCCCGAGTACGGGGATACCACATGTGGGGGACTTTTTGGGAGCCTAGCCACGTACGGGACCCCGAAAACCAAGCACTGCCTTCCGGATTTGAATATAAAATGCTACCAAAAAACCTGTTAGCGATGGCAGGGATCAGGCCTGACTCTGCGATCGCTGCAGTTATGTGTTTAGTGTTTTGTAAGTGACAGTTATCGATCGATACTGCACTTGGGTGGGCTGGGCAGAGGGGCAAAACGCAGGTGCCAGCAGGTATTTGGGCTGATCCCGCTAACAATGCGTTTTTTTGGAACCCTAAACTGCTGGGGACGCTAGTATAGATCTGATCAGATCAGATATTGATCTGTTCAGATTCTATACCACTACGGGAGGTGTATGCTTTGCGTGTGGGTGTTAGCGGTACTGGCACTAACCTAGCGCTGCCTGGGGCGATGCAGACCCTGACCCTAAAACCTAATTGATATCACCCGCCGGGTGATCAGGGGGTTAAACCTTTATTGGGTAATAAATGGTGGGTGCCCTGATGTTATAAAAAACAAACTAACCAGAGTCACCCGTAACACTTATACGGTGATCAGTGGTGAAAGGGTTAACTAGGAGCAATCAGGGGGTTCAAATTTTTATTAGGTAGTATATGGGGGTCCCTGGCGCTATATAAAAACCTGACGGGGAACCTAAATAACTAACTGGCTAACCAGCGTCACCAGTGACACTTATACTGTGATCGCTGGTGAAAGGGGGTGAAAGGGTTAACTAGCAGCAATCAGGGGGTTAAAACCATTATTGGGTAGTATATCGGGGTACCTAGCGCTATAAAAACCTGGCGGTGAACCTAAAAAAATAACTAGCTACCTAGCGACACTAGCGACACTGATGCAGCGTTCAGAAAAATTATCGTTTAGTGACACTGGCAAAAGGGGGTGAAAGGGTTAACTAGCGGAAATCAGGGGGTTAAAACCATTATTGGGTAGTATATCGGGGTACCTAGCGCTATAAAAACCTGGCGGTGAACCTAAAAAAATAACTAGCTACCTAGCGACTGTAGCGACACTAATGCAGCGATCAGAAAAACGATCGCTTAGTGACACTGGCAAAAGGGGGTGAAAGGGTTAACTAGCGGCAATCAGGGGGTTAAAACCATTATTGGGTAGTGTATCGGGGTACCTAGCGATATAAAAACCTGGCGGTGAACCTAAAAAAATAACTAGCTACCTAGCGACACATGCAGCGATCAGAAAAATTATCGCTTAGTGACACTGGCAAAAGGGGGTGAAAGGGTTAACTCTAGGGGCAATCAGGGGGTTAAATCTTTATTGGGGGGTGATAGGGGGCTACCCTGGACCTAACACTAACTGTCCTGACAGTTTTTACTGTCACAACTGACACTGAATGCATTGATCAGTAAAGAAATGATCAATGCAATCAGTGACACTGTGACTGGGGGGGGAGGGGGGGCGGGGGGGATCGGGGGGCGATCGGGGGGGGGATTTGTGTGCCTGTGTGTACCTACATGTCAGTGTAGTGTTGGTGCACACTTACTTTTACTCTTCTCCTCGTAGTCCGGTCAAAAAGACCGCCCCGAGGAGAATGACATCACTTCCTCCTTCCTGTGTAAACAATACACAGGGGAGGAAGCTTCTCATTGGCCAGGAGCGATCCAGAGGGGGTGGCCGAAAACCAACGGCCATCCCCTCATCACGGAGCGCTCCTGGACCGAATCGGACCGCCGTAACCAGCGGGAGGGGGTCCGATCGGACCCCCCACCCGCTGGAAGGCAATCACGTAGATGTACGTGATTGTGCCTGCCTGTGCCATTGTGCTGACGTACATTGGCAATACGGCGGTCCTGAAGTGGTTAAACAGAATTATAGCCAACCTTATACACCGCGACCAAGTAGGTTTCATCCCAATTCGACAAGCTGGAGATAACATCAGACATGCAAGACTTTTGTCACATGCCGCTAAAACACGTCGTATTCCCACTTGTTTTCTCTCTTTAGACATTATGAAAGCATTTGACACGATATCATGGTCATATATGAACTATACCCTCACCAAATGGGGCTTCGGCCCTCATTTTTTACAATGGATTTCTGCATTATATCATGACCCCAAAGCCTATATCAAATATGCAGGGTAGAAATCGGATGAGTTTAATATACAGAGGAGGACACGTCAAGGATGCCCACTCTCACCATTACTATTCGCACTACTCATTGAACCCCTAGCACAAAGAATTAGGATGGAACCTACTATAACTGGTATTGAATTGGGCGGCTTTCACCACAAAATATGCTTATTCGCGGACGATATTCTCCTTTTTTTATCCTCACCACATGTTTCTGCCCCAAACCTTATGCTTGTACTACATGAATTTTCACTCATCTCAGGCCTTAAAGTTAATGCCCAAAAATCTTTAACGTTAAACATCTCGCTCGACGAAAAAGATAAACAGTCTTTACAAAATTCACTTCCCTTTAAGTGGGTAGACCATAGCCTTCCATATTTGGGTGTCCAACTTACTTCTAATCCCTCAAATTTATTTGCAGCTAATTACCCAGCTCTATTGAAAAATATTACAACTTCGTTATCTAATTGGTCATCACTATCGATATCATGGTTCGGAAAAGTTAACATTATAAAAATGTCTATTCTTCCGAAATTTTTATATTTATTCAGAACACTCCCAATTCATATTCCTGCTTATTTTCTTAGACTGATTCAACAAAAAGTAACACAATTTACTTTGGGGAAAATAAAACGTAGGCTGCACAAAAAAACACTTGTTCTCCCTAAATCCATGGGTGGTGGGATTTCCAGATTTTACTACATATTATAAAGCAGCTCAACTATCTCAATTAACGAAATATCATTTGACTACAGAAATTTCTATATGGGTATCCATTGAACACTATGATCCCCTCCCTATAAACAATATATTATAGTTACAACCTGCAGATCATAAATCTAATCCCATTTCTAAGCATTCTCTATTTATCTGGGATAGGCATAGCGTCTCATATGGTTTACAATCCTCACATAACCTGCTACTATGTTTTCACAAAAATCCAGCCTTTTACCCAGCCTGGACATTTCTCAAAACTTTTAAAGCTTGGTCTAAGGCTGGTATTATTTATCTATATATATTATAACTTCACCTACCTCAATAAGACCTTTCCTAGAACTATGTGAGGTATATAGGCTTCCTCAATCTGAAATATTCAGATAACTTCAAATCAACATTTTTTATACTCAATTCAAGTGTAAACCTACACACCATTTCTCAATTTGAAAGGTTTTGCCTCAAAGAACCACATGCTAAAGGTCGTATTTCATCCATCTATACTCAATTGATCACTAAATCAAATACTATTTTACCTACATATGTTGCTAAGTGGGAAAAAGATCTGGATTGTACGATTGATTCTAAAACTTGGTCTAACATATGGTCTAACACCAAATCTTCCTCTACAAATATATTGGCAATTGAGACATCGTATAAAGTTCTCACATAATGGTATTTGGTTCCTGCAAGAATTGCCAAATTCATAACAGACAATGCTGGCCTCTGTTTTCGCGGCTGTCCGGAACAAGGCACATATATGCACATTTGGTGGCAGCGCCCAATCGTGCAAACATTTTGGAAAAAGGTCTTTTTGATAATCTCAAAATTATTTAACTGTTCAATTTTACCAGACCCAATATTAGCTCTTCTTAATTTAAAACCAGCCCCTCTTACTCAGAAACAATTTAAATTATTTCTCACATTCCTGATAGCCGCAAAACAGACTATAGCTAATGCGTGGAAAACATCTGTCGTGAATATTGCAGAAACCAAACTTGAAATGAATCAATCCTTCATTCATGTTAAAATGGATGCTATTGATAATAATCATTTGACAAAGTTTGACATCACATGGAAGCCCTGGATTAATTACTATATGTCAGATATTTTTGATAATCGAGTACTCTTGTCATGGTGATTAAGATTCTCTATAGGATTACAACATTAGTAGGTATATAAAAATCACAACTCCGGAGTTCTGCCCCCTTCCCCTCCCATTTGCCTTTATGTCCTTTTATAATTTTTTCTTTCCTTGAACTCTCAAAACAATTACGGTAACTTTTTCACAACCATTCTTTCCTTATGATACAATATCTATTATAAGCATATATTTGAAGTTACGGTCAAGATTTTGATAATTACATACCCCCAATTAGATTTATTTATATCTACTTTGGTTTAGAAAGTTTCTAAAATAAAGCTTTTGAACGAGAAAAAGAAGAACAGAACAGCAGTTGTTAAAAGAAAGAGAAAAGGAAGTTCAGGGAGTGTTTAAGGGACACTGAGATAGTCGAGGATCTGTCCTGGACCTCACCTGCAGGAATATGTCTGCATGCCCACAGGTAGTGATGGCCGAACGGTTCGCCCGGCGGTCGTTTCGCGGCGAATTTCCGACTTTCGCCGTCCGCGGGTTCGAACGCCTTTTTCCGTCGTTCGCCCCGGCGGACTTACGTGTTTAATGTATACAAGAACTTTAACCTTTCGTGACACGTTTATCATGTGTTACAGGACAACCAATTGAGACATGACAGCTCATGGACACTTGGACATTCCCCCTAACCTATAAATACACCCGATCCGGTGGCCATTTTACATTCTTTCTTCTGTCACTGTAGGGAAAGGATCCTGTGTGGAGTAGGGACAGAGAAAACGCTAGCTATTTGGTACACAAAAGTTCTTTTCAGGACTGGTATAGGTGTTAGGTCAGCAGCCTGAGTTTCTTTTGTCAGTTTAGATAAAGGGACAGAGCGCTGTATGCTGCTATTTTAGGGACAGCTCAGCCAGATTAGTCTTTCTTCATCATCATCATCATCATTAGCTGTTACTATCAGGTCCACAAAAGAGCTGTTCCAGCTAATCGTTCCAGCCTACTCTTTTTTGCCAATTTGTATAGGGACAGGCAGGAAGCAGTGTGTCAGGCAGTGAGGATAATTTTAAAGACTTGCTGTTACTATTAGTTCCACAAAGGTTCTTTTCAGGACTGGTATCAGTGGTACGGTAATAGGCTTGTACACGTATAATATTCTTTCTTCCAAATATAGAAAGAATATTATACTTGACTGCTGCCCTTCTGCTGCAGTCTGCTAATCATTCACAACTCACTTGTTCCACAAAGCTCTTTATCAGGACTGGTAACTTGGTCTGTCTAGGGTGCTACGGTACATAGGCTTGGGTGCGGTACAGTCTGCTGTTCTGTAAGGACCGCTATCGGTCCACAATACATAGGGTTGCCGTGCACTACTGCTGACCGCTGCCCTATACTGCAGCAGTCCTTCATTGGTATAGGGACTGACGTACAGTCTGCTAATCACTAACACACAACCTGCTTGGTCCACAAAAGTTCTTATAAGGACTGGTAACTTGGTATAGGGTGCTACGGTACATAGGCCTGAGTGCGTTACAGTCTGCTGTTCTGTAAGGACCGCTATCGGTCCACAATACATAGGGTTGCCGTGCACTACTGCTGACCGCTGCCCTATACTGCAGCAGTCCTTCAGCGGTATAGGGACTGACGCACAGTCTGCTAAACACTAACACACAACCTGCTTGGTCCACAAAAGTTTTTATAAGGACTGGTAACTTGGTATAGGGTGCTACGGTACATAGGCCTGAGTGCAGTACAGTCTGCTGTTCTGTAAGGACCGCTATCGGTCCACAATACATAGGGTTGCCGTGCACTACTGCTGACCGCTGCCCTATACTGCAGCAGTCCTTCATTGGTATAGGGACTGACGTACAGTCTGCTAATCACTAACACACAACCTGCTTGGTCCACAAAAGTTCTTATAAGGACTGGTAACTTGGTATAGGGTGCTACGGTACATAGGCCTGAGTGCGTTACAGTCTGCTGTTCTGTAAGGACCGCTATCGGTCCACAATACATAGGGTTGCCGTGCACTACTGCTGACCGCTGCCCTATACTGCAGCAGTCCTTCAGCGGTATAGGGACTGACGCACAGTCTGCTAAACACTAACACACAACCTGCTTGGTCCACAAAAGTTCTTATAAGGACTGGTAACTTGGTATAGGGTGCTACGGTACATAGGCCTGAGTGCAGTACAGTCTGCTGTTCTGTAAGGACCGCTATCGGTCCACAATACATAGGGTTGCCGTGCACTACTGCTGACCGCTGCCCTATACTGCAGCAGTCCTTCATTGGTATAGGGACTGACGTACAGTCTGCTAATCACTAACACACAACCTGCTTGTTCCACAAAAGTTCTTATAAGGACTGGTAACTTGGTATAGGGTGCTACGGTACATAGGCTTGAGTGCGGTACAGTCTGCTGTTCTGTAAGGACCGCTATCGGTCCACAATAGATAGGGTTGACGTGCACCACTGCTGACCGCTGCCCTATACTGCAGCAGTCCTTCAGCGGTATAGGGACTGACGTACAGTCTGCTAAACACTAATACACAACCTGCTTGGTCCACAAAAGTTCTTATAAGGACTGGTAACTTGGTATAGGGTGCTACGGTACATAGGCTTGAGTGCGGTACAGTCTGCTGTTCTGTAAGGACCGCTATCGGTCCACAATAGATAGGGTTGACGTGCACCACTGCTGACCGCTGCCCTATACTGCAGCAGTCCTTCAGCGGTATAGGGACTGACGCACAGTCTGCTAAACACTAACACACAACCTGCTTGGTCCACAAAAGTTTTTATAAGGACTGGTAACTTGGTATAGGGTGCTACGGTACATAGGCCTGAGTGCGTTACAGTCTGCTGTTCTGTAAGGACCGCTATCGGTCCACAATACATAGGGTTGCCGTGCACTACTGCTGACCGCTGCCCTATACTGCAGCAGTCCTTCATTGGTATAGGGACTGACGTACAGTCTGCTAATCACTAACACACAACCTGCTTGGTCCACAAAAGTTCTTATAAGGACTGGTAACTTGGTATAGGGTGCTACGGTACATAGGCCTGAGTGCGTTACAGTCTGCTGTTCTGTAAGGACCGCTATCGGTCCACAATACATAGGGTTGCCGTGCACTACTGCTGACCGCTGCCCTATACTGCAGCAGTCCTTCAGCGGTATAGGGACTGACGCACAGTCTGCTAAACACTAACACACAACCTGCTTGGTCCACAAAAGTTCTTATAAGGACTGGTAACTTGGTATAGGGTGCTACGGTACATAGGCTTGAGTGCGGTACAGTCTGCTGTTCTGTAAGGACCGCTATCGGTCCACAATAGATAGGGTTGACGTGCACCACTGCTGACCGCTGCCCTATACTGCAGCAGTCCTTCAGCGGTATAGGGACTGACGTACAGTCTGCTAAACACTAATACACAACCTGCTTGGTCCACAAAAGTTCTTATAAGGACTGGTAACTTGGTATAGGGTGCTACGGTACATAGGCTTGAGTGCGGTACAGTCTGCTGTTCTGTAAGGACCGCTATAGGTCCACAATAGATAGGGTTGACGTGCACCACTGCTGACCGCTCACCTATACTGCAGCAGTCCTTCAGCGGTATAGGGACTAAGAGTTTTGTCACAGGGTCATTTAAAAAATGACATGCAGAGGAAGAGGCAGGCCCTTCCGCAGGGGTGGTAGGGGTAGGGCAGGAGCAACAGGCTTGAGCCAAAGTGGGAAGTTGCAGAAGGTGCGTTCAATTACTTTAAAGGATGCACCAGACTTGGTTGAGTGGCTCGCTCAGCCTTACTCTTCTGCACCCTCCTCATCCTCTCGATCTGCACCCTCTTCTTCACTCTCTGCTATGTGCACCCCCAAAGACACTACCACCAACAACACGACCACCACCACCACCACCACATACCTTCCGCTTGAGTCACTGGAATTATTTTCCGATCCATATCAAGAGGACATTTCTGATGCGCAGCCACTCTTGGTATTGGATCAGGAAGAGGAGGTAGCAACAAGCGCTACTCAGCAGTCTGACGCCAGTACCCAGATCAGCCCAAGGAGGAGGTTGGTCCCCGGTGTTGCTGCCTACTCTACTTATAGCGGTGGGGAAGGTGACGTTGATGATGACGTGTCTAGTGATGTCACGTGGGTGCCCACAAGAGAGGAAGAGGAGGGGAGTTCAGAGGGAGATATGGACCAGCAGATAGGGAGGAGAAGCAGCAATGACTTACATTGCACAGCAGGGACAAAGCAGACTGCAAATGTATCAGGAGCGAGTCATCGACCATGTACGGTCACATCTGGCGCTCCCAGGACACCGGCACATGGCTCCGCAGTGTGGGCTTTTTTTAACGTGTCCGCTGCTGACAATAGCGTTGCCATCTGCAATCTTTGCAGTCAACGCGTTAGTCGCGGTAAGCCCAATACTCACCTAGGGACGACCGCCTTAAGAAGGCACATGAGCAGCCATCACCGAGCCCAGTGGGAGCAACGGAACACACAAAGCCACACTGCAGGCTCTCACCGTCCAGCCTCGTCTTCTACTTCTCCTTCTCCTCTCTCCTCACAATTGTCCTCCACTCCACCTTCCATCACGCCAAGCTCACATTTTTCTGCAAAAAGGCAGGCTTCCGTGGGCCTAATGTTTGAGCGTAAAAAAATGATGACGCCGGATAACCCTCTTGCCCAACGGTTGGCGGCTGGCTTGTCAGAACTCATAGCCCGCCAACTACTGCCATATAAACTGGTGGACTCGGAGGCCTTTCGCAAATTTGTGGCCATTGGAACACCACAATGGAAGGTCCCAGGAAGGAAGTATTTCTCAGAGAAGGGCATCCCAGAGCTATATGGCCATGTTCAGCGGCAAGTGAATGTATCTCTGGCACACAGTGTCGGTGCCAAGATACATCTGACCACAGACACGTGGTCTAGCAAACACGGGCAGGGAAGGTATATCAGTTTTACTGCCCACTGGGTGAACCTTCTGACGGCCGTCAAGCATGTAACCCGTGGCACCCGTGTAGATTTGGTTTTACCGCCACGGATTGCATGCAGGCCTGACTCTTCTTCTCCTCCTCCTACTCCATCCTCCTCCCTCTCCTCCTCAGCTGCCTCCTCCTTTTCCGCTGCTAGCGTCTCTTCCACTGCACCGCCCAAGCTCCCCAGAACCTATTCCACATGCCAGGTGAGACGTTGCCATGCCGTGCTGCGTCTGTTGTGCCTGGAAGCAAAGAGCCACACTGGCCCGGCACTCCTTTCAGCTTTGCGTTCACAGGCAGATGAGTGGCTAACACCGCTCAATTTGACAGTTGGTAAAGTGGTGTGTGACAACGGTGCCAATCTGCTTAGCGCATTGAAACAGGGCAAAATCACGCACGTGCCGTGCATGGCACACGTCTTAAACTTGGTCGTGCAGCGATTCCTTGTCAAATACCCTGGGGTCCAGGACATCTTGCGGCAGGCAAGGAAAATCTCGGCCCATTTCAGAAGATCTTACACGGCCATGGCTCGCCTTGCTGACATTCAGCGGCGACACCATCTGCCGGTCAGACGTCTTATTTGCGATTGCCCGACGCGATGGAACTCAACCTTCTATATGCTTGATAGGCTGCTCCAGCAGAAACGTGCAGTTAACGTCTACCTGTATGAACTCTGCGAAAGAAACGGTTCTGGGGAGCTGGGTTTTTTTTCACCGCGCCAGTGGCTGCTCATGCGCGACACATGCAGACTTCTGCGGCCATTTGAGGAGATCACCAAACTGGTCAGTCGCAGCCATGGCGCCATCAGTGACATGGTACCTTATGCCTTCTTTCTGGAGCGTGCATTGCGTCGTGTCATTGATCAGGCTGTGGAGGAGCAGGAGCGGGAAGATGAGGAAGTCGCAATGCTGGATGAATTCCCAGGGGGGGCTACTCTATCTGAGACAAGTCAACAACAGGAGTCTGATGAGGAGTCAGAGGAGGATGGTGCCGGGGCGGATGAGCAGGAGCAAGAAGAGCATGCTTTAAACCTTTCTGGGATCCCTGTTGTGCGAGGATGGGGAGAGGAGAATGAAGAGGACGACATTATCCTGGATGATGAGCAGGAGCCAGGCCACCACACCGCTTCCACTTTAGTGCAAATGGGGGCCTTCATGCTCCAGTGTTTTAATAGGGACCCCCGTATAAAAAGCATGAGGGTCAAGGACCAGTACTGGGTGGCAACGTACTTAGACCCCCGGTACAAACACAAAATGGCGGAAATGTTACCGCCGTCGCAGAGGGCTGTCAGAATGCAGCACTTCCAGGCCTTGCTTCGAGAAATGCTGCATTCTGCTTTTGCGTGCGCTGGCAGAGGAGCAATTCCCACTCCCAGAGAAGGATTTGCGGGTACCAATCCAACAGCGCCTGCAAGAAGAGGCCGGTTTGAAGATGTGTTGGTGACTTCGGATATGAGGTCATTCTTTCAGCCGACCCATCGACAGGTGTCATCCGGATCCAGCATCAGGGAACGCCTAGACCGTCAGGTGTCCGACTACATTGGGTTAACGGCCGATGTGGACGCTCTGAGGAGTGATGAACCCCTAGACTACTGGGTGGGCAGGCTTGACCTCTGGCCAGAGCTTGCCCAATTTGCAATCGAACTGTTGGCTTGCCCCTCATCCAGTGTCCTGTCCGAAAGGACGTTCAGCGCAGCAGGGGGGATTGTGACCGATAAGCGTACTCGCCTAGCTCACCACAGTGTTAACTACCTCACATTTCTAAAAATGAATGAGGCATGGATCTCGGAGGAATTCAACACATGTGATCAGTAGACCATGTATATGTCTATAAACAATTTTTGGAATCAAGCACACAGACCTTCTTAATTCATTTGGCTCACTTCCCTGACCCAAAAAAGCACACCGTACTATATGCCCCTACCCTCCTCTTTGAAGAGGTTGAGCGGTGTCATATTTCTACTGGGGCTGCTTATTATGAGGGGTTCCCACCATCCCTGTGCTGTGCTGACTTCCTCCTGGGTGTTCTTATTATGAGGGGCTCCCACCATCCCTGTGCTGTGCTGACTTCCTCCTGGGGGTTCTTATTATGAGGGGATCACACCATCCCTGTGCTGTGCTGACTTCCTCCTGGGGCTGCTTACGGTGCTGCTGTCAGCGCTGTATGTCACGGAGCTGCTGTCAGCGCTGTATGTCACGGAGCTGCTGTCAGCGCTGTATGTCACGGAGCTGCTGTCAGCGCTGTATGTCACGGAGCTGCTGTCAGCGCTGTATGTCACGGAGCTGCTGTCAGCGCTGTATGTCACGGAGCTGCTGTCAGCGCTGTATGTCACGGAGCTGCTGTCAGCGCTGTATGTCACGGAGCTGCTGTCAGCGCTGTATGTCACGGAGCTGCTGTCAGCGCTGTATGTCACGGAGCTGCTGTCAGCGCTGTATGTCACGGTGCTGCTGTCAGCGCTGTATGTCACGGAGCTGCTGTCAGCGCTGTATGTCACGGAGCTGCTGTCAGTGCTGTATGTCACGGAGCTGCTGTCAGCGCTGTATGTCACGGAGCTGCTGTCAGCGCTGTATGTCACGGAGCTGCTGTCAGCGCTGTATGTCACGGTGCTGCTGTCAGCGCTGTATGTCACGGAGCTGCTGTCAGCGCTGTATGTCACGGAGCTGCTGTCAGCGCTGTATGTCACGGAGCTGCTGTCAGCGCTGTATGTCACGGAGCTGCTGTCAGCGCTGTATGTCACGGAGCTGCTGTCAGCGCTGTATGTCACGGTGCTGATGTCAGTGCTCTGTATTACGGTGCTGCTGTCAGTGCTCTGTATCTCCTGCACCCTCTTGTTTGCCTACCCTGGTCCCTGACCTTCCCTCTCCTCCATTGCCTTCATTAGCTCCATAGTCCTGAATTGTCAGAACAATTTCCCAAATAAAAAAAAAATGCTTGTAGTTATCGATCCCAAATTCACCTCATACATGTATTATGCTATTGTCCAGGTGGTGGGACTACGTGCTACCCCCTAATAATTACCCCGTGGCCGCAAATTCGACCTAAAGGTTTGCGAAATTCGCCTCCCATTGAAGTCAATGGAGCCCGCGGCGAACGGTCGTTTTCGCGAACGTTTGTGTCCGTTCGCGTTTCGCGTTCGCGAAACGTCCCGTCGGAAGTTCGTCCATCACTACCCACAGGTAGAAATATAAACAATTAGTTTTGGAGGTAATAAAAGTTCTGCTGGGTGTGTATAGCCTATTCAGGACCTATTAGTCCAGTAATTAATGAATTATTCCCTGAGTTTAAGAAAAAAAATTCACAATCTTTTACTTTATAATAAATACCCCACATTTTTTATCAAAAAAACTATTTTTTTCCTCAGTTTAGGTCGATATGTATTCTTCTACATATTTTTGGTAAAAGAATTCGCAATCAGCTTATATTGATTGGTTTGCGCAAACGTTATAGCATCTACAAAATATCTGATAGATTTATGGCATTTTTATTATTATTATTTTTTTTTACTAGTAATGGTGGCGATCTGCGACATTATGGTGGACACATCGGACACTTTAGACACATTTTTGAAACCATTGACAATTATACAGTGATCAGTGCTATAAAATGCACTGATTACTGTGTAAATGACACTGGCAGGGAAGGGGTTAAAACTAGAGGGTGATCAAGAAGTTAACTGTGTTCCCTATGTGTGTTTCCAACGTACACCACTGATTTCCCCCCCTAATAAAGAGGATCTGTCACCACCCATCAAAGTACCTGTCACCAACCATCAAAGTACCTTTTACCAGCCATTTAAGTACCTGTCACAGTCCATATAAGTACCTGAGTACCTGTCACAGTTCATTTGAATACCCGAGTACCTGTCACAGTCCATCTGAGTACCTGAGTACCTGTCACAGTTAATCTGAGTACCCAAGTACCTGTCGCAGTCCATCTGAGTACCTGAGTACCTGTCACAGTTCATCTGAGTACTGAGGACCTGAGTACCTGTCACAGTCCATCTGAGTACCTGAGTACCTGTCACAGTTCATCTGAGTACCGAGTACCTGTCACAGTCCATCTGAGTACCTGAGTACCTGTTACAGTTCATCTGAGTACCTGAAATAGTTAATCTGAGTACCTAAGTACCTATCACAGACCATCTGAGTACTTGCCATAGTTCATCTGAGTACCTGTCACAGTCCATCTGAGTACCTGAGCACCTGTCACAGCCCATCTGAGTACCTGTCACAGCCCGTCTGAGTACCTGTCACAGTTCATCTGAGTACCTGAGTACCTGTCACAGTCCATCTAAGTACCTGTCACAGTCCATCTGAGTACCTGAGCACCTGTCACAGCCCATCTTAGTACCTGTCACAGCCCATCTGAGTACCTGAGTACCTGACACAGTGCATCTGAGTACCTGAGTACCTGTCACAGCCCATCTGAGTACCTGTAATGCCACGTACACACGATCGGAATTCTCGTCGGAAAAAGCTCTGATGGTTTTCCCGAAGGAATTCCGATGGAATTCAGCTCAAGCTGTCTTGCCTACACACGGTCAAATCAAATTTCGATCATTTATAACGCAGTGACGTACAACACGTATTACATGACTAGAAAAAGGAAGCTCAATAGCCAGTAGCCAATAGCTTCTGTCTCATAGTTGAATCTGAGCATGCGTGATTTTTGGCGTGTCGGAATTGCATACACACGAACGGAATTACTGATAGAAAGTTTTTCCGTCGGGAAAATTGAGAACATGCTATCAATTTTTGGCTGGCGGAAATTCAGACAGCTAAATTCCGATGCAGCATACAGGGTCACATTTTCCGATGAAAAGCTCTCATTGGTCTTTTTCTGGCCAGGATTCCGATCGTGTGTATGCGGCATTACAGTCCATCTGAGTATCTGTCACAGTTCATCTGAGTACCTGTCACAGCCCATCTGAGTACCTGTCACTACTCTTCAGAGTACCTGTCACTGCTCTTCAGAGTACCTGTCACCACCCATCAGAGTACCCGGGTACCAGTCACCAGCCCATCAGAGTACCCGAGTACTTGTCACCAGCCCATCAGAGTACCCCAGTACCTGTCACCAGCCCATCAGAGTAACCGAATATCTGTCTCCAGCCCATCAGAGTACCTATCTTCAGCCCATGCCTCATGTAATGGTGTTTTCTTTCCAAAACGGGGTCATTTTGTGGGTGATTCCACTGTCCTGGTGCTCAAGAACCTTCAAAAGTGTAAGTGTAAGCCTGATGGTGCTCCCTGCATGTTGGACTTCTCTTTGTGGCCAGGCTGTGTAAAAGTCACATACAGGAGGAGTAGCAGAATGTATTTCAGGGTGTAATTGGAGTATGCATATGCTGTGTGTGAGAAATAACTTGTTATTCTGACAATTTTGTGGGGGGGGGGGGGGATTCTTCATTTTCCCAAGAATTGTGGTAAAAATTACAACATCAAAAAACTCACCATGCCTTTTACTAAATACCTTTGACTGTCTACTTTTCAAAAAGGGGTTATTTGGGGGGTATTTGTACTTTCCTGACATTTCAGGGCCTCAAGAAATTAGATAGGCCATCAGTGCATTAGGTGTGATCAATTTTCAATGATTTGCACTATAGCTTGTAGACTCTATAACAGCCATTCTCAACCAGGGTTCCGTGGAACCCTGGGTTTCCTCCAGAGGTTTCTAGGGGTTTCTTGAGCTGTGGCTGATGAACCACCAATTTGATGATGCCTACAGAGTTTAAGGTTCAGTATCATTTAGCAAAGCCAGCAGCATGACACCAAATATCTTTTTAGCTGTCTTTAAGGTTGGCATTCTGAACAGCACTTTAACCCCCCTGACGGTATTCCCGAGTCTGGCTCAGGGTGGAATTTTTATAACATTAGCGGTAACCCCGAGCCAGACACGGGACCGCATCTCTGGATCCAGGAGGAGGTTTACTTACCTTCTCCCTTGGATCCAGCGATGTCCCCGTGCTGTACGAGCCGTCTCCCGCTCGATCTATCACATCGCCGATCTCTGTGCCCTGCGAGCATTGCGACGCACGGGGACGGAGATCGGCGCCAAATTCAAAAAGTAAAACACACACATTACATACATTATAATGTAATCTTACAGATTACATTGCTGTATGTAAATATTTCACATCCCCTTTGTCCCTAGTGGTTTCTCCAGTGTCCTGCATGCAGTTTTATAATATAAAAACTGTTCTTTATGCCTGGAAACTGGAGATTGTCCATAGCAACCAAAACTGTGCCTTTACATAAAAAATGATTTTAGACCAGCTAGAAAACAGCGTTAATAAATTGGAATCACTCGCAGAATTGAGCAATATCAATTTGTGGGGAGATCCGTCATCAAATACTGAAAAGTAATGACAGTGACAATTCTGCAACTGAGCAAATGTCAGTGTTTTTGATTTGATTACATTATTGAATAATTTTTATTATTGTTATATTATTATTTGGTACAATTATTTATAATTATTTATTATATTATAGTTTGTGATTTCATTTTTCAAACTTTATCATACCCGGGATGTCTGCTAGACTCTGGTTTGGACAGATTTAAGAGAGTTATTCCTAAGAATTACAGGACTACAATATAAAATGCCAAATTTTCATGCAAAATAATGGTACTGCTTTTAGCACCTAATATCCGAAATAATCGTACCGCCAGGGAGGTTAAGGGGGACATTCTTCCTATTGACCACCAATATAAGGAGCATTATTCCTATTGAGCCCTGATGATTTGGTTTTAGTAAGGGTTCCTCGAGGCATGAAAATTTATTTTTGGGGTTTCTGTAGGGTTAAAAGGTTGAGAAAGCCTGCTCTATAACTTTCACAGACTAAATAATATCAACTAATTTGGGTTATTTTTGTTACCATAGAGATGTAGCAGTATACATTTTGGCCCAAATGTATGAACAAAAATGACTTATTTGCAAAATGTTATCATAGAAACGAAAGAAAAGTGTTTGTGTTTTAATTTACGCTCTTTTTTCACTTATGTCCCAAAAAATAAAAAAACCCAGTGGTGTTTAAATACTACCAAAAGAAAGCTCTATTTATATGAAAAAAAATGATAAAAAATTTGTTTGGGTACAGTGTTGCATGACTGAATATTTGGAATTCAAATTGTTTAAACCTGATGGGTAAAGCATAATGGACTACTATGCATCACATAGTAGTCCATTATGTGTCACTTACCTGACACAGGAGCCAGCGAAGTCACCGCTGTCCCCTGTAGTTCCGAGCGTCCATCTTCTTGTTGGGTCTCTGTGGGTCTCGCTGCTCCGGCGCTGTGATTTCCTGGAGCAGCGATGACGTCACTCCCGCGCATGCGCACGGGAGCCGACACTCGCGGCATGCCACCGCGATCTGCGGCTTACCCAGTGCACCTGCGTGCCGCTGTCTACGGCGCATGCGCCGTAGACAGCGGTGGCTGTCTTCAGGTAAATATCTCCTAAACTGTATAGGTTTAGGAGATATTTCTTGGACCTACAGGTAAGCCTTAATCTAGGCTTACCTGTAGGTCAAAGTGGTTTGTAAGGGTTTACAACCACTTTAATATACACTATTTTACATTTGGTTCATAGACCTGTCCAATAGCACTGGTGATTTTATGGTATTGCAGCAGGGGTATTATAGCTATTTATAGACACATCCTTGGCGCAGTGATTTTGGTTAACAGCATGGTAAGAGGCTCTTGCATGAGCTTTCTAAAAAGGAGATGTGGAGTAAACCTTTCATTATAAGTGCCAAAGACTTCACTTACTGTTCCCTCTTCCATAAAGATCGTATGTGAGTTTAATATTTGAGTTTCGGAATGTGGAGAAGGAATAAAGGGAAGAGATCAGGCCAGGTGTGTGCAGGTCTGAGTTACATCGACATTTAAATTCAATCAGGTTTGGTATGTGATTTTAATTTTTTATACAAGATTCTATCTAATGCCTACTTGTGGTTTAATTTCCTAGTAGCTTTTAAAAAAAAAAATACTTTAATAAAATAATCCAGTCTAGTAACAGAAATATTTCTTACTTTCCAAGGTTGATAATACCACGTGGAATCCCAGTAGGTGTGCTAAATGCTGGTAACAGTTTCTTCCCAAGGCCTATTGCTTTTTCTCTAAAAACCTGAAAACAAGCAAACCATATACACTAGTTAGTATGAATACAATCATGATGCAGTCAAAGTTCCAGAGTACTGTATTGTAATTTTACACCAACATATATGCAAAACACAAACTAGTTATTATATAGCTTACTGATATAGTGTATGATGGATGCTATTCCATCTTGAACCATCTTGTAATTTCCTCTGAGTCTGGGGCACACACACATTCCAATTTAAAGGTATAATATCCTCTAGATTTCCCAGTGTAGTGCAATGGCATACCTACATAATTCTTTAATTTATAGCTGATCAGGTACACCCTTGACTGCACAGTTTTTAGTGACTCTAGAAAAGGATACCAGGATGTTATGTGTGGCCAGTTTTAAATTTCATTTTTATGGTATATACAAGTTTTTTGGCACCTCAAAATTCTGTACGTGAACCTTCCTTTCTGACACATACCTAACTTACGTTTGCCTGTGCAAACACCTTTCAACTACAAATGCTGAAAACATTGAGTACCAATGTAATTAAAATACCCTGAGATTGCCGACATGGGTGCGTCTTATCTACATCTCTTGTGGTTTAAAATTAAGCATGGTATGTCTTCATTAAATGGGTTTGGACTAAACCAAGGTTTTTACATAAGCTTGAACTCCTTCTGTGCTATTATTATTGAGATTTATTGCTTGTGATTATTTCCCATGATCATACTCATTGGTTATGTCATACTGAGGCGCCTCGTGTTTTCTCTCCATTTATCATTAAGCATATAACACATGTAGTAAAAAGCATCTTCATAACTATCTTATGTGGTATACATGATATGCTTAACTGTTAGTCTGAATATGTTAACAAAATAATACAGTATCTCCTGCTTGGAATTAATTGCTTTTTTTAGGCAAATAGGCTGTTTGCTTTGCAAGGAAATTGACCCAAGAGCTTAATAAATGAGATGAAGCTCTACTAACTTCAGTCATGCATTTATGTTCAAACAAAATTGCATTTTTTTTCCTTGCATGTGATTGGGTATTCTTTGTGAAGCAAAACTTCACCACATTCCCTGAGCTCTGGGGAAAGTTTTCTTTCCTTGGAAAGTGAACAGCCTATTTGCCTTTTGTAAATTAACCCATAAATGACCTATGTTAATTTAACAGAAAGGAAGGTTTACAATGAACAAAAGCCAACAAAATAATATCACCAGAAAACTTTGAAAAAATAATACACATACCACTTTCAAGGCCCAAAGCACCAGTGTGTCATAATACCTGGTGACTTTCTGTTCTAAGAGCATGTTCAAACTTTAACACTTTTTTCGGCTTCTCTGCCCATAGATAGGCAGACTTCTTATCAAGACTGATGGTTGGTGAGATATTTGTCCTTTCACCAAGATAATGACTTTTCAAAGACCTCTATATGAGATTTGGTGCTTAAGCATTTGGAAGTACTTGTACTACTCTGGACGCTTACCTGCTCTTCTGTGGTGTCTACTCAGGAGAAATTCATTGTACACTAGTCAGCTTATGAATACAGTGTCTATGCACACTAGACACTATTTAAGGAACGTTCTGTAGAAACAGTTGCATCTGCCGTTTCCTTATTGTAACCAGAAAAAAAAAAAACAGTTCCCACTGGGCACCAAACAAAAAAATTGGGCTTGTGTGAGTACTTTCAAGTCTATTCAGTTCCTACAACACAGCACAAGCAAAATATCTCACTGGGAGTTCCTGGCCAGTTTCCCTGCCAGGACTATTAGTTTTTTTTTTCTGCTAATTTCCTAGATGTCATGTTGATCCAAACACATTCATACTTTTTGAGTAAGGAACTAAGAGCAAATCTAGAGACCTAGAGTTCTGACATTACACATACTTTGTTTGCTGCATGCTTATTTATGGTCAGTGATTCAGAAAGTACTGAGTTCTGGGGCAACAAGGTAAGAAGCATTTTCAGAAGAAGGTGTAAAATGGCAGATGACTTCAGGGCCTTTGGCACAATATAGAATACAGAAAAATGTCCCTGGCTACTGAATGAGATAGTAATGGTAGTATCATCACCTTTTAGTCTTACTAATTTTCCTGCCTACTCCCATTATCTCTGCTACCCAGGGCTTTTTTTCAGCGGGAACACAGTTTCGGCACCTCCAGCACTGAATGAATGTAATAGCATGGGGTGTGGGGTGTGGGGTGTCCTGGAGGGTCTATTAATGATTGATGTTGGCTGCTGGGGGATCTATTGTCACTGGTGGGGATCTGATTTTGTGTGAGGGTCTATTGTTGCTGATGGGTAATCTATTGTTGTTGGGGGGTCTTATGTTACTGGAATGGATCTACTGTTGAGGGAGAGGACTATTTTTACTGGATGTTGGAGGATCTATTGATGCTGGCTGCTGGGAGATCTGTTGTTGTTGCTGCTGGGGCGGGGGGTGGGGGGGTCTAATGTTGCTTGGGTGGATATTTGTTACTGGGTGTGATATTTTGTTGTGGGTAGTTCACTGTTGCTGCAGGGAATCTATTGTTGTTGGGGTGGAGTCCATTGTTGCTGGGGGAGTCTATTGTTGTGTGGGGACCTATTGCTGGGATTCTATTGTTGCTGGCTGCAGGGGATCTATTTATCTATTTTACTGCTTTTCTTTTTACCATCAACATGTTCCATACAAATGATTTAGCACCACAAAATGATACTTGGTTCTGTATTCTCTAAAACGGCAGTATTGGTAGGTGGTTAGGGGGTGGAATCAAGGGACGGTGGTCAGAGGTGGGTAGGGGGCAGAGACAAGGGGTGACTCAGACGGGGGAGTTCCTGCACCTATTCTCCGAGAAAAAAAGCCACTCTAGTTATAACCAAAACAGCCACAGGCTTACCACACCATGAGCATTATTGGTATGCTTGTTTGGCGTTCTTCTTGTACAACAGGATTTTACAACGTTTTTGCATTCTAAGCAGTTTAAGAAAGCTTTTGTTACACCCTTACAATCTTGCCACAATCTACCATTTTCTATTTTCCTTAAATTTGTCTCCTATACCTAATGGGTTTTATTATTTTATATTAATTTTTCAACAAAAGCTTGCCTTATCATTTAAATGGAAAAATAATAAAAACTCTTTAGCGTCAAACTATAAATTAAATTGTATTGAAATTGTGCTTTTTTTTTCTTTCTAAAATATAAACAGTTTAGTCAAACAAAAATACCTCCTAGTAACTTGTATGCACATAATGCAGAACATGATTTTCACCATTCAGACTTTGATTAATTTAATCTCTAGTTTGTGAATTAGTCATTTGAGACATTTCTCTTGAGGTTTTTGTGATTAACATTTCATGATCACATGTATTCTCTGCAATCAGCTGTGTTAAGAAGTTACTTGGGAAGTGCGTACAAAAATAGCATTGATTTCCGCCACTAGATTATTAAACAGATGATTTCTAGTTTAAATCTGTCATTTTATGCTGTGGTATTTATAAATATGCATAATATAAATGGCAAAGAAATGAAAACGGATGCCAAATTCAGTGGCAATGATATTCCTTTTAAAAGTAATATAAAAGCCTCCTTCTGCTATTAAAAATAGTCTTGTATAGTTTAACAATAGGATGAATCTAGACAAGCAGGACCCATTTTTCTTTCATGAAGCCTATTATGTATAGATGTTAAATTCTTCCCCTGAGTAGGCTTGGCCAGAGAATGCCTGGAGATGTCAGGGCATACATAAAGATTTACAGTTATTACTCAAAAGGAGCAGGATTGGTGTAAGGTCATCTTTATGCCTGTAAGCACGTTTATCAGAGCAGGGTAGTCTTGCTCTGATTGGCACTAAGTTTCATTTGAGTTTATCATGCCTGTTTCAATATCATATTCAACAATCTTGATTTTCCTTCACCCCCTAGGGGGAACTAAAATACACAATACCCATTAATTGAATTTACAATTTATCAGATCTGGCTGGGGTACAGACAGCACTGTTGATATGTTGGAAATAGAGGATTACATATGATTAATTGCAAATCAGGATTAAAGTCGCATAACTTTAGCATTGCATTAAAATGATCCAAACATCTCTAAAATCAAAACAAATATTTTTAAAAAATGAATGAAATTGAAAAATGATTATCTGAAATGACATGTGATTACTAAATAAGTCTATGCCTGCTTGCTTTATAGTCTCAAAGTAGATATAAAAAGCAAATCAATAAACAAAAAACAATACAGTAAATGAAACAATAAAATTAACAGAAGGATATACCTTGGTATATCATTGTTTATGTAATCATAAAATGAAAAGAAATATATTTCAAGAAGTGTGCATAGCAGTCTATTGAAAGCTTTGAGTGCCATAGCTGAAATGAACGTTTAACTCAAGGTTATTTGTCTGTCTTGCATTTTATCAGTACATTCAGTTTGGAGCTTCACAAAGGTCTGTTGTTACTGATTAAAATAACATGTTTGCTTGTAAATGTACAATTCTCCAGATTTCTTTATTTTTTTTACTATAATTTTTCTTTATTAGAATTTCACGTGCACAGTTTATGAATACAAAACAGAGCAAGCAGTGCATACCCTGGCTCAGTTATCCACTATATACAAAAACAAAGGTAAATGTAAAAACCTTACATAGAAAATTGTCACACATAGTAATGTAAATACACTCGGGTCCACCAAAAATAGGAAAACATTTCAAAAAGTGTGCAGAGAGAGACCTGGGCTAATATTTGATAGAAGGTCCAAGAGATACCAGCTAATATTGTTTCAACCTTAAGGAAGCCAGCTACAATACATCAAAGCATTCACTCAAAAAAAAAAAAAACACCCTTGTCTGACTCCAGTAGAGAAAGGACAATCATTAGGACCTCGGAGGAGGCATTAGTAGGTACCCACACTTTATGAAACTTTTAAGGGCAACCTCTAGATAGGGAAGGGGCTTTATAAAGTGGAAGAACCAAGCTAAGGTAGGGGCAATAGGGAACTTCCATTGCAACACAACATCCGGCAATAGAACAAAAGAAGATCCAATAGGGTTCTAGATGTAAAGGCCAAAGGGTCGACCAATCCCAGCAGGAAAAAACATTCACAGGCAGCAGAACCTGAATGGTTAAAGGGGAGATAAAGGTCAGAAGAGCAGATCAAAAGGTCTGTGTCCAAGGACATGCCAAAAAACATGCTGTACACCTCCAGCAAATAAAAGACACAGAAGGTTTTATCTTATGCAGTCTCATTGAAGTAAGATAAATCCTATGTAGAACTTTGAATTGTATTAATCTGTCCCTAGAAGACTACTTGAAGAAAGGGGTATTCTCCCATATCTTCCCAATCCTCTCTGTCCAGCCCTGGAGCATCTGCCTGCCATGAGGCATCAAGCCCATTCTGAACAGAAGGTAGTAGATCCTCATAGATGTTAGATAAAGGTCTACCTAGAGTTTATCATCACACACGGTTAGGTTTTTTCATTCAACCAGCAGCCTGAATGAAAAAAAAACTGAGGAGCTCGCTAACTATGCAATGTTAGTACATTGAACTTCCTACTGGGCTATTGTGTTCTGACAGGGGGACTGCCCCCCCATCAGAACACACCACTGCAAGTGCTGATCAAATGCCGACTGGCTGCTGGTTTTCCAGCATGCCCCTTCAACAGAAGTTGGACAGGTTGCTGTACGCACTGGCCGCATGTCAGACATTTTCTGTGGAACTGGCCGATACCAGCCGATATCTGGCCTGTGTATACCAGCCTTTAGGAGTGATTTCATCAATGTAGGAGCAAAAACAATAAGCAACACTCCAAAGTGAGTATGGAAGGCATAGCACAGGAACCCAAACAAGTAGGTGATTGGAAGATCAAATTGCTGTTTTAATCTGTCAAAGGACTTAAAATGCCACCTTCACAGATGTGATTGAGATATGTGATACTTCAAGCTGCCCATAGAGTTGGGTAAAGGATGGAAAGGAATTCAGAGCGCCTGGAGGGTGCACCACTGTCCAAGCTTTGAGAACATCCTGCATGGAGGTTATGAGATTTAGTGCAGTAGCCAGACCTCGCTAGAGGTGAGATCGCTTGGAGCCCCATAGGAGTCTAGGCAGGCAGCTTCCAGGACCACTGAGGCATTAGAGGCATCAGACATCTGCCAGCTATGACCATGTGAGAGTAAGGCAACAAGGAATTATTAATAAATATTAGGACAAGTTAATCCACCCTGTGACCAGAGCCTTTGAAGCACAGCTAACCTAAAACTAGGTTGCCTTGGGCCCCATAGAATAGAGGTGACAACCAAATTAAATTATTCTAAATATTTTTAAGGGATCCAAATAGAGGAGTGCTTCAGGATGTAATGTATGGCAGGAAGGACCTTCATCTCAAGACTGATTCTCCTTGTAGGGGATAGGGGCAAATTATCCCATGATCTCAACTTAGAATTCATACTCTGTAATAATATTTCAAATTCAGTCTTAAAAACATAAAAGATATCAGATGTTATCTCATCTGTGTGATTTGAACACCGTTTTCATATGCGGGCGCTACTCACATATGCGTTCACTTCTACAAGCAATTGTATCACTTTTATTCCTATTACAAGGAATGTAAACATCCCTTATGATGACAGGACCTCTTAAATATGAAATATGGTGTCAAAAAGAGCTTAGATCTCATTTACACTAAAATTTAATAAAAATTATAAAATGTTGCTTTAAAAGCTATGAGCGGAAGTGATGGAGCCGGGTGTGGGGGCCCTCTTACCCTCACTCAGCTCCATGCCAAACACAAAAGAGGACCCGATCGCCTCCACCACTGCCGGCGGCTCCAGTAAGTCCGTAAGTGGTTAATGCACTCTATGCATTAAGATAGAAAGCCTTCTGTGTGCAGCAGCCCCCCTCAGCCCCCTCAATACTTACCGGAGCCCCATCTCTATCCCACATTGTCCACGAGTGCCTTGGCCATCCAGGACTCTCCCTCGTGATTCGCTTAGACACAGCAGTGGCGCTATTGGCTCCTTCTGCTGTTAATCAAACTCAGTTAGCCAATAACTAGAGAGAAGGGATGGGGCAGAACCACAGCTTTGTGTATGAATGGATACATGGAACTGCAGCTAGGCTTGGATGCCCACATAGCAAGCTGCTTGCTGTGGAGGCACTCAAAAGAAGGGAGGGGCCAAGAGCTCCACTGCACAGTACAGGTAAGTATAACATGTTTGTTATTTTAATAGAAAAAAAAACAAAACGAGATTTTACAATCACTTTAACACTTAGATATTTAAGATTATTCGTCCATTCCGGGGGGGGGGGGGGGGGGATCAGGGTCATTAGGCAGACAAGCCTCGGGATCCATACCATAGGAAGAGTTTGGGATTTATATGAAATGACCCACAACCCAGAGTAATCTGAGAACCTTGAAAGGATATGAAACGTCTCTTTATGGGAGGATCCTGGTTCCCTAAGAAAGAGGATAAGATCATGAGCATACATTGCCAGTTTTTTTTTTTTAGCACAACTTTAATCCCTGCCTCTAATGCGGAACATCTAAGGTTCCTGCTGTTGGAGAAATAGCTCAATCCTCATCTGCGGAAGACTTGGCCAAAGCCCATAACCTCTAAAGCAGAAGACATATCCAACCAATAGAGATAAAAGCTTTTTTGATATCCATAGATACCAACACTCTTGTAGTCAAGTCGACTGAAGGTGTTACGAAACATCCCACACTCCACTTGCTTTTGTCATACGCCGCTTCCTCCCAGTCTGAATATAGATATCAGATTTTCCAAACCAATAACCAATAACAACCAATAACATGAACTGTTTATTGAAACATAGGTACACAGGTAATACTCTGGACAATCCCCCCGCCTTTGCATTCCGGGCGGGGTAGACTGTCCAATCAGCAGGGAGAGCTGTTGAAGGAATCCCCCCTCCACACAGCAAACACACTTACAGATACCATGATACCTAAGGCAGACACAATAGAACAATGAAACACAACCACACCCCAAATGACCCAGCAAAGAGTACACAACAAAATGAGACAATATACAATATATATATATATATATACGCACAGAACATGTCAGTGTGGTTGTACATTGAGTCCTATTAGTACAGATCAAACTGGGTTTCTCGGGTCACCCTGTGCCCCTATTAGAGACACAGGGTAACTTAGACATAAGATGTGCATTTGGAGCTGAAACAAGGGTTTCCCAACCTCCCCAAGGGATTCTGGATTCCACGGGCCCCCTGCCCAAAGTGACTCTCATCATAACTCTCCCCTTTCAGCTGCAGACTAACTCAGGAGGAGACCCCCGACGGGTTGACTCCAAAGTTAGTCAGTAGTTCTAGTCCCCCAATGCCGGTATCCACACAGTACCCCAAATAAATTGTCCCAAACATAGCATTAATCACTAAACCAACCTCTACCTCTCTCAGAGAACATACCCACCACTGGAGAGAAGTGCGGACTGGCCCTTCTCCCTGGAGTCCTTTCAGCCGCTGGAAAGAAGACAGGGTGGCTGGGCTCACTTCATCATGCTGTTGGGGATCTGGGCCAACAGCCCTAGGGTATACAGATGGAGACAGTTAGTTGAGGGCAGAGGCCAGCAGCACACAGACCTGTTGCCAGCCTTTCTGCTGGGTTGCTGGCATTATTCTCTCCATTGTAGAGCCCAATACCGATTGTCCAGCTCTATCTCCTGCTGGACCAGCCTGCCCAAATTAGTCACTCATTGCTCCTGGAGCTGCTCTTACAGGAATGACATCCGCAATGCACGCTGGTCACTGGTCCGTTGCTCTTGGGTTGGAAAGCACTTGTCCTGGTGCATACCAGTGATCTGGAGGGCTCCAATCCAGAGTCCTACCCATATCTGCTGCCTGAGTTCTAGGTATTGATCCACAGACACAGACCTGAAGTATGCTGAAAGCATGATCTGCAGCAGCCCCGGGAACTCTGACTCCAGATTCATATCTCCGCTGGGGTGACCGAAGTCTGCTGTCCTGATCTTGGATCCAGATGGAGGTTTGGATTTCCCAGACTGCATGAAGCATCCCACTGCTTGCTACCAATGTAATGAAATGTCCCACACTCCGCTCGAGTGCTTTCGTCAGATTTTCCAAACCGCTGACAACCAATAAAAGGCAATACTCGTTTGGTTGCTCAACATGAACTGTTTATTGAAACACAGGTACACAGGTAATACTCGGGACAATCCCCCCGCCCTCCTCACAGCAAACACACTTATGCCATGTACACACGATCAGACTGTCCGCTGGACTTTGAAGCGGAGGTCCGCCGGACTTTCCGAACGAGCGGACCTGCCAACACACTGGGTTTCCCAATCTCCCCAAGGGATTCTGGATCCCACGGGCCCCCTGTCCAAAGTGACTCCAGTCACAGAAGGTAATTGTAGATACTGTGTAGTGTAGATACTCTACGGAGACTAACAACAGTCAACTTGCTGGGCATAAAGCCAGTGTGATCAATATCCGTTAGAGAGGGAAGGACCCATATCAACCTAGTAGCTAGAATTTGTGTCAGAATTTTTAAATCACAATTTAGCAAGGAGATAGGTCTGTACAGTGTGCAACTTAATGGGTCTTTCCCCCGGCTTGGGAATCAAGTCAATATGCGCTTGATGCATAGATGGTGGTAACAATATACACAAGAGGGTACAAAGGCCCAGTGCATTACCTCAAATTTTTTTATTAAAAGCACATAAGGAATAAAATCAGACACTCACAAAGGAATAAAATCAGACTTGTCTGATACAATGCTCCAACTAGTGAGGCGGGTGATTGGATGACCACACGGTGGAAAGGCTTACGCGTTTCGGGGGACAGACTCTCTTCCTCAGAGCTACTTTGATAGATGGTGGTAATTCAATGCAGTCTGTGTAATCAGCATATACTCTTTGAAAATTGGGAAACAAGCTTGGGGCATACACAATTCTCTAGATTTAGTATAAAGTATATGTGAAGCCTCACCTCGTAAAACAAACCCATTCAGATTAAATTATAAATGAAAGGTAAAATGTTTCTGTATACATATAAAAAAAATTATAAATACTTTTTTATTTTATTTTTTAGAAAATATCATATACCCTCTATTCTCAGCTGCATGATGAGCTCATACAGCTAGGGGAGGAGAAACAATCTTACGCTGGTCTTCCCAGTGAATACCTGTGCAGGGATTGAGGGCAGTGCCATCACATGTCTACTGGAGTAGAGCAGCCAGAAAACTGACAGTGCTGTTCTCTCATGTCTAGTGTGGTCAGTTTTTATTAGGAAAGCAGAGGGACTGGCAGTAACACTAGGTATTTCACACAAAGGAAGCAACACAAAAGGAACAAGATACTTTTTCATACAAGTACATGGTACTGCAGACACATTTTAGGAATATGAAATGTTGAGGTAATATATTCTTTAATCCTCCCAAGTCTCTCTGCACGTAGCTCTAATCCACATAGAAGCAGCGTATAAGTATTATGAAAATCTGTTTTAATATTATTCCCTGTGTCATTTTCAGAAATACTGGATGTATCAGAGTTATGATTTTTCATTACATAGAGAGAAATCATTGACCATAAACAGATTTTTACACTTACCTCTTTCCCTGACAGGTAGTAAGCGGAAAGCAGTCCTCCAATGTAACGAATGTTAACCTCAAACAAGGAGGCCTCTCCATTCTAATAATTAAAAAAAATATATATATATATAGTGAACTAATGGTATATTACTCATTCACTTTGCAAATTATAACCAATCACACGCAAGGAAACAAACAGTATTTTTGCTTGTGCATGATTAGATGATGAAAGTCAGAAAAGCATCACCTTATTCGCTAAGTTACATAGTTAGTCAGGTTGAAAAAAAGACACAAGTCCATCTAGTTCAACCAATAAAAAGGAAAAAACAAAACATACAATCCCATATACACAATCCTATACCCACAATTGATCCAGAGGAAGGCAAAAAAACAAAGTATGATTCAATTTGCTCCAGCTGGGGATAAAGTTAAAGGAAAATTCCATTGTCAAATGAAATTTCACTTTGCTAAATGGACAGTCTATTTTACTAGTAAATTAACTGAATGGTGTTCACTAATGGACTTTAATTGTACAGATTAATTTATTCAAACGGTTCAAAAGTGAATAATAGCAAATCTATAAATATCTCCTACAATACTGAAATGACTTAAAGCGGTGTCCCACCTAAAACTGGAACTTCCGCTTTAAGGGAAGGGGACCCCCTGACATGCCACATTTGGCATGTCATTTTTATGGGGGGGGGGAGCAGATACCCTCTTTCTTGAGGGTTCCAGCTCCCACTTCCTCCCGGCACACCGCAGCACTGGAAGGGAGATCACCTCTCCCCCCTCCCTCTCAGCAATCATCTGGGACACATCACAGGTCCCAGATGAGTGCCCAGCCAGTCACAGCGTGCCACGTGGCTCGCACATGCACAGTGTGTGCCCGGCTGTGAAGCCACAGCCAGGCGCCCACAGTGACAATGCTGGCGCCGCAGAGAGGAGGGGGAGATGAGCGAGACTTAGTTCCCCCGCATTGCTTTACCCTGGGACAGGTAAGTGTCTGTTTATTAAAAGTCAGCAGCTGCAGTATTTGTAGCTGTTGACTTTTTATTTTTATTTTTTAAGCAGAACTCCGCTTTAAGCTAATTTATTTAACAAAGCAATGTAAAGAAGAATACTGATGTATGGTAACCAATAAAAAACATATATCACCTTTTCCTCACTGCTTGCTCGGATTTACACTGAACAGGGAAGGCTTGAAAGGGGGCAAAGAAGCATTTTCCCCACTGGGCCAGTACAAATAAGATATGTTAGGCAGGTGGCCCTGAACAGAGATATTCCCCAATTCAAATTTCAATCACAGTCACTGACAAATTATATCTGACAATTGTATTTTTATTTATGTGAATCTGTTTCATTTTCACAGAGTATTGGTCATCATGTGGCTCCTGAATTACTTAGTTGTTTACAGTACATACTTTACAATCCTCTTTTTGCATATATAGAATGTATATGCAAAAATGTGTATCACAAAAAATCATATCCCCTTAGACAATAACCATCCTGGCACCCTGGTATAAAGAGCACTTTTTCACTAGCCCAGAGAAAAAACCGCCACTGCCATGAAAGACCAATTTGGTCAAGCTGCCACCTGAACCAAAAGTTCCCAAGTCCCCTGCTGACAATGAATGTTGTAATTTGCCTCATTAAAAGATAACTACACCTATAAAATAGATAAATAGATAGGTAAGTGTAAGAAATAGGAAATATGTATTGCAGTAGACTTGTCACTTTGGAACTGGCTGCCCAGATAGCAAGGATAACTAGCCACAAATTTGTGGCAGTGTGTTGAATTAAGAGTCTGTTAACTTGCTGCACATTTCCACTGGCAAGTTGTATACTTGCACTAGCTAGTACTAGCAGAGCACTTGACGCATAAGTTCTATTTTAAATTTTTCCAATTTGTAGTAAATTTGCGTGGCAAGTCTCTAGCAAATGTAATGTTACAGTGGTGAGTCTACAGCAAGAGCTCTGAAAGTCTACAGCATGGAAATTCAGCCACAGTGACCCCCTGTGGTGGGATGACTATTGCACAACATAACTGTACCAGAACTTGCAGCAGATTTGCAAAACGTTTGCAAAGAAAGTTGATCTGGAGTCATGAAATGTGGACTTGCTGCAATTGTGAAATAAATTGTGAAGCCTGGCAAGTCTAGCAATAGCTTAGCAAGCCATTTTAAAACTTGCAGCACATTTGCTTGCTATCTGGGATGTCTGTGCCCCCAGAAGCCCATGGTTAACACTCTCAATCTCCATTCTCTTAACCCCTGCCCACCACTAGCATAGAGTTGAGATAAAAGGAGGTAAGGTTTGTGATGTGGGGTTCAATCTTCACTATAAGTCACATGTCGTAAACTCCCCCATATACCAATGGCATGTTAGGGGTGGGTGAATAGATCCACAGTGTGGTAATCAACGGACCAGTTGTGAACTAAGTTCTGATGCAGATAGTATTTTCTCAGAGTTACCTTAAGTCACTCTTTACCTGTTAAACCATAAAAAGTGCTTTACATGAACAACTACCTGAGGCTGTAGGCAGCATCTGTTTGTTATTGCATTTGAATATCTATTTTTTAACCACTGCTTTTTTTCAACTTCAGTCCCCTTTAGTTTTGGCACAGACTCCTACCCCCTTCCTCCTTTAGCACTGTCATCTCTATAATAATGGCACATGTGAAGATGTGCCAAAGGGCTCTTTTGGGAAGGCAATTTCTGCACACATCCATAGGTTTGGGAATTCCATATCCACTTTGTCTTCATGCATGCCTGGGAATCCCACAGGGTACAGATGTGTCATAAGACTCTGCTGGTGGGACCTGAAGCCCTGCATCACATCTTTGCATGCACAGAATTTGAGGGGGGGGGGGTTGGGGGTGAATATCATTTTAACCTAGATGAGAAAGGTGGAGGTGCTGTGTTGGAACGGCACAAAAAGCCTGTAATATTAAAGTAAAAAAATAATATGTCCAAACTTGAGAGAGGAAGGAGAGAGAAAACAGGGGAAATTATTTTTTTAATTTACAATGAAGGTCTGCTTTAATAGACATATTGTGTAACATTTTATGGCACACTAAGGAGTTTTCAGGCAAAGAAGTTCAATCCTGTTACACTGGACACCATTCACCCACTTCTTAATTCCTTATGAGTCTTGATGGGCAGTCAATATTTGTTTTGGCTGTTGGATTGTGTCAAATGCACTTAATTTTGTGCTAGAACTCATTCATCTCCAACTTTAATAAAGGTATATAAATCAGAATTACTGGTCTCATGCCTGCCTATACCTCTGAATGTCCACAGAATTATTTGCTATATAATACCAACTTTTTTTGATTAACTGACTTTGATAGTTAGTAAAAATATGTTTCCTTCAACTTTGAATATGCTAGGAAACTTTTGAAGAACTGATACTCAAACTTAGTCATAGAAATCGTCTTACCACATTCAGATCTAGGCTATTTTCAATCCATATTTCAGCATTCTCGAATTCTTCCTTCAAATCCATAATAAAAAGTGTGTCCAGAGCATCCACAATTGTAGCTCCTTTTAGTCCACCTGTTTGGGAGTGAGATTCGCTTGTTAGGTGCTGGCCCATATTGATCAATCTTATCTTGTTTAAAAATGAAACTTGAAACTAAACATAGACCTATGATTATTCATCATTTGAAATGTGCCGATGATGACCAATCATTTACTTATGCAGTTGAAAATGTACTGATTGTTATTTTTACATAGCTTTCTAAATGTGAGGAGCAGCAAGGATCAAGAAAGTGGGTGTATATAGCTACCCTGCATCATAAGCAGGGTTTTTCACATCACCAGTTTACCAATAAGAGAGACTGGGTTGGACTCATGCCCAACAGCAATACCTGGATAAAAAATGGAGGCAATGAACAGATCAGCTATGCTCCCTGTATGCACCTCAAGGTTTATTTTACATTTTAACTTGAGTGTACTCGCTGTACTTTTGCTGAAGTAAAAGTTTTGTAAAATAAGCTTGTTATACTTGGCCCAAGAAATGCAAAGAAAGCATTTGATTTATTTCCTGCATTAAAAAGCCAATTTATCAATGGATGCAACAGTGAGTATGCATGTCACATACTCAGATCCTGAGATTTGGTGAGAGGTTTTGATGCATAGGTCCTAGTAGTGTTACATTTATACTATCTTCTTCTCCAGACAAATTATCAAGTGTAGCCACCCCTTTAACATAGTCAACTGGCTAGCCTTAATGTGGTTCAAAAGTCAAAAGGTTTTCCATCTTACTGCATTCTTTGAATTAAGATAAAAAAAAACCTTCTGTGTGCAGCAGCCTCCCTCAGCCCCCCTAAAACTAATCTGAGCACCATCTCAATCCAATCTCATTGGCTAAGACACAGCAGTGGGGACACAGGCAGCTGCAGCTCGGCTCGAGTGCCCCCATAGCAAGCTGCTTGCTGTGGGGGTACTCGGCAGGAGGTAGAGGGGTCCAGAGCGCCGGCGAGTGACCTAAGAATAGGAGGATCTGGGCTGCTTTGTGCAAAACCACAGAGCAGTTAAGTATGACATGTTTGTTATTTTTAAACAAAAAAAAAAAACAAGACTTTAATATCACTTTAATATCACATTACCATGATCAGATATCGTAGTCACACAAGACACACTAGGGTTGATTTACTAAAACTGGAGAGTGCAAAATCTGGTGCAGCTCTGCATAGAAACCAATCAGCTTACATTTTTTTTTGTCAAAGCTTTATTGAACAAGCTGAATTTAGAAGCTGATTTGCTATGATGCAATGGTGCACCAGATTTTGCACTCTCCAGTTTTAGTAAATCCCCTCCACTGAGACTAGGGGTAGAGAGGCTGAAAGAAATACAGTAGTTTGCCCACTCTGCATCTGTACACCTTGTGCCAATGACTTGAAATGGAAGTGGAAAATGTCACCGTACACTGTCAGTATCCTAGTTCTCAGAGTACACTATGTCCCACCAAAAATACAAAAAACTCTGCAGGGACTAGGGCAGTCTGAAACCTACTTATTATGTGAATGTGTTACCCTGCTACCTTAGGCCATTGTCTATGTAGGCGATATAGAAATAATTTCCTGGAAGTTGTGATCATCTCAACAAGCCAACCAGACCTCAGAAAACCCTTTGTTCTACAAATCTATGGTCACCCTAAGTTAGGCCGCGTACACACGGGCGGACTGTCTGCCCAACTTAGTCCGCCGAAACACATTTGAGCGGACAGTCCGCTCGTGTGTGGGCTTCAGCGGACTTTTTCAGCGGACAGTCTGGCGGACTAAGTCTTTCGGAATTTCCGTAAGATTGTCCGTCCAAACTTGGTTTGAGTGGACAGTCCGCCCGTGTGTGTGCCAGTCCGCTGTACTTTCGAAATGAGCGGACTTTTCCCGCCCGGAGAAAAGTCCGCTCATTCCGAGCGCGTCTCCAGGTAGGCGGGGCACGCGACGGAGACGTCGCGGGCCCCGCCGCCTGGTATGGACTTAAAGGGGAACCCCAACGCCGAAAAAAATCGGAGTGGGGGTGCCCCCCAAGTCCACAACAGACCCTTGTCCGAGCACGTTACCCGGCAGGCCAGGAAAGGGGGCGAGCGAGCGCCCCCCCCCTCCTGAGCCGTACCAGGCCGCGTGCCCTCAACATGGGGGGTGCCTTGAGGAAGGGGGGCCGCGCGGCCCCCCCACCCCAAAGCACCTTGTCCCCGACAACCAACGGCCAGGGTTGTCGGGAAGAGGCCCTTGTCCTCATCAACATGGGGACAAGGTGCTTTGGGGTGGGGGGGCCGCGCAGCCCCCCCTTCCCCAAGGCACCCCCCATGTTGAGGGCACGCGGCCTGGTACGGCTCAGGATGGGGGGGCGTTTGCTCGCCCCCCTTTCCTGGCCGGCCGGGTAGCGTGCTCGGACAAGGGTCTGTTGTGGACTTGGGGGCACCCCCACACCGATTTTTTTTGGCGTTGGGGTTCCCCTTTAAGTCCATACCAGGCGGCGGGGCCCGCGACGTCTCCGTCGCGGGCCCCGCCTACCTGGAGACGCGCTCGGAATGAGCGGACTTTTCTCCGGGCGGGAAAAGTCCGCTCATTTCGAAAGTACAGAGGACTGGCACACACAAGGGCGGACTGTCCACTCAAACCAAGTTTGGACAATCTTACGGAAATTCCGAACGGAAGAACGGAAGGCGGCGGTGGCGACAGCGGCGACAGAAGACCGGGCCACCGCCTCTAAAAGAGCTATAAGAAGGCGCGGTGGCCCGGCAGAAGAACCGAAGAGGGGGACAAGACCCCCGAAGTCGGGAGAAGAGGCCGGCGGCGGGGAGGAAGAAAGCCGGACTCCTCCGCTAGCAAAAGAGCTACAAGAAGATAGCGGAGGAGTCCGGCGAGAAGACCCCCGAAGACGGAAGACCCCCGGAGCTGTGCAATAAAATATTTTATCTCGTGTGTTGTGTTTTTTTTTGGGTACTTTTATTTTACAGGTGAATGGGTAGGGGTACATTGTACCCCATACTCATTCACATGGGGTGGGGGGCCGGTATCCGGGGGCCCCCTTATTAAAGGGGGCTCCCGGATTCCGATAAGCCCCCCGCCCGCAGACCCCGACAACCAACGGCCAGGGTTGTCGGGAAGAGGCCCTTGTCCTCATCAACATGGGGACAAGGTGCTCTGGGGTGGGGGGGCCGCGCGGCCCCCCTTCCCCAAGGCACCCCCCATGTTGAGGGCACGCGGCCTGGTACGGCTCAGGAGGGGGGGGGGCGCTCGCTCGCCCCCCTTTTCTGGCCGGCCGGGTAGCGTGCTCGGACAAGGGTCTGTTGTGAACTTTGGGGGGACCCCCACGCCGATTTTTTCCGGCGTTGGGGTTCCCCTTTAAGTCCATTCCAGGCGGCGGGACCAGCGACGTCTCCTTCGCGGGCCCCGCCTACCTGGAGACGTGCTCGAAATGAGCGGACTTTCCTCCGCGTGTGTGGGCGAGTCCGTTCATTTCAAAAGTAGAGCAGATTGTATGGCGGACTTAGTCCGCCGTATTAGTCCGCTCAAAAAGTGCCGTGTGTGGGCAAGTCCGTTCATTCAAAAGTTTGAACGGACTGTCTGTCGGATTGTCTGACGAACTTAGTTGGGCAGACAATCCGCCCGTGTGTACGCGGCCTTAGGGTTGCTACCTTTTCCCTTTAAAACCAAACACATATTAATTACACAAGTTGTGTGGCTGATTACGGTTGTAATTAAACTCACTTGGTGCATTACCTTCATTAAATTAGCACCAGAACCGGTGTAATTATATGAGTTCGGGTTTAAAGGGATGAGGTGTCAACCCTACCTTAAGTAGGTGTTCTGTAGGCTCAAGAACTTGTGAGCTACAGTATGTATTAAAACAGGTTGAAGACCATTAAATCCACTTTCCTCTAATCCTCCTTCTATTTATCTTTGTTTTTAAAGAAAAATAAAACTTTATTTAGGCTTTTTGCCTTTCTTTTTTACTATAATTCATTTTTAACTGCTGTAATGACAATAATTTCAGTACTTTAGACAAATAAATTGGACTCGTGTTGAGGCCCGTTCTTTTACTGCAGAGCTCAAAGTGCTTAACATTATAAATTGTACATTAATTTCAAATTATTGAGCTGTAGGGAAAATAACGAAACCTTGATTACAGATATTATAGAAAAGATCATTACAGTATTTGAAAACATTTCAGTAAACAGATAAACGGAAACACAAAACATGTGAGTGAAGAACAATTAGACGAAAACATTGCAACTATAAACATAACACAATATGTTCAAATATGCCACTCAAATAAATATCAACTTTACATTTGCCTGGTTCAAAACACCAGTTCATCTAATATAGGATTCAGTTTATATAGTAGGGCATATGAAGTATATACAGAAAATGTATACAAATAGAGACACTTTATAAAATTAAAAATGTCATTCAATTAAACACAATGGGGTTCATATAGTCAAACCAGCACACCTAGCTCCAGTAATATGCCACCTATAATTACGGGAAACCTGTGCTGAGAGTCATTCCTAACCTGTGGCTTCAATACATTGAGTCAGTGGCGGCTGGTGCTCAAAAAACTTTGAAAAAAAATCATCAATTGCAGCCACTCAAACTCTACCACTGTGCCATCAAATGCTGCCACTGTGAATTAAAACACTGCCACTGTGCCCTCAAACGCTGCCACTGTACCATCAAACATTGCCACTGTGCCATCAAAAACTGCCATTGTGCCATACGTTGCCACTGTGCCCATTAAACACTGCCACTGTGCCATCAAACGCTGCCACTGTGCCAAGTGCTGCCTCTGTGCCATCAAACGTTGCCAGTGTGCCCATCAAATGCGGCCAGTGTGCCCATCAAATGCTGCCAGTGTGCCCATCAAATGCTGCCAGTGTGCCCATCATATGCTGCCAGTGTGCCCATTAAATGCTACCAGTGTGCCCATCATATGCTGCCAGTGTGCCCATTAAATGCTGCCAGTGTGCCCATTAAATGCTGCCAGTGTGCCTTTGAATGCCCCCAGTGTGCCCCCCATCTGCTTGCTGTGTGCCAGGCATTACCCTGTCTTGGTGGGGCAGTGTATGACAGCGACGAGCTGGGTTATTCGTTCATCTCCTGCCATCCTCATCTCCCATCCTGTCTTCCTGATAGGCGTCCAATAGCAGCGCCTGTTATTTCAGCCAATCAAGTGACAAGTAACAGACCCGAGCACCTAATTGGTGGAGAGGCGGTTTAGTGTTAGGAAAGTGAATATTCACTCGCTTTTCTAACACAGCTGAGTGACCTACGAACGGCCAGCATGTCGCTCTCAGGTAACTTTTTTTGACACCTATTAGAGCCAATGGCTCTTATCAGGTGCTTCAAAAACATCCCCAGCTGCTGTAATTCAGGTGCCCTGTGCCCAAAAAGAGGCCAGGTGCCTGAGTAGGGGGTGGCAGTGGCGGCCATAGATAGATTCATGCAATGCATGCATGAATCTATTGGTGATAGAGGGGGTGGCAGGAGAGAGGGGGCGGCGCCTGTGTGCCATTATGGATGCAGAGCCACTGCATTGAGTACTGACCTGGAACAAGAATGCAGATTAGAAAGTCAGACTGATCTCAGAACTACTAATTCGCACAATATGGGGTGGGGATTAAAGTCAGCCTGGAGATGGGTTTAATGTATTTGTGATCAGTAACACAGAAAGCACTGAAGCCTTTGGATCAGATTAGTGAGGAAGTTAAATGCTGTGCTCATGGATTATGGATTTCCTAACAAATAGGCTACAAACTATGAGACTAGATGATCAGCTGTCTTATGCCGAGTACACACGATCGGAATTCCGGCAAGAAAAAGACAGATGAGAGCTTTTCATTGGAAAATACGACCGTGTGTATGCTCCATCGGAATTTAGCTGTCCAAATCCCGGCAGCCAAAAATTTATAGCACGTTCTCAATTTTCCCTACAGAAAAACCTTTCTATCGTAAATTACAATCGTGTGCATGCAATTCCTACATGCCAAAAATCACGCATGCTCAGATTCAACTACAAGATGGAAGCCATTGGGCACTGGCTATTGAACTTCCTTTTTCTAGTTCCGTTGTACGTCACCGCATTCTAAATGATCAGAATTTGGTGTGACCGTGTGTAGGTAAGACAGCTTGAGCGGAATTCCGTCGGAAAAAGCTCTGATGGTTTTCCCAATGGAATTCCGATCATGTGTACGCGGCATAATACTACTATTCTCTATTTCTGTATGTTCATATATCCTGTGAAGTTTGCTGATGACGACACTGATAATGACGAGATGGCTTATTGGCAGGAAACTCAACACTTAGTTAAGTGGTACATGATTTAATGCTCAATATTGCAAAAACTTGAAAATGTCCCTGGATTGCCCTTAAAGTGTTACTAAACCCAGGACCCTGCCTTCACTATATCTTGTCTCCCACAGTATAATGAACATGGAAATGCAATTATTTTAGTAAATATAAACTGCTAAATACCTTTTCTCATCAGCAGTATATAGCAGTCTTGTGACTTCTATCCCTATGTGGTAAAGCTGGTAGGATGAGTTTTCATTGTGATCTCACTGTCCTATAAAACTTCATGACTCCTGACCCTTTGTCTGGGCAGTGCTGACTGGCCCTGTGCTGATCACATGCACTCTCCAAAGAACAAAAATAAACAAAATTCTCTAGAGATACACACCAAACTGAGCATGTGCAGCTTGACTCCTTCCATTTATAATTTTCATAGAGGAGTTGCAGACACTGGAAGAGGATCAGAGAAGACACGATCAAACAGCCTTTTTACACAATGCGGAGGGTCAACCCCTTAGGTCCTACAGTGAGTATAACAAGCATGCTTTACTGCGTATACAGACTGAATTTACTGTTGCGGGTTTAGTAATACTTTAAGGCTTCTGGTCCTAATTAATTATTGCCCCATTGAGAGCATTCTTCTCCACTGTGCTGCAGTGTAGTATGTCATCTATAGGGCAAGCTGCTTCTAGCCACATGATAGATGTGACCTAATTATTGTGTACATTCAATTTATCACAATTTTTTAATACTATTTATGCCTGGATAGAATAAAAGTATAAGTACATAAAGGACCAGATTTTTGCATAGTAAACATAGGTCATTCATAATATGTGAGCCATTATGTGTAGCCACTATAATTTGAGAGCTCCATGATTGGAGAAAAGCCAATGACATCACTTGGCTTTAATTTATTTTGAATTCCACCATATTTGGACTCTCAAAGCCAGTGGAGTGCAATGCACATTTATAAAGCACCGTGCTGTATAAATGTGCAGTCAGGCAGGCATACCATTGCTTTATTCACATCCACCTAAATGTATCCAAAAAATAGGCTAACCAAAGAGCTAGTTTCACTTCAGAAGATGATGTGGAAAGATTTTTGTTATACTATCTACTGCAGCTATAGATCTATAACTGTATTCTTAAAATGGAGAAATGTTTATGTTTTTGCTCATTTAAATTGTAATGGTAAATGTGTAGGTGATGATATTGTATTTATAGGTAAAATGTGTGGTGTAGTAATGTAATGTCATTGTGAATTTGCACTTACAGTAACAATAAATCTTCTTATCGTATCTATTCTTCTATCAGCAAATATTACAAAAAGTCCTGATGGGAATACAGACACAACAAAGTACTGGTTGTTTTTAAAAATGAATAAAGCTTACCAAACAAACTTCCAAAATGTCCATCTTTAGTGAGAGGACGCAGCTCATTTTCCCCCCAAGCATATTTCTTGTAGCTGTCCCAAGCAAACTTCATCATCTGTAAAAAAGATGTATAAAGAAAATGTTAAACATGCTGCCTTGTAATTTCTAACTGGAATATTTAGAAATTATTCAATATCTGTATCTGCGGGTTAGTTAATAATCTATATGGCAATTAGCAATACAAACTCTAAGTATACTGGTGAAAGTGTTACGTTATATCTGATCAAAACAAAACAAAACACCCTAGTGCACAAAAAGGTTTATACATCTCAATAGTGCCAACTATGTGATCACTGTGGGTCACTCGTGAGTCTTCAACTTGAATACTTCACTGATGCAGCCCTTCTCAAATTTATTAATGTTTAATAACTTACATATACAGCGACAAGGTGGCTCTGCTGCGCCGGATCACGTACCTAGTATGTGATCCTCCACTTCCGGGTCTGAATCGTGTGTCGCACCGCTCCCACTGTGAGCATACATAGTGTGTCCGCTGGCACCCACCAATACTTCGGTACAGAGGCAGAAGGATGGTCTGCCTATGTAAACAAGGCAGATTGCCGTTCTGTTAGTACAGCATGCATGGATCCTGTGCCTCTGCAAAATAGGAACACGATCCATGCCTTCCCCTAGTTCAAGCACCTCCCCCACAGTAGTAAAACACCAGCTAGGCACACATTTACCACTTTCATTGCCCCTGTTCACCCCTTCCCAGCCAGCGTCATTAGTACAGTGACAGTGCGCTGATCTCTGCGTTCCGATTTGTTCGCCGCAATATCGAAGTCCTGCTATAAGTTGCTGATCGCTGCCATTAGGTTATCAATATATGCTTATTGGGATTATCTCAACAGAAAATGCAAAAAATGGCCTGGTCATTAAGGGGGAAAATCTTCTTGTCTTTAAGTGGTGAAGCATAAACACATATGCCAATTACATACTCACCAAAAGTGATAGATAACAAGTGGTATAACACATCAATGTCAGGTCCAGCGATAAGATAGTGCCCCTGGCCTGATACATCACTCAGCTGGCAGGCTTACACATTTCAGGGGATGCATGCCTTCCTCTGAGCTATCTTCCCCTGAAACGCCTATCATTTTTGAGAGTATAAAAATGGCATATGTGTTTATCCGTAAGAAAAGTTTTTGATGATCCACTAAGCATTTGCACCCTCCTGTTTGTTTTTTCTACAGATATCTGATAAAAAAGTAAAAAGAAAAAAAAACTGTTTGATCCTGTGAGAAATACAGTAAGCTTCCAACGTTCTGTAGTGAGCTGACAATGCTGCACTGAAATATCAAACACCTTTATTAGTCCTACCTGGTTTCTCTTTGTGGACTACAGAATATCTCCCCCTTTGCCCTAAAGTAAAACAAACATGTTCACTTTAGGCTTTACCTTTCCGCTACATTGCACAAAAGTCATACTAATTTGATATCATTTTAATCAGCAAACTGTTCCATTTTTTGGCAAATTTATAAGAATATAAAAACATTTTTTTTTTTACTTTAATACTATTTTCTTCACAATAAAATAAAAATATTTGTGCCCAAATTTGCTAGCAAATTAAAGCAATATGTGTGCCAAAAAAATGATGTATAATATGTTACGGATGACAAAAAAAACTCTAAAAGATTTAATGTGCCATGTCATTGTCGAAACGAAAAAATGCTTTGGAAGTCTAGGAGATTTATGCCGCGTACACACGATCAGACTATCCAGCGGACTTAGTCTGGCGGACAAACCGCCGTAAAGTCCGCCGGACTGTCCGAACGAGCGAACCTGCCCACACACGGGACTTTTCCGGTGGACAAGGTCTGGCGGACATAGTCCGCCGGACTATCCGCCGTACTTTTGAAATGAACAGACTTGCCCACACACACGGTGGAAAGTCCGTTCATTTTGAGCGTGGCTCCAGGTAGCCAGGACCAGCGAATGAAGCGTCGCTCTCTCCGTCACCTGGTATGGACTTAAAGGGGAAGCCTTACGCCGAAAAAACTGCAGGGGGGTCCCCCCTAGGTCCATATGAGACCCTTAACTGAGCACGCAACCCGGCTGGACAGGAAAGGGGGTGGGGACGGGCGAGCGCCCCCTCCTGAGCCGTACGAGGCCGCATGCCCTCAACATAGGGGGTGCTTTGGGGAAGGGGGGGCCCACCCCAAAGCACCTTGTCCCCATGTTAATGAGGACAAGGGCCTCTTCCCGACAACCCTGGCCGTTGGTTGTCAGGGTCTGCGGGCTGGGGGGCTTATCGGAATCCAGGAGCCCCCTTTAATAAGGGGGCCCCGGATACCAGCCCCCCACCCTATGTGAATGAGTATGGGGAACAATGTACCCCTACCCATTCACCTGTGAAAAAAACAACACACAAGGGTTGAAAATAGTTTATTGCACATCTCCGGGGGTCTTCTTCCGTCTTCAGGGGTCTTCTTCAGGGGTCTTCTCGCCAGACTCCTCCGCTATCTTCTGCTAGCTCTTTTACTAGTGGAGGAGCCCGGCTTTCTTCTTCTTCGCTGCCCTCTTCTTCCGACTTCGGAGGTCTTGTCCCCCTCTTCGGGGGTCTTGTCCCCCTCTTCGGTTCTTCTTGCCGGGCCTCCACGCATTCTTCTAGCTCTTTTACTCTTTTTCTCCATGTGGGAAAAGTCCGTTCATTTCAAAAGTACGGCAGACTAGCACACACATGGCTGTATTGTCCGCTGGACTGCGAGTCCGGCGGACTTATTTTGGTGCAAAACTACTTTCTTAGTCCACCGGACTTTTGGGTAAAGAAAGTCCGTCGGAGCCCACACACGGGGGAATTGTCCGGCGGACTCTGGATTGTTTGATCGTGTGTACGCGGCATTACACTTCCTTTGTGCTATACCATTCCTCTATGTTATAAAAGTCCCACTAATGTGATAAAATTTTATTTAAAAGGCTATGTTGGTTATATTTTGGGATACATTTATGAGGATGCACAAATTACTTAAATGGTAGTTTGGGAAAGATGTCATTTTAAATGTTTTACTATTTATTCCCAATAAAAAATACGAAATAAAGTTATACGTATTCAAATACCCTACATATTTAAGCCCTATCTGTCCAGAAAAAAACGATATATAATACTTTAAGGTAAACTACAAGAGGGAAGGGAGAGATGTGAAGCTCCAAAGCCATAGTGTGTAAATATGTTTTCGAGGAGCACTTCCTCTTCCTCAGCCTCTTACCATTTGGCCAGAAGATGAGGACTATAATGACATATTTTTACTAACTACTTATATACATAAACAAAAAAAAAAATACAACTAGTAGCTACATTTCTACGTTATGTTTTTGCTTTGATTTCAAGTCACCCTAATATAAAACCATTAATTACAAATACTCAAAATGTTCACGATCTAACACAGCCTTTCTCAAACCTTTCAACACAGAGGAACCCTTGAAATAGTTCTCTGGTCTCGGGGAACCCCTGCTAAAAATTAGAGATCTGAAACTCATACAATAGTGTGATGGTCAGTGGGAAGAATGGTCCTTACATTTGTGGTCAGTGGGAAGAATTACTTCCTTATAGATGGCTAAAAAGATCAATGGTGTCGGTGGGAACTTATCTGAGAAGCAGAAATTGCCCAACGCTGAAGGAACCCCTGGCAACCTTTGAAGGAACCCTGGTGGAGAATCCCTGATCTAAGACTATTTGCTGTTCAAAATGGTGCAGTCTTTGGGGTCTTTCAACATATTTTCAAAAGTAGGGCCTTTTGTGTCCTGTCATAGTGTGAGAAAAAAGCTTAATAAATAAGATTGAATAATACACCATTGCTTCTACATTTATTTTGCCCATAACCTGAACAATACAGGCAAGAGTGGTATTGTTTGATTCCAGAAAAATTAAAACATTTATTTCAAAAAAATCCACTGTGCCTCATCTTTTCTATTTTTATGTGGTCAAATTAATTAGAAAATTGTTCTTTTTCAAAATTTTCAAAATTTTGTCTCTTGTTTCCAAAAAACTATAGACTAACATTTAAGGTATGGCATCAAAAGAAAATACTATCTGTCCCCAAAAATAATTATCACGATTGGCTAGGTTGACTGCCAAACAAAACATCAATAATAAGGCACATGTCCAAAACTAGCAGGCTGCATGTAGGTTTAAATTGTAATTATACCTTTTCAGTCGATTTGGAAGAACACCAACAACTTAATACTTGTTAATCATGCTCTCATTCACATAGAATAACAAAAAAAAATGATTAAAGTGGTTGTAAAGCCTCAAGGTTTTTCACCTTAATGCATTCTATGCATTAAGGTGAAAAATCTTCTGTGCTGCAGCTCCTCCCCAGACCCCCCCACCCCCTTTTTCTTACCTGAGCCCGATCTGATCCAGCGATGTGCATGAGCCCAGTGGCTCCAGCTGCTGGCTCTCTCTTCATTGGACAGATTGATAGCAGCAGGAGTCATTGGCCCCGGTGCTGTCAATCAAATCCAGTGACACGGGAGCAGGGACGGGGCTGAGTCCTGCTGTCTGTGTCAATGAATGCAACATCGGGACTCGGGAGTGTTGCCAGGGAAAGCAGCTTTCTGTGGGGGCACCCAATGAAGAGGATTGGGGCTGCTCTGTGCAAAATGATTGCACAGAGCAGGTAAGTATAAGCATGTTTGCTATTTTTATGTTAAAAACCCCCTTTAATTGCTGTTTATCATTTTAAATGTTTTTTTGTTTCTGATAACTCCAGCACTGAAAAATCCTACTTGGTTCTTGTTTATAATGGGGCTGGTGAGCTTTGTTTGTAGCACGCCATAGCACCTTTCCCTAAGAAACACCTAAAACGTCAGAAATATTTTTTTACAGTTTTTTTTAGGTAAGGGGTGTAAATGAGAACACATACCAAACATTTGGCAGGGTTTTCGCAAATATGACTGCAAAAGTATTAATACATTTTAGGTGCTAAGAATAAAGTGGTTACATTTATATGTAAATGTACGGTATTTTTATAAAATTGTGCCAGTAATTTCAGCTTAAAAGATGTCTGTCGGCATGTAACCGCAAAATCTCAATGTGTTTGCATAATTAATATGTGTTTGCAATATCTCTCTAAAGATTTATCCACCCACATGGTTTCAATAGTGCTCGTCAAAACGAAGCCTCTATTAGACTGCACAAGAAATACAGTTGATCATTGATCATAGTGACAAATGCTCCAGCCCAAACAAAGATTTGCAGCTTCAGATCAGTTGCTGAAATAATAAAGACACTAAAAAAATGAGCTCTACTAGCTTAACGTTCTGTATTTAGATTGTGACAAAGCAGTGGTCTTCAAACTGCGCTCATTTGCTTGCATTTATCCGGCCCTTGGGGCACTTCTCCTCCCACTGATACTGGACACTATTCCTCCCATTAACACCAACAATAAGGCGTTAAATTCTGGTGGTGACATCAACAACAGGGCACTATTTCTCCCATTGACAACAATGATGGAGTACCTTTCCTCAAACTGACACCAATAATGTGTCACTATTATTCCCATTGATACAAATGATGGAGCACTATTCCTCCCACTGATACCAGTGATGGTGAACTATTCCTCCCACTTACACCAAAGATGAGACAGAATTCCTCCCACTGATACCAATAATGGGGCACTATTTCTCCCACTGACACAAAAGATGGGACACTATTTCTCCCACTCATACCAATGATGGGGCACTATTTCACCTACTGACACTATTGATGGGGCACTATTCCTCCCACTGATACCAGTGATGGGGCACTATTCCTCCCACTGATACCAAAGATGGGACACTATTCATCCCACTGATGCCAATGAAGGGGCACTAATTCTCCCACAGACACCAAAGATAGGACACTATTCCTTCTACTGATACCAATGATGGGGCTCTATTCCTCATACTGACACCAAAGATGGGGCACTATTCGTCCAACTGATACCGGTGATGGGGCACTGTTTCTCCTACTGACACCAACGACAGGGCGCTCTTCCTCTCCCTAATACCAAACATGGATTGTTTACTCCCATGATGCCAGGAAACTTTTTACTCCCAATGGCCACAGTCTGGTGCCCCTAAAGTCTGAAGGACAGTAAACCAGTCCTTTGTTTAGAAAGTTTGGAGACCCCTGTGATAAAGCATTACATTTAATTGGCAAACAAGATTTACATTCACGTGACCTCTAGGATATACTAATATGTAAAATGGATTTATTTTCTTCCCTGAGAGGCACACAGCAATTCTTAAACTGACTGACTAAACTGTTGCCGGAGAAATGGACACTAGCAACAAAAAGAAGTTAGTCATCATGGGATGACTGTACCTTCAACCAGGGCCGCTGTTAGAAATCATGGGGCCCCATACAGCCTACCTGACGGGGGCCCCCTTGACCCCGCCCACAACCCACCCTGGCTCCGTCCACAACCCCACCCCTTGCTCTACGCTGTCAGGGTGCGGGGGGGGGGTGTCTGGAGGCAGGAGCTGGAACATATAACATTTATAGCGCCCCACCATTCATAACTGCATCTGAATGGTAGAGATGTCAGTGTTTTGACATCTGTGCCCATTCAGTTTGGGTTCCCATACACCACCGACTTGTGTCCATTTACATCAGGCTACCTCTGATCTGTCACATTTAGGTCTGGAAAAATAGAAAAGAATATTCTTTTCCAATTTTTTTTTTCCTACCTGAATGGACACGGAGGAAGGTGGATCTAAATGCACACAAGTCAGTTCATACCTGTAAACCTACATGGAGCTTTCAATCAGGTCTGCATGAAAAAGGACCTAATTGCAAAGCTTGGGTGAAAGGTTATTAAAGGGGTGTGGTTTGGGGGTGGTAAAAATGCAGCTTGGCTGTGTGTTTTTACTGTCCCTTCCCCCATCACATGTGTAAAAGTAGCATCTCACTATGTGCTCATGATGTATGGCTCTGTCAGTGTAACATGACTGTGTGGTGCTGACTTTGTTATGGCTGTGCTGAGTTATAGTCTGTAACACACAGTACAGCCATTTATCAGGAAAGTCAGCACCACACAGCCATGTTACCCTGACAGAGCCATACAGCACCTACTGTGCCCTGATCATCATAATGATAATAACCATGAGCACACACAGTCTGGGGACTGCACATTATACAATAGTGTGACCTGTCAGTGTGTGTGTCTGTGCAGGGGACTGCTTGCCTGTGCACCACAGCCGTTGTCCAGATTACTGTAAAAACAAGGGTGAACAGCGGCTCTAGATATGGTGATAACATAAAATTATATAACAACTGGAATATAGGTATACATAAAATGTGTGTGAATAAGCACACATGATATTAAAACATTTGTTTAAAACATAATGTCCATAAATGATCCGAGATCTTGTATGATTAGCACCTGGAGGCAGCTCCCTTAGAGTGAAGCGATGAGCTCTGTGTAGAAATGGGAACAGAGGGGCGCCAGACTGAGTGCAGTATAAATCATATATTTAATAAAAACAAGTAGTAACTCACAGGTTAAATTAGATGAGTTCAGTATGCAGTGAAAATCGCCAGTCCTGGAGTCTCATAAATGTCTTCCCTTTGCAGCCTGGGGCACTGGTGTGATCTTACAGGGATCTAGAGAATGCTGGGAACCAGGAGGCAGGAAACAAGAAGCAGCTGGTCGTGACTTCACAGGAACAGGAAGTGTGATTATTCACAGTGGCAAGGAATGGTAATGCATTTCGAAGCTACAGCTTCTTCATCAGACCAGATTACTCCTGCTGCTCTGTCTGTCTCAGCCGCCTCAGTGATAAATCCCTCAAGCTGCAGCACTTACTGAATGAAGGGTGCCGTATAACAGTAATATCCATCCGCCGGAGAGTCACACAGTGAGCAGGCAGAACTTTAGTTTGTGCAGGTATACTGAGAGTAGCATATAATTGTATCCCTGCACCCGAAAATGGAAAAAAAAAGTCCCTCTTCTGCTTTCTCCTCCTGGGTGGGCCCCTCTGGTAACCTGATGGGGCCCAGGAAATTAATATATATTCCTTATATACCTTAGTAATCAAGTGGGTGCGGGTTAATATAGTTATTTAGCTTTCTTTTTTTTTTTTCTTTTTTTTTTAGCTAGAAGTTAAAAGCTGCTGGGGCCCCCCTGCTGGCCAGGCCCGGTACAACAGGGCTGGTTGTACTGCCCTATCAGCTGCCCTGCCTTCAACTCCCATGCCCCAGTTTTTAGCTTGTGTCCTCCATGAGAGTGGAGGTGCTTTATTCAGCTCAGCTGTTCTCTGTTTGTTAGAAAAATATGCTACTATCAACATATTTTGATATTTATTAAAAATATATTAAATAATGGATGTCTCTCATTTTATACTGGTAGTCTGTCTGCGATAGTCCTGAACTTCTGCAAGTTTCTCCAGTCATCTAAGGATACTGGTAGATTTAGGCTGGATATAGAACCACTCCCCATTTAGCAAGCAGCTCAGGTTCCCAGTTTATTATCTATGCTGGTGTTCTCTGCAACAGTCTTGCAATCTGCAGTGACTATTGTCTGCATTCCATGTCACACAAGTCTCTAGTGTGTAATCCTTACGGAGTTATTGGTCCAGAGTGGAGACCATTTTCTTGTCTCCATCTCTGCAAAACTATTGTGAGTGATTAACAGGCTTATGCTGGGTTGACATTTGCTGCAGAAGCAATTTGTAGCTGATTAGCTGTTTTGTGGAAAATAAATGCTTATTTTCTTTCCTAGCTTGCACATACTGTATGCACTTTGCAAGTTGTCTACATGAGGAATTCCTCTTCTTTCATTTTGATTGGGTTATACAGGGGGAATTGTTTCAGTTTTATTCTAATATTGTAAAGCACCTGCACAAACTGTTGACGCTTTATAAATCGCATATAACGATAATAATTTTTCTTGCCAAATATCATAGAAGATGCCATCTGCGCATTAATGTGATAGCCTGGTGCAGTTATTGGAGATTTATTCACATCAGGGGTATACACTTCAATCTATGCTGCCCTCCAGGACTGGGGGTCTTCTGAAGCCACTATGAGGAACAGACACAAAAGAGCGCACCATTCTAGTGCATTATTCCACAATATTTATCTTTTAGGAAATTGTCATAAAATGTACTCACAAACGTGTGATTAAAGAACGCTCATCGAGCTACACTCGTCCGTAGCTCTACAGTCCTAGACACAGTGCGCTCTAGAATTTGGGGGGACCCTGCCAGGGTCCAAACTGGCTGATGATTTTCGAAAGTAGCACCTTCTTCTTTACCTTCAGCCGGTTTGGACCCCCACCGGGTCCCCCTGAACTCTGGAATGCACTGTGTCTAGGATTGTAGAGCTAAAGATGAGTAGCTTAATGACTGTTCTTTATGTACACGTTTGTACGGACATTTTATGACAATTTCCTAATAAAGAAATATTGTGGGATAATGTACTTGGCTGGTGCATCCTTTGGTGTTAGACCCCCCCTCAGCTTTCTCAGCTGCAACTTGATGACACAGCTCTAATTCAGCAGGATGTGTGGGAGCTTGTGGGAACGTTCCTATCTTGTATACTTGCTTACTCTGTAAGGACATTTAATGACACCTGGAGAATCTCTGAGATGAGTAGTGATGAACAGTACATACTTTTTAACAGCTGGCTGTAATGGTATGGCTTTTAAAGCCTTGGTTTGTTGAGTCGGGGACATCTCTGAATCTGGGTTTATTATGATGCTAACATCATAGCATAGGAAAAAAAAAATTTCAGTGGCAGGGAGTTTAAGAAGACATGTAGTCAGTTATTGAAACTGGAAGAGAAGCAGTTTAACCTTAAACTGCATAGAGGGTTCTTTACTGTCAGAGCGATAAGCATGTGGAACTCCCTTCCATAAATATTAGTATCAGCAGGGAGTGTCAAAAAAACTATTAGATGGGCATCTTAATGTTTTCAACATATAGGGATATAGGCTTTATTATTGACATAAATTCGTACACACACCCATACCCACACAAGTTGAACTAGATAGACTGGTGTCTTTATTCAAACTTACAAACTATGTGACTAACAGCTAGGCTACTTCCCGCAATGTCTTGTAGCTATCTTCTTTGGGATTGTCCAAATGGAGGTCTTATCCTGCAAGAAACCCTTTTTTGGTTTTGCATAGGTACAAGGTAGTGTTGAGGTTTAGGACTTCTTTTAGTGAAGGTAGTTCTGCCTTTAATCTCAATGAGAACATTGTTCTCTCATCCCCCTATCTGCCTTTAGTTCATTGTAATAAAAAATCCTCCATCATCTAGATGTGTTTTGGGCTGTGAGTATCTATTTTTTGGCCACTGCTTCTTCAGGAAGACTGATTCTTTTTGTATTCTAGATGAATCTTGTAAGGGTTCACCAGCTTTTTGGTCCAACATCTCTAGGTTTCTCTGGCAGACCATCATCCAAACTTATGGTTTGAAAGATTGGTTCCACCATTTTCTGTCAAGGTGCACTGGATCTGGGAGGGCCTCTTGCTGTTTTCAACATGGAGATTTTTTTTAGCTTGCAACGCTACCACCTGGTCCTCTATTCATGTGGAATAAGGTCCTTTAGGCAGCTAGTCCCCACTTTGCTGTTCTTTTTCTGTTAGCCGTGTTGCTATGTTGCCCACCCCTCTGTTGGACTGCTTTTGGATGCCCCCACAGAATTCCTGTGCCCCTCAATGGATGAGACAGAAAACAGGATTTTTTGTAACCATTGTAATCCTTTTTTTGGAGATGTTTCCCCTCCCTTTGTTTTCATGCTATCGGTACTACTTTGCTACAACACTGAGTGATGATGATTGTGAGCAGGGTTACCCTATGCTGGTCAACAGTTTTTTTTGCCAGTGTCTTTTTCTCCTGTAGGTGACAGTAAAACCTCATAGTCTAGAGTTCCCTCCTAATACACTGCACAACTGCCTGATGTGCAGACACTGCCAAAGGGATTTTCCATGTTTCCCTTTAATTCTTATATTTCATAAATAATTTGACAAATAAAAAGACATTAGTGCTAATGACTGAAATTATGTTTTGGGAATTTGAATTGATCTCTGGGCAAACAGTAAATGCACAGTTGAAATACTTATGTATGAAGGGTCACTTAGAAAACATTAGTTCGGACAATTTTGTGATCCAGTTACACCTGCCAGACACCATAGCCAGATCCATGACTTCCAGTGCAGTGCTATGCAATACAGCTTAGTAGAGAACCTGCCATTAGACTTCTACTTAAAAAAGGAGGGAACAGACGAACATAAATAAGACTATGCCTGTACTCCCCCCTTCTGTGTCCATGTGCACAGCACTAGACTAACAAGCACTGTGCTAGGCAAGAGATCCCAGATTTTTTTCACATTACTGACCTCCCATGCCCATGCCTTATAGGGGACCTAAAATAAAGTCTAGGTTATTTAAAAATACAAAAAAATACTTTTAATTTTAAAAAAATATACCAAATTATGTTTTGTTTAATATCTGTCTGGGAATTCATTACATTATTGCAGGTATTTACACAGTATTAAGCACTACAGGGATCCGCTAGTAGCCATGAGGTAAGAATTATGGTAGACCAACCATTGGAAATTAATGGGTACTGCTGTCTTTATCAATTGATTAAGCTGTAACTCAATATATGGCAATTGCTCATCCATGTATTATATATCATAAATTAACTTTTTACAGTTCATTCATCAATACAGTCTATTGACCTTGAAAGATATATGGTTTGTGTATGATAATGGTCTGCAGGATTCTGTTTAGCAATAAGTTTTCAGGGAGTGGAAATGTTGTGTTTTTCTATTTTGTAGTTATAGAGTGAGACATTTTGAAGTGTGGCTGTGGGAATGTGTGACCATTCAGCTGAGAGAACATTTATAAAAGTCAGGTACTAATGTTGGGCAAGAAGACCTGGCTCACCATCACCATTTCAGTTTTTTCCAAAGGTGTTTAATAGGATTGAGGTTCAGGCTCTCTACTCAAGTTCCTCCAAATTCATCAATCCGTCAGGTTGATTTACCAAAGTCAAATAGGCTGTTCACTTTGCGTGAGAATTTTCAGTTTACAACTTAAATTTTTTTGTCAAATAACTTTTTATTAGTTTAAAGTGAAACATTACACGTCAAACACTTCGGTACAGCATTGGGGGAGCGAAAGAAAGAGAACAGAAAAATTACAGGGGAGAACATACCATAAAAGCATATTGGCCTACATAGTATAGCCACCTGGAGCAGGTACAAGCCAGGCCAGGTAGAGCTATTCACAGACAGCATGTTCTGCAACACATGTAAGACAGGGATAAAGTCCAACCAATAATAAACCAATCCTCAAGACTCAACAGCCAGTCAAGAGTGGCAATCCGAGGATACAGGTGTCGACTAATAGTGTAAGATACTTATAATACACTTTAACCCGATCAAACACCCCCCCTCAGGGGGGGGTTTGGAAGAGAGATGGGTATAAGAGAAAGGAAGAAGGGAAAAAGAGGAAAAAAAAGAGAAGAAAGGGATACCAAAGGATAGAAAGAAAGGTAGAGAGGAAAAGGAGGGGGTAGGGGTGGGTAGTCATCCGAAAACTTCCGCTTGCCTGTCAGGGTCGATCGCCCTTAAGATTCCAGGGATTCCAGACTACGTCATGCGCTTCCAGCCGGTCCTGTATCCTGGCGGTCATCCTCTCCATAAGCTCCACGTCTCTAATGCGGGCGTATAATGCGTCCGGGGTAGGGGGGTGCGTTTTTTTCCAATGGAGTGCAACAAGACACCTCGCTGCGGTCAAAATATGGCGGGATAATTTCTGTAGGGATTTGGACAGTTTGGGGAAAGGGACTCCCAGTAAAAAGTGCTTTGGGTTCAAGTCCAGGGGTTGGTCCAGGACACTGGCCAGGAGAGTACGGACTTCCGTCCAGAAAGGGATTATACGAGGGCATTGCCAGTATATATGCAAGAGAGTGCCCTTATGCCCCACACAGCGCCAGCACCGGTCTGTTGTAGAAGGATAAATAGCGTGCAGGACATCCGGGGTCATGTACCAGAAGAACAATATTTTGTATGCATTCTCCCGGTAGAGCGTACACATGGAGCTCTTGGATGCCTGTGACCAAATCACCCGCCATTGCTCCTCCTTTTACACTTCACCCAGAGCCTCCTCCCATTTAAGCATATATGCATGTTTGCCATTAAGACCCATAGGAAAGGCGTTAATTATTTTATAAATATCCGAGATCATCCCCCTCTGTGCCGTACCTGCTGAGACAACTATTTCAAACATGGTAGGCGGGGAGAAACGGAGGTCTGATGAGATGGTCTGGGCAAAGTGACGGATTTGTAAGTAACTATAGAAGCTCTGCCGGGGGAGGTCAAACCGGGATTGGAGTTCAGTGTAAGTCAGTAGTCTCCTAGATCTGGGATCCACCAGAGATCTCAGATGGAAAAGGTTCCGGGAGGACCAGGGGTGTTGCATCTGGCGAGATAGGCTATCTGGCACTCGAGGGTTGGATATAAAAGAGGTCAGGAGTGATTTAGCCGAGGTCAGGGCAAACGCCTTGGAAGACCTACGCCATAGGTTCTGCAGGTGGGACATGGGGCCCAACAATTGGGACTGGGGAACCACTGCCGCCGCACTCCAGAGCATACTATTAGGGTGTATAGGGGCCAACCACCGGGATTCAATTTCCGACCAGCGATTGTGAGGCCTCTGGGTAGTCCAAGAAGCGACCGCGCGGAGTTGGGCAGCCTGATAGTACCTGACTAGGTCCGGGAACGCTAACCCCCCATCCGATTTGGAGGCGGTCATAACCGAGCGTGGTATCCTGTGTCTTTTATAGTTCCATACAAATCGAAGTAGGTCCCTTTGCAATTTTTTCAGGTGAGAGGAGGGGACTGGAATGGGGAGGGTCTGAAAAAGATAAAGGAGTTTCGGGAGGATAGCCATCTTCACAGAGGCTATTCTACCAAGCAGAGAGATTTGGTGCTTCCGCCACTGTAGCAACAGACGCCTAATATCTCCATAGAGGGATGGGTAGTTTGCCTGATAGAGGGAGGTATAGGTTGGGGTGATGTTTACCCCCAGGTATCGAAGGGAGGTGGACCCCCAGTGGTAGGGAAAGTTGGATCGTAGGTGTTCCACCTCCAACGGTGGAATGTTAATCGGGAGGGCTTCGGACTTCGACGCATTAAGTTTGTAACCCGATAGCGCACTGTAACGGTCCAACTCCATATGCAAGTTGGGCAGGGATATCCTGGGTTGGGTAAGAGTAAGAATTAGGTCGTCCGCAAATAGCGAGATCTTAAACTCCTGGCCTCGCACCGGAACCCCTCTTATAGCCTGGTTCCGCCTGATAGACGCCGCCAGGGGTTCAATACAGAGGGCGAATAGTAGGGGTGACAGCGGGCATCCCTGACGCGTACCGCTGGAGATGGAAAAGGGCGAGGAGGTGGCAAAGGGGGTCTTCACTTGAGAAGACGGGTTGGAGTAAAGATGTTGTATGGCCCGCAAAAAAGGTCCCTCCATCCCTATGTGGGTCAGGGTGGCGAACAGGAAGGGCCAACCTAGTCTATCAAATGCTTTTTCTGCGTCCAAGCTCAGGAGCAGGGACGACACTCCCTCCCTGTTCGCCACCTCGACCAGGTCTATCACCTTCCGGGTGTTATCCCCTGCTTGTCGGAGGGGGACAAAGCCCACTTGGTCCTTGTGGATCAAAGAGGGTAGGACCTTGTTAAGGCGCAGAGATAACAATTTAGTAAAAATTTTTAGGTCTGCGTTCAACAACGCAATGGGTCTATAATTCGCGCAATGGATGGGGTCCTTATCTGGCTTGGGGATTAAGGTAAGGAAGGAACGTTGCATATCTGAGGGGACGGGTGTTTTCTGTAGAAAAGCATTAAAGAGGCTGCTCATATGCGGAGTAAAGAGGGGGGAAAATGCTTTGTAATATTCGTAGGGCAGGCCGTCCGGACCCGGGGACTTATGTGCGGGGAGGGATTTAATGGTCCGTTCCACTTCATCTTCCGTGACGGGCATGTTCAAAATGAGCAAGTCCGAATCTCTAATTTTGGGAATGGCGCTGTCGGACAAGTACTGCTGTATACGCTGTGAAACCTCCAGCGACACAGGGTTGCTAGGGATGTCAGGACTATTATAGAGCTCCGCATAAAAGCCAGCAAACGTATCAACTATGTCTTTGGGGTGGGAAACAACCGCATTAGATCTAGTTTTTATCTGGTGTGGAGCAGAGAGAAGGGTTTTGTCTTTGAGCTTCCGCGCTAGGAGGGAGTGTGCTTTATTGCCCCTATCATAGTATGTCTGTTTGATCCTCAGCAGGGCTTTCTCAACACGGCGAAGCGCCAGGTCCGCCAGCGCCATTCGCAAACTAACAATTTTCCTAAGGAGTGGTACCGTCGGTGAGGCCTGCAGTTTCTGCTCTAACTGTCTAAGTTCCTTCTCGGTGTTAAGCTTGGTGGCCCGACATCCCGCTTCAAGGCCGAGGAAAGCGCAATGCATCTACCACGCATCACCGCCTTGTGGGCTTCCCACACAGTGGGGAGGGGGACGTCTGGGGTCAAGTTCTCAACAAAATAGTGACGCAGGGTCAAGGCTAATTCCGATTGGGAGGGAAGGTGCTGTAGAAGGAAAGTGTTCAGCTTCCAATTATATGGCCGAGTTATCGGGGGGCCTAAATCCAGGGTGAGTAAGATCGGGGCATGGTCTGACCAGGAGATCGGCAGGATAGACGCGCCACGCGTCGCTCTCAACGTAGCATTATTAGTGAAAAGATAGTCAATCCGAGAGTGCATATGGTGAGGAGCTGAATAGTATGTGTACTGCCGATCCCCGGGCCGGAGAGCTCGACAAGCGTCAAACAGTGCATAGCGGCGAGTGAGTTGCCGAAAAAGCCTCGAATCCCGGAGGGCTCTAGGCGAGGGCGCGCGGGTGGGCGCCGTCTGACGATCAGCCGTGGCCGAGTGAGCCAGATTAAAGTCTCCTCCCACCACCAAATAACCGTGGTCTTCCTTAAATAGACGTGCAAAAACCCTTGAGAGGAAGTTATGCTGATGGACATTAGGGGCGTATAGCGTACACAGGGTGATCGGCCGTGATTGCCACGTACCCTTAAGTATCAGGAAGCCCCCCCGGGGATCGCTGTAATGATCAACATAGGTAAAGGGTGCTCCTTGTCGGATCAGGACAGCCACCCCCGCCCTCTTATGGGACCCCGAGGATAGATACGCAAGCGGAAAGCTCCTGGAGGCGAAGACAAAAGATCCCCCCCTGTCAAAGTGCGTTTCCTGAACCAGGCTAATATCTGCTCCCGACTGTTTAAACTCCCTTAGTGCCAGATGCCGTTTCCTGTTTGAATTTAGGCCGTGAACATTCATAGATAGAATCTTAGCCATCAGTCAAGTCCGGGGGGGGGGGGGGGGGGTAGGAGAGCGGTCTGTGTCTAATAAATCTTACCCGGTAACAACGTCCAAGAGGGACCGCCAGGAGCCAGGAGCCGACGCTTTCCGGTCGTAGGGCCCCGCCACTACGTGTCCGATCCCTGCAGGCAGCGGAAGGAAGACAGAGGAAAGAAGAGAGGGGGAGATAGAAAGTGAGAGAAGGGAGAAAAACGTTAGTGCAACAAGAAAGGCATCGCAATGAAAACATGGGCCCATAACCGGACCAAACATAGGGCAATATTCGGCCCCGGGTAAAAAAGTCATCCGGGACTACACGGGTTCCCAGGGGGCCACCAGACCCAGCGCACGAGGCCTGGGCCTGGTGGCCGCATAGGAGTCCAGGTCTCCTCATTCAGGTCCTAAGGAGGAATAGAGGAGCGTAATATGTGTAAAAACTTGAACAGGAGCAAAATCACTAAAATATAAATAAGATGAATAAAGTAAAGAAAAAAGAAAAACAACCCAAAAAAAAAGGGTTAGGGGGAGGGTCGTGAGAACAAGGGGGAACCCACTCTCCCGAATCTCCCAACCAGCAGCCTAAGTGCAGTAAGTTATTGAAAAGGCACCAAAGGGGAAAGGGTAATGAGTGCAACTGGAACCAGGGCAATACAACGTCCGAGCACTATGCCGCTAAGCGGTCAGGGACGCTGCAAAACTTCATCTCCACCAGCAACAGATCGCGGAGGGCCAACCAGGCAGTGATGAGAAAAGATAAGAGTCACTTGGAAAAGAAAAAAGGGGGGAGGAAGGGCCGGGATCTTCAGCCAGGGCCTTGTCTCTTAGGTTTGTTTTGCGTTTCCCGGTTTCTGGGTCGTTGGCGTGAGGGAACCTTTTGCCACAGCGTCGAAGGGGTGGGTTGAGTAGCGATGAGGTCCCAATCGGGAAGCCGGGGGGGGCGGATGCCCAGATCTTCACAGAAAGTCGGCAGATCTTCAGGATACCGCAGAGAGGCCGATTTACCCTGATGTTTGGCAGTGAGGCTAAATGGGAAACCCCAGCGGTAAGGGATCTGGGCGTCTTGCAGGGTGCGGAGCAAGGGTTGGAGAAGTCTACGTTTTTGCAGCGTAATCCAGGAGAGGTCCGGAAAAAGTTGCACTGGGCGGTTCCGGAAAGACACCTCACGGGCTAAACGTGCTTGTCGCAGGATATCCTCCTTAAGGTGGAACGAGTTGACTCTGCAAATAAAGTCCCTGGGGCCAGAAGTAGCATTTTTGGGGCGTAGGGCCCTATGAGCTCTATCCATCTCAATAAATTTAGTGGGGGGTTCTCCGAGGAGAGTGTTGAATAGTTCCTGCAAGATAATCTGAGCGTCCTCCGGGCCCTCTGACTCCGGAACCCCACGCACTCTGATGTTGTGCCGGTGCCCCCTGTTGTCCAAGTCCTCCACATGGCGCTGCATATCTCTCAGGAGCAGATGGTGTTCAGCCCCTTGCGTTTGGGTTTTGTGGACCGCAATTTTGGCTTCTTGTATCTCCTCTTCAGCCATCTCCACCCTGTCCGCAAGGTGCTTAAGGCCAGAGTGGAGCATTTGTATTTCCGCCCGACACGTGGATTTGACATCTTCAATCAATTGTTTAAAATCCTCTTTGGTAGGGATCGCTTGTAAGTATAATTGCCACTGAGGGTGCGGTGGTGTTGTGGTCATGTCTCCCGGGTCGTCCCGGTCTATGCGATGACGTGGCGACAGTGGCCTAGGGTCCACGGGTCCAGCAGTGCGAGAGGAGGGGGCATGCTCAGGGGGAGAATCCCAGACCCCCGGCCACTCTGAAGCATGGGCCAAGAGAGGTGGCTGGTGTCGTCCCCTGGTATCCTGAGACTTAGGTGGGGGCGACCCCGAGTCAGGGTTCAGCAGGGGTCCGTCCATTCCCCCGGGCTCCCGGTACGCCCAGGACAGGGGCTCCTCGGGGGGGGGAGGGCAGGGAAGTCCTCAGCCGCAAAAGAAAGGGGGGACCCCTCGGACCCAGCACTGGAGTCTGGGGGCGTCCGGAGCATCCTGGGCAAGGCCAAAGAGCACTGAGTGTCCGGAGGTGGGGGGGACCTACTGCCAGAGGGCCCCAGGCCTAGTCCACCCCCCTCCCCGATCCGTCCAGTCCCGCACAGGAACTCCCCGCCGGCGTCCAGAGCTGCAGGCGTGCGGTGGGGGGACTGCGGTGCCGAGCAGCATGGGGATAGAGAGGGTCCCAGGGGGGGCCTAGTCTTGTGCCCTGGGGGCGGCTTGGGCGGCGTGGTAGGCCGCAGGCCTAGCTGGATGGCCTCAGAGGCGGGCGGGACCGGGGTTCGACTCACCGCACCGGAGGCCTCCGGGCCCGGGGATGTCAGCCGCGGTGTCCCTCGATCCCCCGGTCCATGCTGGATGTTTGGATGCACCCTGCGGGCCGGAGAAGGAGCCCGCGCCGGCGCGGCTGCGGCCGCCGGCGCCATTTTGGGAGGTCCGTCGGTCGGGAGCTCCGTCGTGGAGAAAAAGGACCGGAGGTCCGTGGCTGTGCCCAACGAGGCTGCGGGAGGTCCCCTGGAGCTGGAGGACCGTGTGGCCCTAGATTTCCCCATCGGATGGGGCTGGATTTTCCCCATAGGTGCGGTGTAGCAGAGGCTGGAGGGAGAGCAGGAGATTTAGGCTGCCATCCGGGTCGACTTCCGGTCACGCCCCCCTACAACTTAAATTTTACTGAACTTAGTGAATGTGGTGCAAAAAACAGTGAATCACATGCAAGGAAAATAAAATGCATTTTTGTTTTCACATTATTTGATGATGGAAGTCAGCAGAGCTTTATATTATTTACTAAGCTAATAAAAAATTCCCTTACAAAGTGAACAGCCTTTTTGATTTCAGTAAAACAACCCCCATGTCTTTATAGAATGGGCTTTGTGGACAGGAGGCACAATAATACAGTAATAAAAAGGGGATTTCCCCAAACGTTGGCCACAATTGCCTATAATGTATTTTTAAGTTGTTTTTTGACAGTTTCCTTCACTAGAAACACCCAAAGCAATAATTTGGAGCAGTATGTATATACTTTTACCAGTATAGTGCACCGCTGGCAACAACATTTCCGCGTGCCACCAAATTGTTAACAAAATAAAATTTCTTCACCCAATCTCCCAGTTCCTTCCCAGCTGCTAGAACTAATATAATAGGATCTACTACCCCTTTGCAACAACAGAAACTTTGACACTGAGCAATAATTTGTTTTTACTGATGGATACCCCTGCAAAATTAGGTTTGCTTTAGTGTGATTCAGCCAATCAGCATGAACCATAAACCATAAAAAACAGACCCTATCACACAGTTACAAATGATAGTAGAAACCTTGGCATGCAGCAAAAATAAATAAAATGATGAAATAGCAAGTACTATGATTCTGAATCATATACAATGATAACGATGAAAAAGTTACCTCTTTTATTTTATTTCTTCTTTCCCGTGTTTCTGGGTCTTTCTGTTTGTGATGATTTCCGAGTGGTGGATATTTAAGAGATTTTTTGAAAGCGTTATAATCAAATATAAGCTCAGCTTGGTTCCTTTGAGCTGGAGATATTTCATTGTCTTTATTTTTGGCTTTGGCAGCTACGATATGCTCTCTGTGCAGTGAATTGTCTTCTTTGAGTGTTTCGTAGTTGTGAACTAGAAATCCCAATGGTTTCATGTTCACATCAAACTCATCTTTGGATCTCCACTTTTCCTGATTTGTATTCCGAATCAGAGACTTTTGATCGTCTACAGTTTTTTTGTTCATTTTCTTATTAGCATAGCTGTGTATTCGTTCACCACTCTGGCTCTGGGTACCTGATAAAAATATCCTTTTAAACTTTGATGTGTCTGGTAAGAGGAACAATGTCCCGAAACAAAGTGTGATAATTCCTGATAAAAATAATAAGAACACAAATTTCTGAGAAAGGCGAAGTCCAAATCCAGCTGGAAATATCCCAGAAATCTTTCTCAAGAACATGTTTTTAATTTGCATCTCATTAATTGTACTTCGGTGACAAATGTTCGTTTTGTAATTGCATAGACATCTTATTTTGTCTTTAAATCTCTATTAAATGGTTCAGTAGTGTTGAGTCATGAAGCAGCTAGAAAATTCCCACCTGTTTAAATAAAATAAATCTGGTGTTGTTAGAATGAAAGGTCATTTCAGATATTAATTTTAACACACAACAAAATATAAATGCAACAATAAAATTATGAGGCAAATTAAAGTCTGTTTTGTGGCCTATACTCATAAAACAACAGATGGATTGTAATCAATATTTGGTCTTTGTTTCTTTATAGCTCATCCATATCTACAGTATGTTATGTGTCACTCCAAACCCAATAGTTACATGGAAGAGGAGCAAGGAATGGGCCCACTTTATTCCCATTAGCACATATACCATTATGAAATATCCAGTAAACACGCAAACTTATGTAAAAACCATAGGCAGCCTGCAAAACTCTTTCACGATTTCTATGTCTGCTGACAGTATGCAGTTTAGTAATAATCTTCAAATTATGTCATATCTTTGGCTATGATAGAAAGATGAAGTTGTGGAAAGCTGAATCACTTAAGTTCAAGTGGGAATCGTGATTGGGAGTGTTGTCTGGTGTAAAGCTATTAACTAGGAAGCTCTTCAAAAGACAGGGGCCATAAACGAGGCTCTTGTCTCAAAGATGTTGATGATATCTGGAGGAAAGCAACAGGTTAATTGTGTCCAGAAAAAAAAAAATCTTTATTAAACTTAAGAACAACCTTTATTAAATTCAAGTAACAGCCAACATGTTGTAAGAGTTCCAAAGGGCCCCTTTTAACAGGGTCTTTTGAAATGATGGATGATTTTGGACACTGCAGTTATAATAGTCCCATATAGTGCCGCTGGCGCATCCACGGACTTAAGTTGCATTACGTTATCTACTCCAGGACTAATATAACTATACTGACCATATTATAAACCTTCAAGCATTTTATAAACCCTGATTAAAGGGGTCCCTTGGAACCACAAAGACACATTGGCAGTTTCTTAAATACAATATTTAATAAATTCATTTTTCTAGGCACAAATAATCAGTCTAGTAATTTTTCCATATAAAATAGCAATTACTTCATAGTGGCAAGACCAAAGTAGTATTTCCGTTTTGAGCAGATAACAATGAGTTAAATGTTCTACTGGCTGCTAAATATTAACATTATCTAAATGAGAATTAGATGCATCAAGACTGCAAGAGGGTGTAAAAAATAATGATGATAAAAGGAACCACAAGAGAAAGCCAAGAAGTCAAAGCTAATTGTGTGACATTCAAATAAACATCCTTCATAGATGTAATTGCTGAATTTTTAATTGCTCCTTACCACAGAGAATAGTATTCATTTGATTAAAGTTATGGGCAGAACTATAAGTGATTAAATCCTAGTGAAATACATAGTATTTTAGGATCAGCAAAAACACATTCCTAGAATTTTTTTTGTACTAAAAAAAAAGGCAGGGAGTGTCAGTTACAGTTTGCCAAAAGGGTTGCTAAAGAGGAAACGGCTAGAAAAAAAACAACATTTTGAAAGAAACCTTTACTGATAGAAATACGTAGTCTGGCAGTGCTAATAACCTTCTGAAAATGCTAGTTGCCTGTAAGGCTGATCAAATATCTTCAGTACATTTAGGCCCTGACATAAGTGTGGATTCACTCCTCATGATTGGCTAGAATTTCACAGGCTGTCCTGCTTTCTCAATGGTGACTTACTCTGTTGATGCACCAAACACATTGAAGTGCCAGTGGTGACAATCAGGCTCTAGTCACTTGGTTTATTAGCTCAATATCTTGTGGAGAGGGTTAGGGCACAGAATACCCCAAAAAAACAGCAAAACATCCCAGGCCTTTAAGAATCAGCAAACTTATTGTGACCCTTTAACCTCTTCAGCCCTGGAAGATTTGGCTGTTCAATGACCAGGCCATTTTTTGTGATACAGCACTGCATCGCTTTAAATGACAATTGCACGGTCGTGCGACGCTATTTTTAACCACTTCCCACCCGGCCAATGCACATATACGGCCGGGTGGGAGCCGTCTACTCCTGATAGGACGTTCAGGAACGTCCATCAGAAGGAGCGGGATCGCGCGCGCGTGCCCGCGCAGCGGCGCGATCCCGATGCGTCCGTGTCACCCGGACACGGCGCATCTCAGATCGGCAGGAGGGCTCTGTGATTGGCCCTCCTGATCACATGACGGCCGTGTCCAATCACGGCCGTCATGTGATGTAAACAAACAGCCGGTTGCTAGGCAATCGGCTCCTCCTCTCCTCACACAGAAGTCATCGCTGAGGAGAGGAGAGCAGATCGCTGCAGCCGGCTGATGATCAGTGAGTATGAGCTGTTTTTACAGCTTTTTACTCACTAATCACCAGTCTAGTGTACACACAAATCACCACACAGTAAACACACCACACAGTATAAACACAATGTCCCCACACATGTCCCCAAAACATACATGTCCCCAAATAATAAAAACACATGTCCCTAATAATAAAAACATGTCCCCCACATATGTCCCACTAAAATCACATGTCCCAATGATTATCTGCACACATATGTACGTGATCACCTGCACACATATGTACATGATCATTTGCGTACATATGTCCGTGATCACACAAACCAATTATTATACACTTAACGGAATTTTTTTTACCAAAAACATGTAGCAGAATACATTTTGGCTTAAATTTATGACAAAATTTGATTTTATTGGATTTCTTTTAAAATAGAAAAAAGAAAATATTGTTTTTTTTTCAAATTTCCGCTTTTTTGCACTTATATCGCAAAAAATAAAAACGGAGTCGTGAATAAATAACACCAAAATAAAGCTCTATTTGTGCGAACAAAACGATAAAAATTTCATTTGGGTACAGTGTAGCATGACTGCGCAATTGTCACTGAAAGCGCTAGAGCGCTGAAAGCTGAAAATTGGGCTGGGAAGGAAGGGGGCTAAAGTGCCCTGTATTGAAGTGGTTAAACAAAATTTAAGTCCCTTTTTCCCACAAATAGAGCTTTCTTTTGGTGGTATTTGATCATCTCTGCAGTTTTTATTTTTTGCGCTATAAACAAAAAAATAGCGACAATTTTGAATAAAACACAATATTTTGTCAAGTCTTCCCATTTGGGAAGACTTGACCCAGCAGCACATTAAGGCCATCACTATTCAGGTCCTACATAATATCTTTTGTGCTCCCTGAATTTTAATTGACTATTTGTATTTATTTGTAGTGTGGATTTTTGGTTTAAATTATGCTGTAATAAAATTTGTATAGAATAACTGTTATCCCCTTGATTGTTTTGGCACCGTAATAATCCCCTCTTTTCCCAAATATTAATTTTTGTAATTACCTTTTGGGATGAGGTGCCGCATCTAAAACGGACCCCACTGACATTTTCTCCAAAAATCGCAATAAGCGTATATTGATTGGATTGCGCAAAAGTTATAGCGTCTACAAAACAGGAGAAAAATGAATGGCATTTTTATTATTATTTTTTTACTAGTAATTGCGGTGATCAGAGATTTTTATTGGGACTGCGACAATAGCAGACAGATCGGACACTTTTCACACATTTTTGGGACCATTGACAATTATACAGCGATCGTTGCTATAAAAAATGCACTGATTACTGTGTAAATGTCACTGGTAGAGAAGGGGTTAACACTAGTGGGCGATCAAGGGTTAACTGTGGTCTCTAATGTGTGTTCTAACTGTAGGGGGGGTGGGAGTGACTGGAGAAAATGACAGATTGTTGTTCCTAGCTAGTAGGAACTCAAAATCTCCCGTTTACACAAATGTCCCTGTTCTGGCACTCATGCCCGTGAACGCTCGTAGCCAGCGGTCATCACAACGGACGGTCACTGCAACGGATGGTCACACGCATCGGCACCCTCCAGCGCACACGCGAGCCTGCTATCCCGCCTTAAGGGACCAACGTACAGCTCGTGCCGACCTGCCACATTATAATCACGGTGGCTGGTTGGCAGGCGGTTAAGAGCATACTTCAAACAGCAAAGTTGAAAGTGTATCAATAATTCATTAGCAACCTCCAAATAATATATTGAGCCTTTGACCCTATATAGCAGCACAGTCTCAAGTACCTTGAATAGCTGAGCAACGGAAATCTCTATGCAATGTCCTTTGTCAGCAGCTTCTCTCAAGCTCTTCAAGGCACCAGAATGTTAGAGGACAGAAATGCTAATAAGCATTCTTGTTCCAGATCAGTATTGCCTGTAGTTTCATCTGGGTTTGCCAAAGGGGCCAGATATATACAATCTGCCACCCTAGACCAACTGTCTGGTGCCGCTTTCTGCCTACCACACTTAGTACTAACCTTAGTAGCTATTCAAGGCCAACTGAAGTTGGGGGCAGAGAACTGAAAGACAGTTTATTAGTACACCTGAAATAGTGCTGATTTAGTACCTTTTATTAGCATGTGATTATGTTAATGTCTACATAATATTAAGGATGCTGTAAGCAGCTCCCTGACAGTGCTGTCTCCCTGGGCCAAAGCCTTTGTTAGCCATGTTATAGTAAAGCTGCTACCCTGGCATGGCCTGGTGGCCACAACACATCACCTGCATCGGCACTATTTTTGACATGGTAATTCTGCAACTTTCATAAAAAAGGTATGGATTTCATAGTTTCATAGTTAGGTTGAATAAAGACACCAGTCCATCCTGAGTGAGTGTCTACAATTGTCCCTATCCCTGTACATTGCACACTCACATCCCTGCCCTCAATGAGCCCACAATCCAAGGTCTCCATTCATATACTAAGGCCAATTTTGGACAGAAGCCAATTAACCTACCTGCATGTCTTTGGATGGTGGGAGAAAACTGCATTAACCGGAGGAAACCCACGCAGGCACAGGGAGAACATGCAAACTCCTGGCAGGTAGTGTTGTGGTTGGGATTCGAACCAGCAACCCTTCTTACTACTAGGTGAGAGTGCTAACCCCTACACCAATGTGCCACCCCGTTTCAATAATGTCCAGAATTTTGCAACTTTACCAATGGTTTAACAGAATGGTTAGTTGGCCAACTGATTAGACAGAGAGTAACAGTAACTTGCACTTTACTAAACAGGTGCAGAGTTAGAAGCAATAGTGCTAAATAGCTTTCATATGGCAAAACATGCATACATTGAAGAATAATGAAAGCTGCACAAACATGAACTCTTCACAGCAATGTCTCTGTGATTCAATCAGGGCTAAATTTGGCTGCATAGCAAAGGCTCTATAGAACTATATAAGCAACAGTGAGTCAAGCTGACAATTACTAATCCAGTAAAATAGTGCTCATAGACAATGTCCTTCACAGTGATAATCAGGGCAACTCTGGTAATACAAGTAGGCATTTGAAATGATCCAAGGATAAAGAACCAACACTGCCCCACCGAAACCGGAGTATTCTGGTAGCAATTGGGATGGGCCCCCCACAGTAGCTGTTTTTTTTGGAGAAGCTACCTACTGTTAGGCTCTGGCCTGACAGCCTGCACACCAGCACTGGCAGTGGAGGATCTCTCACCCGGCTGCAGATCATTTGCCCAGCTACCTCTGTCCCATCAGGTGTGGCTTATCTGAGCCACTGAGGGAGTAATGTATAAAAACGTTTCTTCCTGGGAATGTTTAGGAATTCAAGGAGGTAAAAGTGTCTACATATGTACAGTAGCTTTGCATGGTGAGTAAATGGGCATCCCCCCTTAGTGGAAAGTGTTTGCTTTGAGCATACTCTTCCTATAGCTTGTGGAAAGCTTGGTTCTAAGGTTCATGTTTTATGACTAAGTGCATTAGGCACAACTTGAAAACATTAAACAAGAAAAGGATAATCACTACACTGAGACCTATTAAGGCAGAGCAAGTTGCAATGACAATGCAAAATGCAGTAACCCCAAGAAACCCACTCAGTGTATTGGAGTTATATAAATAAAAGATGCCTTCTGATTATTTGCCATGGGCTTCTCTATTTTGTACATTGTCATTGTTCTTCATACCACTTTAATGCAGAAGTCTGAGATCTCAACAATTTTCCCGTTTTCTTTCTCTATACTGAGAACAAGATGCATTTAATGAATATTTCAAAGTGATCACAAAGGTTTTGTTACCATAGGGATCGGCATTTGCTCTGTTTTGTCTTCTGTAGGCTTACATAGCCAATGCAGATTCATAATTGGATTCTGATTTTATATTCTAAATATTAGAAAACTTTTTTTTATTTAGGATACAGTCATACATTTGTGCCTCTCACAGTGTGCATTAGAAGCTGCAGCAATGAAACCCCATTCACACACCGCATAATGGGAACAAGCATTCCCGCTTGTGATTTTCACACGTGTCACGCATTCACTTGAAAGGGCTGCCCATTGCGCGTTTGTCAAAGCAAAGAACCTCAGGGAGCAAATTTTTGCCCTGAGCCAGGCTAATTTTTGCAAATGCGTTTTGATGTGGTTCTCATGTGTTTCGTTGCATGACAATTGCAGCAAAATCACACTGCATTTGGAGTACCATTCAGGATGAATGGCACCTGAATGCGCATCAAGTGTTTTGCTATGATTTGGAATCTTAACCGTCTAAGTGTGACCGGGACCTCAGACGGAGCTTGCTCATTTCCTGGCTGGAGAATGTCCAGAAACATCTAGGATTTCCTTCCCAGCCTTACTATTTCTGGCCCACCTCATTCATTCATTGGATTTCATTTTTCTTTAATCATGGAGGCTCAGCATGACATGTGGGCATTACCTAGGGTAATCTACATGCAAATGCATCTGTCTGCCAAAATCCACTACTCCAAACTGACATCCACATATTAAAAAGACATTTTGATATTTGCATAACTACTCCCAGGAGCCTGCCCACTGTTTTCATCAAGGCTTTTGAGAGGAGTACTAAGGCAGACTAATGTTTTCAGGAAACTATGAATAGAATCCTGCTGAACCTTCCCACCAGCCATGATCTGCTTTTATTGCAGAGATCCAGAGATAATGTCATTAGGTCAAATATACGGTATATATATATTGATATCAGAAAGATTTTATTAAAAATGTTATTAGCGTGTTGATGAAGATGAGAGGGAGGGACCTAGGAAGGCAAAAAGCAGAATAAACTCTTTAAATCAGACCTCCAGCCAAAAAATAACACAATAAAAAGTATATTTATGCGACTATATTTATTTTCATTCAGCCATTTTCCCCACATCACTTTTTCTCTGCCACTAGATGTAATCAGTAAGGGAGCCAGCATCATTCAACCCACCTCCTTTAATCCCAGGTACCATCACAGTCTGTGACTGGACAGTGAAAAGAGGTACAGTACATCACAGCATGCTTCTGCACATAAAATAATTGATTCATTGTATTGCTTTTCCCTCCTACAAATCCCACATGGAGACTGGAAAAGGTAAATACCAAGTCAAATTCAGGTACTGCAATGGAAGGCTGCAAATGACACTAATGCATTGATGGGCATTTAAATGTAAGTTTTTTTTCCTTAAACTTCCCTTCTAAAAGTTTTTTTATTTTAAATTCCCTCCTAAACTTGTTATACGCCGATAAATACGGCAATTTCAGATAAGGTTGGGATGGAAACCAGTCATAAAAGGATCAATGTATGTAGTTTTCGAATGACCACATTTTCTGTGTTAATGTGTATGTTGTCAAAGGATTTCTTCTTTTATTTTACATTGTGGTTGTAGTTTTTTCTTAATTTTAGGAAGCATCATTCTGCTGCTGACAGATAAGATAATCATTTCATATTTGCTCCCTTTGCTCTTTAATGCAGTCCCCGGTCATAGGCAAGAGCAAAAGGCAACAATTAATGCGTATTGCAGTACTTGATAGGCAAGCAACAAGGAAAAGTATTTAAAAGTATTACATTTCCACGAGGAGCTGATTGTAGGGGGGGGGGGGGGGGTGATTTACTAAATTAATAATTTTACCTTTAGTGAAGTGAACCTGCATTGGTGTACAACTGCGTGCAGACATTTCCTGTTTTTAGAAAAGTACTTGATTTGTGTGAGAAGCAATTTAACGTCACCAAAACTTAGAATTATTTTCAGCAGGAATGCAGGGGAATGCAGTTCTGACATCTTCAACACTGAATATATGTAATGGCAAGGGGTGCTGGGGTGTGCTGGGGGTCTATTGTCTCTGGTGGGGATCTATTGTTGTGGGGGGTCTATTGTTGCTTGGGGATGTCTTATCTTGCTGGGTGAGATCTTCTGTTGAGGGAAGAGTCTATTGTTGCTGGTGACTGGGAGATCTACTGTTGCTGATAGGGTCTATTTTTGCTGGAGTTTGAAGTGTTGATAGTGGAATCCCTCCTGCAGCTCTATTGTGTTCTGCCAGTAGGAAGCCATCTTGGCTGGCTGAATACAATGAATCGCCTGTGAAAAATCCCATAGGCTGGTTCTACCCAAGTCGGTTGATGGATCAAATTGGGTACAACCAGCCTGCCCATAGATGGATCGAATCTTGGTCAGTCCCTGCTCAACTGGCGGGGATTCGATCCATTTATGGTCGGCTTTACTTAGAAAATATCAAAACCCAAGAACAAAACATGTAATAAATTGTAGTTTGCCAGTCTGTAATAGTCCTGTCCAATAGTGACAATGCCACTCCACTATATTGTAGTTTGCGAGTCTGCAGTAGTCCTGTCCTAAAGTGACAACGCCACTCCACTATATTGTAGTTTGCGAGTCTGCAGTAGTCCTGTCCTAAAGTGACAACGCCACTCCACTATAGCCATAAAACATTACATTATTATCGTCAGCTAAGTACAGGGAGTGTGTTACTGGCAGGATCACCATGTGAAAATAAACAAAATTAAAACTTATACACCCTCCACATCTAAGGAATAAAGCCGGCCATACATGGATTCAAATTCAGCCAGTTCAGCAGGGACTGGCCAAATTTCAATCTATAAATGGGCAGGCTTGTTGTTCATAAGTCAGTCTATCAATGGACTTGTGTACAAGCACCCTGTGAGATTTTTCCTGAACGATCAGTGCTGCCAGCTATAGCCTGCATCCAGGGCTGGTGCAAGGATTTTTGTCTACACAGGCAAAGGTGCATATTGGTGCCCCCACCCATTGTTCCACCCGTCACCCCTTGTTGACTGTAGAACCCGGGATACATAGCATGTTGCAGTGGTGTCAAAAAGTTATAACAAAAGGCAAAAAACATATTTCTCCATTTACATGAAGGTCAGGTTAATATAACCCTGCGCAGAGTTCCCCCATACAGTGTTGGGGGAACTCTGTGGACCCGAATGTAAAGGAGAACTCTGAGGCAAAAATTAAATGGATAGAGACTAGAGGCTGTGGACATGTCACAAGCGATGGTCAGAGAATGCAGACAAGGCACAAGGGAAAGTCAGAGAGGCTGTGGACATAACACAAGGGATGGTCAGTGAGGCTGTGGGCATGGTACAAGGGACGGCCAGAGGCTGTGGACATGGCACAAGGGATGGCCAGGGGCTGCGGACATGGCACAAGGGACAGTCAGAGAGTATGCGGACATGATACAAGGGACAGTCAGAGAGGCTGTGGACATGACACAAGGGATGGTCAGAGAGGCTGTAGGCATGGTACAAGGGATGGCCAGAGGCTGCGGACATGGCACAAGGGACGGCCAGAGGCTGCAGACATGGCACAAGGGACGGCCAGAGGCTGCAGACATGGCACAAGGGACGGCCAGAGGCTGCGGACATGGCACAAGGGACGTTCATAGAGGCTGTGGGCATGTCACAAGGGATGGCCAGAGGCTATAGAGAGACCTATTACTATAGCCTGGACAAAACATGACAACCCTGGATGCTTAGCACAGATCACAATAGCAAGGCTTCTATTGATAAAAATCTCCCAGCTGGGGGTGCAGAGCGGGCATTATGATTATGTCCTGGACAGGTGATGACAGCACCATGACCATGCCAGGCTCCCATTCATAATAATCCTTATTGCTGTGGCCTGGATAAAGGATGCCCACCCTGGATCCTCACTACAGATTACAATGTCATGCTACCATTCATAGTGATGTCTTAGCCCTTGCAGTAAATTGCTCTGTCCTGGCCATTAGATGGCAGTTCTACCGTATGTGCTGATCACAGATCATGACTGGCTCTCATTGACAGTGATGATCCATCCATCCATAGCACCCCCATGCAGTGCTACCCCCTTACCTTTGTGTAAGGGCCTAATGTTGCCATGCTGCTCCGTGTACATAAACATCCTCCCGCCCCACCGGTGTTCATTCTCCTGGTCAGGTGATGCACTCGGTCCTCCACAGATCTCTGTGCACTGTGAATATACAGGCGGCCCTGGCCTGGTCCTGTATCTGCCAGAGAGAAGGAGCAGTGCAGTAGGCAGGGCCAGGACTTGAGTCGGTAGTGGCGAGCAAGTGAGCTTCTGCACTGGTGTGGAAGTCAGTGGCTGAAGCTAACAGCACTCGGCCTTGGCTGTGCAGCACCGCCTGCCAGTGTGCTGAGCTGGGTAGAGGTGTGAGCAGGGCAGGCCGTCAGCATAAGCACTTCTTGGGTAACCCCTGGCTTTGGCGCCCCCCCCTCTCCTGGCGCCCTCAGGCGGATGCCTTGGCTGCATTATGCAGGCGCCGACCCCGACTGAAACACTGATCATTGAATTCTAATGGCGGGCGGCTGTCAGAATGAAATACCACAGCAGGAAGGATTCCCTCATCTGCATCGAGTGTGGATGTGGGAATCGGAACATTTTTTTCATTCAGTCATCTGGTTAAGTGAAAAAAAAAAAAAAAAAAATTCAATGTATGGGCTGCCCCTGATAAACTGCAATCTATTACATTTTTGTTCTTGGGTTTAGCTATGCTTACATTGTTTTTATTATAGTGCCCCTCTTGGAGATTCATTCCCACCCCTTGCTCTTTTAACACTTTGTCACCAGTACAAGAGCTGAAGCATGCTTCCCTAATGGGGCCACAGAGTAGTAAAAGAAAAATCTAACACAACCTCTCTATATCCAAAATAAATAGAAATAGTCTTAGTTAATAGTTAAAGCACGACTGCACTTAAATCTTTTTTTTTTTTTATGTAATGAACCTAGAACACTTATTAAATCAGCCATAAAAATGCTTTTTGTCTCAGGGACATTCAATGCTGGAACTTGTAGTGTACATGATAATACTTCCTGTGTACCCGTTTCTCCACAGGAGCCTGAAAAGTCAGTTAGTGATGATGTCATTGGTCAACATTTTGGTTGATTTTAGCAAGAGAATTAGGTCACGGACCATGGCGCAATCTTTCTTTATGTTAAAAAAAAGTAAGGTATTACTATTTTAAAATGGTATGAAACCGAAAACCAAAAATGTAATATATTGCAGCTAACTAATCATTAAATGTGGTGACTGCATTCACTTTTTTTTTTTTTTTTTTTAGGGTTTCTTCCTTTTCTTTCCACCTGGTGATCTAGGCAGTAACTCACCTCCTGTATTAGAGTGCTTCCACTCTGGATAAATGATCACAGGGGCACAATAGAAGAATCTGGGTGGGAAGGGAGTGTAAGATTTAAATACACTAACAAACTGCAGCTAACACTTTATAAGCAGTTATAGTGACGGATTTGTTCCTTTTGGGATAAAAGTAAATTATATTATTTTATTTTCTATTCTATTCAAATCTATTATTTTCTATTCAAAAATAAATGTTATTTTATTTGTAATTTTGGAAAATGGTTATATTCTTTAATTTTTTATTCTATTTTTTTAAGTTCTATTTGAATTCAAATATATTCTATTGGAAATTTGACTTTCAGAAGATGGTTATATTCTATTCTATTTCCTTATTCAATTCTATTCCTTTGTTTTCCATTCTATTTTCTTTGGTTCTTTTATTTACTATTCTATTTTTTGTTCTGTTTTACACTATTCTTTTATTTTCTATTCTATCCATTTTTTTCTATTCTTTTATTTTCTATTCTGTTCTGATTTACTTTATTATATCATGTTCATTTATTTTCTATTCTATTTGTTTCTGTTCTATTCTATTTTATTCTCTTCAGAAATTCAAATTATATTTGAAAACTATTTGAGTTCCATTCAAAAAATATTCAAATTTGATTTTAAATCTATTCAAATTTCATCTGAATTTTTGATTCGATATTTCAAATTCATTTAAATTCGTTACTATTGCAATTCTTAAAAATCTGTCTGAATTCTAATTCGGAAAAAAAAAAACTGTCTAGAAAGAAAGCCTAAAAGAGAAAACAAAATGCGATAGTTTTATCACTGGTAAGTTGCAGTATAATAAATATTTGCTTTTGGATTTAATACCGCTTTAGGCCCGGTTCACACCGCTGCGGGGGGAGATCCGGATGTGATTCGCACAGCAAATCACATCCGATCTCCGTAGCGATGCGAGTTCAGCCATACAGATAGTATGGCTGAATTCGCAGCGCTCCCGCAGCAAACTCGCACGGGACCCTTTTTTGGGTCCGCAACAGAATCGGATCGCATGGGGGTTCACACCATGCGATCCGATTCCTGTGCGAGTCGGCAGATCGCACTGCGATATGCCGACGGATCTGGGGGTGTCATTAACATAACATTGACACTCCCAGCCGTCCGCATAGGGCAGTGTGAACTGCCGGCGGGAGGTGTGTGATGCGGGTAAACGCCGCGGATTCGCGGCGTTCCCGCAACGCTATAGTGTGAACCCGGCCTTAATAAGTGTGCTAGGCTCATTGAAATTGGGATTTATAAAACAAAGGTGAAGCTATTCTTTAAAGTATTGTTCAACACAGTACAAACGGCAAATGGCATCTTTCTACTTGGAAAGGCGTACAAAAAAAATCATTCTCTCGTATTTAATTGTTTATAGGCACAGATGGATATCCATCACAGTATTTATTGGCACTGCCTTTTCTCTTGATCCAGGTTATCAGCAGCAACCCTAGACAGACTTGTTTATTGTCTGCGGCATGATTTGCTAATTAACAAAACTAGCATTCAGTCACCCAATCATCCTTTAGAGCAGGCTGAAATGTAACTGGACCTATTAAGAGTGTGCATCCAGCTGCCACCGCTCATCAAGTAAAATCAATGCAAGAAAACAGCAATTACAATCATTGATTGGCGCCAATAAATAGCAGACACTTAAAGGACAGGAGGTAATTTTTTGCTTTATATTCTTTTTCTCATTACTTGAATTAGCTATTTATCAAAAACGTTATTACTGTCACAGAACCCTGGTTTCCCCCTCTGTTCCCCACAAATCCCCCACCATATATGTGCAGGGAGCCATGCTGTTAACACCTGGCCGCTCGTACACAATTCTCGCCTCTCTACACCTCCTGTGTGGGAGGCACCAGGTGGTCGGATCCCCCTTCGTAGGCTGTGTATTGATCTCCTCACACCGGCTACAGCCTTCCTTCCTTCCCCCAGACGCCAGGGTCTGACGGGCACAACTCGCTCTTCTCATGCTGTGCCAAACTGGAGAACAAATAGCTCGCCCCTAGCTGAGCGCCTTATGTGGACAGGTGGCAAGGGGTATAGCCTGCTGCCCCACCAACCTGGTTTTAAACATCAGATTACCTGGATCATGCAATTGCACCCTCAGCTCAGGAAAAATCCCCAGTTTGATCTTTGATGACAATCCCCTGGATGCTCCATGTGCCAATAAGGATCCCAGACAGAGGTTGGGCCTCCAGGTGCTTTTCCTGCCTCCCATTGCCCAGACCGCCGCCTCTCTGCTTGTGACCTCTGCTCTCCTCAGTTCATGACTCGTGATCAGGTGCCCAGTAATTTGTTGTGCCATATTACTGTCTTGAGGATCATTCTCTCTTGCTGTGCCTACTTGTTGCCCTGTGGACTGTGTCTCCATTGCAGTGCTGTATTACAAGCCTGAGGAACATTCTCCCTTGCTGTGCCTACTTGCCCCCTGTGGCCTGTGTCTTCTTTGCTGTGCCATAATACTGCCCTGGGGATCATCTCCCCTTTCTGTGCCATATTACCATTCCATGGACTGTGATACATTATTGCCCTGTGGACTACTTTTTGAAGATGTGTCCTATTGCCGCACCTCTTTTACACTCAAGTTCCCAAATAAATACCCGCATGTACGGTTCCGTGCGATTCACCTTAATGGGCTCTCTATCTAAGCACCTAGTCGGTCACAGTTACATATTGTGCATCTTTCACTGGATGTCAATGTACATCATAATGCACCAAAACATGTGTTGGCAAATGTCATTGTGCATTAGAACACGTTTAAGAACATCTTGATGCTTACATTAGGATATGGTTCCATTGATTTTGATGGAAAATGCACTGGGCAAAAACGTCAATCCGGCCTATGAACGTGTTAACATAAGTCAACATTTTGTGCATCCTCAGGGCCCTGAACAGAATCTTAAAAAAAAAAAAAAGAAGTGCTTTGACATAAAGCAGTTTACTTAGATAATTGTCAGGGGTCGCTCTCACCAGATGCATTAGAAAAATAAGTGCTTTCAGGTGCTCCTAAGGCCGCGTACACATGCATGAGCGGACTTGACAACACACGATGAACGAACAGTCCGCTGAAAGTGTGCGCGATGACGTGAACGGCACGTACGACGGGACTAGAAAAACGACGTCCTATACACTGCAATGCAACCTTCGGCGTGTAAATCCTTTCTGAGCATGCGCGGAACTTAGTTTGACGAACAAGCCTACACACGAGCGGACTGTCCGCTCAAACCAAGTTTCAGCGGACTGTCTTACGGGAATTCCGAAAAACTTTGTTCGTCAGACTGTCCGCTGAAACTGTCCGCTGAAACTGTCCGCTGAAGCCCACACACGAGCGGACTGTCCGCTGAAACACTGTTCAGCGGACAAAGTTGGGCGAACAGTCCGCCCGTGTGTACGCGGCCTAACAGTACACTGCAAGCCAGCATAGCCAAATTGTGCTCTGTGGAACTATTTCAGAATGCCATGAATGCAGGAGAATTTAAAAACACTGAAGTGACCACTAATGCTTGGGGAGAAGGATGAGGTGTGGTGTGTTACAAGACAATGGGGTTTATTTACTAAAGCAGGAGAGTGCAAAATCAGGCTCATTTCTGCATACAAACCAATCAGCTTCTAACCTCAGCTTGTTAAATTAAGCTTTGGCAATACAACCTGGAAGCTGATTGGTTTCTTTGCAGAAGTGAGCCTGATTTTGCACACGCCAGCGTTAGAAAATTAACCCCACTGCCACTAATCACTAATGGGGGAGGGGATTATTCCACTTTTACTGACACCAATGCTGCAGGTTATTATTGTGGTCACTGATACCAATGCTGGCTCCAACTTTACCCTTAGTGTGAACTGTGGTATGCTGCAAAAACTGCAGCAGAACCCACATTTTCAGATGTTAAAGTATAACTAAAGTCAAAAAAAAATTTTAGTGGAGAGGGAAAGAAAAATAAAATCTCAAATGTTGGCTTGTCCCCAGAAAAGTAATAGAGGGAAATCTTCCAATAGGGACACTAGTTTTGGTGACCTGAGAGTCCCCAAGAAATTCCCTTAATTTACAGGGATTTCCTCTCACTTCCTGCATAATAGGACAAAGATGGCAGAACAAAAATCTGACAGGGGTTATAACCCTCCTTTACTCTATCCAATATGAAAAAAAAAGTTTTTTGCTTATAGTTCTACTTTAAAAGGTATGTTACAGCCCAATAATTTTGAATGGGCAGCCTAACTCGACAAAAGTTACCTTAATGCACAAAAACACATCGCTATTGTGTGTCCCTCAGGAAGTGTCAAGGGCTGCACTATTATTTTTAAGTTTGCCACTACTGCCCTAGCTCATTAACCACTTGTCTACCAAGGTACATTTATAAACTTCAGCAGCAGCTGTGAGGTTGATACTGGCTTTAAGGGCCCTCCCCGTCGTTGAAGCCCTGGACCACAGGAAATGGCTTCCGCAGAGTATGCAGGAGGAACGTCAGGAACATCCAATCCTTGATCCCTCCTGCGACTTCCTGTCCCTGGAAGTGAGGTGTATTATGTCTTTTCGAAGACACAGCTGTCATTCCTCCGTGTAGCTAGAGTTTGAATAGTTGCATTGGAAGGCAGGGGGAGACATTGGGGGCCCAATGGTGTCTAATAATGTCTTCATAAAGAATACCTGTCTCTTGCCTATGCTCTCACATAGTGTGCTTGTTTATCCCCTTGTGATAGCAATAAAGTAAAAAAATTAAAATTTAAAAGTGTACAAAAAAATTGTATAGAATAAGTAAAAATTATTTAAAGCGGTATCGTCGTGGACATCAGAGTGAGAGCAATAGTTTTATGGCCTCAGTTTATGGTTGGCTTAAAACTGATGATCTGTAAAGGCTTTTAAAGCATCGCCTATGGAGAATGTTGGGTATCATCATTTTTTTGCAATTTTAGGACTTGACATGTTTGTATCTCTTTACATCTTACCAAAAAATTAGGTACAATTTTGTGTTTGCGTTAAAATTAGTTCTAGTCTGAAAATAGGCATTGATAAATAACTACTCAAAGCTTAACACCATTTTATTCTTTAGAGACTCTGCATTTAGAAATTATATACTTTTTATGAGATTTAAGGTAAATTCTACTGTTGCTACCCACCTTCTAACACCTATACCAACTACCTTGTAGAAGAAAGGTGCATAAACATACCTATTTTCAGGCCGCACTGGACCGCTCATATGATTGACTACCATCAGTCAGCTAGTAGCAACTTCAGGGGAGAGGAGGGAATGCTACACTGGATGGCCCATTGTAAGCCTATGGGTTATGTCAAGACTTGGGTATTCCAACCATTGTCTGAGCGCTATCTGCTCTCCCTTGTAGCCAGCACTGGCCAACACAGAGAAGATCTTGTAACCGGACCAGAGGGCCCTGAGAATAGGTAAGTATATGTATCTTTCTTCTACATGTTTTTAAAACAGTTTTATCCCAGAATTCCACTTTAAGAAATAGGTTGACTTTCCAGAAATACTTGCTAATGGAAGCATCGGCATAAGTGTAAAATTGCTTCATGTGTGACAGATTAACTTTAAAGATAATTGCAAGAGAGAAAATATGCAAATTAGAACAATAAGACTCAATCAAATTTACAGTAGCTATAAAAAGTATTCACCCTCTTAGGTGTTTGCACAGTGGATTTATTTTACACTGTTCAACAGAAATAGGCTCTTTAATGCCAAAGTGATTTCAAGTAATTACAATGAATAAACACAAAATAACTGGCTGCATATGTATACACCTCTTTAATATGACGTGCCTTAATAATCGCTAGCAAAGCTAATTCTTTTGTAAAGTTACATTCTTGGGTAAATAGGGATCACTAGTGTATGTGGTTAAGGAGTTTTAGGTTACAGTATAAATACACATGTACATGGAAGGTTCAACGTGCAAGTTGGCATAACCTATACTATTAAGGCAACAGAACAGTCAAAGCAATGCCCTAAAAGATAATTGAAAAGCAAAGTCAGGAGATGGATGGATAAGAACATTATTACTTATAGTTACAGTTACATAAGCCATTAGGTAGAGTACATTTACGTGAGTTAAGTAGACCCGAACGCAAAAAATAACAATTTGTTATGTCATAGGGAACATTTAGAAAAGTTAACTTTGCCAAAGAAATACCTCAAACTTTTACCTTTCGACTTGCACTTTCTGGTTTGTGAGGTTACCTAGAAACACCTGTGCCTACAACTTCATAGTTGTATATCTGTATCATGAAATTTCAGGTATTGCCTCCTCCGACTTCTAGATTTAGAAGATTTGAAGTGACATTTAGTGATATGAGGAAGCAAGGCCCTGCCTCTACCAAGATAGTTGCCTCTACCCAGTGACACAGTGCAGAATAAGACATGGTAGGTCAGTAAATTCAGTAATGGGGTAAGGTCTGCTGCAGGGAGACCAGAGGAAATATTGGTGACTAGTCTATTACCCTCTGCCTGCCTTTTTTTGGACACAGTTTACAGCTAACTTTTTTTTTTTTTTTTTTTTTTTCTTAAAAAAGTAAGTATGGCTCAGCTGTAAATCTTTTAACAACAGGCCATGAACCAAAAATGAGTGGCCATGCTATAGATTGGAGATTAGTGAGGTAGGCCATCAAGAGTCTTATGACAACTCTAAAGGTATTACAAGCCTCAATGGTTAAGATGGGAGAACCTTAGTATAAAAGTCTTGCCTGTGTGCTTCATCAGAAAGTGCATGGGAGATTTTGATGTTTTCTAAAGGAGATCCTATTATCTGGGAGGACAATTTTTATTTTTTTTGTCCCCCAGACTAAACTCTACACCGCCATACACTGTACATCAATAACACACCATCCTCACTGTAAAACATGGTGTTGGCAACATCAGGTTATATAGGTTTGCCGAAGACACCGAAAGGCTTGTGAGAGCAGATGGTAGAATGAATACAGCATAACACAGGAAAATCCTTTTAGAATATTTGATATTGTCTGCAAGAAACATAAGCCTTTGGAGGGAAATTTATATTCCAGCAAGAACATTTATTTTTTTTAAGTTTATTTTTTACGTTTTCCTTTAAAAATCTGGTATAGACTTGGGGGGACCCCACACACTTTTTTTTTTCTCACTAGCTGGGTGCTGGCAATTGCAACCCCAAGCCAATTTAAATGTGATTTGACTCTTTTTTTCCTTTAGAAAAGTCAGTTTTGCTGCAGCATGATCTATGCATGTGTCAGAAACCATGAACCAGACCGAGACAGAAGAACAGTAAAATCACACTTGTTTATTAATAAAAAAGTAAATAGAGCAAGCATAGTCAAAGCATAGCCAGAGTCCAGTAACCGAACTGGGTAATCACCTAAGCCAGAGTTCAATAACCAGAATGGGTAATCAGCCAGGCCAGAACTCAGGGATCCAAGTAGACAGCAAGCAGGATAAGGAGCCAGAAGGGATGTAACCAAGGCGAAGGCAAGAATGAAGTGAGCTGGAGATCTTTAAGTAGGCGGGACTGGCGAGCAGATCCACAACAGCTGGTTAACTGTGGAGAGAGATGAGAGCTGGCAATTAGCCGACAGCTGAGCGGCCAGCTCAAAGAAGGAAGGGCTGAGCCAGCCCCGACAGTACCCCCCTCCTGAACGACCCCTTCTCCTCAGAGAACCACCGGCCTTGAGGGTAAAATGTCTATGGAATTCACGAAGGAGGGCAGGAGCATGTACGTCTGAGGATGAGACCCAAGAGCGTTCCTACGGACCGTACCCCTTCCAATGCACCAGGCACTGTATGTGCCCATGGAACCTACGGGAGTCAACAATGGACTGTACCTCATACTCCTCATGGTTCTAAATCTGTATAGGGTGAGGATGTGGCACTGAGGTGGTAAAGCGGTTGCAGACCAACGGTTTCAATAAGGAGACATGAAACGCATTTGAGATGCACAAAACTAGGAGGAAGGTCCAACACGTAAGCCACTTGGTTAATCCTGCGAAGGATATGGAAAGGCCCAATAAACCGAGGTGCGAACTTCAGTAAGGGAACACGAAGTCGGAGGTTGCAAGATGACAGCCAGACCCCAACCTGGTAGGAAGGTGCAGGCAGGCGTCTGCATTCAGCATGGAGTCTGTACCTATCATTAGCATGATGCAAAGCCTCCTGGACTTGTGCCCAAATGGAAGGAAGACCACGGAGATGCTCCTCTTGCGCACGAATACTTTGAGGAACAAACGAGTCTGGCAACATGGAAGTTTGGAAACCATAATGCGCCATAAACGGAGACAATCGGGAAGCAGAATTCAAGGCACTGTTGTAAGCAAACTCTGCCCATGGTAATAGGTCTGACCAGTTGTGATGGTCAGAAATATAGCAACGTAGGAATTACTCCAAGGACTGATTGGCTCGTTCTGCGGGCCCCATTAGACTGCTGGTGATACGCAGAGGAGAAAGCAAGCTGAATTCCCAACTGTGCATAAAAGGCTCACAAGAACCGGGACAAACTGGCTACCCCTGTCCGAGACAATCACCTTGAGTAGCCCATGTAAGCGAAAGATCTCCCGAGCAAAAATGGAAGCTAGTTCCTTAGAAGTGGGCAACTTCTCAAGTGGAATACAATGACACATCTTTCAGAACCGGTCAACCACCATAACTTTGTTACCCTGGGAGTTGGGCACGTAGACTAGGCCACCAGAATTGTTGGGAAATGGCCCAAACTAGTCGATTATTACCAGGGTGGCCAGCTGCCTTGGAAGAATGGTAAGTTTGGAGCACGGCAGTACGGGGACACTCTGGGACAAAGCAGCGGTCACAAGGTTTCTCAGGAGGAGCATTGGAAGTGGAGGAAAATTGTCATGAAAAGGCGTCAGCCCTTACATCCTTAATACCCGGTAAGAATGAGTAATTGAAACTTGACAAGAGCCAAATCGCGCCCTTCTGTGAAAGAGGCATTCAGATTCTTAGGGTCAGTAAGAAAGAGAACCGGCACAGTGGTACCTTCGAGGAGATGTCTACATTCTGTCAGGGCTAAAATGATTGCCAACAGCTCTCTGTCAATCTCGTAATTGCACTCGGCTCGTGACAATTTCTTGGAAAAGTAGCCACAAGGATGCCTAGCACTCTCAGAGGTAGGACTTGAAACAGAAGGGCGCCAACACCAGTCTCAGAAGCATCAACCTCGAGGATAAAAGGATCAGGATGTGCCAACACAGGAGCAGAAAACAAAGGTAGCCTTGAGACTTTCAAAAGGCCTTAATGGGCTCCGGAGACCAACTCTGTGGGTTACCGTTCTTTCTGGTCATATTGGTCAGGGGCTTGACCAGAGACGATAAGTTACAAAAACTTCCGATAATAGTTGGAAAAACTCAGGAAACGCTGCAGAGGACGTAAGCCTAGTGTCGAGGCCACTGTAGGACTACCGGAAGTTTCTCTGGGTCCATCGAAAAACCAGCAGTGGAAAAGACTTTAACCTGTTCCCGATGGAACTCAGACTTCTCCAGTTTACAATAGAGATGGTTCCCTCTTAATTTCTGAACCACACGGCAGACATCTGGGTGGTGGCTCTCCAGGGACTTGAAAAATATGAGGATTTCATCGAGATAAACCACCACACATAACTGCAACAAATCTTGTAGGACATTGTTAATAAATTCCTGGAAAACTGCTGGGGCATTACAAAGGCTAAAAGGCATTATGAGGTACTAATAATGGCCTGTTCTGGTATTAAACGCAGTTTTCCACTCATTGCCCTCCTTAATCCTCGTGCAGTTTGGTCAAATAGCTCTGTAATTAATGGGAACGGGTAGGCATTCTTAATCGTGAAACGATTGAGACCCCTATAATCAATACAAGTTTCAGTTCATGCCTCTTCTTCACAAAGAAGAAACCAGCACCAGCAGGAGACAAGGATTTGCAGATGAAACCCAGAGAAAGTGTGTCTGCAACATACTCCTCCATGGCTTTATCCTCCGAGACCAACAAAGGGTAAATCCGGCCACGAGGGGGAGTGGCACAAGGGTGAAGGTCAATTGAGCAATCATACGGCCAGTGTGGAGGCAAACTACCAGTTTGACCTTTGTCAAAGACTTCGCTAAAATCACGGTACTCCTCTGGCAGGGAGGAGAGTAAAGGTACACAGGACTTTGGCTACCTTAGGGAAGCATGTTTCGCTGCATTGTGGTGACCAGGAGAGAACCTCAGCACGGAGCCAATCAAAAGAGGGGTTGTGCCTCTGTAACCAAGGATAACCAATAACCAGTGGAAACTTAGAAGAGGAAATCACTTGGAATTGAATTATCTCATGGAGGACAGCCCCTACGGCCATGGACAATGGAACCCTCTCTTGAGTCACATGGGCAGGGTGTAGAGGTCTCCCGTCAAGAGCTTCAATGGCAAGTGGAGTGTCACGCTGCTGCAGTGGAATCGAGTGCTTTGATAGAAAGGCAGCATCAATGAACAGGCCTGCAGCCCCAGAGTCAATTAGAGCCTGTATCAAGATAGACAACTTAGCCCAAGAAAGAGTGACCAAAACCAGGGGCTTATCCTTATGGATAACTGGAGACAACACAACACCACCTAAGGTTTGTCCATGACAGGACCTCAAGGTTCGGGCGTTCCCTGGACGGGTAGGACAAGACATCAAAAAGTGACCTGCCTGGCCACAATAAGGGCACAATCTCTCCCTCCTCATAAAGGCTCTCATCCACAGAGACAAGTGAAGCCCAAGTGCATGAGTTCATCTTCACTGACTGACTCGGTATCAGGAGGCATGGGAGGTGAGAGGCACGGGTGGAACTGCAAAGCTTTGAGGCAAACATACAAGAGGCTTCCGCAAGTGCTCCTTAAAAGAAAGTCTCTCTGAGTCTGGAGTCAATGAGGATGGCAAACGAGATCAAGCTCTCCAGCTCAGTGGGTATATCTCGGGCTGCTATCTCAACCTTGATGGAAACTGAGAGACCATAAGAAAGAGCAGCCACGAGGGCCTCTTTGTTCCAAGCAACCTCTGCTGCCAGAGTACGGAACTCAATGGGGTAGTCAACAGTTCTCATACTCTGATGGACATGAGGCACTTGGCAGCAGAAGCAGAGTGTGTGGGAAAGTCACATACCCTTTTAAAAGGAGGACACAAAGTCAGGGTAACTCAAGACAACAGGTTTTTGCATCTCCTATAGAGGGCCATGGCTCTCTCAGAAAGCAAAGATATAATGAACCTTACTTTGCTTCTGTCCGTGGGAAACGCCTGGGGCAGCATCTCAAAATATATCTCAACTTGATTGAGAAACTCTCTGCATTGAACTGGATCGCCCCCAAATCGCTGAGCAAGTGGGGCGGAACCGGAAATGCTATCTACTCAAGGCATGTGCCTGCACAGAGACTGGTGCAGCAGCAGGGACAGCCTGCAACTCAGGTTGTACCAGAGCAGACACAGTGGGGGGTTCCAAGTGAGCCAATCTGGAAAAATATTACCGACAAGTGCATTGACTGTATCTTCTGAATTCTTGGCCTTTGCCTACTGTCAGAAACCATGAACCAGACGGAGACAGAAGTACAGTAAAATCACACTTGTTTATTAATAAAAAGGTAAATAGAGTAAGAGTAGTCAAAGCATAGCCAGAGTCCAGTAACCAGATCGGGTAATCATCCAAGCCAGAGTCCAGTAACTAGACTGGGTAATCAGCCAGGCCAGAAGTCAGGTATTCAAGAAGAGGAACAGCAAGCAGGATAAGCAGCCAAAAGGGATGTCAGCAAAGCCAGTCTTTAAACAGGAACACAGGAGATGGTTTCTTGTGATGTGACCAAGGCGAAGGCAGGAAGGAAGTGAGCTGGAGATCTTTAAGTAGGCAGGACTGACGAGCAGATCCACAACAGCTGGTTAACTGTGGAGAGAGATGAGAGCTGGCAACAGCTGAGCAGCCAGCTCAGAGAAGGAAGGGCTGAGCCAGCCCTGACAGTATGCCACAGATGCACCAATTTACAGGCAGACTAAGACCCCCCCAAGCACCATCCTTAAAGGAATTTTTCATTTTGCACTTTAAGCATCATTAAAATCACTGCTCCTGAAAAAACAATTGTTTAAAAAAAAAAAACATTGGTTTGCATTGATACATGTCCCCCAGGGCAGCACCCAGAACCCTATATCCTTTTATGGCCAATTACTTACATATAAGCCTTCAAAATGGGCACTTTTGATTTTTTCCTGTTCGGCTCCCATAGAGTTCAATTAGGTTCGCCGTTCCGGTTAGAACTTTTCCCCTGTTTGGGAATTCTGCAAACTGAACGGGGGGGGGGGGGGGGATGTTCTGCCCATCTCTACTCCTAGCCCTCTTCTATTGAATTGTATTGTTGCTGTATTGTCTGCCTTTATATTGTAAAGTGCGCAAACTGTTTGTGCTATATACTATAAATCCAGTATAATTACCCTTTAGCGCTGCCCATATGCAAATTTGCATTCACAGCTTTCAGGGGTTATACCGGGGGGCCCAGTACTTTTTTTTTTTTTTTTTTTTTTTTTTTAGAGTGGGCGCTCAGCTCTTTAAGGATAACAACCAAACGGCTGTTATCCCAAAGGGATGGGAGGGGGCCTTACCCCCCTCTCCACCTTTCGCCGCTCTTCGCAGTCCTCCTGTCCCACCAGGAGATCCGAGCAACAATCCGGCACTTCCGCTGGCTAGAGAGACTGGAATGAAGCCACAAACGACTTTGATCGAGTCTCCTATGTGTAAACAAGGAAGCACGTCACAACGTCACTCCGTTTACTTGGCTGCCAATGGTGCTGTTGAAAAAAAAAAACACTGTATTCAGAATCACTGTTTTTGGCGATCTGAATACTTTAACCACTTACAGACCGGACCATTTTGCTGGTCAAAGACCAGACCACTTTTTGCGATTCGGCACTGCGTCGCTTTAACTGACAATTGCGCGGTCGTGCGACGTGGCTCCCAAACAAAATTGACGTCCTTTTTTTCCCACAAATAGAGCTTTCTTTTGGTGGCATTTGATCACCCCTGCGGTTTTTATTTTTTGCGCTATAAACAAAAATAGAGCGACAATTTTGAAAAAAAACACATTTTTTACTTTTTGTTATAATAAATATCCCCCAAAAATATATAAAAAAAACATTTTTTTCCCTCAGTTTAGACCGATACGTATTCTTCTACATATTTTTGGTAAAAAAAAAAATCGCAATAAGCGATTATTGATTGGTTTGCGCAAAAGTTATAGCGTTTACGAAATAGGGATAGTTTTAGAGCATTTTTATTAATAATTTTTTATTATTTTTTTTTTACTAGTAATAGCGGCGATCAGCGATTTTTATTGTGACTGCGACATTGTGGGGGACCCATCGGACATTTTTGACACATTTTTGGGACCATTGTCATTTATACAGTAATCACTGCTATATAAATGCAGTGATTCCTGTGTAAATGACACTGGCAGTGAAGGGGTTAACCAGTGGGTGGCAGTGTAGGGGTTAAGTGTTGCTAGGGGTGTGTTACTAACTGTGGGGGGGTTGGGCTTTCATTTAGTGAACACTGATCTCTGCTCCAATCACATGGAGCAGAGATCAGCGTCACTAGTTGCTAGGCAGAATGGAGAAATGCTGTTTACACGGCATTTCCTCCATTCAGCCATCCCGTGAGACGATCGCGGGGATGCCCGCGGCGATCGAGTCCGCGGGTCCCGTGACCGCCCCGGCGGGGCGGCATTGAAGATTGGACGTACCTGTACGCCAATATGCCTGCCTGTGTCATTCTGTCGACGTACATTGTGGTGCGCTGGTCGGGAACCAGTTAAAGCAGTGGTCATCAACCCTGTCCTCAGGGCCCACTAACAGGCCAGGTTTTATGTATTACCTTGGGGAGATACAGACTAGAATACTGCAATCACTGAACAGCAAATGATATCACCTGTGATGTATTTCAGTTATCTTGCAAACCTGGCCTGTTAGTGGGTCCTGAGGAGAGGGTTGATGACCACTGGGTTAAAGTGCAAAGGAGGGTCTAAAATACCCCCTATCCCTCCCTCACTAGGGCTGCAACTAACGATTATTTTCATAATTGATTAGTTGGCCTATTATTGTTTGGATTAATCGCATAATAGCCTTGAAAAAAGTGTGGTGTATAATTTAGTTAGTTATGTAAAGTTAAAAAAAAAAAAAGGCAATTTATTCTTAATTATCTCTTAATTATCTCTATGCAGTGGTAAATATAAATAACCAACTATATGGTTAGGGAGCAAAATCTCGAATCCACTCTGAGAATAACAGACAGAAGTGTTATAATGTATATACTATTAGAGGAGATATACTGTAGATACTATTCTATAATGCTACATACAGTATATCCTCTAAAAAGGTGAATCTGGTAAATATCATCAGACTCAGAGATCAACTTTTTTTTTATTTAAAATACAATGTCTTCCTTCAAAAAAAAAAAAAATTTAAGAATGTTCCTTTGATTTTCTAATTGTTAGTGGGGTCAAATCGACATTCATTTCAACCACAGTGAAGGGAAAATTTGGAAATAGAAAACTTGTTGGTCAAAGGAATTTTCAGACAGTGGTATGTGGTTTTCGTTCAGAAATTACATTCATTTTAAAAACAGAATGTTAAAAACAGATGAAAATTTCAAACATTCTTTCCTGACAGACTCCATGGCAGCAACGTGTGGGTTAAGTCCCGCCTCCACTACCCATAGGACACTACTCCCATAAATCTTTGCTCCCTGCCCCTGGCCGTGTTCTTTTTTTGTCCTCCTCCGAAGGACCCAGAGGTGGTCTTTCTACCTGAAGATTTTTCATCCCCACGATCGAGGTCGGCCGGTCTGCGACTCTGGGTCTGGAAAGTCGCATTACTCCGCTAAGCCCTAGCTATTAGCAGGGTATGGAGTGGGCAGTGGAAGAGGCGCTGTGAAGAAGCCCATGTCCTGGCCACTGGCAGGCAGGCTGCGCATTGGTCGGATAGCCAGCTATTAGCAGGTGACCTGTTTTGCCCCCTGGAAAGTCCGGTGTCATCTTACCTTATCTTCGGCCGAGTGATCGATCGTGGTGGGAGTGGTGAGAGGTTCTAAAAGTTCTTTATGGCAGCAGTTTTTGTATTTTATTATCTGTCTTCGTTTGTTTCTGTTTGTTTGTATGTGCAGGCATGGCGGCTGGTTCTTCCGCGTTCCAGCCGCCGTTCTACTTCCGGGTTTGCGTTTTCGGCCGTACTGCGCATGCGCGAACGCGGTTGAGATCGAGGCTTGGTTTCGCGCATGCGCAATAGCGGCAAATTGCCGCTGTTTCGCGCATGCGCACAGGCACGGCGGTGACGTCACAGGGGCGGGCTATTTAAATGTGGAATTAGTCTGCAAGCTTTGGGAATGCTTGCGAGCTGTTGCGGTGACTTCCCCCTGCCTCTGTGTTGCATCCACTGGTAAGTGGCATTCTGGGATAGGGAGGCTATCCCTTCCCTGTCCCTTGCACTGATCCCTTGTCATCTTTTCAGCGCGTATGGATATCGCTGAGGACATGGATTCCTTACCGCCTGTTTGTGGCCAGCCCTCTCATAAAAGGTATTTCTAATGATCTCCTGAAGGTCTGGTGGGGGAGGGGTATTTATCTGTTAGCTCTGTCCTGATGTCTTGTCTCTGTGGTTTCTTGTCTTGTTCCTTTTTCAGCCCTTCCAGGTCAGAACAGCATCGCAGCTCTCATAGAGGGAGCGACTCCTCCAAGTCGCATCACCGGCACTCCTCTTCCAAATCTAAACATTATGGTTCCTCCTCAAGATCAGGACACCGTAGTGAAGAAAGATCGCACTCCTCGAGGACTCAATCTAGTCACTCAGCTAGTGCCTGTTGGGGGTGCAGAGCTCTTGTACCGGCAGGAAAATCTTTATGCGACCCTTGCTACGCCAAGGCTTCCAATGAAAGGGGTGACGCGGATCAACAACTTAAAACCCTGGTGGAAAAAGTTGTTAAGGAGTCCCTCAGAAATATTGAGGGCCAGTCCTATGCTCCCCCGGCAGAGCCGCCACTTTCTCCAGGAAGGGAGACTCAGCTGCAGGATACTTGGGAATCCTCTGCGCATAGCCACCCCTCAGCTGCCATATCTGACAGTGACTCTGATGAAAGTGATCCCTGTGTGGGCTTTGATTTCGCTCTACTGCCTCCTCTGGTCAGAGCTGTTAGAGAGACACTGAACTGGGAGGATTCTGTGGCTGCTCCTTCCAAACAAAGAAAATTCTTTAAGCAATTAAAGAAGGAACGGATTAATTTTCCTTTTATCTCTGAGCTAGGTGAGATTATCACAGATGAATGGGGCAAGGTGGAGAAGAAAAATTCCATGCTATCAAAGGTTTCGAAACTCTATCCTTTCAATGAAGAAGAGGTGAAGCATTTGGAGTCAGCGCCATTGGTAGACGCAGCAGTCATGAGGCTGGTGAAACATGTCACTCTTCCCTTAGAGGATACCGTGTCTTTTAAGGACGTTCTGGACAGACGAATTGATGCTGATTTGAAGAGAGTGTATCTCACAGCAGGAATGGCCTGTAAGCCAGCGCTAGCTCTGGCCGCTATGTCCAAAGCAATGGAGATATGGACAGATAGTGTAGATGAGACACTTAGAAATATCTCTGAAGATACAGCTAAGAGCTCGCCTATCCAAGAGCTTAGGCTGGCCTCCGCCTTTCTTGGGGAGGCCTCTATCGACATTATACGCATGGTGGCTCGGGTGATGCTTTCTTCTGTTACGGCTAAACGGGCTCTTTGGCTCCGCCCCTGGCTGGCAGACCCAGCCTCAAAACAAGTATGGTGCCGCATCCCCTTTGAAGGGTCCTCCCTTTTCGGCAATAAGTTGGATGAGGCTATTACCCGAGCCACTGGTGGGAAGTCGGGGTTCAGGAACGAGCCAGGGAAGCTCGCAGTTACAGACCAGGCCGTGAATTTTCCAGGTCCTGGAAATCAAGACAATCCTCTTTTAAAAAATCTACAAAAAGTGATTTGAAGGGAGAGAGGGAACCAACTAAATCCTTTTGAGGTTGGGCCCGCTCAGACAGGGCAGGTGGGGGCTCGTCTTTTCCACTTTCGCCATGTCTGGGCGGCCTCGATCCAAGACTTCTGGACCATCAAGACCGTCTCCTCAGGTCATGTTTGGACCTTCAAGGAATCTCCCAGACTCAGATGGGTCCCCACCTCTCTCCCGGCTTCAGACGAAAAAAGGCTAATTCTTCTAGCCTACGTGGAATCTTTGTTGGCTCAAGGCGCCATTATCCATGTTCCAGTCATTCAGCGAGGCATGGGAATCTACTCTCCTTTGTTTATGGTCCGGAAAAAGAGCGGGGCCTGGAGGCTGGTCATAGATCTAACCCACTTGAACAGTTTTATCAAAAAAGAAAAATTCAAGATGGAGTCTTTATCCACAATTCAACAATCTGTCCAAGCAGGGGACTGGATGGTCTCCATAGACCTCAAGGACGCCTATTTTCATGTCCCAGTTGCAGAAAATTACCAACAGTATCTCCGCTTCTCCGTGGGCGAAAGCCATTTTCAATTTACTTGCCTTCCCTTCGGGCTATCAACTTCTCCTCGTGTATTTTCAAAAGTACTGTTGGCAGTGGTAGCTCTTCTGAGAACCAAAGGGATTCGTCTACATCACTACCTAGACGACCTTCTGTTGTTGGCTCAAGACAAGGATCAACTTCTGGTACACAGAAAGCAGGTCATCTCCACCCTACAGGAATTCGGGTGGATCTTGAACTTGGAGAAGAGCCAGCTGGTCCCATCTCAGCGGCTGGTGTTCTTAGGGGCCCTATTCAACACTGTCAGAGGCACCATCTCATTACCAGAAGAGAAGTTGTCAGTGGTCAGGGACAGAATCCGTCCAGCCCTCTCTGCCTCTCATCTCCAGGCTCTCCAGTGCCTGAAAATTATAGGCACTATGGTAGCGACAATCCCGATGGTGAGGTGGTCACAGTGGAGGATGAGGCCCTTTCAGAAGGGTTTCCTTCATCAATGGTCAGGCAGCAAAACCCAGCTGATTCGGATCACCTTATCCATGAGGAATTCCCTTCTGTGGTGGCTCCAACGGGAAAATCTCTGCAACTGCCATTCCATTCTCCCCATCTCATGGGTCACAATAACAACAGATGCCAGCAACAGGGGTTGGGGTGCCCACTGTCTGGCGGAAGTGGCTCAGGGCACCTGGATTCTCCCCTCCAGAGGGACGGTGTCAAACATCCTGGAGTTAAGGGCAGCCTTTCAAGCTCTGCTAGCCTTTCGGCATCTGATTTCAGGAGCCTCGGTCTCACTCAGGCTAGACAATACCACAGCAGTGGCGTACATAAGAAGGCAAGGGGGTACCCGAAGTCTATCCCTTCTCCAGGAGGTGGAACCGATCATGACCTGGGCTCAGAGGAACCTGAAGGATCTGACAGCATCTTATGTCCCAGGGATTCAGAACGTTCAGGCAGACTTTCTTTCCCGGATACTTCTGGACAACGAGTGGTCTCTCCACGAGGAAGTGTTCAACTGGATCCTGACAATGGGGCTCTCCCCAGAAGTCGACCTGTTTGCCTCCCCTTGCAACAAAAAACTGGAGAAGTATTATTCAAGGTACAGGGATCCTCAAGCCTACGGGGTGGATGCCTTGACAGAGAAATGGTGGTTCCACAAGGCCTATGCCTTTCCCCCAACTCCTATTATTCATCAGTTCCTGAGGAGACTCAGGTCAGAGACAGCAGAAGTGATAGCCATAATTCCCTATTGGCCCAACAGACCCTGGTTTCCGCTTCTGATGCTCCTCAGTGTCAGGGATCCAATTCCTTTACCATCCAGGCCAGACCTTCTGTCTCAAGGGTCGAGATTACATCCTTGCCCGGATCACCTGCGCCTAAAGGCTTGGTTTTTGAAAGGGGACGGTTGAAGGCTTTAGGCTGTCCTGAAGAAGTCATTCCCACTCTTCTTAGTGCTCGAAGAAGCAGTACTAACCGGGTATATGAGAGAATTTGGGCGAAGTTTGCAGATCACTTGTCTTCAAGGTCCAGTTCCTGTAATACCCTGACAGTCCGGGACGTCTTAAGCTTCTTGCAATCAGGATTGGATATCTCCCTTTCGGTTAGTTCTCTCCGGGTCCAGGTTTCAGCAATTCCAGCTTTTTCTGGAGTCGCATGGGCCAATCATCCCTTGGTCCAACAATTCTTCAAAGGAGCAGTCAGGCTTAGGCCACAAAGGAAGCCTAGATTCCCCAAATGGGACCTTCCATTGGTTCTAGATTTCTTCTCTCAACTTGACAGAACACTCTCAATCAGAGAATTAACCCTTAAAACATCTTTTCTGGTAGCCATAATTTCGGCGAAGAGAATCTCCGAAATTCAGTCTCTAGGTACAAAGGAACCTTTTCTCACCTTCTTTCCAGATAGGGTAGTACTAATTCCGATGTTGGGGACAAACCCCAAGGTGACCTCTGTTTTCCATGAAAACCAGGAAATCACTCTTCCTACCTTCAATTCTGCTGGAAGTCAAGATCCACATCCACTCGATTTGGGAGTTACTCTAAAACAATATCTGGATATTACAGCTTCTTTTCGTCAATCTGACTTCCTCTTTGTACTATTTAACGGGAAAAGTAGAGGCGCCAAGGCCTCCGTTAGATCCATCGCTGCTTGGGTGGTTCAGGCAATTCAATGGGCTTATAGAGAGAAGGGCTTGGCTCCTCCTGAGGCGGTTACAGCTCACTCTACCAGAAGTCTCTCAACCTCATGGGCAGCTTTGCGCCACGTTGCACCTGATGTAATCTGCAGAGCGGCCTCCTGGTCTTCTATTCATACTTTCATGTCTCACTATTGTATTGAGCCAGCTTCTTTATCCTCTGTTGATTTTGGTTTGAAAGTCCTGTCGGCCGACAGTGTTAAATAAATCTTTTGTTCAGCATTTTTGCCCACCCGGGTGTGTTTGGCGAGTTATTTCCCACACGTTGCTGCCATGGAGTCTGTCAGGAAAATGGAAAATTCCTATCAAAATACTTACCGTAATTTTCCTTTCCTGATGGACTCCATGGCAGCAGGAGTTCCCTCCCAAATGGCTGGAGTAGGCTAGTTACCGAACACGGCCAGGGGCAGGGAGCAAAGATTTATGGGAGTAGTGTCCTATGGGTAGTGGAGGCGGGACTTAACCCACACGTTGCTGCCATGGAGTCCATCAGGAAAGGAAAATTACGGTAAGTATTTTGATAGGAATTTTCCATTTTTATTCAGCAACTGTACAAAGGTTTTTCGTCTGAATATTCTCATCTGAAAATTGATCCGTGTGGCCAGCATAAGGCTCAGTACACACCTATGCAGTTTGCTTTTGATGTGTTTCTGCAGTGCTTTTTGATTTTTGCGCACATGATTTTGCTGCGATTCGCGTTTTTGCATTTTTTTTGCCAATTTGTTGTTGGGCAGATTAAAAAAACACAAATTGCTGCAAAAACGCATTACTTGCTTTTCTGCAGCTTCTCCATTGAAGTTTATTGAACCAAAAGAGCTGTTTTGCATTAAAAAAAAGTCCCTTACCCTTTCCAAATACGCAGCGGCTGAAAAAAGCATAGATGTGAACGTGTCCCATAGGAAACCATGTAAATGAACTGTAGTACGTTTCTGCAAAAAGCACCAAAAAACGCATAGGTGTGAACCAGGCCTAAGACGTCTAGTAACATAATGGGGTTGAAAAAACAAAAATTAGCCCTTTATAGTACAAAAAAAAAAAAGCAGATAATCACTACTGTAAGGAGTTCATTTTTTTTACTGTAGAACTGTGAAAGTAAATTTTACAGTGGCAATTTGCTCTTTTTGTACTATAAAGGGGTCATTTTCATTTTTTTTTAAACCCATTATGTTACTGGCCGATTAATTGATTATGAAAATAGTAATTGATTAATTTCCTAATCAATTAGTTGTCGATCGATTAGTTGTTTCAGCCCTACCTGTCACCAACTATTACTGTCACAAGGGATGTTTACATTCCTTGTGACAGCAATAAAAGTGATCAAATTTTTTTTTTTTTTAAGAGACAATTAAAAAAAATTAAAAATAAAAATAAATGAAATAGATTAGAAAAAAAAATACAGTTTTAAAGCGCCCCCATTCCCGTAAGCTTGTGCAAAAAAAAAAAAAAAAAAAAGCATGGGTAAGTCACACCCACATATATAAATGGTGTTCAAACCACACATGTGAGGTATCACTGTGATCGCCAGGTACCGTCGTTTGTCGCCATTCCAAAGCATGACAGGTTATGAAATTAAAAATTAAATGAAATACTTGTATAGCGTACAATGCGAACTGAATCACCTCTAGGCACTGTTGGATATACAGTGCCTTACGAAAGTATTCGGCCCCCTTGAGCTTTTCAACCTTTTGCCACATTTCAGGCTTCAAACATAAAGATATAACATTTTTAATTTTTGTGAAGAATCACCAACAAGTGGGACACAATTGTGAAGTGGAATGAAATCTATTGGATTTTTGAAACTTTTTTAACTAATAAAAAAATGAAAAGTGGGGTGTGCAAAATTATTTCGGCCCCCTTGCGTTAATACTTTGTAGAGCCACCTTTTGCTGTGATTACAGCTGCAAGTCGCTTGGGGTATGTCTCTATCAGTTTTGCACAGTTTTTCAGTCGAGAGACTGAAATTCTTGCCCATTTTTCCTTGCAAAACAACTCAAGCTCATTGAGGTTGGATGGAGAGCGTTTGTGAACAGCGGCTTTCAGCTCTTTCCACAGATTCTCAATTGGATTCAGGTCTGGACTTTGACTTGGCCATTCTAACACCTGGATACGTTTATTTGTGAACCATTCCTTTGTAGATTTTGCTGTATGTTTGGGATCATTGTCTTGTTGGAAGATAAATCTCCGTCCCAGTTTCAGGTCTTTTGCAGACTCCAACAGGTTTTCATCCAGAATGGTCCTGTATTTGGCTGCATCCATCTTCCCCTCAATTTTAGCCATCTTCCCTGTCCCTGCTGAAGAAAAGCAGGCCCAAACCATGACGCTGCCACCTCCATGTTTGACAGTGGGGATGGTGTGTTGAGGGTGATGAGCTGTGTTGCTTTTACGCCAAACATATCGTTTTGCATTGTGGGCAAAAAGTTCGATTTTGGTTTCATCTGACCAGAGCACCTTCTTCCACATGTTTGGTGCGTCTCCCAGGTGGCTTGTGGCAAACTTTAGACAAAACTTTTTATGGATATCTTTGAGAAATGGCTTTCTTCTTGCCACTCTTCCATAAAGGCCAGATTTGTGCAGTGTACGACTGATTGTTGTCCTATGGACAGACTCTCCCACCTCAGCTGTAGTTCTCTGCAGTTCATCCAGAGTGATCATGGGCCTCTTGGCTGCATCTCTGATCAGTCTACTCCTTGTCTGAGCTGAAAGTTTAGAGGGACGGCCAGGTCTTGGTAGATTTGCAGTGGTCTGATACTCCTTCCATTTCAAAATGATCGCTTGCACAGTGCTCCTTAGGATGTTTAAAGCTTGGGAAATCTTTTTGTGTCCAAATCCGGCTTTAAACTTCTCCACAACAGTATTACGGACCTGCCTGGTGTGTTCCTTGGTCTTCATGATGCTCTCTGCGCTTTCAACAGAACCCTGAGACTATCACAGAGCAGGTGCATTTATACAGAGACTTGATTACACACAGGTGGATTCTATTTATCACCATCAGTCATTTAGGACAACATTGGATCATTCAGAGATCCTCGCTGAACTTCTGGAGTGAGTTTGCTGCACTGAAAGTAAAAAGGGGCCGAATAATTTTGCACGCACCACTTTTCAGTTTTTTTATTTGCTAAAAAAGTTTAAAAAATCCAATAGATTTCGTTCCACTTCACAATTGTGTCCCACTTGTTGGTGATTCTTCACAAAAAATTAAAATTTTATATCTTTATGTTTGAAGCCTGAAATGTGGCAAAAGGTTGAAAAGTTCAAGGGGGCCGAATACTTTCGCAAGGCACTGTAGATGTTAGATATCTATTTACTTAGTGTAACATCTTTCACTTTACAAAAAAAATTGGGCTAACTTTACTGTTTAGTTTTTTTTTTAATTCATGAAAGTGCCTTTTTTTCCCAAAAATTGCATTTGAAAGACCATTGCGCAAATACCGTGTGACATAAAATATTGCAATAAAATCGCCATTTTATTCCCTAGGGTTTCTGCTAAAAAAATATATATTTGGGGGTTTTAAGTAATTTTCTAGCAAAAAATCTGGATTTTAACTTGCAAGCAACCAATGTCAGAAATAGGGAAGAAGAAGAAAGAAGAAGCCCAAACTACACAAGAATGTTTTTAAAAAATAAAATAGACTGCTTCCACAGACCTCCCCTACTGCAATATATCCCAGTTTCCACTAACCCACTTGCATGTCCAGTAAGAGCCCAGAAGCAACAAACACTTTATCACGCCTAGTAAGAGCCCAGAAGCAACAAGCACTTTATCACTTCTGGTTTCGGCTGTCACTTTCACGCTGTGGAAGAAGCTAATGGAGAGTGATCTATGCTACATTAGCTTCACTGAAGTGCAGGGGAAGGTTAAGGGTTAATGTTCTGGATAAGTCAGATGATGTAATAATATAACAACATTTCCTATATTGGTCATATTACCAATTAGTGTATGTGTGCATAACTATGAAAGTTTCGATTAACTACAGTGACAAGTAGTATTCAACCCCCTGCAGATTTAGCAGGTTTGATAAGATGCAAATAAGTTAGAGCCTTCAAACTTTAAACAAGAGCAGGATTTAACAGATGCATAAATCTTACAAACCAAAAAGTTATGTTGCTCAGTTAAATTTTAATAAATTTTAAACATAAAAGTGTGGGTCAATTATTATTCAACCCCTAGGTTTAATATTTTGTGGAATAACCCTTGTTTGCAATTACAGCTAATAATCGTCTTTTATAAGACCTGATCAGGCCGGCACAGGTCTCTGGAGTTATCTTGGCCCACTCCTCCATGCAGATCTTCTCCAAGTTATCTAGGTTCTTTGGGTGTCTCATGTGGACTTTAATCTTGAGCTCCTTCCACAAGTTTTCAATTGGGTTAAGGTCAGGAGACTGACTAGGCCACTGTAACACCTTGATTTTTTCCCTCTTGAACCAGGCCTTGGTTTTCTTGGCTGTGTGCTTTGGGTCGTTGTCTTGTTGGAAGATGAAATGACGACCCATCTTAAGGTCCTTGATGGAGGAGCAGAGGTTCTTGGCCAAAATCTCCAGGTAGGCCGTGCTATCCATTTTCCCATGGATGCGGACCAGATGGCCAGGCCCCTTGGCTGAGAAGCAGCCCCACAGCATGATGCTGCCACCACCATGCTTGACTGTAGGGATGGTATTCTTTGGGTCGTATGCAGTGCCATCCAGTCTCCAAACGTCACGTGTGTGGTTGGCACCAAAGATCTCGATCTTGGTCTCATCAGACCAGAGAACCTTGAACCAGTCTGTCTCAGAGTCCTCCAAGTGATCATGAGCAAACTGTAGACGAGCCTTGACATGACGCTTTGAAAGTAAAGGTACCTTACGGGCTCGTCTGGAACGGAGACCATTGCAGTGGAGTACGTTACTTATGGTATTGACTGAAACCAATGTCCCCACTGCCATGAGATCTTCCCGGAGCTCCTTCCTTGTTGTCCTTGGGTTAGCCTTGACTCTTCGGACAAGCCTGGCCTCGGCACGGGAGGAAACTTTCAAAGGCTGTCCAGCCCGTGGAAGGCTAACAGTAGTTCCATAAGCCTTCCACTTCCGGATGATGCTCCCAACAGTGGAGACAGGTAGGCCCAACTCCTTGGAAAGGGTTTTGTACCCCTTGCCAGCCTTGTGACCCTCCACGATCTTGTCTCTGATGGCCTTGGAATGCTCCTTTGTCTTTCCCATGTTGATCATGTATGAGTGCGGTTCACAAGTTTGGGGAGGGTCTTAAATAGTCAGAAAAGGCTGGAAAAACAGATAATTAATCCAAACATGTGAAGCTCATTGTTCTTTGTGCCTGAACTACTTCTTAATACTTTAGGGGAACCAAACAGAATTCTGTTGAATTGAGGGGTTGAATAATAATTGACCCTCTGAATAAACTTTTCACTATTTAAAAAAAAATTTAACAAAGAAATAACATTCTTTTTTGCTGCAGTGCATTTCACACTTCCAGGCCGATCTACAGTCCAAATGTCACAATGCCAAGTTAATTCCGAATGTGTAAACCTGCTAAATCTGCAGGGGGTTGAATACTACTTGTAGGCACTGTATATACAGTAGATCCCCAATACACTATTTTGAAAAGAATTGCAAATCTACTTTAAAAACGCTGAACATTTCTGACAGTGGGTGTATCGTAGTAGTCTACTCCTCCTGTGGGTACAGCACCTCCACTTTTATCTTGATGCAAGGAGGAGGCATGATGATGGCTCAGACTCTGACAAAAGGCTTCATTACTCAATAAGTTGTACTGAAATGTTAAAAAAAAAAAAAAAAAATTGAGCCATCTGTGTGATTTCTTTGTATTATATGTCACACTATCTTGTCTTGTGTGGAGTGCATTAAATGCAGGCTTTATATACCGTATATACTCGAGTATAAGCCGAGATTTTCAGCCTCTTTTTTGAGGCTGAAAGTGCCCCCCTCGGCTTATACTCGAGTCATCGCTGTCTGCCCGCTCGATCAGCGTGTCGAGCAGACAGACAGCGGCCATTCTATGATTCAAAAGCCGCGCCTCCGGCTCCGCCTTCGCCTGTGATAGGCGGAACACTGAATTTCCCAGCAGCCTGTGTTCCGCCTATCACGGGCATCGTCTCATCCTCGTACTACGGACGAGGATGATACGACGTCCGTGATAGGCGGAACACAGGCTGCTGGGAAATTCAGTGTTCCGCCTATCACAGGCGAAGGAGGAGGCGCGGCTTTTGAATTTTACAATGGCCGCCGACGAAGAGGGCACGGGACGGAGGCAAGGCAAGGCACGGCACGGGACGGGACGGGACGAAGGCAAGGCACGACACGGGACGGAGGCTCGGGACAAAGGCTCGGGACACAGGTAGGCTGGACACACACACACACACACACACACACACACCTGTACTGCCCACTAAACATGATGGGATTTTTGTCGTGGCTATGACGCAAAGTGGCTGCTGGATGGTCTTCTCTGTGTGGGTGGCCAGCGGGAATAAATCTGCGACTCAACTATTCCCTTTTCCCTGCCAAAGTGAATGGGTCCTCAGCCCTGGTTCACACTATATTGCCATGCAGCTAACACTGCAAACCCTATTCATTTCCGCACTGCGTTTTGCGATCTGCTGCGGGTGTAGGTGCAGGTAGGCTGGACACACACACACACACGGATGGATGGATGGATGGAGACACACACACACACAGGGATGGATGGATACACACACACACAGGGATGGATGGATGGAGACACACACACACAGGGATGGATGGATGGATGGATGGAGACACACACACACAGGGATGGATGGATGGATGGATGGAGACACACACACACAGGGATGGATGGATGGATGGACACACACACACACAGGGATGGATGGACGGACACACAGGGATGGACGGACACACAGGGATGGACGGACACACACACAGGGATGGACAGGCATGTCTCACCCTCGGCTTATACACGAGTCAATAAGTTTGCCAGTTTTTTTGGGGGTAAATTGGGGGCCTCGGCTTATATTCGGGTCGGCCTATACTCGAGTATATACGGTACCTGCATTTTGTGCGCTTGATTCACATTCTTTCACAGCATACATTTTTTGTAATTCATCACGCTGGTTTTCTTCTTTGTGTGTAAATTATGAGCATACATATGTGAACAATAAACTTCTATCTATGCAGAAGCATTTCTAATATACATACACTGTGCTTGAAATGCATTTATATATTTTTCTAGGTCTTAGATCATCTAATAAATCCCCATCAAAAAAAGAAGATAATTTCTATGAAACTGCTGTAAAATACCAAGAAATCGGGAATACAGCAAAATACATTGTCACATTCCTGATGCTTATTTTGTGTGCCAATATAGGCCACAACGCATGTATCATTAAAATGATACATGTGGATTTTCTGAATTCAGAACATTCAGTTTTGAAATTGTATTCTTTCTCTTACACGGCTTTTAGAAAGCATTGGGAAGCACTGTGACCTGCTTAAATGGCTTAGTGATTGGAACCTGATTCTAAAATTATATCATTGTTCAAGTCACAATACAGAGTTGGGGATGACATGTACGTCAGCTGTTTGCTTAACTGAGATACACCCAGTACTGTAAACATGTTCCACTCCATTAAGTGCTTTCAAGCATTTCTTGATGTGAATCTGATTTATTTTTCAGTATATCATGGAACTATTGCTAAGGGAATGAGCTATCTAGGGTCTTGGTTCTGCTAACACAACAGCCAAAAGCAAACCAATGCATTGCTACTCAAACGTAGAATGCTTCTGCTCATGTCCTTCTATAAGTGTGGGCCAAACATATGGGCCTATAGAGTAAAGTAAAGCAAATTGTTAAGGCTGAATAGAGATAGGCTCATATTTTCCTAAAACAATATTAGCAGGAAGAGGTCACCCTCATAGATGTAAATGAAAAGCTGGGGGCTTCAATATGTCACAGACGCAGACAGCAGTTACAGCAATATACAATTGGTACTTTGACAGGTTGGGATTTTCTTGAAGAGACATTTTCCTACAAATGGTAAAATCTTCCTTTGCAATAATGACCACCTCCAACTACTTGAGGCACACTCTTCTACCTCATGTCATGCCATATATGACCAACTGATAGGACACAGCCACTTAGTGACCAGTCCTAAAATTCACTTTACTGTAGCTACATTATGGAAAAATATGAATTTAAGTGTCTTCTGCACTTTACAAATAGTTCTCGAAAATTCACTTACATCATTAGTCTTAGATTCAGTCATATGATGTACTAAAAAGTGCTGGTGCAATTTGCTAGGAAGGGCTCCCAATTACAAATCCATAATAAAAAACAACCCAGTGCAAAACAATGATAAAATCTGTAAAGGTGATCAAGAATTGTTATAATAGACCTTGGTGAAGGTATATGTTGTCCATGACAACTATGAGGCAGATAAAAGTTCAGGTGCCAGCCATCCCCAGAGCGTATCCTGAAAACTCTGAAAAAAATGGGAGGAGGAGGAATGGAGGGAGCTACACCCAAGTGTAGTTTTAAAACATGGTTTAATGCACAAAGGTAATGCACTCACAAGATAGAAGATATCATAAGCATATCTGTGATAAAAATGTCCTCCGAGGGGTGCTGCTATCTGGTATTTCTTCAGCGTCCAGATGGTGTAAGGAGGCTGGGTTGGAATGCTGAAACCAAAAAGGAAGTGCAGGGGATCCAAACTGTGTCTAAAGAGGCCCGCCTACCGGGTGACGCAATTTCCTTCGGTGGGGTCCACGCCAGGCAGCCTGGATCTCCTGCACTTCCTGTTTGGATTCAGCGTTTAAAACTCAGCCATCTGGACGCTGGAGAAATACCAGATAGCAGGCACCGCTCGAGGATGACAATTTTATTATAGATATGCTCATGATATCTTCTATCTTGTAAGTGCATTACCTTTGTGCATTAAACCATGTTTTAATACTACACTTAGGTGCACCTCCCTCCTTTCCTCCTCCTTCCAATTACAAAGCCATCACTGCTTTAATAATATTTGTGATTATTAAAGGAGGTTCACAGTAATCAATTCCTTTCCTAGTCTTGAAAGCCACTGAATCTCAAGCTTAGTGCTATATGGGAAATTGCAGTAGCTTTACTAAAACCTATAGCCTATGGATGCTAAATAGATGGAATAAATGGCCTTCTATGGCATATGCTACACAAGCAATACATATTAGCACTGTGCTATCATGTGAGGTTAATTACCACTACATCCTACATGTGTAATTTACATGATGGGAAACCATTTGTTCATTTGGTTTAGCAATGGCTTGCTACTTTTGGGGCTTTCTCATACAGCTATCATTAGCATTTTACAGCTTTGGTAAAGCTCAAAAATGCTTCTGCCAGTAATTATAATGTGAACACAAAAGAATGCTTGCAGCATCGCTTTGCCTCAATGAAAATATCCAGAGCAAGGTTTATTGGGCTCCTTGCTGTGTTGGTGCTGATAATACAGGCAATGAAAACATAGGGGTTTATTTAATAAAGGCAAATCCACTTTGCACTACAAGTGCACCAAAAGTGCACTTGCTGTAGGCCTGAGGAGGACATGCAAGGAATATAAAAAACAGCATTTTTGCGTGTACATGATTGGATGACAAAATAAGCAGAGCTTCCCCTCATTTCAGATCTTCCGCTCAAATCTAAAGTGACTGCACTTCCAAATTAACTTGCAGTGCAAAGTGGATTTGCCATTAGTACAGTAAATCAACCCCATAGTGTTCTTACTGATTTGACTGCAAATGGTATTAGTGTTTTTATTTTTGGTATTGAAGTACTATAGCTCTATTGTAATTTTAGCCTACACATTGGGTGAGTTTTTGGTGATCTTACATGAACCTGGCAAAAAAGGTTAACACACAGACTGACCAGGACTAACTTAATAGAAATGTAAAAAAGAAAAGTAAATTTGCTAACCACAGCAATGGTTTGCTGAGGTTAACAGCCGACTAATTTTCCTTTGTTCCATCATTTTATATTTGATCTTTTTCCCAAAAAATAACTAGCTCGGTTTTCATGGGAAACTCAATCTGCAGTAAAGAACTTTTATGAATAATTTCAGTTTACAGAAAATTCGAGAAGTCAAATAATCAATAATTATTCCATCTCTTTCTGAATGCTTTGCTGTTCATATACTCATGACAGATTACATCAATCACACAGAATTATTTTTACTGTAAAGAAGTACGATGTCCGTTACAATATTTTATTTTGTATGTTTATTAAAACACTAAAATTGTGTTGGTAACATAAGCTCAATTTAAAAATAAAAGCTACAGAAAAAAAAAAAAAAGTACAAAAATATTTAACGTAAAGAATGCTTCAGAAAAAACCCAAACAAACAAAAAACAGAATATACAATAAATACTGGATGCTGAAATTATGTTGGGAAGGGGTTATTAGTATCAGTAAACCAGGTGAGAATAAAATTCCTATTGGGTCAATTTATCAAACTTTTCCCCCCAAGATTCATACATTTTTTTATTCATTAAACGTGTGAATCTTGGGTGAAAGTTGTTTGGACCTTGGGTGAAAACATTGAAAAATAGACCCCCTGTCTGATTTTATTAATATAATATTATAGTGAATCAAATGTTAGAGCTCATGTTTTTAGGTATCATGTTTAAAGAAAATGGGTGCAAGGGCAGTGTGTGAGCTGCTGTTACTTTCTAGCAGTCACCCCTTCCAATGCAAGTTACAAAATGAAGGGAAGATTCCAATTTGTCATGGGCAACACCAACACTTATTTGCGAGTATATATTCTGGGCATACAGTACTGAAATATAAAATATTTGCACCATATGTATCATTAAATATGCAGTTATTCAAGCCATTTTGATATTATTAAGTCATATGTAAAATTAAAAGGATATTATAACAGTTGATAAAATGTTTTATCCAATGTTACTGCTCCTGTTATAATGGCTTGTAATTTTAAGAATTCACAAGCTTACCATACATTGTTAATATCGCCTCACAAAATGTAACATGCTGGTGTTTTTTTTAATTTAAAAAAAATTAATTAATTAGAAGCTAGTAGGGTTTTCGGTTTTAGAATGACATATTAGCACTTCTTTATTACTGTCTGAAATAGGAACTGTCTATACTACTCAGTACTATCCAGCCGTTGCCAGGGGCAACGCTAAATGTTTTAGGCAACTTGATAAAAATGAGAGGCATTAACATGTGTCATGCAACCAAATTCCGAGCGGGAACGGGTAAGGAACAATTAAAAGGCACTGCTACCGTTGTGTATAAAGCTTTAAATGACAGCATTGGGGGCAAAAACTGTAAGACATTAATAACTGCTTTAAGATGTCAAGAGCCATCAATATTGTCCTAAGCTTAGCAGCTTATTACATCGGGAACCTGTGTGATTTTATCCCAGCCAGTCCAACTATTGATTAAGGGGCAGGAGCCAATTGTCATTACTGGATTCGCATGAAATCCCCCTGCATATTACCATTACATTTCTGGATCAATAGATATATAGGTGCTTAAAAATGCACATCCAATCTGTCTCGGCACTTAGAATTGACAGGAGAAAAAAAAAAAAAAAGCAATATATATGCAGGTTACCAGTGTAGGAAATGGTCTCCAGAAAAGAGCAGTGAACAGCAAAACCATCCTGTGGCCATCGAATCCGAATCGGTTAAAGCTCTATAATAGCAGGAGCAGTACATAAACATGTTCATCAGGAAACAATCAAGTGCAGCAGTTGTGTAAATGGGAAACTTAATAAAAAATAAGAGGTATATTTATCGGTCTGATTGCAGCTGGCAGACAAGAGGCGGTGTGGGTGACCACTATGCCCCCTGGCAGTGGAGTGCTGCCTCCAACAAAGGATAACAGCTTAAGGCACAAGCAGTGTAGTGATCATGCAGGTCGAATTCTAACAGCACTGCCATGGGAGCTCTGCTTTTCTACGCCATTTATTCCCTTACCTTGCATCTATTGCTGGAACGTCTGCAGGATCAGGAGCCACTTCTTTTCAAACCAGGCAGTGCCTCTGTCTCTCCATCAGATTTGCATGCTCCATTCGGGAAATCACTAGGAGATGCTTTAACCCTGCGATGCATATCTATCTGGACTGAGCACTTTAGATCGCTGTGATAAAAAAATCCAGATATTGCATACAGATGCTCTCGCTGTCTGCTGAAAAATCAGTGTGCATTATTTATACAAAATTATGAAATGTGTCAGATGCACTGAATAAATGATAAAATGTTGCTTGTTGGTCCTTCTAGAGATGAAATGCTTGCTCAAAGTGTGTTCATTTGCTTGCTGTAGTAGGAATCACACTAAGGTACCACATTTAAAACCCCCTAGAAGACAGTTTAGGAGGTTAGATGTAAACCAGGCTGTAATTGGTTAGCTTTAAGCAAGCTTGGATTGGTCAAGTAGAAGGCTTTCTTATAGGCTGGCCCTAATGTGATTGTTCTGATGGTCTTTACATGTCAAGGGGCTGTGTGCAGCCTGGGGTTGGAGCCTATCCCTTCTCTGGTTCACAGGGAGCAAAAGGGATGGCAGCCTAGTGAAGCAGCAGACATCAGTATAGTCGATAAATAATGGCAACGGCTTCCTAATATCACTAATTAAGCTAAGCAGTGCTTTGTTTCTTCACAGTTCATTTTAGATTGGAAATATACACAGATGTGTAATTACAAAATTACAACCCCAGCAATGTATAATGTTGCAGGAGTCTTTTGACAGGGTAGCAAAGGGAAAACAAAAGCAACTAATTTGCACAATTGCATTAGAATTTAATTAGAGACAAACATGCCAACCTTCATTTTAAGGAACTGTCCAAGGTAAAATAAATACTGTATGGTGGTAAAAGTCATTCTGAGTAAATAGAATAGATCAGTTTATTACTTCTTAAAGAGGACCTAAAGTATTTTATGTTTTTTAGACACATTAAGGAAAAAAAAAAAAAAGCTTAACCCTTTAGCTGCCAGATCCATATGATATACTGACCTGACAGTGGGTGTTCTACAAATATGCCCAGCCACTGAGATTGTGTGTAATTCTGGCGAAAAACAGTTGCTGCTGAACCGACCGAGATTGAAACCATTATTAGGCAGGCTGAATGTACTATGCTAATCTTGCTCATCCGTGTCTTTGTGGACCTTGCTTTGTGCACTGGTGTGCAGTCATGTTGGAAAAGGAAGGGGCCATCCTCAAACAAAGTTGGGAGCATGAAATTGTCCAAAATGTCTTGGTATACATATACATCACTGAAACTAAGGGGGCAAGCCCAACCACTGAGAGACAACCCCACATCATAATCCCCCCTCCACCAAATGATTTGGACCAGTCTACAAAGTAAGGTCCATAAAGACATGCACGAGCAAGTTTGATCTCAACCTTTGGGCTGAATTAGAGCAGAGACTGCGAGCCAGGCCTTCTCGTCCAACATCAACGTCTGATCAAATGCGCTTCTGGAATAATGATCAAGCATTTCTATAGGCCAGTGATGGCGAACCTTGGCACCCTAGATGTTTTGGAACTACATTTCCCATGAAGCTCAACTACACTGCAGAGTGCATGAGCATCATGGGAAATGTAGTTCCAAAACATCTGGGGTGCCAAGGTTCGCCATCACTGCTATAGACACACTCCTAAACCTTGTAGACAGCCATCTCAGAAAATTTGAAGCTGTTATAGGGTGGGCCAACTCAATATTTAACCCTACAGACTAAGACTGGGATGCCTTAAAGTTCATGTAAAGGCAGATGTACCAATACTTTTGACAATACAGTGTATATATGGTATATATGATTTGTTGGGATGTGCGGTCCTAGAAAAATGTTGCATATCACTGCTTGTGCTTTGCCTAATGCAACACAAATGGATGTGGTGTGTTAACACAATGCAAATAGACATAGTGTGAATGGTTTCTTTTAGGGCAAGTGTTTGTGGTACACAGGAGATCTACTTACCACTTACAATTAGAAACAATTTTGTGCCATATTGTATCAGGCCTACAAAAATATATGGGATGGGGTGCATAGAGTATCTGAGCATACTCTTGAATGGAAAACGACCAATATTTTCCCATCGAATAGAAATAGAAAAAAAGTGGGTACACAAGGAGAGTGAATAAAGCCCCCTTCTGACACGTGTATTAGACAATTATTAAAAAAGTACAACTAAGAGCAAAGATGTAGGGCTAGGAAAAGAAACAAAACAGGGGTTAAAGTGATACTAAACACACACTGTTTAATTTACATTGTCCCTTCTATTTCTGTTGGTGGATGATGGCACTGTAGATATTTTAATAAAAAAAAAAAAAAAACTCCAAGTATATTTTTCCTAATCGATATACAGCTGTCACATGACCCAGATCTTTCACAGCCTGTCTGCAGGGAAACATAGGCAGGAGGCGCTTCTAGTCCTCTGCTACTGGTCACATGTTTGAAATAAAATAAAACAGCCTTTGGAATACAGAGTAAAAATAAATAGCAACAAAAAACAGTTAGCATACAAATATATGTTTGAATTAAATTGTTATTTATTGACAATCACATGGAATGGGTGGATTTCTGCCACTCACAGGCTGTGTCACGCCCCTCCAGCCTGTGTCTTACAGTAAGAGGCAGGTGAAGCCTCCATCAATCTACGTGTAATATCCCACCATTGTGTTTAGCTGGTTAGTGGGCATGGAGGAAGAAGGAGGGAGTGGGGTTTCATTTACTACTGTGTATATGCCCACGTTTGTGACTCTATAGTCACATGGGCTGCTCAGATGTCATAGGGAGAAAGTGCTGAGCATAGAAACTCACTGAAAACTGAGCATGTGCAGAGTTGCCACTATAGCTGCAAATCCCTAGCTGAATTGGGGATATGAACAGGTGGTGGAAAGAGAGAAGCAGGATCAACCAGGTTTTTTTTGTTTTCTTTTGCAGAATACAGAAAACAAAAATACCATAGTGATTGAGTGAGTATGAACAGCATCTAATACAACATTTATCAATATTTGTTTTATGATGTGGGTTTAGTGACACTTTAAACGCTTAAGGATTGCCACATACATACAGTTGTGCTCAAAAGTTTACATACCCTGGCAGAATTGATAATTTCTTGGCCATTTTTCAGAGAATATGAATAACACAAAAACTTTTCTTTTCACTCATGGTTAGCGTTTGGCTGAAGCCATTTATTATCAACTGTGTTTACTCTTTTTAAATCAGAATGGCAAGAGAAACTACCCAAATTACCCCGATCAAAAGTTTACATACCCCAGTTCTTAATACCGTGTATTGCCCCCTTTAACATCAATGACAGCTTGAAGTCTTTTGTGGCATTTGTGGATGAGGCTCTTTATCTTCTCAGATGGTAAAGCTGCCCATTCCTCTTGGCAAAGAACTGCACCTTTGAGATCTCCCCAGAGTGGTTCAATGATATTGAGGTTAGGAGACTGAGATGGCCACTCCAGAACCTTGTCATGTTGGAATGTCCAAGTACGTCCCATGGGCAGTTTCCTGGCTGATAAAAGCAAACGTTCCTCCAGTATTTTTTGATAACATACTGCATTCATCTTGCCAACAATGTTGACCAAATTTCCTGTGCCTTTGTAGCTCACACATCCCCAAAACATCAGCGATCCGCTTCCGTGTTTTACAGTAGCAATGGTGTACCTTTCATCATAGGCCTTGTTGACCCCTCTCCAAATGTAGCATTTAACTTTGTGGCCAAAAAGCTCAATTTTGTTCTCATCACTCGAAAATGACTTTGTGCCAGAAGGTTTGAGGCTCGTTTCTGCTGTTTGGCGTATTGCAAGTGGGACACTTTGTAGCATTTGTGTAGTAATGTCTTTCTTCTGGCGACTCGACCATGCAGCCCATCTTTCTTCAAGTGCCTCCCAATGCCGCATACACACGACCAGACTTTCCGGCAGACTAGGTCCGACAGTCTTCCCGACAGACTTTCGGAGTTCCAACTGACTTTCCGAACCAACGGACCTGGCCACACGAAGTCCATTCATTTTGAACATGACGACGTAAGACGGGACTAAAAAAGGAAGTTAAATAGCCAGTAGCCGATAGCTTCTCTTGCGTAATATTTGGTCCGTCGGACCAGCATATAGACAAACGGTTTTCCCAATAGGAATTGAGTCCGTGGGATAGATTTGAAACCGGTTCCATTTCTAGGTTCATCCAATTTTTTTTTAAACAACAAACAATCGAATTAGCCCACACATGACTGATTCCATCGGACCTAGTCTGCCGGAAAGTCAGGTCATGTGTACGGCGGCATTATTGTGCACCTTGAAACAGCCACACAACAATTTCAGAGTCCTGCATTTACCTGAAGATATTTGTGGGTTTTTCTTTGCATTCCGAACTATTTTCCTGGCAGTTGTGGCTGAAATTTTAGTTAATCTACCTGATCGTGATTTGGTTTCAACAGGACCACTCATTTTGCACTTCTTGATTTTTTTTTTTTTATTATTGAGTTTGGTATTCTAAATTCCTTGGATATCTTTTTATATCCCTTTCCCGTTTTATACAGTTCAACTACCTTTTCCTGCAGATCCTTTGACAATTCTTTTGCTTTCCCCATGACTCCAAATCCAGAAATGTCAGTGTAGCACTGGATGAAAGATGCAAGGATCTGTCAGGAGTCCAGAAACGCATTGATATATATATATATATATATATATATATATATACACACACACACACACACACACACACACACACACACACATATATATATATATATATATATATATATATATATATATACATATATATATATATATATATATATATATATATATATAGTGTGTGTGTATATATATATATATATACACACAGTAAGAAAGCACTCCCAGGGAACACATTTAACCCCTTGAACGCCGTTCTTCCCTGCCAGTGTCATTAGTACAATGACAGTGCATTTTTTTTAGCACTGATCACTGTGCTGGTACCACTGGTCCCCAAAAAAAAAAAAAGTGTCCGATAAAACTGGTCCCCAAAAAAAGTCCATAAATCTATCCTATAGTTTGTAGAAGCTATAACTTTTACACAAACCGATCAATACAGGCTTATTGGGATTTTGTTTACCAAAAATATGTACCAGAATACACATTGGCCTAAATTGATGAAGAAATTAGAGATTTGTTTTTTGTTTGTTTTTTTATTGGTTTTATAGCAGAAAGTAAAAAAAAAAAAAAAAAAAAAAAAGTTTGTTTTGTTTTTAAAATGGTCAGTCTTTTTGTTTATAGCACAAAAAAAAATTAAAACCGCAGAGGTGATCAAATACCACCAAAAGTAAGCTCTATTTGTGGGCAAAAAAGAACAAATTTTATTTGGGTACAGTGTCGCACGTCCACGGAATTGTCAGTTAAAATTACGCCATGCATCATCTCAAAAACGGCCTGGTCAAGAAGGTGGGGATGAATCTTATGGAGCTGAAGTGGTTAAGCAGTATATGCCTTTTCTAAAATCTGCACAAACTTTCCTACCCTCATAGATTTGAGCATCTTGTTTAACCACTTGAGACCCGCGCTATAGCCGAATGACGGCTACAGCGCGGATCTCCTTTGCCGGGACTACGTCTATTGACGTCATCCCTTGCACGAGCAGCGCGCTCTGTGATCGGCGAGTCTATGCGACTCGCCTGATCACTGATCCGAGCAAGGGGTCGATCCCGACCCCTTATCACGTGATCAGCTGTCAGCCAATGACAGCTGATCATGTGATACAACGGAGCCGGTAATTGGCTATTATTCCTCCTCGCGCTAATAGCGCGAGGAGGAAAAAAAAGAAAAAAAAAAGAAAAGCCGATCACTGGCGGCCGTGATCGGGACATCAGTCCCGATCACTGGCGGCCGTGATCGGGACATCAGTCCCGATCACGGCCAGCCCTGCCAGTGCCACATCAATAAAAAAAATGTGTCCCCCCTGTCAGTGCCACCCAGCAGTGCCCACAGTGCCACCCAGCAGTGCCCACAATCTGCCTCAACAAAGGTGCTGCACCCCAGTGCCACATATCTGTGCCCATCAGTGCCCCTTAGTGCCACCCATCCGTGCCCATCTTTGCCCATCAGTGCCGCTTTATCTGTGCCTATTAGTGCCGCCTTAACTATGCCTATCAGTGCAGCCCATCAATGCCGCCTCATCAGCGCACTTCAATGAAGGAGAAAAATGACCTGTTTGCAAAATTTTATGACAAACTATTAAACATGATTTTTTATTTTTTTTGTTTGTTTAGCAAAAAATAAAACTCCCAGCTGTAATTAAATACCACCAAAAGAAAGCTCTATTTGTGGGAAAAAAAATGATAAAAATGTCATTTGGGTACAGTGTTGTATGCCCGCGCAATTGTCATTCAAAGTGCATCAGCGCTGAAAGCTGAAAATTGGTCTGGGCATGAGGGGGGTTTAAGTGCCCAGTAAGCAAGTGGTTAAAGTAAACCTGTCCAGAAATAAACATGGTGAACACCACTGTTGTGCTTGTTATATTGAAAATTATTGCAGGCAACAAAGACAGTAGGGCTGGATGATCACACAAGGAAACAAAGTAGTCTCTCCCCAAAAATATATATGTCTGCTTAGATCATAGTGTGCCATTGTATAAAAAAAAAAAAATTCTCTCATTGTGCAAAAAAGTTGAGTGCCAATCAGCTGGTTTGGGAGCACAGTTCAAGTGCTATTGGTGAATTTTGTGGCAGAGCTGCAAATGTAGTTATCCGCATTTCTATCTGTGATAAGGTGTCCTTAAGCCTCCTGTTGGTGATTTATATATTTTTTTATGTAATTTGGAATTTTTTTACAAATAAAACCTTCAATGGTGGAATTTCACTATGCGAGGCATGGTTTCCTTACTTTTCGTTTATAGTGAACCTGCTCCAAGCCCCTCGCTGACTGGAACCTTCAAGAGATAGTGGAGAACTCCTTGAGATCGGAGGTATACCAATCCTGAAGTGGGTGAACAGAGAAGGCAGCGATTATTCTGATGGTGATCCAGGACTTGATGTATACCAATCGTGTGTGACGCACATAAGCCTGCATGACACATTTACTATATAGCAGTTTGTGTCCATCACTTCCAGTAAGAGTATCCACCGTTTTTTTTTTTTTTTTTAATAATTTCTGGCTGTGAACAGAAGGCTATACATAGTTCATACCAACAGAATATCTGGACTCACGCTTCACATTATTCGGTTATAGCTGGACTTTTCTATGTCCATGTTGTTAGTTCACTTTAGCACTTTTTTGTATTTTTCACTGGACAGCACAACATGTAATGTGTGCTGGCCCTTTAAGTTTGATTTCACTACCAAACCATTAGGGGATTTATATCTAGGTTTTGGTTACATTTTTTGACATTATAACGCTACATTGTTTGTTACCATTTGTTATTTTGACTTAGTTTGTATGTTAGCTGCTGTTTTGTGTTATATCACAATTTCTGTCACTTATATAAGGAGCGCAGTGTTTCTCCCCCCCCCCCTCTTGATTAATAGGAGAAAAAGGCAGACTTTAACCGCTGCCTCCTACCTGGACTTTACTGGTGCCGGTGCCTGTCCCCACTGCTGCAAATGCTGATTCTTCCATAGCAGGTGTGCAGAATTCCACTTGTGGCTTCACACGCTGCCTTCAGACTCCCATAATGCATCTGCACCAGACAGGAAATAGACACCAGCTCCTGTCCTCCCTCCTGCGTCCACGCCAGAAACAAACGTTTTCGCCAAGCCCATGACCTGCTTTGTCGTTTCCGGTGCGTCCGCCGAAAGAACATGGCAGCTGCAAACGCGAGCCGCCTCTCCTAAGAACGTGCGGGCCACTGAATCTTCGACTCTCTCCGAGCACCATGAGGGGAAGAGGAGTCCGCTAGCTGCCGAGGCCTGGGTAGGTCGGGAGGACAGCGGGTCCCTAAAAGTAGGAAAAAAGGGAAGGAAGCCTTGTCCCTCAGGAACACCCAAGAGACATTGACTCCCTCCCAAACAGAGGTTCCCTCTGGCCGGAGGAAACGCAAGAACTGAGGTGTGGTAGGGAGGTGCCTCCCTTTAAAGTTTGGAGGAAGAAGGTGTTTACTAAGGATGAGGGAGGAGTCACCATCTCTCAGGTGCTGTCCTGAAAGACGCCTTGGGAAAGATTAGGTTTATGAAAACTGGAGTTAGTACTTACCGGTAACTCCTTTTCCGGTGGTCTTCCAGGACAGCCCTTGAGAGATGGCGCTCCTCCCATCGACACAGGACACACATTGCCACAGTTCAAAAGGCAGTCCCTCAGGTCCCTGGTCAGTCATTCACCAAGAACCGAAGGATGTAACTGAAAAACATATAAACCATAACAGGTAATAACATTCGTACATAACTATAATCAAATAAAGGGTGGGATCGTGCTGTCCTGGAAGACCACCGGAAAAGGAGTTACCGGTAAGTACTAACTCCAATTTTCCCAAGTGTTCTTCCAGGACAGCCCTTGAGAGGATCCCCAAGTACTTACCAGATTAGGGGGGACCACGGCCTGGAGGACTTTCCTCCCAAAGGCCTGATCCTGACTAGACATTAGGTCCAGACAGTAATGCCTTGTAAAGGTGGAAAAGCTTGACCATGTGGCTGCTTTACATACCTGCTCCGGGGTGGCACCAGCTCTTTCTGCCCAGGATGCAGACAACGCTCTAGTTGAGTGAGCTTTAACACCCTCAGGAGGATCTCTATTCAAGGCCTTATACCCCTCTGCTATAGCTAGCCTAATCCATCTAGCTATGGTTACTTTTGAAGCTTTTTGCCCCCTACGCTGCCCGGAAAAAAGGACAAAAAGGGAGTCAGAGATGCTGAAAGGATTTGTCACTTTAAGATATTCTAGAATACACCTCCTCACATCCAATAAATGAAAACGTTCTTTCTCATTTGCTGCATTTTGACAAAATGAGGGGAGGACAATATCTTGGGACCTATGAAAGCTAGAAGCTACTTTTGGTAAGAACCCAGGGTCTGTTTTTAGTATGACTGTCTTCTAGGATCTGTAGAAAAGGTTCCCTGATGGAAAGAGCTTGGATTTCACTGACCCTACGGGCTGAAGTGATTGCCACCAGGAGTACTGTCTTAAATGTAATAAGCCTTAGGGAGGCCTCTGAGATAGGTTCAAAGGGTGACCCCAAGAAAGCTTTTAGTACAACTGCTAAATCCCAGGATGGGACTTTGCTGACTCTAACCGGCTTACATCTAGCGATTGTCTTACAGAATCTAGCAACAAAAGGATTTTCCTGTAAGCGTTCATCTAGGTACACACTTAAGGCAGCTATCTGAACCTTAATAGTACTTAGGGTTAATCCTTTGTTTACACCTTCCTGTAAAAACTGTAGAATATTAGCCGTATTTATGTCACGGCTATTCAGCCAGCTATTCAATTTTTTCCAGACTTTTTTGTAAATAGCCCTCGTGACTGGTTTGCGACTCTGTAGTAAGGTCGCAATTACCTCATCTGTCAGGCCCTTAACTCCTTAAGATTTCCTCCTCAGTAACCACGCTGAAAGCTTCAGTGTGGCCACCTGTGGATGATAAAGAGGTCCCTGCGACAGGAGGTCCTGTCTGCAGGGAAGCCTTAGAGGCAGACAGTCTGTTAATTGTAGCAACGTTGTGAACCATGGTCTCCTGGGCCAGAATGGTGCTACTAGAATCAAACAGGTTTTTTCCGTGAGGAATCTTGCTAGGACCCTCAGAATGAGATGAAGAGGGGGGAAATGCATAAGCCAGACTGAAAGTCCATGGAGTTTGCAAGGCATCTACAGCCAGGGGCTGATCTCCTGGGTTTAGCAAGCAAAAATTGGGAACTTTTGCATTCTCTTTGCTCGCAAAAAGGTCTACCTCTGGTTTTCCCCAGTGAGTTATGAGATTGAATGCCTCTGGGTGTAAGGACCACTCTTGGTTCGAAACTTTTTGTCGACTCAAGAAGTCCGCCGTGCTGTTCAGGTGAACTGCAGAAATGGATTCCAGATTGGCTTCTGCCCACTGAAAAATGCGTCTGGCTACCAACATCAAACGAGGACTTCTGGTACCTCCTTGTTTGTTTATGTATGCTACAGCCGTCATATTGTCTGAACGGACTTGTAGATGGTGACCCTGTATTGTGGGGTGAAAGGCTAAAACAGCTCTTAGGATCGCTGTTAGCTCCTTCCAATTGTAAGAGAAACATTTCTCTTCCGGGGTCCACTTGTCCTGGACCCAGCTTGAGCCGAGGTGGGCTCCCCAGCCCCAGCTGCTCGCATCCGTTGTCAGTGTTGAAGTGATAGGAAGGACCCAATGAACCCCTTTGTTTAGGTTCTCCCTGTCCTTCCACCACCAGAGGGAGCGTTTTATCTTTGAGGGGATCGATACCTCCTCCTCCAGATCTCTGCCCTTTAATTGTTCCAACAGAAATCCCTGAAGGTCTCTTTGGTGGAACCTGGCCCATTGTACGGCTGGAATGGCTGCCGTCATAAGACCTAAGACCGACATTACTTCCCTCACCGTACATTTCAAAATCTTTTCTTCTGGCAGTATAATTTTCTGATCTACAGACTTGATCCAGTAACCCAAATACAGGATCTCCTGTGTTGGGGTTGTCTTGGATTTCTCCTGACTGACAATCCACCCTAATCGACTCAGGCTGAGTTGAGTCAACTCCAGATCCTGAGAAAGACGAATGAGTGTGCTGTTAGGAGCAGGTCGTCTAGATAGGGAATAATTGAGACCGATTGAAGCCTCAGTGGAACTAAACCCTCTCCGAGAACCTTGGAAAAGATTCTCAGGGAGCATGACAGACCGAAGGGGAGCGCTCTGCACTGACAGTGGTAAACTTTTGTGTCTATCTGCACTGCCATCCGAAAGAATTTCTGGCATTCCGCCCTTATTGGAATATGCAGATAAGCATCCCTTAGATCCAGGGTGGCCATAAATATCTTTCTGGAGAAGGTTCTTTATGGAATAAATGGACTCCATCCGAAATCTCTTGTAACAGATGGAGCGATTCAGTGGTCGGAGGTTCATAATTAGTCTGAACCTCCCGGACGGCTTTTTTACCACGAAAATGTGCGAGTAAAAACCGTCTCCTTGTTCCTGAATAGGGCCTGGTGTCAATACCTCTTGATCCACCATTTCCCCCATCAGTAAAGGTAAGGCCCTGGCCTTTTCTGAGTGACTTGGGAAGCTTTGTCACCAAAAACTTTGAGGGAGGGCTGCTGTGGAATTCCAGCGCATGACACCCTTTTTATTATATTTAAGACAAACTCGTTCGAGGTTGCCTCTTCCCATTGTGGAAGAAATTTGCTTAATCTTCCTCCCACAGGAACCCTGACGTCACTGGGGTTTGGGATCCTGATTGGGGCGGCTAAACAGTATGCCCCCTTTCCCTTTCTGTCCCGACCAATGTTTTTTGGGGGTTGAACTTTTCTCTGATTTAGAGGGTTCCTTAAAGGGACGAAAAAATTCTTTGGAAATTTTTCTTTTTTTGCGGGAAAGGTTTTCTTTTTATCCGCCGTCCTTTCTAAGGCGGAATCCAATTCAGGCCCAAAGACTAAGTCTCCTGTAAAAGGGACGCTGCACAGGCGGGTTTTAGACGCTGTGTCTCCCCCCCAAGTTTTCATCCATACTGACCTCCTTGCTGCCACTGAAAGTGCTGCTGACTTAGCCGTAAATTTTACGGAGTCCGTGGAGGAGTCAGAGATAAAACTGGTGGCCTTAAAAAGCATAGGGAAGGATTTCAGAAGCTCCCCCCTAGGAGTGCCTGCTTTTAAATGTTCCTGTAGTTGCGACAACCAGAACTCCAGGTTACTAGCTACACAAGAAGTGGCTAGAGCTGGTTTTAAGCCTGCCATAGAGGCATCCCAGGCCCTCTTTAAGACAATGTCTGTTCTCCTGTCCATGGGACCTTTCAGGTGGCCCATATCCTCAAAGGCCAGATCAGCCTGCTTTGAGACTTTGGACAGAGGGGCGTCTAGTTTAGGATTTTTATTCCAGACCGCCTCTGGGCTCTCATCAAAAAGGGAACCTTCTCTTAAGGGATTTAGGAAAGAAAACCTTTTTATCTGGTTCAGACCACTCCTCAAGGACAAGGTCAGAAAGCACCTTATGTATAGGGAAAACCCTTGCTTTCTTTTTCCCCAGAGCCTCATACATTTGATCATGTCTGGATAACCGAGTTTCTTCCTCCTCAATTTCCAGTGCATCATAGATAGCACCCATTAGCTCATCAACTTCCTCAAGAGACAATCTATACTTTAAGGCTTTAGATGTTGCTTGCTCCTCTTCCTGATCAGAGTCTGTGTCAGAGGAATCGGGGCTAATCAACGTGGGGCTAGGCTCCCTGACCATACGGGGCTCCCCTGAGCTGGGTGTTGTAAGGCATGGTGAGGAGGAGATTGCAGTTTTACTCGTGGAGGCAGCTGACCCTACGTCAGTGATTAACTCCCGGAGGGATTTAAAGGTCGACGCCATTTCCTCTTTAAAAAGAGCCCAAAAATTTTGCTAAGGGGGAATCTGCCTCAGATTTAAGTAAGCTTGCAATGCATTGCTTGCATAGGGCTTTGTTAGAGCCAGAGGACAACCTATTCCCACAATTAGGGCACTTTTTGCGGCCTGCCTTGTCTTCCTTTGGTAGCTCTTTAGCCTGAAAATAAGAAGAGAGTTTTTTAGCGTCAGCTCCATGTCCCTCCTTAGAATCACCCAACTGCATACATCCTTAACTGAGTTAAGCCACCACTGTGGGGCACTACAGAACCCAGCCTACAAACACCACCACTCCACCAGAGTAATAGCATGCCCAGCAGCCTACCTGGGATTGGCTGGTGCCTGTCTCCGCCAGAGTGTCCTGGGGAATAGCCTCCATGGTCCCCCTCTGCCGCTCCGGATCCCGCCGCTAGTCCGGTATTGCTGGACGCTGGTCGGGACTGTACAGGCACAGCGCTGGCTCTCCCTCTCCTCCTTGTACCCTAGAGACCCGGAACCGGAAGTCTCGGCACACAGTGATGACGCGGTTCCGCCGGAAATGACGCTCGGCGTCTCCGACCCCACCGCAACAAGGAGCAGAGATGGAAGGTTCCACTCACCGCTCCTGGGGGAAACCGGTGTCATTCTGCCCCTGGCCACCTCGGCACTGGAAGGAGGAGGGTAACGGGTCTGCTCCGATTCAGCTGGACAGTACCCGAGCCACAAGAAAAAAGGTATGGACCCAACTGCAGCCAAAAAACAGGACCCGGTCCCTTATGGCTTACAGGTTCTCAGGCAGCCCCTGAGAGGGGCCTCCAGGTTCCTGGCAACATGTTCCGACAGATGAAACACAAATGACTGACCAGGGACCTGAGGGACCGCCTCCCTCTCCCTGCCCATTGGGATTTTGAGGTTGTTTTAGGAGTGCAACCACAAGGGAATCTTTTATGCCGCGTCTCTCTTCACACAATGCGAGTTTGACCACTGGAGTTTACCTTTACCATATTAACCACTTCAGCCCCAGAAGGATAACACACCCCCTCTTAAATGACCAGGCTTTTATTTTTTACAATACGGCACAGAGTTGCTTTAACTGAATTACTGTCGCGCAACACCATACTCAAATATGAGTGACATTATATTTCTTCTTCCTCCCTCCTCTCCCCCCCCCCCCCCAAATTACACCAAGGAGGAATGCAAGTTATTAGTGCCTGCATGATCTGTACAGTTAAAGAAATCCACACAGAAACTTAAATGTGCATTAAACCAAAGTTTTAATTTTGGTTTGGAAAGCATTTACAGTGAATCTGAAGATGGAAAATAATGCTATTAAAATATTTCATGTACACTGCATTAACCAGTAAAGCGTTATGTATCTAAACCCACAAAAGGCACACCATTCTAATAAAGTTGTCTGGCAGATGCGGGCTTACAAAAATAAATTTCTCATTGAAGCAATATTGATTACTACAATATTCATTAGCAATATAATTTGGGATGCAACTTGTAGAACATGTCATTGCTAGACAGGTGTGTGAGATATACACATACATACTCTTTCTCCACACAGGAATCTGGCTCCAAAAAAATTGCTATAGTGAAATGCAGACAGACCACTGACCTTAAGGGTGGGGGGTTTGATATTTAAATGTTACAAATAGGCCTTTCCTAGTTCCCCATCAATATACTGATTAAGTAAAATCGTCTGAGGAAATAGAAAATTGATCACCAGGGGTTCTCATTTTATAAAAATAATTTGATTTTGCTAGTTCTAGCTGCCAGTAATGCTTCTGTAGATGCAAACTAGCATCTCTACAAAATGGGCCTGCAATCAGAGGCTGAACAAAGTGCATATTTGGCATACTATGAACAATGACAATGCAGCCTATAGAGTGGAGATTCATCAGATGAAAGGCCACGCCCCCCACAGTTTTTTGCAGGGCCAGATCAAGAGCTTTATGACATAAAAAAAAAAAAAACGCAACACCTTTTCACAATAATTTTCCACATTTTCTCCACAGCAGACCATTCAAACAAGATGATTGTCTTATAGTATAGGTATTAATAAAATATTACATATAATAAAGCATACAAAAAAATGCATTTTCAAAATACTGCATATACTTTTACATTATAAATCGCTAATTTCAACAAATAAAAAGACAAAAACACTCCAACATAAATGGTCATCAGCATTTAAGGATTTGTATTAAATGTTTTAAGCGTAATGAGAAGCAATTCCACCTTGTAAACCATAACATATTGCATACCAGTCAGTCGCCATACTGGAAACCACCAAGGGTACCCGACATTAAAAAAAAAAAATTATAATAATAATAAATAAAGTGTAACATGTGTGAGCCTTTTTAAGACAGTAGTGTTAAAAAAAAAAATATATAAATATATATATATATATATATATATATATATATATATATATATGATCAAACCCTCCACCATTTAAGAAATTGCCCAAGTGTTGTGGGTAGTTCCAGTTAACTAAAAAAAAAAAAAAGTATTTGCGTTTTTGGGCCAATCACTACTGCCATCACAGTTAAGCACTATAGTTTGGTACGACAAGCAGCTTTGTACAGCGACTGCTAGCAACCAATTAGAAATCAGCTGCTGTCCATTTAACACCCACACAGATAAAAAGGATATCTTGTTAGGTGTTCCGAGTTACTAAATGGGATCATTTGTTGTACGGTCATTAAATAAAACAGTATAGTATTTACTTGTATAAATGATACAATATAGGAATCACCACTCATGGTTGACAGTCTCCACTCCTTACATGTAATCATGAATATTTGAGACGGTTCCATTTAATTCTTCTCCCACACCAGCCCACAATAGGCAACAAGGGACACAAAAAGGTATTTTAAACCTCTTAGTAAAATGTAAGTACAGAGCCAAGTTAAGTGCGAAATTTTAAGTGTCAAATCACTGAAATGTACTGAGATTGGCCATCCATACAAGAAATGGAAGGAAGCCATCTTGAGGTCTCACATATTTCAATGAATTGGATAAATTAATGGAGGCTTTAGCCAATATGAAGGCCACTACATACAACAGCTCCGTTTTTAGGACCTGGATGATAACTGGCCAGATATCCAGTCAACAGGAATATTGTACAGCCATCAAGGAATTAAGGGCGCGATTTCTATACTACATCAGGATTCTGACACTTGTTCAGGGAAGGTGTGAGATTGAGAACAAATAAGTTAGCATGCTGTGAATAACAGTCTGTAGAAAGCCATATTCAGACTTGCTGCCATAATGGTTACCACACAGGACTGAATACAATGAAAACCAAAAAAGTGATGCATATATTTCCCAGTACAGAAAAACTGGAGTAAGCCGTGTTATAAATCCATCATGGTGTGCTGCATCAGCTAGATTAGAAAAAATACTGATAACACAATTTTGTAACAAAACTGAAAACAACATTTCTAAGAGAAAAACACTTTGGGTATTCTTTGAGTGAAATGTTCTGAAGTTGCTCCAGAATAAGTAAGCTGTAGCACACTGGTAATATAAAATATTTGCTGACATTCTCTTTGTTCTTGTATGACAAAATATCTAAAGTACATGTTAAAACTTTGGTTTTAGGGGTCCCACTTGTATTCATTTTAAGTGAAGTGTGATAAGCTCTTTTTTGGGACTATTGCACTGAAAACTGTCAGAGTGCTTTACAAATGTCAGAACATAAACAGTTCGTCTCCATCTGCTGGACTCAGCTCCGGTCGGTCCCAGTTGCAAGGAGACAAGCAGTCTTCACTTTGAAGATCATTTGCCGTCAGCCCAATATCAAGAACCTGAGGATTGGTCCTAGCCTCTGCCAGTCTGTAGGGAACAGCAAATAGGCAAACAGTTAAAATGTACACTTCCTAAAACATTGCAATACTGTGTAAAATCTACATAAAGAATGATTTGCAAAAAAAAAAAAAAAAAAAAGTGTATCATTCCCCTTTAAAAGGCTCTAAACATGAGAATGGACAAAAAGGGGCATAGATAAATTGCTTTGCTGTAGTTTTGGAAGAGGAATATTGTCCCATTCTTGCACAAAATAGAATTCTAACTGCTCAACAGCATTGGATCTGTCATTTGGTTTCAAGATGTGCCAAATATTTTTAATTGGTGAAAGGTCTGGGAGTGCAGGCAGGTCAGTTAAGCACCCGAGTCTCTACTACAAAGCCATGCTGCTATCATAAATGCAGTACATGGTGTGGTATTGTCTTTAAATGTGCAAGGCCTTCTCTGAAAAAGACAGTCTGTATGGGAGAATATTCTGCTTTAAAACTCGATATCCATTTTAGCATTGATGGCTTTCCAAATGTGCAGGCTGCCCACTCCCTATACACAAACACACCCCCATGCCATCAGCAATGCAGGCTTTTGAACTGAGCACTGATATCAAGCCGGAAGGTCACTCCCCTCTTTAATCCAGAGGACGCAGTGCCCATAGTTGTCAAAACAAAAACATAACAGTTTTGCAACAGACCATTTTAAAATTAGCTTTGGCCAACACAGAAGACTGCACCTTTTCAGATCATGTTCAGATATGGCCAATTCTTTGCATTAGAGCTTTAGCATATATTTTGGATGGCTTGGAGAACAGTATTCAGACAGTGATTTTTGGATGCATTCCTGAGCCCACACACAGAATCATGCCCGTTTATTGCAGTGTCATGTTAGGGCCCAAAAATCACGAGCATCCAATATTGCATTTCGCATAGACATTTCTCCATATTCTCTAAATATATCACCATCTACAGTATATATTAAGATCTGAAAGGGGCCTTAACGTAAAAAGCCTTTGAATGTGTGCACCGTTCAGATTCCGCCTGTCCGTTTTTTCAGGCGGATCTGAATGGTCGCTCCATACAGCGTCGGATGTCAGCGGTGACGTGTCCGCTGACATCCGATCCCCAAAATCCAGACTTCTGCCCATTTTTGCAGCTGCTGGTTATATACTGCATGTTCCTCACCTGTAGCCAATTAACCCAATTAGTTGCAAAATGTTCTTTCAGCTCTTCCTGGTTAGTGCTTTGCCAGCTTTTTGTTGCCCTGCCCCAACTTTTGAGAAGTGTTGCTGCAATCAATTCCAAAAATCACCTTTTCGCTCCATGGCAGCATGTGTGGGTTAAACCCACCTCCTCTCCTCCAATATAGGACCCCTATCCCATAAATCTTTGCTCCAACCCAGCAGCCATGTTTGCCCTTCTAAGGACTGGTTTGGCTATTAGTCTACCTGAAGTTTCTCTCCACAATCAAGACCGGTGGCAAGCACTGGGACGAATCGTCACAATACTTCAACAAGTCCAGGCTATTAGGGTATGGAGCGAGCTAAACCAGAAAATACTCTGATAAGCCTTGGCTGTTAGCAGGGTATAGAATGGGCAAACAAAAAGGAGGCGCTGAAAGAGCTAAAGCCAGGCTATTGGCAGGCAAGCAGCACAACGGCCAGATAGGGCCATCTGCTAACAGCTGGGCTATCTGCCAACCCCGGTGTGATCAACCTACCTGGCCCAGTCTGATCGTGGAAGCAGGATTGAATTTGCTGTGTGCAGTGATGTATCACATATGCCATGACAGCAGTTTGTTGGTTTCTTCTCTGGCTCTAATGTCTTCCAGTCTATAGCAGTTGGAGCGCATTTGTGTTCCTTTTCTTCTGGCTGGGTGTCCCTGGGTTACTCCTGCCCAGGGGCTCAGTATTTCAGTGGAGAAATGCAATCAGCGGTTAGTACCGATATTAGGATTTCTGTGGGCAGCTTGCAGCAGTTTCCCCTAGTTTGCACTGTGGATGTATCCCTGGCTTACAGCCATGTTTTACTTAACTTTAAAAAATAGTCCACTTGGACCAAACTGGTCTAAATGAACCATTTCCTTAACCAACGCATGCAGCGTCTGTCAGCACTGTATGAACTGCATACAGCACTGTGCCAACAGCAGGATCAGGAAGTCCCATTCTGCTTCCGGAAACATTAGTTGGGGCGAGATTCACAGGAAACTTTTTGAATGAAAAGGTGGAGATTAAGAGGTCATTTGTCTGCCTCAGCCAGAAGGAGAATTGTAAGCATTCAAAAATACAAAAGATTCCTGTGAATGGTTGAGCAGCACATTCACTAAAACATGGAGTTAGGCTTTAACACAGTATGGATCTCAAAAGAAAGTAAAAGTAATGCTCATAGATTACAGTACCTTGAGAAAGCCTCATCTAGCCCATCATCTAGTTCCTGCACAAATAAAGAACAAACAAAACTGTAAACAAAAACTGGGGAGGGGAAAAAAATAAAATAAAAAAGCGCATGAACTCCATTAAAAACCTGTGGGGTGGGGGAGGTGTGTGTGAATGAACCCACAAAAAAAGGAAACCTTTGCAAAGATTAACCATATGCCATGTCCGGCTTTCATTGAACATTTGACACTGTCAAGGTGTTAGTTAGGTCACTTTTATAATGCCTATATGAAAGCACAGGCTAATTGTGCTTTTGCCTATGGCCAAGGCCCCTTCCATACCAGTGTATGGATTGGGTCTGCCTGTCCATTTTTCAGGCAGAACCGATTGGATCTCTATGGGGAGGCAGATGTCAGCGGACATGGGTCCACCGACACCTGCTGGCATTTGATCTGGTCCACTAAAAACAGATGCGGATGAGTTTGCCATCTGTCCGGCAGATTGTATGACAATTGGATGGAAATAGACATGTGGGGAGGAGGGGGACCACACCACAAACTTGGGTCACCTCCCAGAGCAGTAGCATCACTATGGTGAAACTGTACTACTCTGGTGACAGTATGCAAGAACAATCATTTCCAAAAAAGTGTAATTTTGGGGTATTTGTACAGTCCTGGCATTTAAGGGCTGCAGGAAATAAGATGGGCAGCCAGTACATTATGACTGATCAATTTTCAAACAAACCTGCATTATGTTGTGGAAGTGTTATTAAGTTGTATTCAATAGGTATTGTCAGTGTCTCCCAGTGTTCTTTCTGCTGAGACCTGCTCTAAAGGTGGGGCAAATTATTCGTATGGGTTTCTTGTTTGGCTGATTGGAGTGTTTAGAAATGGAACGTCCTAAATGGCTTTAACTCCTTTCATACTCTGGGTGACGTTACAGATGCATTATACCAAAAGGCTGAAAAGGGCTCTCATTAGCACAGGAGACATTGGTTACGCATAGTGTATAGAGAACTTTCCATGCCAATTAGATTGTAGACCAACTTTAACAAAAGTAAATACACTGCTTTGGGTAATTTTTTACTAAAGGAATGTAGCAGAATACATTTTGGCCTAAATTTATGAAGATTAGCAAAATTTCATAAACAAAAAATAATTTTCTCTTCTTCCAACCTTCAGCATTTTTTCTGCTCATAGCAAACTAACTAGTGGTGATTAAAATACACTAAAAACAAAGCTGTCAAAATTATACATTTCATTACGTTATTGCATGACTAATTGTGAAAGTGTGACAGTGCCGAAGTCTGAAAATTGGCCTGGACAGGAAGGGTGTGAAAGTGTCTGATATTGAAGTGGTCAACTTACCCATACAATGTTGTTGTTTTCACTAGCAGCATCTTGTTGAAACAGACCTTCAAAGTGATTGTCTCTGGCATTCAATATATCCAAAGCTTTGCTGGCTTCATCTAGTTCCAAGAGATTACCTGCAGCTATAAACATTACAGAAACAAGCCAGGTTATACTAAAAAGGCACATACATACATTATGGCGAGTACAAAAAAAAAAAAAATCTGTAGTTCACCGACTGACACAGCTCCTTTCTTAGACCATCATGTTAGGCCACCTTCAGGAGGGGACTAGGCAGAACATGTACAACAAAACCAAACCAGAACTTTCTAGTTCTGCCCAAGGGGCGGTCCCTTAGGTAACAAGCCCCCAGCCTGCATCCTGCAGCCTCAGTAAGCCAACAAGCAGTAACATGTAAAAAATAGGAGGGGAGGGTGCTGTGTCAGTCTGAACTACAGAGAAAAGGATTTTATGGCAAGTACAAAAAATCCCATTCTTACATTCACTGACTGCTCCTTTCTTAAATCAAATCGGGATGTCCCCAAGCAGTGCGAACAGCAAGAATTTTTTATTTTTTTTTGTGGGTAAAAAGTGCTCCCCAATCTGGGAGTCACTACCTTTACAAACCACCTCAAAAACTTACAGTAACATATGCAACAGTGCATTTACTTAAAATACTTTTTGTCAAAAAAAGGAAAATTAAGTTAAGTTGCAATTATAAGTTACACGGCCACCTGCAAAACAGGCATCAGCCGATGCACTGACATCTACCTTGTAGAATTTTGTAAAGGTGTGAACAGACAAACAAGTCGCCACTTTAAAACACTTGAGCGACAGACGCTTGATGTCGGAAGGCCCAAGACGTTCCCAATTGCCCTGGTGGAGTGGGCTGTGACTGGAAAGGAGGGCACCTGCCCCTTCAAGGCGTAGGCCTGTACTACAATCCATCTGAGCCACCTGGAAATGGTGGCCGATGAGAGCACCATGCCTTTTTTTGGACCAGCCACTGAAACAAGGAGTCCAACTTCCGAAAGGGAGCTGTAGCAGACAAATACACCCTCAGAGCTCGGACTACGTCCAGGGAATGGAGGGCCTCTTTAAGATGCGTCGGTTTAGGACACAGATGGTAACACAATGTCTTCATTGATGTGGAACGCCGAAACCACCTTCGGCAGAAAAGGTTGGACGCAACACCACCTTATCCTTGCGGATAACCAGATAGGGCGACTTGCAAGACAAAGCCGCTAGTGCCAAACCCACTAGGAAAACCACTTTCTAGGAAAGTCAGAGTAATACCTTACATTCTTAATTGGCGGTATCTGAAGCGCAGATACCAACAGGTTCAGATCTCATGGGGGCAATGGTGGACGCACTGGAGTAACTACATGTTAGACCCCTTGAACAAGAGTGCTCACTAGAGATGCCAGTGGTCGCCGGGAGGGGGGGGGCGATATTTGTCCTTTAATGGTGCTTAGAGACAATTTCTGGTCTACTCCTCGCTGTAAGAACAGCAAGATCCTGGATATAGAGTAGGAGCGCAGACGCCATCCTCCTTTCTCCTCACACATGGAGATGTAGGTACGACAATATATCTGAGAAGAGGATTTCCCTGCTCAACATAGTTGGAATCACCGAGTCCGAAAGGCCCCAGTTCCTTAACACCTGGCTCTCAATAGCCATGCCGTCCACCACCAGGAACACTAGATCTGCATATCAGGGACGCTGGGGCCAATCAGTATTACTGGAATCCCCTCGGCCTCCATTCTGCAGAGCAGACATGGTAACAGTTTTAGCAGAGAAAAGGCATAGATCAGCTGGCACTGACCCCCACGGAGCCACCAGCGCACCACCACGCGTCTGCCCATGGATCTCTTGTGCTGGACACGAAACTCTGCACCTTCTGATTGAGATGGGAGGCCAGAAGATCCACATCTGGAGTGCCCCATCGCAGGCACAGTAGCCTGAACACTTCTTGATGCAACGCCAATTCTCCTGGGTCCAGCATCTGGCAACTTAGGTAGTCTGCCTGCCAGTTCTCCACTCCCCGGATGTAAATGGCCGATACATATCGCTCTGCCCACTGAAGGATGCGTGCGCCCTCCTGTGCAGCGGCTGGTGAACGGGATGGCTTTCGGGGACCACTACATCAGAGGGATCTGCTGTATCCTGAATTTTCATGGTATCCCGCACAGCTGTGATAAGTGCTCCAACAATCGCTTTGTCACGCACAGATCTGGACAGGGACTCATCCTCAGTGTCCGATTGGTCCTGGTCAGTGTCATCTGAAATGACAGCAGGGTCACCAGCCTCAGCGGGGCCCGAATCTGCATCAGAGCTCTCCCCGGGGACCCTTCTGCCCATGCACAGGGAGTTGAGGGACCCCCAAATAGACATCCCAGGGAATGCCCAGCCCCACCGAGGCAGAGAGAGCTGTACTTACCAGTCCTGACAAGCTGGGGAACATTCCATCGCAGACCCACTCTCCGATCAGTAAGGCGTGGCTGCTGGCCTGGTACACGGACGCAGACATCAGTAGCATGGTCATGTGTGTGCCCGGAGCATTACGCTCACCGGCCGTCCCTAGAGCTGGGGGGCATGTCGTGGCCGACCAGCTCTAGGGACGGCCGGTGAGCGTAGCTTAGCAGGCTGTTAGCTGACCTCAGAGCCAGTCCAGGGAAAGATCGCAACCATATGGTCATGAATCGCTCATATGCGCAACCCAACACACCACATTGGTGTGCCAGGATCAACCAGGCCAATCAGGAGCCACCAGAATGCCGAATTCCTTCGCCCTCTGTCCTGTGCAACAGACAAGGGTGAAGCTCTGAGAGGGCTATAGGCATAAAGTGAGACTAATGGCTTCATGGTGCCACAAGTGATCTTTGCATCTGCCAGGGAATCAGTCGTTCTTGCCAAAAAATAATTACCCCTTCCTGTTGAGACAGGATACCAGAGGATCCACGTAAAGGGTGCCCATCGCAGGCATATCTGAAAGCAGGGACCACAATTTGATGGCCGAGATAATTCACCATTCAATTTATGGGCAGACCTTAAACGGCAGAAAAATTTGGAGCATAAAGTTAGACCCACAAAGAGCGTGCGAGCGAGGCTTCCAGCACCACTGCCAAAGTCCTCGCCCTGCTTAGGCTATTGACATAGGCCACTGCTGTGGTGTTGGACTAGATCCTGAAGAGACACCGCTGAAGATGCTCCATCCATTGAGCTAGACAAAGCCTGATTCACAAAGCTCTAGGACAGCTGTCATTAAATGGCTCCTGTTCGGACTTTCAGGCCGCCAGTGTAAAGTGCATCCATTCCACTGCTCATCAGTCATTGGTTGCTGGAACTGCAGACGCCCCTGCAGCCAGTGTGAGTCACGCCACGGACTCTAGCAGCTCTCAGCCAGGTATGGTGTGATGTCAGATGCACACCCTCTTCTGCTGGTTCTTACGGCTCCCACTCCTTGCTGGCCACGAGGTATATTGTAATGCGATATGCATGCCCACCCCCTTCAACAAGACTCCTGGACCGGCCCTCACCCCCTGAAACTTACTACTTCTGCTGGCTTCTCCTCCTGGCCTGCTCTCAAGGCATGTGGGTGTGACATTTACAGGGGCACAACAAAATATGCCCATCAGAGTGCCCCTTAAGATGGGCATGCTGATCGGTACATTTTATGTTAAGGGGCAAAAAGTGTGCCCTTCAGGATGCTCCTTAACATAAAAGGCATGCTGATGTGCACATATATTATGTTAAGGGGACACTTGATGTAAGGGGGGCATATTGATGGGTGACAGATGTAAGGGAGCCTGATGGGAATATCTGATATAAGGGGTTACCCCGATGGTGGCAAGTGATTTATGGGGCAGTCTGATGAAGGCACCCAATGTAATGAATTGCTCTGGTAGGGGCACCCAATGTAAGGGGAAACACTATTGGACATTTACATGGAAACCTAAAGAAAAAAGCACCAGGGTGCGGCTTACTAAAAAAAAAAAATTAAATTATATTATATATATATATAAAAAACACAAAAAAATAAATAAAAAACCCACCACACGCACACAAATTTTTTCAGGGCACAGATTTGCAATTCGGACCTCGGCCGGAAAATTTAATGACAGACCTCCTTCAATTTTAATTCATTACCCCTGCTTTAGGATATTGATAGGGAGTCGGGATAACTGTCGTTCAACAGCCTTGGCCCTAGGCTGGTATCAGGACCACTGTCCAATGGAAAGGGAGAAATTATTCATGGCAAGAGGAGACAGATTTAAGCCACAGGATGGAGGACTTGATTGAGTGTCCCATGCGGATCTGTCCGAGGATACAGGAGACTTGGCCCATTTGGACAGGATTTCCTTCTGCAGACCTTATTACAGAACTGTACATAGGGTGCCACCTTGAAGGTGGACATCATGAGACCATGGACCTACATGGTAAATTGCAAAGACTACTTGTGGAAAAGCAATGACTGAACAGCACTCTGGAGCTTTGTCCAGCGCCAGAAACACCTTGGCCCATGTGGAATGCAGAGTTAGACCCAGGTATTCCAGTCACCTGGTTGGAGTCAGAGCAGACTCCTTGAACACCAGAATCCAGCCGAACTCCTTTCAAGTGTAAACTGATCGCCACGTTGTCCAGCAAGGAAGACAGACTCCACCCAGAGGAGGAAGTCATTCAGATAGCCAACCATGGCAATCCCCCGTTGTCACAGTAATGCCAGCACTGGAGCCAGTACCTTGAACACCTGGAAGGTGGCTGCTAGTCTTAAGAGAGGAGCCACAATTTGTTAAAGCACTTTCTCTACCACAAAGCAGAGAAGGCCTGGTGCCTGGCACAGGTAGGACATGTAGCCAAGTGTCCATGATGTCTATGGCAAGGAAATCTCCTGATGGAGAGGCTGCCGCATAACTGATAGATTCTGTTGACTTTTCGTACCTCAACAGTTCAGGGACTTGAGGTCCAGGATCGACCAGGCCACTTCCTTCTTACAATTGTAAGACAGGTTGACAAATAATAACCAAAATCTCTTGTTCTGGGGCCATCACACCCCGAAGAAACATGTCATGTAATGCAATGTAAAAATTTTGTAGATAAGATGGGGAGAAATGGAGATTGTAATTAAAGCACTTGTCTGGTGAATAGGAGAAAAAAAAAAAAAAAATTCTAATTTTGTAGCTCAAGTGATACCAACTTGCAAACCAAGTTGTCAAAGAGCAGGGAAGTACACCGTTTTGCCTGCTCGATGAGGGCTTGTAGCCAAGATAGGGCGTAGGTTCAAGCCAGCAGCCGTAAATGAAGCAAGTGACCAATTCTACCTTCCAGTCAGTCCTTAAAAAGGAAGGAGTCCTCCACCAGAATCACAGTTGCCTTATTCAACCAAGAAATAGGAGGATCTATGACGGGGAGGAGATGCACTTCAGAAGAGTAACGTACCAAATACATTTATGGAACTACAAAAGGCCACTTTGGACATTCCTAGTAAAATGTTTTAAAGTAGGCAAGGTAAGGAAAAACCTTATTAAAAAACGAGACTGCTCACAAGTACCAAATTGACAGCCACCTCCTCAGGTTGGCTAAGAGGAATCGTCAATCTTTAGAGATTCCTGCACAGAGGTAACATGTGCGGCTACCAGTGCCCTTTCTCAAGCAACAAAATGTAGTCATCCTCGCTATGCAAGTGTTCAAGGCCCATGTCCTCCTATGGCAGAGACTATCTCAGAATCACGCAAAGCGGAAGGACTGAATGGGGGATGCCTTTTACTCACCTTGCATCCAAGCTCACCTCCACACAAAAGGAAACGAAGAACCCAAGGACCACCAACAGCGTGTCAAAGAGTATATAGATAGCTGGAGGTCTCTGCTGCCTCCATGAAAGGGACCAACTGGTCAGCGTGCAACTGACATTCCATAGGTGAGGACGCCCATGACACTGCGCTGCCCAGGAAGAACACACCACAGGTATGTGGAAACAAGGGATTACTTAGTAGAGATTTAGGTGCCAGTGTTTTAGGCAGGAGAAAACCCAACAATTGGGAAATATCCATTAACATTCACCTGGATAAACAAAGTAGTTGTGATGATAATATGTTAGGTATAGTTTTACTAAATGCATGGCAAAGTTGCAGAACTGTTTAGGTGTTAAGACTGGTTTTACCCTCATGAGGAATTTTGAACTCACCTCCTTTAACACTGGTGAGACTTGATGAACTTTCTGACTGAGAGCTGCTTGCCACTTCACCATCAGAACCAGACTTTTCTCGCTTTTCTTTATCTGAAACAGCAATCAAAAAAAGTGGTAGTAACTGTATCACAAGGGCCATAAACCAATATATGCATGGCCCAAAATCTACTGAAATTTTAGCCGTCCAACTGAATACAAAGTGTTCCCAAAGCACCAATAGGACAATGGTCTCAATTCACAAAGCCAACGCCAGCACTTTTCCTGGAGTTCAATTAAATGTGAAAATTAAAGTCACGACAGGGTAGAAATTAGGGTGCCATAGGCTGGTGCAATCCTGAATCTTAAAGATTCTATCAAATAGTGGGGCAATTCAAGAGCCAAGGGAGCCATGAAGGCATGTTTGATTTGGAAGTATTGGTAGAAGCACTAGAGAACATTTGATTTTTTTTAAGGATTGCTTTTTGCAGAAGTGAGAAATCAGAATGCCAATCGTGGCCAAACTATGAAACCCTGTAGCTTCCAAGTTCAGAGATCAAGCATTAAAATTATATAGCGGAGTAAGCCTAGTGTAACCTGTGATGTTAAAGTGGAGTTCCAACTACATTATTTTTTATTTTCGTAAATATTACAATAATTTAATGTCCATTTAGCAATGGATAGTATTGTAAATAGCACAGTTTATGAATATTTTACAAAAAAATAAACAAACATTTCCCATCTTGTGGGCAGGCAAAGCCTACAAGCATAAACTGCCGGAAGATGGCGCTGCTGTATTACCAGCATGCACAGGAAACTTCTCATGTTGCCATCACAGGCAAAGTTGTCGGAAGCAACCATAAGCCTATCAAATACTGATTCTAGCCCTCTGCGCTACCCAGTGAATCTTGGGAAATGACGACATCTCCCAGGAGCACTAGTGAGCACAGGCGCCGAGGGAAATTACATCAGGCGCTGCGGAGAGGAAGGGCCAGATTATAAGAGACCCCATAGCAACGGCCATGAACAAGTAAAAAAAAAAAAAAAAAATTCTCCAAATGTTGCTGATGAATACCGTAAAGTTAATTTTATGGGTGGAACTATGCTTTAAGTGAATCTCAGAGGCCAAATATATGTCCTAGGAAATGACTAGTGACAGCAAAATTACAAAGGTTCAAAGAAACATCAGAAACACTGGGATAAATACCCAAGTATTTAAATCTGAGCGAAAACTATCAAAAAAAAAAAAAAAAAAAGGAAGAAGGGAAGTGGACCTATTAGGGGAACCTGAAGAGAGAGAGAGAAATATAACCAATTAAGAAACTTCCAAATTCAGCAGTGAGGGACATAACCTCATGGAAGAGGATTGTATACATCGGACAGAAGAGCGCTTCGCTCACAAATCTTCTGGACTATGAAATCCAACCACTCCAGTAGTCTGTTGCAGCAAGCATGCCAGTGGTTCAATAGCCACTTTGAAGAGACGCAGAGAAAGGGGACAGCCCTGATTCCTCCCTCACTAACAAAAGTGGGGTAAAGGCAGCCATTTACACAGAGACTTGAGGTTTAGCATCCAACAGATGAACCCAAGATCAAAAGTTGACAAACCCAAATCCATCAAGAACTGCCCAAATATGCTTCCATTTTATACTGTTAAACGCCTCTGAGGCATTGAAAGCTGAGGAATTGGGCTCTATTACCAGAAGAAGCAGATACTGGACTGAATTCATATAGGCCTCACTTCAGTGTAGATGCCTTGACATGCATTTTGGGATATTTTGAGACAGAGTACAAAACTTTTGGTGGCTTCCAGAATGTTCAATGGGTTTCAACTTTTCAAAACTATGATAATAGAATGTTACAGGACCTGAATAGGTACATTGCATAAGAGAACCAAACCCACTTCTCACTCAATGTCATGTTTAAATTTGATTGAAAGTATTTGATTGGAAAGTATTCTTGAAAAATAAGCACAAGTAAAGCACATAAATTACAGGTTATATCCGTTTGGGCTGAGCAGGTTTTTCTTCCTTTGTGCGTGTGCTATCCTATTGTGTATAAGGTTTATTATAACTAGGAGAACTGAGCCTATTGGGTCCAGGGTTGTCATCTCATACGAACACTAATGGAGTTTATTCATCTTAGCAGTAAAAAAATGCAGCTGAATGCAAAATAAATCAGCAATGAAAAGACCTGTGTATAGATATTTTATACATCTCGTTGGTAATTGGGCAACACAGCACAGCTTAAGACAAGTTTAGAAGTGTCAGTCAAATTATACTTGGAGGTTTTTTTTTTTTTTTTTTTTATTTAATTTATTTTTTACACATATGCCTGAAAGACAACCTAGATTGTAAGCAGGTCATTACAATAAAATTAACATGGTATACTCACTATCCCGAGATACTTGCCAAAACTCAAAAGCCACCTTAAAAGCTTGAGCTACTGTTAATGTAACAGCTTGGGCCTAAAACAAAAAGAGCAGAAGTTCTGTTTAGGAAGAAGAAGGTATGCACAACTTGCACTATACAAGTATGTAACAAATTTACATAAATAAAAATAAACCAAAACACTTCACTCATGGTTAGTGTTTGGCTGAAGCCATTTGTTAACAACGGTTTACTCTTTTTAAAGCATAATCAAAAACAAAATTACCCTTATCAAGAGTTTACATACCCTGGGGATTTGGACGTGATAACATGCACACAAGTTGACACACAGTGATTTTAATAGCTATTCAAAGGCAAAAATCCTGACCTGTGATCTGTTTGCTTGTGTGAGAAAGGTCAGCGTGTTTCTGGACTCCTGACAGACCTTTGCATCTTTCATCCAGTGTAGACATGGGGGAAAGCAAAAGGATCTGCAGGAAAAGGTGGTTGAACAGTATAAAACAGGAGAGGGATATAAAAAGATATCCAAGGAATTGAGAACACCAATCAGCAGTGTCCAAACTAATCAAGAAGTGGAAAATGAGAGGTTCTGTTGAAACCAAACCACAGTCAGGTAGACCAACTAAAATTTTAGCCACAACCGCCAGGAAAAAAAAAAAAAAAAACCCACACCCCACACAACTCACAAACCTCTTTAAATGAATTACAAGACACTCTGAAAACAAGTGGCGTGGCTGTTTCAAGATGCACAATAAGGAGGAACTTGAAGAAAGATGGGCTGCCTGGTCGAGTCGCCAGAAGAAAGCCATTACTACACAAATGCCACAAAGTATCCCACTTACAATACGCCAAACAGCACAGAGACGAGCCTCAAATCTTCTGCACAAAGTCATTTGAAGAGATGAAATTTTGATGGCAAGATGAATGCAGTAGGTTGTCAAAAAAAAAAAAAAATTTGCATTCAGCCGGGAAGCTGCGCATGGGACGAACGAACATGTCAACATGACAATGATTCAGAACAAAAGGCTAAGTTGACCTGTCATTGGCTACAGCAGAATAAAGTGAAGGTCCTCAAGTGGCCATCTCAGTCTCCTGACCTCAATACCATTGAGCCCCTCTGGGGAGATCTCAAATGGGCAGCTTTACCATCTGAGAAGATAACGAGCCTCAGCCACAAAAGACTTAAAAGTTGTCATTGATGTCAAAAAAGGGGGCAATACATGGCATTAACAACTGGGGTTTGTAAACTTCTGATCAGGGTCATTTGGGTAATCTGGTGGGATTATGATAAAAAAAAAAAAAAAAAAAAAAAAAAAAAAAAAAAAGCACAGTTGATAAGTGGCTTCAAACAAACACCAACCATGAGTGAAAGAAGAGTCTTATTCATATTCTCTGAAAAATGGCCAAGGAATCTAATTCTGTCAGGGTATGTAAACTTATAATCACAACTGTATGTATCCATGCACACATAGGCTGTTCGTTTTGGGCAGAGGAGTTTTCTGGCTGGAAAAAACCCAGAACTAGTGGATTTTGAGAGAAGCTTCAGCTGTAACACACCTCCAACTCGGGGGGAAAAAAAATAAAATAAAAAATAAAACACCCCCCCCCCCCCCCACATACCGAACCCCTCCCCCACACACCAGCAGCTATTCAAAGCTTGAAGTACAAGCTTTTAAGGAGTATAGTTTTGCTAAAAAACACTGATAAACCTCTACAGCTTTCTATAGCCAACATTATATAAAAAATAAATAAAAAAAAACCCCCACACACACACACACTAGTAATGTCCAGTGTGCATGAGTCCCAAGTATTTTCAATCCTTACTCCTAGCCCTAACTGGCTAGGATAGGAAATCACATTTACTAGTTTTAAATTTGTTCCCGCCACCTTTCAACTGCTTACTGGTTTCTGGCCTAGGTCAAAATTGAATGCATCCAAGTCTTCATAAGCATTTCTCCTCATCTTTAAGGGGCTCTCAGCCAAGCAAATGCAGAGTTTAACCCCTTTTCTGCCAGTGTCATTTATATAGTAATCAGTGGCTATTTGTAGCTCTGATCACTGTATAAAATGTCAAGATTTCCAAAATAGTGTAGTAAAGGGGGGGGGGGGGGGGGAGAAATTAAAAAAAAAAAAATAAAAAAAAAAAAAAAGTGTCCGATATAGAGCAGAGTATACACATACACTTTTTTTAAACTGCAAAGAATACGTATTTCCTTAAACTGTGGCAGGGATTAGTTTATTTTTAGCAGAAAAAAAACAAAAGCTTTCCAAAAAATGTTTTATAGTGCACAAAATAAAAAAAATATTTGTTTGGTTACAATGTCGCACGACCATGCAATTGTCAGTTAAAACGATGCAGTGCCAAATCGCAAAAAATCTTCTGGTCAGGAAGGGGGAAAATTCTTAACAGGGCTGATGTGGTTAAGGGATTTTGCAAAAAAAAAATTAAAGTTAAAGTTTGCTTTGAATATTTTCAAATAAAAAATTGCATTTTTTGGTGCTCTGATACAGTCAAGTCCCACTGAGCCCACAGTGGGACTGGCACAAAGAACCCCTTCCCATTACAGTTTTAGGCTCCATGCACACTGAAGCTGATAAACTGCAGTTTATTGGAGTTTGGGCGTTTTTTGTAAAAGCCCATAAACTCCACTCTATGTTAGCCTATGTGTCCATGCACACATGGACGTTTTTCAGCTTTAATGAGCAGTGGAGTTTATGGGCTTTTTTCTGAACGCCAGAAATTCACGTTCAAAGTGCCGTTTTTCAGCGGCAAAAAATGACAAACGCTCATTAACGCTCGTTCATTAGTGTTCGGCATTCTATTTTTCAATGCATTGTGGGATTTTTGGAGTGTCCTCTGTGTATTTTTTATAAAAAACGCCCATTAACGCTAACGCTGTAAAACGCTCATTAACGCTAGTATAAAACGCTGTTAAAAGCAGGTTTTTCAACCAGCGTTTTCTGCCAGCAATCTGGCGTCCAGAAATAGCTTTTTTGAGCTTCAGTGTGCATGGAGCCTTACTATAAAATGCAATCATTTGCACACTTTTTTTTGTAAAAACAACACACACACACACACACACAACAACCCTACAAGAACCAAAAAGGCAAATGAAGCACTACACAAAAGCTGCATCAAGGAAGGTCACAAACTAGGCTCCATAAATCCATGATTATATCAAGTTGTCCATCAATTCACATACAAGATAGCAAGGTTACCATTTTCCGTTTTGCGCAGAGAAATGCATGGCATTCCAAGGTTTCATTCTGCTGGCTCTGAGCAATGTAGGCAAAAACTTTATCATGTAGCTTATCAGCTGTGCAATACGATATCCTGAAATAAAAAAAATTAAATTAGGGGAAAAAAAAAAAAAAAAAAAAACCACCAACCTACACTAAAAGTACACAGGATGTTATTCAAAGATTTAGGGCTATGCTGCCTTCCTCAGGCGATTCAGGCACTGGCAACCAAAGATTTAAAGCAGGGGTCTCAAATTGGTGGTCCTCCAGCTCTTGCAGAAACTATACATGGCATTAACAACTGGGGTTAAGTCATAAGCCTTAACCACAGAGAAATAGTGGCCGACGAGACCACCAGGTCCTTCTTCGGACCAGCCACCGACACAAACAGTCTGACCTTCAGAAAGGAGCCATAGCAGACAGATACACCCGCAGAGCCCCGACCACAGCCAAAGAATGTAAAGCAACCTCCTTGGGACGAGACATCTGAGGACAAAGCTGGGAGTACAATGTCCTCATTTAGATGAAAGGCCGAAAACCTTCAGAAAAGGCTGCGGATGCAGCACTGCCTTATCCTTGTGAAATACCAAGTAGGGAGACTTGCATGACAAGACCACCAACTCAGAAACCCGCCTTGCAGATGTAATAGCCACTAGAAAGACTACTTTCTGAGAGAGCGTCAATAAGCCAGAGCCAAAGCCCCAAACTCCCCCCCCCCCCCCAGCCAGTCAGGCTGGTGCCTGTCGTGATCACGTCCAATGAAGAGGAAAGAACGACTTCCTGGACCGAAGGGCCGGAGGCCTCAGCCACCAGAGAAGCGAATGCCTGACTAGCTGACCTACCCGCATTTGATAATCCAGGGATGTTGGAGATTTGTTCCATTTGGACAGGATCTTTCTGAAAGACTCGAGTGTGGAATTGAGCATACGGTACCGCCTCGAAAGTGGCTACTATGAGACCCAGAACTCTCATGCAAAAAAATGCAGCGACAACCTGCAGGACATTAATAACTGCACCACAGATTGACGAGTCTGCAGCTTGCTTGAAGGGAGGAAAAAACTCTCGCCTCTGAGTCATCCAGAATCAACCCCAAGTACTCCAGGCGTTGAGTTGGCACCAACATCGACTTCTGGGAGGTTCAACACCCAAACGCCTGGAGATTCTGTATGGTGATCGCCACAGCCTCAATTCTGAGGCAGAAGCTGCTCTCAGGAGGACATCCAGGCAACCCACGATTGCGATCCCTCGTCTCAGCAACACCAGAATTGGAGCCGTCGCCAGGCCAAAGGGAAGAGCTACCAACTGTTAGTGCTCGTCCACGACAGCAAAAATCTCTGGTGTCTGACACATATGGGGACATGCAAGTATGCTTTCTATCCATCCTGAACCTTCACGAAGCAATCGAGAGCCTTGAGATCCAGGAGTGGACAGACCCCTTCCTTCTTTAGAACTACAAACAGATTGGAGTAGAATCCCTGAAACCTTTCCAACAGCGGTATAGGCATCCCCTAATCAACTTCCCAGGGAATGCCCAGCTGCTCCATCCTGCCTAAACAGGTGGAACCATACTTGCCCCTCCTGCAGGGACTGCTGGACACTCCACAGACAGACCCATTACCCAAGCAGTACAGGGTGGCCATCGACTCGGATAGCAGTAGCCCAGTCATGTGTGCCCCGGAGCATATAGCTCACTGGCCGCCCCTGGACCAGAACGGGGCTTGACGCGGCCAACCCAGTGCATAGCCAAGGTCTGCACACACTTCATGGCCAGGCTGGGGAGACTACCAGGATCTATATTATAGAGCCTGTCACCCAGCTCGGCTGTTGATTGTAGATCCCAGGAATCAAAAATGGTCCCCACAGGGAGCCAGGTCCTTCTAGACTATGCAGAAAACAAAAAAGAAAACCCAAGTTGCTGAGAGCAGAGTGAGGGCTTAAAGCCAGTAGGACCACGCCTGGGCGGTGCAGTGTTTAGCCTAGTCCTCTCCTAAAAGGTGGCGATATAACCCTAAGGTCAAGATTGAAGTGCTGTGTCCATAAATGAACGAAAGAGAAAGCATAGTCTTCCCCTGTAAAACAGTTTTTTTTGTTACATTAGGGGAGTCAAAGTATGCATCCTAGCTTTGGTAGAAAAAAAAAAAAAAATAATTCAAATTCAAATCTGTCCATTACAGTAAGGGCCAGTGTCAACCACAGCATAAGTTTGTTTTTTATAGCCTCAATGCAAGGAAGTAAAACATTTAATAGACACTTTCAATTCCAAGATATTCAAATCTGAACTCCCTTTCTTTTCACTAGAGCTGAATGGAGTGATCAGTCCCAGCATAGATCATGTTGCTCTGCTGTCTGCAGACACCCTGATATTCTTCATTAACCAAGGCTCAGTCTATATCCAGACTAGACACTGTCACTTGGTACAGTGTCCCTTCCTTCATCTCTAGATTAGAACACACCCCTTTGTAGGCCTTCAGAGTCTGCAAAAGACTACACTACGCCCCCAAAACACCCCTGCCCATTGCAGTGAATGGGCAGTGCTGCAAAACAGGCATTTAATCCCTTCAACCTCCAGCAGGGGGTTAAAAGTACCAAGCTAATGTCCAAAAAGCGCATCTTTACCGCTAATGCACGGGCAGCCCCAGTGTGAATGTGCTTTTAGGAAAGGGAACTGAGAAAGCATGACATGTCCAGGGTTAATTTTACACAAATCTACTAACCTGTAAATCGACACATTCTCAATTAGTTGGTTTGTGATACTGTCGTAAAGAATTATTCCTCTAGGAGTAACTTTTAGAAGAACCTTCTGTAGCTTCTTACCGCTTGCTTTGGCCTATTTAAAAAAAAAAATAAATAATTATAATCTTTACTTTACAAGGACAGAGGTTTGCGTTACATCCCTGGTGTCTACAGATGTAGCGATTTTAGAATTTGCATGAACTGCCACTTTACAGAGTGGGCCAGGCAAGCCAGACACTGCATTCTTGACAACCAATGGCTGAATGTAAACAAAAGAATTACCGAAAGAGGGGAAAAAAAACAAAAAAAAAAAAAAAAACACACATACCATTACAGCAGTCACATGGTGATCAGTCACCAGCTGTGTCCGGTGGATGCAGCCATTGACAGGTTGCATGGCCCAGCGTGATCTGGGGCTGTGGAGGAGGGGCCCCCCCACTTCCAGATCAATGAAAGGCTAGCCCCAGGCATCTTCCACCCAAAGGCCAGGCCGAGACAGATTAAGCTAGGGCTGTCCTTACAACTTTGTTTGCCAGTGTACAATCAACTGAAGGTAGCTGCATAACCTATGGCTCAGACCAAGAGCTTGTGTCCTGTAATGTACGATTAATAAAAAAGCATTTATACCTCGCCACTGGAGAGCTACCCTCATTTCCTGCCCTAGAGACAGGCTTAACAGCAACTGGTGTGCCAAATTAGAGGCTACCACAGCGATCAGGTGACCCGCAATCAGGAGTTCCGAGTCCTGATCATTAGTACGGGGCCCTTGGTAAGACCCAGGTCTCTGTGTTGGCAGCATGTTACCAGCACAAAAGGATATATGCAGCCCCCAGAGGAGAAAAAAAAAAACCCAGTGCAGTGGGGTTGCAGATATGCATTTTAAGTGGCAGCAAGGGGTTAAAGTGGTAGTAAACTCGGATTATTAATTTTAACTTACAGGTAAGTGCACCGTTTAAGAGATTCTAGGGAACAGCAGCCAGTGATGTCACCGGAGCACACGCTCTGAAGGCACAGCATACCTGTGCAGTTTCTTCAGAGCTCTTTGCCATAAGCCAACTACCACGCGCAGGTACAGAAGTGACGACATGGCAGCTCGGCCATTCAAGCATCTGAAGCCTTCAAACCCAGAAGGAAGACCAGGTGAAGATGAAGCTTCTGCAGCAGTGACAGTAATCCGCTGGAGGGCTTAGTTTCAAAGCAAGCCTTTCATAATGTGCCAATATACAACACATACTAGCACAAAAAAAAAAAAAAAAAAAAAAAAAAAAAAAAAAAAAAAAAAAAAAAAATCTTCTAGGCAAGCTCTAGCCTGCCTACAGAACAAGGCTTACCTTTTGTATTTTAAAATTTTAATTTAACCCTATGCAGCACAACAGAACATTGCAATAATCTGCATGTGTGCCCCAACGCATTGTGCTTTTCATACAACAACTGTATGGTGTGACTAGGGAACACCTTGCATCTGAAGACTAGAAGCCCCTGCTGCTTGCGTGTCTCTGCAAACAGGCTGGGAAAAGATCTGGGTCGTGTATAGACAGCTGTAGATCGATATGGAAAAAAAAACAAAAAAACGGTTTAGATGGCATACAGAAAGACAGACAATGTAAATGGACCACGTATATTTAGTATCATTTAGGAGGAGATCAGAAGGAATTTGTTGTCCCGTTGCAGCAAATCGGATCAGGCTCAAAGTATAAACATCTGTATGTAGGTTTTTCAATTTATGTAAATATTTTCTCCATTGGTTGAACTATTATACAGCATTCATATAGCGCCAGTTTGTGCAGTGCTTTACAATGGAGAGGGGTCAGTACAATTACAATACAGAAGGGACAGGAAGGCTTTTCAAACAGGCTCATCACATAACAGAACAGTTTACATTAATTTTTTTTCAATGCCAATCAAGCCACATGTTGGGGGAGGGAGAAACACCAAGTTTGTTGACACGAAAAAACAAAAAAGTCATCTGTCAGCAAACCATGATATTCAATTTAAGATTACTAAACAGCTGTGGCTGGAATATCATCTTGCAATTGGAGTTGAAAAGTGACATTTGGAAATACTACACTTACTGTTGCTACAATCCTCTTCACTGCAGCTGCAGATAACTCTTCCCCTTTCGGTTGTTCTACCAAGGTCATGCCCAAATACTTTATGTGAAATAACATTCCTTCCAACAACGTTTCTCTGGTATCAGTCCAATTTTCTGGAAGCTCTGGGGGGAAAAGGAAAAATAAAAAATAAATAAATCACGGACGGTTTCACTGTGTAACAGGGTGGATCGTCGATTTAAATAGCTAGTGTTTAGATTTTTTTTTTTTTAATGAGCAACTGTCATCTGCCCCACAGCAGCTCCTCCTCTGACCCACTGTTAACTCAACAGTCCCACAAGGTGAGGGACATGGTGGCAGCAGGCGGGTGCCCGCTAACAGGCACTGCCATGATTGATCTGAAATGACAGGAGCTCTTCAAAATGTAAGGACTCCTTGTTGCTGGTAGTTTGAAGCTCTACCATTTGCAAACAAAATTAAAGGTTTCTCCATTTAGAATAAGCTGTCAAGTTAGTAAAACAGCGATATCAGAACCGATATAATCATACAGTTTATAGTGTGCATAGATTTGCAAAACAATGGGATAAAGGAATATTCCTGAACTTAGTTTTACATCATGGTTACTGTGAAATTGTGTGAATGCATCAATGCAGGTCATTGAGCTTAGAATTCATAGATTACACACACACACACACACACACACCCTCAGCTAGCGCACAAATACAGCCTCCCGTGTCCTCTGCAAAGCTGTCATCGGGGCCCCAATTCACAGGTAATCTTGTGCAGTAATGTCCACACTCTGACTCTCTCCTGTAGTATGTGTATTCACCTTGTAGCACTTGGTAAACGTATGGACAGACGACCAGGTCGCCACCTTACACACCTGAGCGACAGACGCTTGGTGTCTGAAGGCCCAAGATGTTCCGATTGCTCTTGTAGAGTGGGCCGTGACTGGAAAGGGGGGGGGGACCTGCCCCTTCAAGGCATAGGCTTGGACTACAATCTGTCTGATCCACCTGGAAATGGTGGCCGATGAGACCGCCATGCTCTTCTTAGGACCAGCCACCGAAACAAACAGTGAGTCCGACTTCCGAAAAGAAGCTGTGGCAGACAAGTACACCTTCAGAGCCCTAATCACATCTAGGAGCGTGAAGGGCCACCTCTTTGGGGTGCTTCGGCTTAGGACAAAATGATGGCAAACACAAAGTCCTCATTGATGTGAAAGGCCAAAACCACCTTCGGTAGAAAAGGACGTTTGCGGACGCAACACCACCTTATCCCTGTGGGTGACCAGATAAGACCACTTGCCACCAGTTCCAAAATCCTCCTGGCCGATGTGATGGCCACTACAAAGACCACCTTCTGTGAAAGGGTCAGCAGAGGAATCTCCCTTATATATTCTCAAACAGTGGCTTCTGAAGCGCCAACACCAGGTTCAAATCCCATGGAGGTAACGGAGGACGGAGGGACTACATCGCACCCCCTGCACAAAAGGTACTCACTAATGAGTGAGATGCCAGGGGACTTCCCCCCCCCCCCAAAAGACAGCCAGAGCTGAAATCTGCCCCTTGATGGTGCTCAACGCCAACCCTGGTCTACACCTTGCTGAAGAAACAGCAGGAACCTGGAGATCGAGCGTGGATGCCACCCTCCTTCTCCATCTCCTCACACATGGAGATGTAGGCCTTCCAAGTACGATGGTATATTTTATTCTATAAAAATATTTTATAAAAATATTTTATTTTTTCTACTTTTTGTTATTAGAAAAATCCAATAAACTCAATTTTAGTCATACATTTAGGCCAAAATGTATTCAGCCACATGTCTTTGGTAAAAAAAAAAAGTCAATAATTGTATATTTATTGGTTTGCGCAAAAGTTGTCACATCTACAAACTAAGGTACGTTTTTTGGAATTTACGCAGCTTTTAGTTTACGACTGCCCATCTCATTTCTTGAGGTGCTAAAATGGCAGGGCAGTACAAAACCCCCCCAAATGACCCCATTTTGGAGAGTAGACACCCTGAGGAAATTGATAAGTGGCATGTTGAGCCCATTGAATATTTAATTTTTTTGCCTCAAGCGATTGAATAATGACAAAAAAAATTTTTTTTTTATTTATTTTTTTTTTTTTTTTTTTTTTTACACAAAGTTGTCACTAAATGATATATTGCTCACACATGCTATGGGCATATGTAAAATGACACCCCAAAATAAATTCTGCTGCTTCTCCTGAGTATGGGGATACCACATATGTGGGACTTTTTGGGAGCCTAGCCGCGTACGGGGCCCCGAAAACCAAGCACCGCCTTCAGGCTTTCCAAGGGCGTAAATTTTTGATTTCACGCCTCACTACCTATTACAGTTTTGAAGGCCATAAAATGCCAAGATGGCACAAAACCCCCACAAATGACCCCATTTTAGAAAGTAGACACCCCAAGCTATTTGCTGAGAGGCATGTTGAGTATATTTTATATTTTGCCAAAAGTTGCGGGAAAATTACAAATTTTTTTTTTTTTTTTTTTCACAAAGTTGTCACTAAATGATATATTGCTCACGCATGCCATGGGCATATGTGAAATGACACCCCAAAATAAATTCTGCTGCTTCTCCTGAGTACGGGGATACCACATATGTGGGACTTTTTGGGAGCCTAGCCGCGTACGGGGCCCCGAAAACCAAGCACCGCCTTCAGGCTTTCTAAGGGCGTTACAGTTTTGAAGGCCATAAAATGCCAAGATGGCACAAACCCCCCCCCCCCCCAAATGACCCCATTTTGGAAAGTAGACACCCCTAAATTTAGGGGTACACTAGTGAGACTAGGTAATAAATGGCGGGTGCCCTGAAACTATAAAAAAAATAACTAACCAATCAGCGTCACCTGTAACAGTTATATGGTGATCACTGGTGAAAGGGTTAACTAGGGGGCAATCAGGGGGCTTTATGCGGTAGTATATGGGGGTCCCTGGCGCTATAAAAAGCTGCGGCGAACCTAAATACCTACCTGCCTAACTAGCGTCACCTGTGACACTAATACGGCGATCAGAAAAACGATCGCTTATTAGGCTGGGTTCACACTGGAGCGATGCGGGAACGCCACGAATCCGCGGCGGGTTCCCGCATCGCATGCCTCCCGGCGGCAGTTCACACTGCCCTATGCGAACTGCTGGGAGTGTCAGTGAAATGTTAATGACACCCCCAGATCAGTTCGCATATCGCAGTGTGATCTGCAAACTCGGATCGCATGGTGTGAACACCCATGCGATCCGATTCTGCTGCGGGCCAAAAAAAGGGTCCCGTGCGAATTTGCGGCGGGTGCGGCGAATGGCTGAACTCGAATCGCACAGAGATCGGATGTGATTTGCACTGCAGTGCGAATCACATTCGTTCTCATAAACCGCTGCAATGTGAACCCTGCCTTAGTGACACTGGCGACGGGGGGTGATCACGGGGTTAAACCTTTATTGGGGGGGTTAGGGGGGCACATTAGAACTAAAGGGGGCTAACCCTAACTGCCCTAACAGTTATTACAGTCACAAATGACACCAATGCAAAAAAAAAAAAAAAAAAGCAATTGGTGTCACTGTGACTGGGGGGGCAAGGGGGGGGTGTGAGTGTGCCTGGCATGTTCTACTGTGTAGTGTAGTGCTTGTGCAACTCACCGATGCTCTCTCCTCGGTGCCGGAACGAAAACTACCGACACGGAGGAGAGAATACATCACTTCCTCTCCTGTGTTTACATTACAGGAGAGGAAGTGATGTCACCGGACAATTTCATTCGCCGGGAGCGATCGCGAGGGGGTGGCCATGAATGAATGGCCGTCCCCTCGTCCGGGATCGCTCCCGAATGAATACCGACCGCCGCAGGCACCGGGCGGGGGCCCGATCGGGCCCCCGACCCGCGGGAGGCAAGGGACGTACATGTAAGCCCTTATGCCTGCCCGTGCCATTCTGCCGACGTACATCGGCGTGCGGCGGTCGGCAAGTGGTTAAAGAAAAGTAATGGATCATTTTTCAGGTCAGTAAATAACCGAATTTGCAAAAACTTGTGAAAATTCCACCACCATATAGTCCCCGTGTCATCTCCCCCACTGTAATATTCCCAGAGTATGGCAGAGTATTGGGGGGGATGGCTGTGACTGCACTACAGATCCAGCCCACAGCACCGCTGCCATCTGATCTCTCCCCTCCACTGTACAGATCTGTACACAGAGGGGAGAGAGAAACCGGCGTCATGACGCTGGTTTGATTAAAAGTGATCAGTCATTTGACAGAGCGATCACATTGTAAACGGCCACCGGGTGTACAAAGATGGCCACCGCTCCGGAGCTAGGCTGAAGCTGCGGCCTTTCCCAAGGCCGAGGCACGCTCCGTGGCGTGTGCCGATACGTACAGAGTGATCCGTTCAGATCATGGATCGGTGACAATCCGTTGCACCCCTACCAGTTAGGGTTAAAAAGTGGTACCCACTGGCCTCGGACTCTTGTTGCAGATGTGAGCAAGCTCAGGGCATGTTACTACACATCTAGTGGGACTGTCCCCTACTGAGGCCCTTTTGGAATAAAGTGTGTGAACTGATCAAACTCATTACAGATACCAAAATCCCCTCACACCCTGTGCTGCATATTGCTCCATGATACGTTACAAAAAGCCTTTGTAAATCAGGATTTTGCTGCTTTTAGCAAGCGTCTTGTCAGACACTGGAAATCAAAGGACACCATCTCTGAATGGCTCCATGCCATAGGAGACATATTACATGGAGGAAACAGTCATTGCTAGGGAATCCTTTGAAATAAATTTAACAAGCTATGGTCTCCCTGGGTGGTGTCCGGTACTCTGACCAATAGTTGCGGGTTGAAACCATAATTTTTATCTTAGAACATTAATCTTTACCACCGCTAGTAGGTTGAAACACTGACTGAACGTTCACCACTGTAGAAGATTAAAAGTCATAGTTTCTCATATAGACACTAACAACTTTCATACTCGCCCCATTGACAAAATATTTGCGGTACTCCTGTACACTTTGAAATTTGTAAACCATCCTTTCCTTAATAAAAATGAGGCTGCATTGATTGCACGCAAGGCTGCAGAAGGGCAATGCGATACTGCAAATGGGCACTGACCCTCATTTTGCTTCACAGTTCTTTATTTACAATTTAATTTTTTCCCCTGAAAATGAAGGTGCGCGTTATATGCCAATTAGTAGCACCACTTTCAGCTGGCCCTTGCCCAAATACCCTACACCACCCCCAGACAAGCCAACATCTTTAATTCACCGACTGAAAAATGGGGGAGGAGGTTTTATAGAGCCAAGATTATAACTGTTAAAACATGCATATTTGGAATTCCTAGCTTTACAGACCATTCCACAATGAACTACTCGATTGAAAAGATGCAACAGTTGCAAAAATAAGAATGGCCAAGTACAGTAGTAAAACACTTGTTTTATTTCTACGATGTGTGTGTGCACGCCGGTCTGACAGCACTGATCGGGAGCCAGTCAGCTGGTTTTCTAGCATGCTCATCTGACAGAAGCCAGCCAAATGGCCAATGGCTGAGAGTGCTGACCAGAGTGTTCTATGAGGGGGCCACCACACTGAGAACACAATAGCTCAGCGGGGGAGATCAACATTGGATCGACTGGAGCCAGTAGTCTTTCGTTCAACCGGAGCTGGCTCTGACCAGTTACATAGATGGCTTTAACACAAGGTCTGAATTCTTTCCTAAAATGTACATAAGATAACTGGATTCTAACATTTACAGGTAAAGGTAATCCAAGAAACATCAGATTGATCAGGAAGGTATTTCTTCCCCCCCCCCCCCCGCTGAAGCACATTGGATCATGCTTTGCTTTTGTGGCCTTCCTCTGGATCAACTTGGGATATGGGATTACGTATATAGGATTTTGTTTTGCATTCTCCAGCTTCTTGGTTGAACTAAATGGACTTGTGTCTTTCAACTGGACTAATGAGTGGTACCCAGACCTGCTCATTCTAGGTTTTACTGTACCTCACCTAGAAATGAGTTGGCACTATGTAGCATTAGCTACAATATGGTGTTCAGGCAGTAGTACAGTGATGTCCATCTGCTGGTGCACCAAGAGTTACTGCCAAGAACTAGCCTATCCCAGGCACTGAAATAAGGAGTGGGCTCTGCCTTCTTGCAGCACATAAACTTAGTTATTGCAGAAGCGTTACAACTACATAGTCTATTGGGGGCATACAGGGGTTAGAGCCAACCTGTTAGAAATCACATAAAATATAAAGCAATGCTCAAAAACTGGTTTATGGCTTGGCAAGGTTGGAAGGAGAGCAGAAGATACATACATAATGACATCCAAATATTTTAATACATTTCAAAATACTTCTGATTAAAAAAATCAATTTATGAAAAAACTTGTGTTTTCATTTATAAAGCGGTTACATCACAACAGCCAATCTGTCTGGAGTGTTCAAACCTAAGTGATTGTAAACTTTTAGGCCATCACACCAATCAGGTGACCCAGAACCAACAGTCCCAGTAGCTGATTGTTAGTACGAGGCCCTCAGGGAGACCCCAGTCTGACTAGAGTACGCTGTGTGGCGCACTTCCAGCACAAAGGGCGGTATGCATGCATGCAGCCGGCACGAAGAGGTCAAGTTAACCACCATGTGCATCTGCAAAGTATTCACAGCACTTCACTTTCCACATTGTTACAGCCTTATTTCAAAATGGAATTCATTATTTTCCTCAAAATTCTACAAATAACCCATGACAGCAACATAAGAAGTTGGTTTGAAAGTTTTGCAAAATTAAAATCCCCATAAGTATTGAGCAAAGGCTGAAAACTTATCAAAGCACCTTTGTTTGGCACCAATTACAGCCTCATCTCCGAGTATGCTGCTACAAGCTTGGCACACCCATTTCTGGGTAGTTTCTCCCATTCTTTGCAGGATCACTCAAGCCCCATCAAGTTGGATGGGGAATGTCAGCGCACAGCCATTTTTTCAGATCTCTCCAGAGATGTTCAATCGGGTTCAAGTCTGGTCTCTGCCTGGACCACTCAGACATTCACAGAGTTGTCCCATAGCCACCCCTTTGTTATCTTGGCTGTGCGCTTGGGGTCATTGTCCTGTTGGAAGATGAACCTTCACGGCAGTCTGAGGTCCATAGCAGCTTGCCATCAAATATGCCTCTGTACATTGCTGCATTCATCTTACCCTCAATCCTGACTAGTCTCCCAGTTCCTGTTGCTTAAAAACCATCCCTTCAGCATGATGCTGTCACCACCATGTTTAACTGTAGGGACTGTATTGGCCAGGTGAGGAGCGATGACTTGTTTCCTCCAGCACATGGCGCTTGCCAATCACGCCAAAGAGTTCAATCTTGGTTCCATTAGACCACAGAATTTTGATTGTCATGGCCTGAGTCTTGGGTGCCCTTTACTGAGGAGTAGCTTCTGTCTGGTGGAGTACTGCAGAGATGGTTCTCCTTTCCAGAGAAACATTGGTCACCTCCCTGACCACTCAGTTTGGCAGGTGGCCCGCTTCAGACAGTACTGGTGGTTCCAAACTTCCTCCATTTAGCCTAGGTTCACATTGGTCCAATTATATATGTCAAATCACATCCCAAATGGGTGGCGGCGCACGGTTTTCCAAAAGTAGTTAGTGTACTACTTTTGGCCACTTCAGGGGGTGATTTATATAGACATCTGTGCATGAACCCACACAGATGTCTGGCAAATTGCCCCTAAAGTCAAACTGCATTGCCAGATTGAAATGGTGCGATTCCAGCTGAACTCGATTGATTTCTAACCCACAGCAATGTGAACCTCAGCTTACAGATGGAGGCCACTGGGACCTTTAATGCTGCAGAAATTTCTGTGCCCTTCCCCAAATCGATGCTGCGATACAATCATGTTTGAGGTCTACAGACAATTCCTTGGACTTCATGGCTTGGTTTGTACTCTGACATTGCAGTTAACAGTGCAACCTTATCTAGACAGTTGTGTGCATGCACCTTTCCAAATCATGTCCAAGCAACAGAATTTACCACAGGTGGACTCCAATCAAGTTGTAGAAACAGTATGCACCCGAGCTGAGGTTTGAGTGTCATGGCAAAGGCTGTAAATACTTACGTACATAGGATTTTCATTTAAATACATTTGCAAAGATTTCAAACAAACTTCCTTCATGTTGTCATTATGGGATATGGTTTGTAGAACTAAGGAAAATGTATTTAATACATTGTGGAATAAGGCTGTAACAAAATGTGGAAAAAGTGAAGTGCTGTGAACACTTCCTAGATGCACTGTACCTGCTCTATGCAATGGTTTTGCAGAGCAGCCCTGATACTCTTCTGGGACCCCCCCAGCACCCCTCTTCATTGGGTGTTCTCCATTGGGACACCCGGTCGGGCATCCATTGACAGACATCACGATTCGACACATGCCCCCCGCTCCAGTATCATAGCTTGGTTGAAGCAGAGGGCCATTTGCTCCTACTGCTGTCAATCTGCCCAATGAGGCGAGAGACAGCAGCGGGAGCTGCTGCACGCACACACACACACACACACACACACACACACACACGGTTCATAGAATGCATTAGGGTGAAAAACCTTAAGGCTTTACAACCACAAAACAGATTTGATTTTTACTTCAGCATACTGTATAAGGAGTTTGGAAATTCTAGAGAATGCCAAATTACACCAAAAAAAAAAAAGGAGATACTAGCCAACTAAAAATGGCATTTTAGTCAAAAGACTGATCAAAACCCAAAATAGAAATGTGATGTCAAAATAACACAAAATGCAGATTTTGGCACATACTGCCATTAAATTGGTGACAGGGTCTTAAAGCACTTGCACAATGGTCAGCCAACAGGAATGTGCATCAGACTAGCCATGACCTTTAACTAGATGCAAACAGAAAGAGGGCCAAAGTGCAAGTATTTGTATAGAATTTACCTTGATGGAGATTTAGGAACACATCTACAAAGACATGATACAGCAAACAAAAATAGCAATTTCTTGTTCTCATCAATTCTGCTGGCTTTTCTACCCTGCTTGAACACAGACAAATTCAATAAGAGCAACTAGAAATTACATACAGACTCAGAATGGGGCATGCTTGCACTTGTGGAAAGCTGTGATTAACGTGGCAGCCTCCTGCTCAGGGCTTATCGGTTGCCAATTTTTGACATATTTGGCTGTAGCAGGAGTCTGGAAAGAGGTACAATGAGTGTCTGCAGGCAACAGCGACAGTGGTTGAGGTTCCTTGCAAGTTTGGGGCTGCATTTCTACTAATGGAGTTGGGGGATTTGGTCAGGATCAATTGGGTCCTCATTGGTGTGAAATACAAGCAGATATTTATCCATCATGTCACCATCAGGGAGGCATGCGATTGGCCCCACATTTATTCTACGGCTGGCCAATGGCCCCTGAAAGCCTACAGCCAATGTCATTGAGAAGTCTTCAGCATAAAGACCAAGGAGTTCTGGAAGTAATGGTTTGGCTCCCAGGGAGCCTGTACCACATCATGGAGTGTCTGGGATTACATGAATAGACAAGGATTTGAGGCAGCCATCGTGGCAACCAAATTCATTAACCATAAGCAATTCAGCCGTTTTGCTGCAAAATGATAATATGCCTAATAACCCACACCTCAGATTTCTTGGTCACATTTTACTAGTCTACATTTGCAATGCATCAACTACATAAAGCTGCTCTGTTAAAAGCATTAAGTGTTCTTAAAAAGGTCTCAGTGCATTTTGCTGCGCTCAGCTGACCGTTATATACACTACTGTATACATGTCACACTTCACATGCAAACAAAGCATCTTCTCCAACAGTCACATGCAGTAAAAGGGTGGCTAATGTGCTGTACACTGCAGTGTGAAGATAGCCTTAATATGTCCCATCATCCAACACAAGTGTCCCATCAAAAAAAAATATATATATTTTTGTTTTAGTATAGCATTAACCTTATTTAGCTATACCATATAACGTGCACCTTCATGTTAAGAGGGAAGTTTTAGGGAGCCCCCACCTTAAATTGTAAATAAAGAACTGAAGCAAAATAAGGGTCAGTGCCCATAAATGCAGCCCAATTAGTGCCCTAATGCTATACATGTGCAAATCACTAGATAGGCCCTTCGAACCTGGAAGTACCATGTACATGAAGGCCAGAAAGCTTTGTTTGTAAACCCCATTCTTCCTCTTATCTGATCTTTTGGCTTGCTCAATAGTTAGGTTTGAGAAGTGTGTAGTTTAACTGTTTCAGCCCCAGAAGATAATTTTCCCTGACCAGAGCACTTTTTTGCCATTCGGCACTGCGTTGTTTTGATATGCAATGGCTTCAAGTCACATGACAGCAATCGCTGCTCCCGATGACAAGGAGTGGTGATCTGTATTGACACAAGCAAGACCAGGGAAGTGCCTTGTTTACATAGGCACTTCACTGTTCTAAGGCGCTGTGTCACGATTGCCAGACAGAGTCTGCCAGTCACACTGTACGTGACGGGCGCACACCTGCCATCCCCAGCTCTAAAGGGGGGAACGTACAGGTATGCCCAGCACTGCCATTGTTCCGACATATCGGCATGCAACGGTCGGCAAATGTTTTTTTTTTTTTTTTTTTTTTTTTTTAAAGTCCATTGATATGCATCTTGTGACTTGATAACATTACCGCTCTCTGGTACAGAATACATAATGGAGATGAGATGTTCTTTTTGTAGTTCAGAAATTAAGTAGGCAGGGCTGACACCACCTGCATAGAAATTCAGAGCTGTGTTGTGTCAAAGACAAAAAAGGTAGAAAACGAACTCGATTTCTCTCTCCTCTTCTTGCATGTTTTAAAAGAATTAGGTCTCTTTCACACGAACATTCAGGTCCACCTTTGAGTTTTTTTTTTTTTTGATTTTTAGGCAGACCTGAACGGATGCTCCATAGACTATGGAGCATCGGATGTCAGCGGTGCTCCAATACAAAAAAAGTGTGACAAGGAAAAACCTACTTTTCCATCCGTCTGTGGATTGGATGACGGACTCTGCGGTCCATCATCCTATCTCCCATAGGGGAGAGCGGCGCTCTGACAGGTCCGTCCCTGCATAGTGTGCCAAGTGTGCTGTCGCTTCCTGCTCAGTGGGGAAGCGACGGAGCGATCCCTGCTAAGCAAGTGGATGTCCACGGGCAGATCACTACATTCCCAGACCGCACATCAAAATACATATACAGCAGAGGGTGCGCATGCACAGAGCTCCGAGGATGGCTGCCTGAGGCAAGAGCTCAGCTCCAGCCTGGCATGACAGCACCTGTGGCAGAGACCAGCAAACGCACAAACCTGAAGATTTTACAGGCAGACTCCGTATTAACCTGGGAGCACCCCTTAATTACTTCAGCCCCGGACCAATTAACAGCGTAAGGACCAGAGGTCTTTTTACAATTTCACACTGCACTGCTTACACTGGTAATTGCGCGGTCATGCAATGTTGTACCCAAAAGAAATTTGCGTCCTTTTCTTCCCACAAATAGAGCTTTCTTTTGGTGGTATTTGATTGCCTCTGCGATTTTTATTTTTTGCGATATAAATGGAAAAAGACCGAAAATTTTGAGAAAAAAATAAATTAAAAAAAAGATATTTTCTACTTTTTGTTATAAGAAAAATCGAATAAACTCAATTTTAGTCATACATTTAGGGCGAAATGTACTCAGCCACATGTCTTTTTTTATTTATTACTAAAAAGTCAATAAGCGTATATATTTTGGTTTGCGCAAAAGTTATAGCGTCTACAAACTAGGGTACATTTTCTGGAATTTACACAGCTTTTAATTTACGACTGCCCATCTCTTGAGGTGCTAAAATGGCAGGGCAGTACAACCCCCCCCCCCCCAAATGACCCCATTTTGGAAAGTAGACACCCCTGTGTGTTAGTTAGTGTCAGTGTAGTGTTTGGTGCAGACTTACTGTGTCCTCTCCTCGTAGTCCGGTCAATAAGACCGCCCCGAGGAGAATGACATCACTTCCTCCCTGCCTTATATACAATACACAGTGGGAGGAAGCTTCCCATTCGCCAGGAGCGATCGAGAGGGGATGGCCAGAAACCAACGGCCATCCCCTCATCCCGGATCGCTCCTGAAACGAACCAGACCGCCGCATCCAGCGGGAGGGGGGGTCTGATCGGACCCCCCACCCGCTGGAAGGCAAGCACGTACGTGCTTGTGCCTGTACATGCCATTGGGATGACGTACAATGGCATGCGGCGGTCGTTAAGTGGTTAATAGCCAAACTTCATTTAGGAAGGACTCCAGACCTTAGTTTAAGTCCCAGGGTTGAGGAAAAATCCAAGCTGGCCGCCACTATTCAGAGTACAGAACCCAACGCACTCCGCAAGCAAAAGCAAGTATTCTCCTCAGAAATTGACCTTTTTATACTTTATTTCTTTAAAGCAGTGTTTCTCAACTCCAGTCCTCAAGGCGCCCAAACAGGTCATGTTTTCATGATTTTCCTCAGATGAAATGGCTGTGGTAATTACCAAGGCAGTAAAACTGATCAAATCACCTGTGCCAAATAATGGAAAACATGACCTGTCGGGGCGCCTTGAGGATTGGAGTTGAGAAACTGCTTTAAAGTAAAAAATAAAATAAAAGCAGCCCACCATGAAACAGTACAGACATTACCTCCAAGGCCCCCCACCTCCCTTACCAGTATTCCCCCATCCTAAAGATATGCAGTGTAGATGGTATGAAAGGCACTTTATGGGTAGTTTCTGGATTTTGGGGGGGGGGGGGGGGGGCCCTGTCTAAAGTTTGGATTATAATCCAAGTCTCATCCCATTCCTCATTCACTCATCTAGCAATCTCTAAAACTGACTCTTTAGGGTCATAGGCCACCATTTGCGTGTTTACTGCGCTGAGAAAAATCTATAAAGACCCTTTTGCTTTCCACCAGGGTTTTCAGGGCGAGTACTATTTCTTGAATGCCACACACACAGATTTCTCCTTGAGAATTACCCCGTTCATACTATTTAGCCATTCCCCACTGTATGGTGGTGACAGCGACTGCCATCTCCGGGTGATCAGATTCCTAGCTTGGAATAAGCGTCTTAAAATTGGCAACCGAGTATTTCCTGGGTATCCAACTCCCACCAGAAAGCCCAGTAAGCAATGTTTCTCCAGCTGAGGGGAGGTTCCAAAACGTCATCCGATTCCCGTCACCCCTGTTCAGTAACGGATCTTCAGGCACCTCCAAAAAATATGGAATACATTCACCTCTGACTCCCCACACCTAGGGCATCTTGAATCTAGCCGACGGTTGGACTGGCAAAGTTTGAGGGGTATAATAGGTTCTATAGAGCAACAAATGTGACAACCTCAGAGGGAGCCAGCGAGACCAGTTCCAAAATTCTGTTCCACTGCAATGCAGAGATGTCTCCCGTGTCTGAATCAAAACCACCATCGGAGATTCAGAGAAAGGGGATACCCTCACCGTGTCCTAAAGAGAGCAAAAAGCATGAGGTTGGATTTACTCCTACCCCAGACAAAGATGCAACAAGAGACTGAGGGACCTGTGAGGTTCATTACCCCAATGGCACCAAGTGATCACAATTCTAACCAAACATTGGCCTATACTGATGCATGCTGTTGATTCCAGGCAAACTGTTGGAGACAGACCTTCAATGGTAGCCAAAAATCTTAACGACATGCAATCTGAATTTGTACAGCCCCCCCCCCCCCCCCCAAATAGAAGTTGGCCAACAGATATGCCATTGACTTGAGGCATGTTTCCATGCGGCCACTGTGGCACATGTAAATACGTTGATCGCCCCAAGATTTTAGAAACTGATGGTAGTCAAGAATTTGAGATCAGGTCCTTTTATAAACTGTGCCATAACTAGAATACTCTGTCCTTGAATGCCCATGCCATAAACTTCATGTGGGTAAAACGAAGAGACAGCTACGCGTTTGATTTGGTGAACATCTGAAGATCATTCGGTGGAAAAAAAAAAAAAAAAAAAAAAAAAAAAAAAAAAAAGGCAGGGGAGAAACCCCGGTGGCCCAACCCTTCCTGGATTTTCATCAAGGTAAAACCTCAGGTCTGACAGTTAAGGGATTTCGTTCCTTTTCTGACAGACTGTAGAGGCGATTTCGGCACGGTGCTCTTATGTAAAAGAAGACCTGGATTTTCAGGTTTAGGACCCTTCAGCAGATAGGCTTGAACCATGAATTGAGCTTGAGTGTCTCCTTCTTGAACCCTTGTTTTTATTTTTTTGGTTGAGTATAGCAAGATAAAATTGTGTTAAATTAGGATACACTGTTTTCATTGCATATACTTTAACTTTTGTGCATTTACCAACCCCTCCCCCTAATCTTCAATAATGCCCATTATATATATTTTTGTACCATAAGCTGTGGTTGATCCTTCCCTTCTATTTTGCTTTCTGGGGACTCTTGTCCCCACCAAAATCTTTCATAAAATTTCACATATCCGCTTACAGGAAGTATTGTGTAAAGCTGAACTTCAGTTTTAGCAAGGCTGGTTCCATGACAGGGAATCACAGCTTGTTCATAGGGGCACCTGTTCTACAAGCGGAGAAAGTGCAACACTAAAATGCTGCTGTTAAGCCTCATACACAGATTTTCTGCTGATTTACCAAAACCAGGTCAAACCTTAGGATTTTCAATTTGTATGCAATCAGGCAGGCCCTTGCACTACATGGTTTTGGTAAATCTGAAGACAAAAATCAGCAGAAAATCTGATCGTGTGTACGGGGCTTTACTCCGAGCAGTATGAAATGTTAGCTGGCAAACGGGAACTAAAAGCTGGCCTCCAGCTTCACACAGGCTTTGACCATTAGGCTTCAAGTTAACATATGGTGGGTGCATTTGACAAAGCTGCAGGAAATAAACTACACACACACACACACACACACAGTCTTGCAGCAGAGCAGCCCAAATTCAACCACCCCTAAAAAGGTCCATCAGTCTATATCAGGGATATGCAATTAGCAGACCACCAGCTATTGTAAAACTACAAGTGCCATGAGGCATAGCAAGACTGTCTCTAGGTGTCATGCTTGTGGCTGTCAGAGGCATGATGAGACCTGTAGTTTAGCAACAGCTGTGAGGTCTGCCAATTACATATCCTTGGTCTATATCAGGGGTTGACAAATTTGCTTTGAATTTATCAGCCAGTTTTTTTTTTCTCTCACCTCCAGGGGTCAGGCCACTCATTTTCACCCCCTATCCTTAACTCACAATGGAGCACCCAGTCAATAACTCCATTGAAACGCTGTTACATCAGGGGTATGGGCTGACCAGAAAGAGTAAGGCTGGCAACAGATGGAACTGGCTAAGACTGGCAGGTGGCACGTGGAACTGCCAGATGGCACCGGCAGGTGGCCCTGGTTTGGAAGTGGCACTAGTTGGTGGTTGCAGGTGGTACTAGCAGGTGGCACCGATTGGCGGTGGCATCGATTGGCGGTGGCACTGGCAGGCGCTGGCACTGGGTGGTGGTTGCAGGTGGTATTGATTGGTGGTGGCACTAGTTGGCGGTGGCATTGATTAGCGGTGGCACTGATTGGCGCTGGCAGGTTTCACACGGAGGAGCTGTCAGAATTGAGCTTAATGTCGGAATGGGCGGGACCCTGCCGGGGTGTGAAACTGAGAAGTAACAGAGGCGGATATGTCAGATTTCAGCCTGATGTCGGGGTGGGCGGGAACCGGCCGGGGTGGGCGGGACTCAGCAGCTATCAAACACCAGCCAACAATTGGGCTGCTTAAGAATAGGGGCGGGCCACATACACGTAGCAGCCCGCCCAGATCCCATTGGCTGGTGTTCGATAGCTGCTGGGTCCCGCCCACCCCGACATCAGGCTGACAGATCCTCCTCTCTCCATTGCTTGTCAGTTTCACACACTCAGTGCGGCCCTGCTGAGTGTGGAGGAGGGAGGATAGTCAGTGTTAATGCTGCTGCATCGATAGTGAGTGGGCTGGTGGAAGCTTAGGCGCCAGGTTGCGATTTCTGGTCGCAATGGCGACCTGTGCTTGGGGTTTGTCGAGCCCTGGTCTATATACTCAGTCCCCCAAAAAAATAAAGAAATAAAAATTATGCAGTAGCACTTTAAGAGTGTTCCAGTCAATTAGTTGTACCATTGTGGGGCTTCAAAATAAAAATTGGAAACATACTGTATGTAGTTGTTGGAAGACAAACGATGGTTGCGACAGGCGGACTCTGGGTACAAGTCATCTATTCTGGAGTGCCAGTCACAAGATCATCCCTACAAAAAGACAAGTTTCCCCATTTAAAATGGTTAACTTTTACAGCATTCCTCGATCCTGTTCTATAGTATCCACTTGTCTTTGCGATGCACTGTCCCAACTACAAAGACATCAAAAATGCTTCTTTTGTATTATCCATCATCTGTACCAAGAGCAACGCTACACTTTATCCGATTGATTAAATCTACAGCCAGTCTGCCAAGCTTTGGGCTGCTTGCATAATTAATGACAGCGCATTACTCAACATGTAAAACATAGGGGGGGGTGACTAAATGAAGGAGGCATTTCAACTCGACATAACCCTGTTTAATCAGGTGCAGTTTTTTTTATTTACACAAATGGCTGTGTAACGGCATCCACATATTGTGTGGTATCATGTGAATAGGTTTTTAAAATGAAAATGTTCAGTTGCCAACTGACTAAGGATACTGCTCCCCTTCCCCAATCTAAAACATTTGACTGGCTCCGAGCCCTACTGAATTAAATGTATTCTTGGATCCACATGAACTTGTAGATAAGACTTGATTGTTTATTGGGCGAGGTCTGTTCAGATTCATGAACAAGCATGACAACATGGTGTAACATGTGTAGTCAAATACTGGTTTTGTTCAATTTGTAGTGCAGGTCATGACAGCAATACAATGACAGCTATAACATGCGGGATACGGACACTGCAATGACATTGCAAATATTAAAGCGGAGGTCCACCCTAAAGTGGACCTCCGCTCATTGGAACCCTCCCCCCCTCCGGCGCCACAATTGGCACCTTTCAGGGGGGAGGGGGGGTGCAGATACCTGTACAGTACAGGTATTCTGCACCCATTCCGGGATAGCTCTCTGCGGAAAGGGGCGTAGATTACGCCCCTTTCCGCAAGTGCCCCGCTGCCTGCTGGGAAACACACAGATCCCAGAGGCAGCGGGGACCGTCCTTATTGCGCAGCGCGATTCGCGCATGCGCAGTAGGGAACCGGGAAATGAAGCTGAAAGGCTCCATTTCCCGATTCCCATACCCAAGATGGCGGCGGCAGCACATGACAGACGATCTAGAGATCGGCTTCGGGTGCCGACATCGCGGGCGCGCTGGACAGGTAAGTGTCACTATTTTAAAAGTCTTTTTAAAAAAAAAAAAAAAAAAAAACGTCCCGGCGGACTCCCGCTTTAAGACTATATCCACCACTGACCATGTGTTCATTGTAGGGCTCCCCCAACTTACAACATATACAGGTGTGCTCATAACTTTACATACCCTGGCATAATTTGTGATTTCTTGGCCATTTTTAAGAGAACATGAATGATAAACACAGAACCCATTTTTCACTCATGGTTAGTGTTTGGCTGAAGCCACTTAATCAACTGTGTTTACTCTTTAAGGCCCCTTTCACATGGGCAATCCATTCAGGTCCGCCTGTCAGGTGTTTTTTTTTTTGGTGGGCCTGAACAAACACTCCATAGGAGGTCTATGGAGGGATGGATGTCAGTGGTAACATGTCCGCTGACATCCAACCCACTCCGATACGAAAAAAAGTGTGACAGAGGAAAACAACATTTTTTCCATCCGTCTGAGGATCGGGTGACAATGGACTCTACGGTCTGTCCTCATCCGATCTCCCATAGAGGAGGAGATCGGCACTCTGACAGGTCCGTCCCTGCACACTGTGCAGAGACAGACCTGTCATCTTTCTGCTCAGCGGGGGAATCGACAGAGCGATTCCCCCACTGAGCAGAACGGGCTCCGTACATGGACATGTCCATGTGAAAGAGCCCTTAAAATGGTTGTAAACCCTTACAAACCACTTTGACCTACAGGTAAGCCTAGATTACAGCTTACCTGTAGGTCCAAGAAATATCTCCTAAACCGTGTAGGTTTAGGCAATATTTGCCAAAACACAGGCACCGCCGTCTACGGCGCATGCACCGTACACAGCGTCGCGCAGGCGCACTGAGTGTGCCGCTGTTAACGGCGATATGCCGCATGTGGCGGCTCCTGTGCGCATGCGCGGGAGTGACGTCATCGCGGCTTCGTCGAATGACAGCGGCGGAGCAGCGAGACCCACCGAGAAGATGGATGCTCCGGACTACAGGGGACAGCGGTGACATCGCTGGCTCCTGTGTCAGGTAAGTGACACATAATGGACGACTAAACGATGCATAGTAGTCCATTATGCTTTACCTTTGCAGGGAATCAAAGAGAAAGTAACACCCATCAGGGTTTACTTCCTCTTTAAGGTTTTTGCTCCGTCACACTTTCAGATCGGATGTCAGCGGACATGTCACCGCTGACATTCCTCTCTCCATAGACCTCTATGGAGTGTCAGTTCAAGTCCGCAAACCCCCCCTCCCCCCCACCCACAAGCGGATCTGTACACTGATCCTCCATGTGAAAGGGGCCTATATCATGAATCACAACAGCAACGACCCTGATGATTTTGGCCTGATAACATGCACACAAGTTGACACAAAGGGGTTTGAATGAACCATCCTCACCTGTGATCCGTTTGCCACAACTCGCCATAGTAGCATCAGGTATTTTTCAGAATTTTTTTTTTAATATATATATATATATATATATATATATATATATATATATATATATATATATATATATATATATATATATATATATATATATATATATATATATATATATATATATATATATATATTTTAGACATTCGGCACAAAAAATAAAAATGTTTTTATTTATGTCATTTCACTCCATTCGACACCATTTAACACTCAGGGGAAACACACACACACACACACACACCCCCCCCCCCCCCCTCTAGTATATCCAATAAGGAATAAAGGATGTTCTTTCCCTTTTTCCTTAACGTGGTTCGATTCGTTCTCACACGTTTTCTATAGGTGGCAAATCAGAATAAGTTTTACTACTGAGGTTCAAACAGTTGGGTGGAGAGACAACAAAGCCACCTCATTTTCACACAGACACCACCATTTTATTACTTCAACACGAACTTGAGACAGAGGGTCCAACACATTCCAAAGGGTCTTATCTCCATTTCTCTTCTTTTTGGAGGTAAAGCACATTAATTATTCCTTCTCTCTTCAGCCAATCCTTTGGTCATAACGTTCACACACTAGACAGGAGGGTCTAACACCACAGTCAAATTTGGTATTTATTGATTTTGGATTTTAGCATTTTGATCTCACGTTATTTTTCTTATAGCAGAACCCCATCAGGCAATTTCAGTCATAGATACTAATTTTTAATAAGCGCATCATTTAACAACCAATATCGATTTTTAGTCTTTTAGAGGTTTAGCACCATTTCTACACCATCCCTCTTAAAGCCCCTTTCACACATGCGGACAGTATGTCCGTATTTCATCCATCCGTTTTTGGATGAAATACAGACATACATGCATCCCTATGGGATAGCGGGTGTCTGCGGATGAGCATATGCAGACACCCACTATTGTCCGATTCTGCAGACGGAGGAAAATCCTATTTTTCTATCCGTCTGCAGAGCGGATCAGATGAACATGGACAGACGGGCCGTGCTCATCCGATCCCCACAGAGGAGAGCGGAGAGCTGACAGGGCGGTCCCTGCACAGTGTGCGGAGACCGCCCCGTCCGCCGCCGGCTCAGTGGGGACAACGGAGCGATCCCCGCTGAGCGAGCAGATCATGGGGCAGATCATTACTGATCCGCCCTGTGTGAAAGGGGCCTTAGGTTCAGTTCACACTGAGGCAGCACGAGTTGCAGAGCGACCTGGACACAACCGATGTGACTACTTGCAAAACGACTTCTGTAAAGAAGTCAATGCAGGTTGCTCCTATTAGAACGGTTCCATTGTACAGAACGGGGCACTACTTGTCAGGTGGCCAAGTGAAGCCGAACCTGTTTGCCACAAGTGCCAGGACGAAGAGAGAAGAACAAAAAAAAAAAAAACATAAATAACTTCAGGACTCTGAAAACATGTGTTGTGGCTGTTTCAAGAAGCACAAATAAGGAGGCACTCAAAGATGGGCTTCATGATCAAGTCACCAGAAGAAAGCCATTACACAAATGCCACAAAGCATCCCGCTTACAATACGCCAAACAGCAGAGACAAGCCTCAAACCTTCTGGCACAAAGTAATTTGGAGTGAGGAGATCAAAATAATTGAGCTTTTTGGCCACAACCAAATGCTATATTTGGGAGAGGAGTCAACAAGGCCTATGATGAAAGGTGAGGTGGATCACCAACTAGCGAGCTACAAAAGGCACAGGAAATTTGGTCAAAATTGATGGCAAGATGAACGCAGTATGTTATCAAAAAAAATACTGGAGGAACATTTGCATTCATCAGCCAGGAAGCTGCATATAGGATGTACTTGGACATTCCAACATGACAATGGTCCAAAAACAAAGGCCAACCAGGTCGACCTGTCATTGGCTACAGCAGACTACAGTGAAGGTTCTGGAGTGGCCATCTCAGTCTCCTGGCCTCAATATCATTGAGCCACTCTGGGGAAATCTCAAATGTTCAGTTCATGCAAGACAGCCCAAGAATTTACAGGAACTGGAGGCTTTTTGCCAAGAGGAATGGGCAGCTTTACTATCCAAGATAAAGAGACTAGAGGTCGACCGATATTTGCCGTTTAAATAATCGGCATCGGCCGATTGTGCTGATAAAAAGCCGATTTAGAACTACAGGGGGACTTTGAAATGACTTCTGTATAGAAGTCAGTGTGAGTTGCCTGAGTCGTCATAGCAACACTTTCCTCCTCTCTGGGCAGGCTGCCAAGAAAAGAACTAAATGATACAATGTTTACACTTCAATGAAGGAGGTCATCTCTGTGTGTAGAAGTTCTCAGTTTAACCATTTAAAGACTAAATCTTTTCTGACACTTGTTGCTTACAAGTAAAAATCCTGTATTTTCTGCCAGAAAATCACTTAGACCCCCCAAAAATTATATTTTTTTTAGCAGAGATCCTAGGGAATAAAATAGCGGTTGTTGCAATATTTTATGTCACACGGCATTTGCACAGAGGTCTTTCAAATGCATTTTTTTGGGAAAAAAATACACTATTTAAAAATAAAATAAAAAAATAGTAAAGTTAGCCCATTTTTTTTTTCGTCCTAAAGTTTTGACTACCTGTTTTTATTTAATACATACGTTTGTTTGTTTTTTTTAAATCTAAATCATACATACAAGTAAACTGATTGGAGGTTTTTTTTGTTTAATAAATGTTTAAAATGTAAGAAATTTTCTGTATCACTTATGAAGGCTGCTTTCACACTGGAGCGTTGATGGTAAAACGCAAGTTTTAGCGGCTCTTTACCGTCATTTTAGCGGTGCTATTTGGCTGCTAGTGGGGCACATATAACCCAGCTAGCGGCCAAGGAAGAGGTTAAATGCACCCATGAAGCACTGTTGCCAAATCGCATTGCATGCGCTTCGGCAGTGGTGCCCATTCATATGAATGGGCAGGAGTGGTGGCGGAGCGGTATACACCACTCCAAACGTGCTGCTTGGAGGACTTTTTTTTTTTTTTTTTTTAAGATCCTGCCAGCGCATCGCCTCAGTGTGAAAGCACTCTGTCTTTCACACAGACTGCAGGGGAGCCATTTTGCAGGCACTTTACAGGCGCTATTTTTAGCCCAAAAGCGCCTGAAAAATGCCCCAATGGGAAAGGTGTGTTAGATTAAGGGGGATTAAAAAAAAAAAAAATAAAATAAATAAAAAAGGAAAAAAAATAAATAAAAATCGGCCTAACATATCGGCCCCAAAAAATAAAAAATAAAAAATATCGGCATCATATATCGGCTATCGGCCGCCATGATTTCTAAATATCGGCATCGGCCAGAGAAAAACCCATATCGGTCGACCTCTAAAAGAGACTCATCCACAAAAACACTTCAAGCTGTCATTGAGGTTAAAGGGGGGAATATATGGTATTAAGAACTGGGGATATAAACTTTTGATCGGGTCATTTGGGTAGTTTTTGTTGTGACGATTTAAAGAGTAAAACACAGTTGAATAAATGTCTTCAGCCAAACCAACATAAGTGAAAGAAAAGTTTGTGGTTCATATGATCTTCTGCCAGGGCAGGGCTCGACAAACCCCAGGTTGCCAATGCGACCAGAAGTCGCAACCTGGCGCCTAAGCTGCCACCAGCCCACTCACTATCCATGCCCCAGACATGCAGCGCATGAACACTGACTGCCGTCCTCCTCCACACTCAGCGGCGCCGCGCTAAGTGTGTGAAACTGACAAGCAACGGAGGAGGATCGGTCAGATTTCAGCCTGATGTTGGGGTGGGCGGGACCCGGCCAGGGTGGGCGGGACCCAGCAGCTATCAAACACCAGCCAATGGGATCTGGGCAGGCCGCTACGTGTATGTGGCCCGCCCCTTTTCTTAAGCAGTCCAATCGTTGGCTGGTGTTTGATAGCCGAGTCCCGCCCACCCCGACATCAGGCTGAAATCTGACATATCCGCTCTGTTACTTGTCAGTTTCACACCCCGGCTGGGTCCCGCCCATTCCGACATTAAGCTCAATTCTGACAGGTCCTCTGTTACATTTCAGTAACAGAGTGCTCCGTGTGAAACCTGCCAGTGCCACCTGCCAGAGCCAACCAGTGCCATCACCAATCAATACCACCTGCAACCACCAATCAGTGCCACCATCAATACCACCGCCAATCAGTGCCATCTGCCACCACCAACCAGTGCCACCTGCCACTTCCATCTGTTGCCAGCCTTACTCTTTCTGGTCAGCCCATAACCCTGATGTAACAGCGTTTCAATGGAGTTATTGACTGGGTGCTCCATTGTGAGTTAGGGATAGGGGGTGAAAATGAGTGGCCTTACCCCCGGGAGCTGGAGAAGGAAAAAAAAAAAAAAAAAACTGGCTCCTAAATTCAAAGCAAATTTGTCAACCAGGGTGTGAGGGTATGTAAACTTATGAGCACAACCAAGTGGCAGACCAGGTTAGTGTTCTATCCAGACCAAGTATCGCAGCCCCGCCATTTAGGAGCCAAAAGGAATCAGGACAGCTCTGAATGGAGGGGAGGCCTGCCCAAGTTAAGGGGTTTGGTTGCTAGAATGCAGAACAGTCCTAGCAGCTTTCAGCTCCCACCCTCCCCGTCTGTTGGAGGGGCAAAAAGACAGTAATGGGGGGGGGGGGGGGGGGGTTTTAATGTGAAGAGGAGTGACTGAGGATGCTGAATCGCACCTCCTACGCCATAGGTAAGGCAGACCATGTATTTTATTGAGCTACCATACCCGTAAGCAACAGGAAAAGTCTTCAACTCTTTAACCCTCTTTTAAATAAAATGCTTCGCTAAGAATTAATGGCACCTGCCAGCCATCTGTTAAAGTGCAGTGCATTTCTCTGTGGATGGCAGTTCCCCAGCCTGATTTGAACCCAACTCAAGATAGGGCTGTGATGGGAAGGATCGGACGCATAGCATGAACATGCGACTCTGGTTTACATCGTTCTACTTGGCATGAATCATGTTTTATGAATGGTCTCATAAGGATGTACCTCATGACTTGCAAATGGTGTAAAATTTTCCTGCAACCACAGAAATTTGCGCCGTGTATGGCCAGCCTCAGCCGAGGGTAGGAACAGTTGTTCTAGGCAAAACCCATGCCATGGTCTACTTGGTGACAGCATGGATGGGCATTTAATCACCACCACTACAGCACAGAAGGTTTTTCACCTCAATGCATTAAGGTGAGAATTCGTAAAGTGAATATATTATGATGTCACTGGGGCTGAACATTTTTTTGATTACAAGGAAAGCAAGGTGCAGTAATTTAAACGATCAGTGATTTAGAAAATTTTAGGGACAGTTAGATATAGAACATACATACTAATGTGCCTTTAAAAGAATTAAACCCAAAAATGCAATATTGCAGCTTATTAATGCTTAAATGTGTTAGCCGCATTAGTTTTCTGCTTTAAGCTTTCACCTGGTGATCTGGCCAGTAACACTCCTGTATTAGAGTCCCCCACTCTAGATGAAACAGCACAGAGGGCACCTTTGGACCGCAGCAGTCAGTCTTGGAGAGGATGGGGTGCCGGGTTAGAGTAACAAATTGAAGCCAAACGCCATCTTACCCTTTATAAATCAGTTCCAGAAAACGGTTTCCCCATTTGGGATAAAAGGTTTTACAGAAATAAAAAAAAAAAACTGATCGTTGTAAGCTCCCTGTCAGCAGTAGATCTCTGTAACATACATTCTGGAGAGCTTATTCTTTTGATTAAAGAGAATTACTGGATGGACCACCAGATGAAAAAATAAATAAAACCCACACAGATGTAACCATTACATCCAAGAAATGGTAATCTGCAAAATAAAAGGGTTTGCTTTTGGGCTTATTGCCACTAATTGTTCACAATACAGCCAATGCATTTCAGCAGCGGCAACACAGACAAACCAAAATAACAGTGAAATATATACTCCGCAAGCCAGTTAAAGCAGAGGTCTGCCGAAATGTTTTATAATTTTTTTTTTTTTTTTTTTAAAGTCAGCAGCTACAAACACTGCAGCTGCCGACTTAAAATAGGGACACCTTACCTATCCAGGGGGCCCACGATGTCGGCACCCGAAGCCGATCTGTCACTCAACTCATGGGTGCTGCCGCCACCATCTTCGGTGAGGGACTGAAGCCTTGTGGCTTCACTTCCTGGTTCCCTACTGTGCATGCGCGAGTCACGCTACGCAATCCGGATGGTCCCTGCTGTCTCTAGGACCCGTGTGAAAATCTGATCATGTGTACGAGGCTTTAAAGGCGTCAGCATAACAAAATGTGTTGGACAATTTCACGCTCCCAATGTCGTGGGAACAGTTTGGGGATGGTCCCTTCCTCTTCCAACAGGACCATGCACCAGTGCACAAACAAAGGCCATAAAGACAAGAAAGATTGAGGTGAAGGAACTTGACTGCACAGAGTCCTGACCTCAACTCAATAGAACACCTTTGGGATGAATTAGGGTGAAGACTGCAAGCCAAGCTCTCTCGTCCAATATCAGTGCCTAACCTCACAAATGCTCTTCTTGAATAATAGTCAAACATTCCCATAGACACACTCCTAAACCTTGTGGACAGCCTTCCCAGGGGAGTTGAAGCTGTTCTAGCTGCAAAGGGTGGGCCAACTCAATATTGAGCCCTACAGACTAAGAGTGGAATGTCATTAAGGTTCATGTGCGTGAAAAGGCAGGCATCCTAATACTTTTGGGACTATAGTAAATATTACAGGCACCTCCACTTGCTCAGAGTGAGCGAGTGTGTCTTTGTTGAGCAGGTGGATAACAGGTTCATGTCCTCTCCGCTATGCAAAGCGGACACAACCCAGTCCTCTGTTGGGCAATTCGGATGGAAACAGGACTGCATGTCAGTTTCCATCCAAATGTCATCCCATCTGTCAGTTTTTGCCAGAGTGGCAGGTCTGCTGACATCCACCGTGCCTTACAAGAGCCTGCAGGGTCCAATCACATGGGTTTGAAAAACTAACAAACAGGCAGATCTGATTGGAACATCTGTGTCAAAAGGGGGACTTAAATAAATTGCTGATTGTTAGCACCTGTCATTGGTATATGGTTTGTCCTAACCCTCTGACATATCTACAGCACAGCTTGTAATGCTGGAGAGAAGGAAAAAAAAAATACATTTTATTACACACAATGTTCACCCATTTAGATCAGTTTTTCACTAGAGATGCATTGATGTCTTTTCATCCAGCAACAGATGGACAGTCGGCATGTGTGAAAGGGTCCCAAAGCTTCAATATCACTTTAAGGGATAAATACACCAAGACCTGCTAATGCCGCGTACACACGATCGCACACTCCAACAACAAGATCGATGGGATTTTTTCCCCAACAGATGTTGGCTCAAACTTGTCTTGCATACACACGCTCACACAATGTCGATAATGCCAAAACGTCAAGACCACGGCGACGTACAAGAGCTGAGAAAATTGAAGTTCAATAACAAGTGCAGCTCTTCTGCTCGATTCCGAGCATGCGTGGAACTTCGTGCGTCGGAATTGTCTACACGCGATCGGAATTTCCGACAACGGATTCTGTTGTCGGAAAATTTGAGAACCAGATCTCAAATTTTGCGCGATGGAAAATGTCCGATGGAGCCTACACACGGTCCGAATTTCCAACAAAAAGCTCCCATGGAACATTTTCCATTGGCAAATCCGACTGTGTGTACGGGGCATTACTCTTAACTGTGTGGCTACCTAATTGGACAATATTTCTTGATGAAACTACCTATGGCATTATAGAATCTACTGCTGAGCCAGCATTCTACAACTCTCATTTCAGGTAGGTTTCAATGACAAACTTCGATGCATAGGTAAGTCACGCTTGTGGCGAGGTAGGTTGTACAGTATTAGGCCATCCCTAGGTGTGTAGTCAGTGTCCCTTCCTGTACAATGAGAAGTCAGACTGATCACACACTCCAGCCATTAGCAGGCTGTCAGTAAGAAGTATGCTGAGCTCAGCCATCAGCTGTAGAACGCGGCTTGTCGGGGACGTCCCATGGGAATGGCCGGACTCGTCCACTTACTTTTATGCTTGCTGCCTCCCCACGACTGCTTGGCCAGACTGGGGCTCCTAATGATTGCCCGTCCCGCAGACTTGAGTGCGTCCATCTTCCCCGACCAGCGACCACAGCCCCCGGCTCCAACTTTTTTTTTTTTTTTTCCCAGCTCACCAAAACTTTCCTCTCGCTCCCCCCTCCCACCTTCCTTGGCAGAGGAGTCGATGAATGATCACGTCTGTACGGGGCGGGGATATTTAATGTAAATGGTGTCAGCTGACACGGCTCGACCACGCCTCTTTGTTACTTCTCTGACAACAAGTTTGTCGTTCAAGTTTAGTAGGTCACGTGTCACCCTCCGGGCGCATTCTGCAGCTTCTAGTCTAGTCCATTCATTGCTGCTAATAAACAGCATATATGGGAAAAGACTGGCCCAACATCAGTTATTCTTGCCACTATTATCAAATTAAGGCTGCATTTTATTAAACACTTCAACCCCAGAAGGCTTTGCCCCCTTTAAAGCGGAGTTCCAGACTTTTTTTTATTGTTTATTAAAAGTCAGCAGCTACAAAAAGTTTACCTGCTGACTTTTAATAAACAACCACTCACGTGTCCTACGGTGCAGTGATGCGGCCGCACAAAGCCTCGCTCCTCTCCCTCTCCGTAGCACCTGCATTGAAACTGTGGGCACCCAGCCGTGACAGCTTGGAACCTGCACTGCACATGCACGAGTCGCGCTGCGCTCTCCGAGTGGACAGGCAATTCCTTTGGGACCTGTGACGTGTACCAGAAGATTGCCAAGAGAAGGAATCGCCTAGGCGGCCCGTACTCAGAAGCAGGAAGTACCACTCAAAACGAAGCAACCACCCCCTCCAAAAAAATTATAAACCAAATGTAAGGGGGCGTGGAGTGCTTAAAGCGGAAGTTCTACTTTTGGGTGGAACTCCGCTTTAAGGACCAGGCCATTTTTTGCAATACGGCACTGCGACGCTTTAACTGACAGTTGCGCAGTCGTGTGACGCTGTACCCAAATTTGCGCTATAAACAAAAAAAGAACAATTTTGAAAAAAAGAAAAACAGTATTTTTTACTTTCTGCTATAATACATATCCAAATGTATATATATATATATATATATATATATATATATATATATATATATATATATATATATATATATATATATATATATATATATATATATATATATATATATATACTAATTTATTCATCAGTTTAGGCCAATATGTATTCTGCTACATGTTTTTGGTAGAACAATAATATTGATTGTTTTGTGCAAAAGTTACAGCGTCTACAAAATATGGGAACGATTTTGTGACTTTTATTTTTTTTAAATTGTTTTTATTGTTTGGTAATGGGGGCGATCTGCAATTTTTAGCGGGACTGCAGCATTGCAGCGGACAAATATGACCCCAAGTAACACTTTTTGGGGACCAGGGACATTATTACATTGATCAGTGCTATAAAAATGCACTGATCAATGTATAAATGACATTGTCAGGTAAGGGGTTAACACTAGGGGGTTAACTGTGTTGCCTGGGTGTGTTCTAACTGTGTAGGGGGATGAGCTTTCTGGGACAACACAGAGATCCTGTTCCTGATCACTAGGAACAGAAGATCTCAGAGTTGTCCCCTGTCAGAATGGGGATCTGCATTGTTTACATAGGCAGATCCCGGTTCTGCCTCTCCTCACCACAATCGCAGGTGGCTGGTGGACATCGAGCCCAGGGGACCCACGGGCGCATGCGCTCACAGTTACAAGTGCACAGACCCCCGTACGAGTACGGCGGTTGACGCATGAGAGCTGACCTGCCACCATATATATAGATATATATACAGTGGCTGGTCGGTAAGTGGTTAACCACTTCAATACCGGGCTCTTAAACACCTTCCTGCCCAGACCAATTTTGAGCTTTCAGCGCTGTCGCACTTTGAATGACAATTGCGCGGTCATGCTACACTGTACCCAAATGAAATTTTTATCATTTTTTCCCACAAATAGAGCTTTCTTTTGGTGGTATTTGATCACCTCTGCGGTTTTTATTTTTTGCTAAACAAATAAAAAAATACCGAAAATTTTGAAAAAAAAAATGTTTTTTTTGTTTCAGTTTCAAAACTTTGTAAATAAGTACGTTTTCTCCTTCACTGATGGGCACTGATGGGGCTACACTGATGGGCACTGATAAGGCAGCACTGATGGGCACCAATGATGTGGCACCAATGAAGTGGCACTGATGAGGTGGCATTGATGGACACTGATAGGCGGCACTGATAGGCGGCACTGATAGGCGACACGGATGGACACTGATAGGTGGCACAAATTGGCACAGATGGGCATGGATAGGTGGCACAGATGGGCATGGATAGGCGGCACAGATGGGCATGGATAGGCGGCACAGATGGGCATGGGTGGGCACTGATAGGCGGCACAGGTGGGCACTGATAGGTGGCACAGGTGGGCACTCATAGGCGGCACAGGTGGGCACTCATAGGCGGCATTGGTGTTATACTGTACTAATGGATGCCAATCAGTGCCAAACAATAATGCATGCCAATCAGTGATGCCCATTGTGGGCACTGATTGGCATCCATTATGGGCACTGATTGGCATCCAGTGTGCTGACTGGCATCTCTGGTGGTCTAGGGAGGATTACCTTTTTCTGGGCATCCCTGGTGGTCTGGTGGCGTCCCTGGTGGTCCCCTGTGGGCATCCTCGGGGGGGCTGTGCTGATAATCGATCAGCAGAGACCCCTCCTGTCAGAGGAGCAGCCGATCGGCTCTCCTCTACTCGCGTGTGACAGACGCGAGTGAGGAAAAGCCGATCACCGGCTCTTCCCATTTACACTGTGATCAGCCGTGATTGGACACGGCTGATCACGTGGTAAAGAGTCTCCATCGGAGACTCTTTACCGAGATCGTAGTTGCCGGGTGTCAGACTGACGCGCAGCGGCTCATAATTCTGATCACGTCATATGACGTCCAACATAAGTGTGCACCCTAAAGCTCAAACAGGCGTGTGCGCGCATGTGTGTGTAATGGTTTGGTGAAATATCAGCAGGGGGAATCTGCACCGCATGAGGCTATTAGGGTGTGCCCAGGCACACACGGCACATCCCCTGTGCATGCCTATAAGAAGCAATATAAATCCCTTTTAACCCAGGTTCACACTGATAGCGAGAATTAAATCGTGCGAGTGCAGCTGAACTCCCTCAATTTCATTCCCTCTTTGCCGTTCCGACTTCGGGGGGCAATTTCAGAGACATCTGTGCGAGTTGCTGCACAGATGTCAATGGAAATTGCACACTGAAGTTGCAAAAAGTAGTACAGAAACTACTTTTGGGAATGAATGCAGCGCAGGTGTGAATGGGGAGCAGGTTTGTTAAATTTGCTGTTATCGCTCTTACTCTGGTCACTGGAAGTTCAACACCTCATGGCAAAGAACTCTCTGAGGATCTGAAAAAAAAGAATTGTTGCTCTACATAAAGGTTGCCAAGACCCTGAAACTGAGCTGCAGCATGATGGCCAAGACCAAACAGCAGTTTAACAGGACAGGTTCCACTCAGAACAGGCCTCGGCATGGTCGACATAAGAAGTTGAGTGCACGTGCTCAGCATCATATCCAGAGGTTGTCTTTGGGAAATAGACATATGAGTGCTGCCAGCATTGCTGCAGAGGTTGAAGGGGTGGGGGTCAGCCTGTCAGTGCTCAGACCATACACCACACACTGCATCAAATTGGTCTGCATGGCTGTCGTCCGAGAAAGAAGCCTCTTCCAAAGATGATGCACAAGAAAGCCCACAGTTTGCTGAAGACAAGCAGACTAAGGACATGGATTACTGGAACCATATCCTGTGGCCTTATGAGATCAATATAAACTTATTAAGTTCTGATGGTGCCAAGCATGTGTGGCGGCAACCAGAGGAGCGAGGAGTATAAAGAGAAGTGTGTTTTGCCTAGAGTCAAGCATGGTGGTGGGAGTGTCATGGTTTGGGGCTGCATGAGTGCACAGGGGACCTACAGTTCATTGAAGGAACCATAAATGCCAACATGTACTGTGACATACTGAAGCAGAGAATGATCCCCTCCCTTCAGAGACTGGGCTGCAGGGCAGTATTCCAACATTATAATGACCCCAAACACACCTCCAAGACGACCACTGCCTTGCTAAAGAAGCTGAGGGTAAAGGTGATGAACTGGCCAAGCATGTCTCCAGACCTAAACCCTAGTGAGCATCTGTGGGGCATCCTCGAACGGAAGGTGGAGGAGCACAAGGTCTCTAATATCCACCAGCTCTGGGATGCCATCATGAAGGAGTGGAAGAGGACTCCAGTGGCAACCTGTGAAGCTCTGGTGACCTCCATGGCCAAGAGGGTTAAGGCAGTGCTGGAAAATAATGGCGGCCACACAGAATATTGACACTTTGGGCCCAATTTGGACATTTTCACTTAGGGGTGCACTCATTTTTGTGGCCAGCGGTTTAGACATTAATGACTGTGTCGAGTTATTTTGAGGGGACAGCAAATTTACACTGTTATACAAGCTGTAAACTCACTACTTTACATTGCAGCAAAGTGTCATTTCTTCAGTGTTGTCACATGAAAAGATAGAATAAAATATTTACAAAACTGTGAGGGGTGTACTCACTTTCGTGAGATACTGTATACACACACACACACATATATATATATATATATATATATATATATATATATATATATAGTAACAGGGCTGTACCCTGCCAGGGTCCAGGTCTAGTAAATAGCCAGTTTACTAATGAGTCAGCTTTATTCTGGGCTTTAAGTAATGGCCAGACCAAGGCTCTAGGCTCCCAGTTGGAGATGGCTCCATCCTGGCAGATAGGAAGTACTTACACAGGAGTCAGGAGGGCTCCACCTAGATGAGAGGTGGGAGACAGTGTAGCACGAGGATACTTGCTGTACGCACGGAGGTGCTGAGCGCATGGTCTGTGGGAGACAGACCAAGGTCTAAAGCACAAGGCCTGAGCAGGAGAGCTGTGGTGATTAGCCAAATGGTTTGAATGTCGTTTATTTGTGTAGCAAAATTGTAATGCTGAATTCCCCTGCAAGGGGATTTGCAGTATTTGTTGAACTTTGTTTTAAATGAAAATGGGCAAAACCAGCCCTCAAACAAAGGAAAAACATGTGGCAATGTCCTTAAAGCTCTACACTTGGAGTGAACCCTTTACAGTTAGTGGAGGAGTGCTTTGGGTACAATCTGAGATCCCTGCAATCAAGTATGTTCATCTGTTATATGAACTGTGTGTTAGTGCATGAGATTACACGATCTGGGTGAACCAGCAAGAGAAAAGCAACGTGTTCTAATTTTTTTGTTTTTTGTTTTACTGGACTGTGCAAAGTTGGTCTGGAGTGACTGTTACATAGTTACATAGTAGGTGAGGAGGAAAATAGACACAAGTCCCGTCAAGTCCAACCTATGTGTGTGATTATATGTCAGTATTCCATTGTATATCCCTGTATGTTGCGGTCGTTTCAGGTGCTTATCTAATAGTTTTTTGAAACTATGGATGCGCCCCACTGTGGAAGGGAATTCCACATCCTTGCTGCTCTTACAGTAAAGAACCCTCTATGTAGTTTAAGGTTAAACCTCTTTTCTTCTAATTTTAATGAGTGGCCATGTGTCTTGTTAAACTCTCTTCCGCAAAATGTTTTTATCCCTATTGTGGGGTCACCTGTATGGTATTTATAAGTTAAAATCATATCCCCTCTCAAGCGTCTCTTCTCCAGAGAGAATAAGTTCAGTGCTCGCAACCTTTTTCTCATAACTAATATCATCCAGACCCTTTATTAGCTTAGTTACCCTTTTTTGTCCATTTCCAGTACATCCTTCCTGAGGACTGGTGCCCAGAACTGGACAGCATACTCTAGGTGTGGCCGGACCAGAGTCTTGTAGAGCGGGAGAATTATCGTTTTATCTCTGGAGTTGATCCCTTTTTAATGCATGCCAATATTCTGTTTGCTTTGTTAGGCTCAGCAATGGCATTCAATGCCAAGCTGCTGCTATCATCTACTAGGACCCCCAGGTCCTTTTCCATCCTAGATTCCTCCATAGGTTCTCCCGCAGTGTATAGATTGATATTTTTGCCAACCGAATGCATTATTTTACATTTTTCTACATTAACCACTTCAGCCCCGGAAGAATTTACCCCCTTCCTGACCAGAGCACTTTTTGCAAGTTGGCACTGCGTCGCTTTAAATGACAATTGCGCTGTGGTGTGACGTTGGACCCTAACAAAATTGAAGTCCTTTTTTTCCGACAAATAGAGCTTTCTTTTGGTGGTATTTGATCGCCTCTGTGGTTTTTATTTTTTGAGCCAATTTTGAAAAAAACGCATTGTTTTTTACTTTTTGCTGTAATAAATATCCCCCAAAAATATAAAAAAAAATTTTTTTTCCTCAGTTTAGGCTGATATGTGTTCTTCTACATTTTTTGGTAAATAAAATTGCAATAAGGGTATATTGATTGGTTTGTGCAAAAGTTATAGTGTCTACAAAATAGGGGATAGATTTATAGCATTTTTTTTTTTTAACTAGTAATGGCGGCGATCTACGATTTTTATTGTTACTGTGACAACATTATTGCGGACACATTGGACAATTTTGACAAATTTTTGGAACCATTGGCATTAATACAGCGATCAGTGCGATTAAAAATGCATTTATTACGGTAAAAATGTCACTGGCAGTGAAGGGTTAACACGGGGGTGGGGGGTGAAGGGGTTAACTGTATTCCCTGGGAGGTGATCCAAACTGAAGGGGGGGGGACTAACTACAGGAAGTGACAGATCGTGGTTCTTAGCTAATAGGAATACACGATCTGTCACTCCTGTCAGAACAGGGAAGTGTGTGTTTATACACAATTGTCCCTCTTCTGTGTCTCCAGCTCACGATACGGTGTATGAACAGCGATCTGTTAGTTTCCCTACACAGTCCCCATCCTCCTTCAGTTAGAACACTTCCTAGGACACACATTAACCCCTTCACTGGCCCCTAGTGTTAACCCCTTCACTGTCAGTGACATTTTTACAATAATCAATACAATTTTAATCGCGCTGATTGCTGTGTTAATGCCAATGGTCCCAAAAATTTGCCAAAATTGTCCGACGTGTCCGCCATAATGTCGCAGTCACAATAAAAATCGCTGATCGCCGCCATTACTAGTAAAAAAAAAAAAAAATATTCAGAAATATGCCATCCCCTATTTTGTAGATGCTATAACTTTTGCGCAAACCAATCAATACACGCTTATTGCGATTTTTTTTTTACCAAAAATATGTAGAAGAATACGTATCTTCCTAAACTGAGAAAAAAAATGTTTTTTATATATTTTTGGGGGATATTTATTATAGCAAAGAGTAAAAAATAATGCTTTTATTTCAAAATTGTCGTTCTTTTTTTTGTTTATAGCGCAAAAAACCACAGGGGTGATCAAATACCACCAAAAGAAACCTCTATTTGTGGGAAAAAAAAGAACGTCAATTTTGTTTGGGAGCCACGTCGCATGACCACGCAATTGTACGTTGTGCAGAGATTGCCAATGGCGGAAGCATGTAATGCAAGTCTCGTGTTCATGTGAAAAGTGGTCTCACTGTGGGCTGGATTGTGTCATTCAGAGGTTATGTATGAGAGTTACTCTGGAGTACTGTTGGACAGGACAGAAGTCTGGGCAGAAGTGCCAGATGGCACAGGTGTATGTAATAATGGTCAGGTATCAGGTCAGTGGCTGGAAAAGGATCATGTGCCAGTGGAGTCGGTGGTTAGTGACGTTGCCATGGAAGAAACCACTCCGCTTTGTGCAATTTTCCCTCCAGACCCTGCCTATTTTGCTCTGGTCAGGTAAAACCCAAGTTGTTTTTTTTTTTGGCCTAAAATCAAGATGTTATGTGTGGCAGAAAACTAACACTGCACATCATCCTGAACACACCATCCCCACCGTGAAACATGCTGGTGGCTTTTCTTCAGTAGGGACAGGGAAGCTGGTCACAGTTGATTGGAAGATGAACGGAGCCAAATACAGGGAAGTTATAGAAGAAAATCTGTTATGCTGCGTATACACGACCCGTTTTTACGTCAGAATAAACTTTTCCGACCGAGTTCCACTGAAACGGACTTGCCTACACACGATCACACCAAAGTCCAATCATTTTGAATGCGGTGACGTACAACACGTACGATGGGACTAGAAAAAGGAAGTTCAATAGCCAGTAGCGAATAGCTGCCTTTGCATCATTTTTGGTCCATCGTAACAGCATACAGACAAACGGTTTTCCCGATAGAAATTGATTCAGCCGGAAAGATTTAAAACATGTTCTATTTCTAGGTCCGTCAGAATTTTCGAAAAAAAAAAAAGTCTGCTGAAGCCCACACACGATCGGAATATCCGATGAAATTATTCCGTCTGACTTTTTCTGCCGGAAAGTCCAACCGAGTGTACACGGCATTAGAGTCTGCAAAAAACTTGAGACCAAGGTGGAGGTTCACCTTTCAGCAGGACTACGACCCTAAACATACAGCCAAAGCTACAATGGAATGGTTTAGATCAAAGCATATTCATGTGTTCAAATGGCCCAGTCAAAGTCCAATTGAGAATCTGTGTCAAGACTTGAAAATTGCTGTTCACAGATGCTCTCCATCCAATCTGACACAGCTTGATCTATTTTTAACGTTGAACAAAGGTTTTTATTGATCAAATGATGCATACATGTTATGTTTCCTTTGCATATAAACTTGGTAACTGGATACATTGAATGTTATACATTTTGTAATTAAGAGAACAGGTACATTGTTTTTTGCTATTTGGATATGTTCTATAAGTACACATTTTGTAAATAAAGACTACATAGTGAGACATGTGTCTGAGTAGTCATTCCAAGCTGATACGTTTTTATTATACACAGGTATCAGACTATTGTAGCCAGCAGTCCCATACCTTGTTGTATTTGTTGTAGCAACCTCTGTTAATATATATGCATTTCTTATACAGCAGGATAGTATTCACTTCTATTTTCCCTTCTACTATCTTGAGAGATGTTTGTCTCATCCATTTTTAAGCTATATTTTTCCTGGCTGCAAACAGCGTCTCATGAAGAAATATTTTTGTATATTTATCAATTGTGTCTGGTAATATACCAAGAAGGCATTGTTTTGGGTCTAATGCTAGGGGTGAACCTATTGTATAGTGTAGAAATGTAATGATTTGCTTCCACAAGCCCTGTATCTTGGGGCATGTCCAGATCAGGTGGAAAAATGTCCACACATCAGGCATGTTGTAGATTGGGTGCATTTGTATCTTGCCACTCTAAGGGGTGTGAGGTATGCCCTATGTAGAATATATAGTTGTGATAGTAGATCAGATAGTTTGGGGGAATACAGCCTTACTGAACTCCAGTGCCTCCTCCAACTCCTCATCCTCTATTGGTCCCACCTCTCTCTCCCATCTGGGTTTCAGATCGTATGCTATTTTGGTAGAGATGGGGGTGGAGAGCATATTGTAAAATGCTGCAATTAGTTTGTGGTGGTCCGTGCTCTTAATTACTGCCATAATGACACTGGGTATAGGGTGTGGGACAGAGTTGCAGAAGTTGCAAAAATATAAGAAACATTTGATTTTGAATTGTATTCTTCTTTAAGTGAGTCGAAAGTTTTGAGGTGTCCGTCTTTTAGGAGGTGATGTAGATAAAATACTCCCTGCGTGGACCATATGTTTGTGTCATGTATTTTGGTGAACTCAAGGAGGTTCTTGTTATGCCATATCGGCATCTAATCTTTGTACTGTAGAATTTCAAGTTTCGAAGAGGCTAAGTCCCATATTTTCCTTTAGTGATATAGTATTGTTTGTCTAGTTTCCCCTGGTTCCATTCCTCGCGAGCCCGATGCTATTGTGTATATCGAGTCCTTGGTGTGTTGTGCCCATTTTGAACATAAGAGCGTGAGGAATCTCTCGCTATCCATCTTATCTCAGTGAAATAGCTGTGACAATTATGATGCAATGTAATATAGATTGAAGTCAGGGAGAGCTGTGCCTCCAAGGTCAGTTGGGTTCTTTTGAGAGTTTGCCACGCTTGTTTGTGTCTGTTGATTCCCCACACAAAGGGTTTTAAGGAGGGCCTCCAAAGATTTGAAATGTTTCAGGGGTAGGTAAACTGGGATAGGCCACAGAACATATAGTATCTTAGGGAGTAAGACCATTTTAATTAAATTTATGCGGCCTCAGATCCCAAGTGGGAGTCGGGACCAGATCCTTACTTTAGTTTTAACCAGGGAGAGGAGAGGTTCTATGTTGAGGGAAATATAGTCTGCAGGGTATTTCGATATATGAATCCCTAGGTATTTAATGACATCCACTTGCTGTAATGGTAGTCTGGCTTGGGATTCTGAGGGTGGGAAGCTGTTGATTGGCAGAATTTGGGACTTATTCTAATTGTTTTTCAATCCTGAAAATATTCCAAATTGTTCAGTCGTGTGGAGTGCAGTATGTAGAGTCTGCTAAATATAACAGCGTGTCATCTGCATTCATACTGATTTTTTTCAATTAAGGAGCCCATTCTCAATCCCTTAATCTCTGGGTTTGATCGGATGGAAATTGCAAGGGATTCTGCCACAAGGGCATTTAGGAGTGGGGATAGAGGGCAGCCCTGTCTCGTGCCTCTACTGAGGTCAAATATCCGAGACGGCCACCCATTGACTAGCACCTTGGCTGTGGGCGCCTGGTATAGTAGTTGAACCCACTTTATTTGGGACCAAAGCCATAGCCCTCCAAGCATCTCCAGGGATAAATTATTTAAAAAAAGTGCAGCGCTTAACCAATAAATATTACTGTGACTATTGAAAGAAAACATTGCGCATATGCGATCGCAATACAAACTCACATTGAGGAGTTGTTTTTTTTTGGTGTTTTTTTTGCTAGCATTTCTGTTTGTTTTTAAACGGCACTTGTACATTTTTCCTGTGACTCGGTGGAGTCATTTTATGTGCGCTTGAGCATTCGGCTCTAATTAATTTTTGTTGAAACCATATCACACGATTTAGCGCATTTTTGTTTTTTATGGCGATACTTTGTTTGGAGGCCTGCTGAGAGCAGTCGTGCGAATCCAAAGGTTTTGAGACATCTGAATGATCGGGATAATCTCCGGTATCTGGACGTCTATGGGACCTGAGATCGAATTTGTGCAGTTCGACCTCCCCTAATAGGGGGGTCACTGGGGATCTGGTAAGCCTCCATCTAATAGTGGTGTTTAGAGGTGATGGGTCCAGGTGGTCAAATACAATTTGATTGAACAATCAAGCTTCAGTTATTACTACACATACACTGGACATTTTACATATTTTTTGTATTAATTCATATATGGACACTTGAATTTATATTTCACATATTTTTTGTATTAATTTATATATGGACACTTGAATTCATATTTTTTGATTCATCTTTAATAGTTTTTGTGTTTTCATTTTCATTGTTTTTTTGGCATTCTTTTTTTTCTTTCAATGGTCACAGTAATATTTATTGGTTAAGCGCTGCACTTTTTTTTAAGATTTTTTTTTTGTGCCTAGTATCTTGGTTATGGTGTTCAGCTGCTGATTTCTTTATTGTTTTTTTACTAAGCGCAGATTTTTTCTATTTCTTTCTTTCTTTATCTCCAGAGATACCTCCACTCCACCGAATCGAAAGCTTTTGCTGTGTCCAATGTCACTACAACTCGTGAACCAACCTCCACATGTGTGGCCTGTATATTTATGTATTATTTCCTGAGATTAAACTAGGTATTGCAACCAGGCCTGAAGCCTGCTTGGTCCGTGTGTATTAGGGATAAGATGACTTGATTGAGCCTGAAAGATAGTACTTTGGCCAGTATTTTGATATCTACCTGTAATAGGGATATGGGGTGGAAAGATTATGGGTATCCCGGGGTCTTTTCCTGGCTTGGGGATGAGGACCATTGTTGCCTCCATCATGGATGGAGGTAGTGTACCAGACTCGAATCGATGGTTGTACAAAACGAGTAATTTAGGGGTGAGCATTTCGCTAAATTGTGAATAGAATTCAATTGGGAGTCTGTCTGATCCTGGGGATTTAGACCTGGTGAAACTGGCAATGGCAATTGTGATTTCGTCTGTGGTGAGGGGTGCCTCTAGAAGGTCTATCTGTTCTTTTGTCAGCTGTGGGAAAGTGACCTCCTCAAGAAAGAGGGACATCAATTGTGTCTCAGTGGGAGCTGTCGTTTTGTACAAATCAGCAAAGAAGTCTCTAAACATGGAAGTTACCATAGGTGGGTCTGTTATTTGTTGTCCTCCAGGGCCATATAGTGTGATAACCACCGGGGGCCTATCTTCATGGTATACCAAGCATGCCAATAACTTGCCTGCTTTTCCCCCATGTTCAATTTTTTGTTGCGAGAGAAAAAAAGTTTTTGTCTTGCTTTTTGAAATTGGAGTTGGGTGACTACTCTGGTTTGTAGTTTAAGCTGGTTTGCTTTTGCGGGAGTCGGGTGGTGGCAAAGTCTCTCTCAGAGGAGGACAGGTTCTCCATCACCTTATCGAGGGCAGTGGCGGAGTCTGCCTTAATTTTATTGATACTGGTAGTTAGCGTTGAGTGAGCAAATAGCTTAAAGGAGTCCCATATTGCAGAGGGTGATGCTGAATTGTCATTCTCCACAAAGTATAGTTTCCATTTATTCGCAAGCTCATCATCCTCTAGTAGGAGTGAGAGCCAAAATGGGTTTAAATGCCAGGGTCTTGGTGGTTTATTGATGGTCTGAAAGTATTCTGAGATAGAATGCGGCCTCTAGCAGACGCAGTGTCAGTCTGTGAGACATGAGTATAAAGTCTATGCAGGACATGGAATTATGAGTGGATGAGAAACAAGAGTACAATTTTGTATCTGGGAACTTGTGGCTCCATGTGTCTGTTAAATGAAAGGTGGAGATGAGCTTATAAAATGTAGTTTCGTTGGGAGTGTCTGGGGTGGGTGGAGTCAGTTGTAACTTGTCTAGGGTTGGATTTAGTGTGGTGTTAAAGTCCCCCAGCCAGACTGCAGATATTGCAGGGCGGCAGGCCAAAAACAACAGTCCCTCTTTGGTAATGTTGAACAGGTTGCACATAAAAGGCCAGTATGAGGAGGGGTTCCCTGAATAATTTAGCTAGGAGAAATACGTATCGTCCCTGTGAATCAGTGGATAGTTCACATAAATCAAAATGTACAGATTTAGTTATCAAGATTTAGAATCCCCTGGCATGAGATGTGTGGGTAAAATGAAACGCCCATCCAACCCATGGGCGGCGAAGTGCCATCTGGATGCTTCCTTCAACATGTGTCTCCACCAAGGCTATTACATAAGCATGTTGTTTCTTGAGGAATGTGAAGACTGCTGCACGCTTAATTTTCTCACGCATGCCCCTCACATTCCACGTAAGAAATTTTAAAGATGCCATGGGCAGAACTTTTTGGAATCAAATGACACAGTTATGTTAGGCAATTTCTCCTCTGTGCGTGAAGTACTTAGGTTCCCAATATTCAGACATGGATGTAGCAATATTGTATCACACAACATATATATGAACACTCACATAAACATAGCTCTCGAAATGTTACCTGTTTTCTGAAGTTAGTATGCCCAATCAAGTTCAACAAAACTGTAAACGAAATAACCCCCACCCCCTCCCTGCCCTGCATCTTTCCAAACTGGTGCGGGCGTATTCCCTTAACTTGTGTGCTCCAACTGGGAAATCCTCCATCTTCCAAATTGTGTAGAAGAGGCAGTACAACTGGTTGAGTCTCTGGGGTCTGGTTAGGGCAAGGAATAACTCCTATATTAATAGGTCAAGGTGGGTCAAAGTTATTCAATCCTCTTGTTTTCTGCAAAAGGCATCGGTTGTGCTCCAGAAAAAACTCCAGCAAACATGATATTGTTTCCCAGTGGTGTGTGGGACAAAGTCTCACAGTACAATACATGCAGCTGGTAGGACTTCTGTGTCTCTGGTGCTCCTGTCGTCAGTGTGGTCTGGAGTAGTGTGTAAGGTTCCAGTGATATAGTGGGCATGAGTAATTGGTCTCCTGTATGGCAAATGTCTGGGGTTTGTGTTTGGTACTCACGTTGGTGCATAATCGGTTCCATGTCGCACGCAGGAGCTAGCTGTGTGTGTGGCACAAGACGTTCCATGTGCAGAAGTGGGTGGTTTCAAGTAAAGTACCATACGACTTCAGGGGTCAATGCGGCCATGCGACTCTGGAGAAGAATTGCACTATAAATGATTGTGGGCACAAATAGTTATAGCTGTATACCTGGGACTTGGTCAATCGGCTCTTTCAGGGATAGCACGGTGCTCCAGCCAGGAAATCACTTCTTCTAGATCCTCAAAGAAGACCGCACGGCCATCATGTTCTATTCTGAGGTGGGCAGGGAAGACCATGGAATGTTTGTAATGTAGGTTCCTCAGCCTGCGTTTGGCCTCCATAAAGCTCTGGCAGCGGCGTTGTACCTCTGCTGAAAAGCCTGGAAAAGTGGCTACTTTAACATTCTCCACTGGGATGTTTCCTTTCTCCCTCGCCATTCTCAGAGCTGCATCTTGGACTTTGTAGTTGATGAGTTTAGCTATAAATGTGCGGGGGGGCTTCCTGTGGGGGGGATCTGACTGGCATGCGGTGCACTCGCTCCACTGCAAACATGGAGGAGAAGGCTTCACTCCCATAGGTGTTAATTGGGAGTTGTTCCAAGAACGTGGTAGTGTCCTTGCCTTCAGTCCCCTCTGGCAGACCTATAAGGTTTAAATTACATCTTCTCAGCCTGTTGTCCATGTCATCTTGTTTAGTGAGGATTTGGTGTATTTGCTGTTGCATGCGGTTTGAGGATGTCTGTAGGGGTGGAATGGCGTCCTCCACTGTGCTCAGCCTGGTCTCAGCTCCCTTCACCTGGTCCCTGAGCTTTTGGAAGTCCTGCCTGATATGGGAAATAGCCATCTTTACCACCTCAATTTGTGCTGTGAGGGAAGTTGTGAGGGCTTACCTAGGTTGGAGTCCATGGTGCAGAGATGTACGCTCACCATTGCTAATACACACAGCCCACAGTAACAAAGAGATAAGCTATCTGGGCTGTGAATCTGTGCACAGGGGCTTGACAGGAATATGCCTCACTTTTTAACCCCCCTGGCACTCTTCCTGCCGCATTATGTGTATTTAGGGATGTCGTCCTAAGGGATTTAGACGCAATGGAAGTGAAAAAATGTAAAATGAAGAAGGATTTACAAGAAGGTTTGGACTCCCTTTGCAAGAATAAAGATCTTGTCATTAGGCCAGCTGATAAGGGTGGCGCAATTGTAGTGTTGGATCGGGTTGATTATGAGGCTGAAATCAATAGAATTCTGAGCGACACCAACACATACACCAAACTACCTTCTGATCCAAAATTTACCTATACAAAAGAACTGGACAAGTTGGTAAAGGCAGAACAGGAGGCGGGTTTTTTGAATCATAAGGAAAGCCTTTTTTTGATTCCTAGAGCTCCGCGTACACCGATCTTGTACTATTTGCCAAAAATACATAAGAATCCTGTCTGCCCCCCGGGAAGACCTATCATTAGTGGTATTGACTCTATCACTTCCCGGGTGGGCAGATATATAGATTCATACTTACAGCCTTTGGTCCAAAGGACCCCCTCCTATGTTAAGGATTCGAGACATGTTATCAATCTTCTAGAAAATCTGTCTGCAGGGCCTGATACTTGGATGGTCACGGCAGATGTGGCCTCCCTGTATACGAGCATTCCGCATAACCTGGGATTTGATGCGGTCCATTTACATCTTGGTAGAGACCCTAGGCTTTCCACCCAGCAGGTGACTTTCCTTATGTCTCTTCTGCGGTTTGCGGCCTCCCATAACTATTTTTGGTTTGGGAACCAGTACTATAGACAGACTATGGGTGTAGCTATGGGGGCCAAATATGCCCCCAGCTTGGCCAATCTCTTTATGGCCAAGTGGGAGGAGGATGTCATCTATGCCCACAATATACCTCAGATTGGTTTGTGGGCTAGGTACATAGATGACATCCTCCTCCTTTGGGACGGCCAAGAGGGAGATTTGAGGAATTTTCTGGAGTCCTTGAACAACAATGAAAGGGGCATACATCTTAGTTATTAGATAAGCCAGGTGAGAATCAATTTTTTGGACTTGAATATTTCTGTGGTAAAGGACCGTTTTGTCACCTCAACGTTCTTTAAAGACACAGACAGGAACTCTTTCATCCCTATCGATAGTTGCCATCACATTCCCTGGCTTAGAGCAGTCCCTAAGAGTCAATACATCAGACTGAGGCGCAACTGCTCTAGAGTCGATGAATTTCAGGCGCAGGCCGAGGTTCTCACTTTGAGATTTTTAGAAAAGGGGTACCAACAGGAGTTCCTGATCAAGACCCTTAATGAAGTAACTAACATCGATCGTGGTGATTTGTTGGTAGAAAGGGGCCCACGTGTAAATGATATTCAGGGAAAAGTCCCCTTCATAACTACCTACTCTCTCCAACAGAAGAGTGTAAAAAAATTGATAAATAAACATTGGCACATTGTCAATAGCGATGCCACATTGAAAAATGTGGTGAGCGAGAAACCTCAAGTGGTGTTTAGAGGGGCATCATCAGTGCCTAACCGTCTAGCACCAAATGTTATTGACCCTCCAGTCAGGGGGTAGGTTTTTTTTTGATCAACTCACTGGATTTTATAAATGCGGAAAGTGTAGGGTCTGTTCTTTGAATTCTTGTCTTCAGAGACGGACCACCACCTTTCGGAGTACGGCCACAGGATTAGACCATATTATTAAACCGTGTATTACATGTGTTACTACGGGAGTGGTCTATATGTTGCAGTGCCCTTGCGGGCTGCAATATGTGGGACGTACGAAACGCCCCCTACAGGTGAGACTTAATGAACACATACAGTGGTGTGAAAAAGTGTTTGCCCCCTTCCTAATTTCCTGTTCCTTTGCATGTTTGTCACACTTAAGTGTTTCGGAACATCAAACCAATTTAAACAATAGTCAAGGACAACACAAGTAAACATAAAATGCAATTTGTAAATGAAGGTGTTTATTATTAAAGGTGAAAAAAGTGATTGCCCCCTAAACCTAATAACTGGTTGGGCCACCGTTAGCAGCAACAACTGCAACCAAGCGTTTGCGATAACGTGCAATGAGGCTTTTACAGCGTCCTGGAGGAATTTTGGCCCACTCATCTTTGCAGAATTGTCCTAATTCAGTTACATTAGAGGGTTTTCGAGCATGAACGGCCTTTTTAAGGTCATACCACAACATCTCAATAGGATTCAGGTCAGGACTTTGGCTAGGCCACTCCAAAGTCTTCATTTTGTTTTTCTTCAGCCATTCGGTGGTGGACTTGCTGGTGTGTTTAGGATCATTGTCCTGCTGCAGAACCCAAGTTCGTTTCAGCTTGAGTACACGAACAGATGGTCGGACATTCTCCTTCAGGATCTCTTGGTAGACAGCAGAATTCATAGTTCCTTTTATCACGGCAAGTCTTCCAGGTCCTGAAGCAGCAAAACAGCCCCAGACCATCACACTACCACCACCATATTTTACTGTTGGTATAATGTTCTTTTTATGAAATGCAGTGTTCCATCTACGCCAGATATACTTGGACACACACCTTCCAAAGAGTTCCACTTTTGTCTCATTGGTCCACAGAATGTTGTCCCAAAAGTCTTGGGGATCATCAAGATGTGTTGTGGAGAAATTGAGATGAGCTTTGATGTTCTTTTTGCTCAGCAGTGGTTTTCTCCTTGGAACTCTGCCATGCAGGCCATTTTTGCCCAGTCTTTTCCTGATGGTGGAGGCATGAACGCTGACCTTAACTGAGGCAAGTGAGGCCTGCAGTTCCTTGGACGTTGTTGTGGGGTCTTTTGTGACCTCTTGGATGAGTCGTCGCTGCGCTCTTGGGGTAATTTTGGGCGGCCGGCCACTCCTGGGAAGGTTCACCACTGTTCCATGTCTTCGCCATTTGTGGATAATGGCTCTCACTGTGGTTCGCTGGATTCCCAAAGCTTTGGAAATGGCTTTATAACCCTTTCCAGACTGATAGATCTCAATTACTTTCTTTCTCAATTGTTCCTGAATTTTTTTGGGTCTCGGCATGATGTGTAGCTTTTAAGGATCTTCTGGTGGACCTTACTGTGTCAAGCAGCTCCTATTTAAGTGATGCCTTGATTGTGAACAGGTGTGGCAATAATCAGGCCTGGGTGTGGCTAGAGAAATTGAACTCAGGTGTGGACAACCACAGTTATAGTATGTTTTAACAAGGGGGGCAATCACTTTTTCACACAGGGCCATGATGGTTTGGATTTTTTTTCACCTTTAATAATAAACACCTTCATTTACAAATTGCATTTTGTGTTTACTTGTGTTGTCCTTGACTATTGTTTAAATTGGTTTGATGTTCCGAAACACTTAAGTGTGACAAACATGCAAAGGAACAGGAAATGAGGAAGGGGGCAAACACTTTTTCACACCACTGTAACTAATATTATCATTGGTTTTCCCAACCACTCTGTGTCTAAGCACTACTTGAGATTTCACAATAAAGACCCCTCTAAGACCCTCTTCCTGGGGATTGATAAATATAAACCTCACTGGCGGGGTAGCTCTTTAGTGAGAGAAATCTCAAAACTTGAGATGTCTTGGGTCCATCGCCTTAAAACCTATGCCCCTTTTGGGCTCAATATTGACACCGATGTCAATGCTTTTATTGACAATTCTTAGTTTTTTTCATTTATTACTTCATGTACTTGAGTCTGATTTTTTACTCATATATATTCTTTGTATCCTGTGGGTCTAATTTGTTTTACATATGCATTATTAACTTTTTTTGGCCCTGCCGGTTTTGAGATGCTAGACTGGTCTATAGAATCTAGATATGTGTGATATTTTCACTACACATGTATATATATTTATATTTATATATTTATTTTTATTATTATTTTTTATTTTTATTTTTATTTTTATTTTTAATTTTAATTTTATTTTTATTTTTAGTTTTATTTTTATTTATTTTCACTTTTCTGATTGAATTTTGGGTATTAATTGGGATATTAATTTTATGCGATTATTTGGTTGGATCTATACGCATAGAACATCCCCCACTTCCCATATTTTTTCTACTCACTAGGAAAAACACTATATCCATAGGCTAATAAGAATTAAATTCTTCTAAATAATCCCCTTTTTTGTGATATATATTTTTTAATCATTATTAATACACATAGGATAGACATATGACATTTAATTTGTATATGTTTTTTGCATCAATTCTTTTAAAGGATTAGATGTTGTTCATTCCATAATTAGGTTGATTCCCCTTTTTTTGGTTTTTGTTCTGTTCTTTTGTATATTGTGTGGTGATGTACGGTCGGTGCATTGCTTATTTTGCGCCTGCGGTGCACCAACACACATGTGCACCATTCTAATGTTATTTTTGTTTTGATTATTAGACACATCCGAGGGATATAGCCATTGCCTAAGATGTTTAGCGATCCATATTACAAGCGGGTTTGTTGCATTATTAGCATCGGATAGACTGTGCTTGTCTTAGGGCTATTTGCCATTACTTTCAATGGCGCATTGAGACTAAGTCTTGCATCTCAGAACGAGGCTTGGTACGCATTACTAGCTTTATTAGGCGGAGCGTCACTGCGCTGCCCGTTCCCCATTGACAACGTCAGTTATGACGAAACGCGTCTGGGAAAGCACGCAGTGACGCCACCACGTTGTAGGAGAGGAGGACGGGCTCTTGTTTGCCGGCCGGCTTTTTATGTTGTTCTTATACGCTGTGATTTATCTACTCACATGTAAGTGTGCTACTTTTACTTTTAATAAATTGTCTCTACGATATTATGCTATGTCGGTTCCTTTCTTCTCTGTGGACCACTGAGTTCTCTATTGGGACCACGGAACAGATCACTGTCTGGGGAGTACTGTTAAGAGATGGAGTGCTGACCCACTGAAAGGAGGATATCTTTGATGTGACCTACCGACTATATACAAACGCTTCAATTTATATATTTTCTGGTAAGCGCATTCACTATATGGTGACGGGCACTTCATGCGCTTTCGGAGTGTGTTGAACCACTGGGGTGCTGCCATTTAAGAACATAAACGTTTATTATCTGGACACACATATGAACTTTTTATGATTGGATTTTTGTTTGTATCATTTTTTATGCACTTTTTGAGATTTTTATGCACTTGAGGTGTTTCTCTGATTGTATTAATCATACATATATTAATTATTCACATATTTTAATATCTTATTTCTGGTATATAATTAATTAGAGGGTTGGCGCAGCTTTTTATTTTTGTATTGTTGTTGAGTGCCATATCGCATTTATTGCTGCTGCCTATATTACATATTGTTAGTTTGTTTTTTTCACTATTTTTCCCAGCGCGGTTTATATTTTTTTCTGCTTGACAGGAATAGCCAAGGAATAGTTGAAGTAAAGCCATAGTCAGGGATTTCAGAAGTCAGAATAAACGATACGCTGAACCAGGGTCAGAAGCCGGAGTCAGTCTTGGAGCGCTGTAACTGGAGCACAGGAATACTGGAGCCTTAGGCAAAACAGGAGACAAGAGACAATGAACTGACAAAGCCCTTAGAGTGAGGCAGTGCTTTATAGCCAGCTGATTGGATAAACTGCCTCAGCTGAACCAGGAGTGAAAGGTACTAATCGCAACAAGATCCAGAGTATGGTCCTAGTATTTTATGCAGAACTGTGCAAAGCTGGAAAGCAGACTGAAAGGAACTGTGGTGCGGCTCAGAGGCAAGGTAACAGGAGCACCAAACATGTAGTCATAGGTTCAATACCTCTTTGAGTTACTTGGGGTGTGAACACACTTGGCGGTAAGCATGGCACAGTAGGGACCGTGACAGAAGTTCTGCAGAGAGTGATCGCTTTGAGTAATCTGTCAGTATTGCCTGCCATTCTTTTTCCCCCCCTGCCTTCTCAGGGGCGCCATCTTCCTCCATGTCCTCCTTGTCTTGTCAGTGGTACTGCTCGAGTTTCGCCACTTTCTGAGATTTTGTTGGTGACATGCTGGGGGAGTCTGGGGTGTCAGTTTGTGGATCTCCAGTCTTGTGTGGGCAGATCTAGTAGGCCGCAGGGCAGGATATAGCACTGGCCTTGGGTTTAGGATTACCAAGATGGTTGCGGACCTCCAGGAGTAGGCCAAAGCCACAGACTTTCTTAAGTGTGGCCGCAGCGTGGGAGACCGTTACTCTGTTTGGGCCGCCGTATGGCCGGAGGTCTGCAAGGCCAGGGTAGGATGTGTTGATGGTCCCCAGGGAGGTTTCCAAAGTGGTAGCAGATCCAGAAGGCAGCAGGGTCAGGATATAATGCAGGCTGGGGGTTTGGGTGTACCAAGATGGCCACAGACCTCCGGGAGTAGGCCAAAGCCACGGACTTTCCAGAATGCGGCCACCGTGTGGGGGATTGCTGCTCTGTTCAGGCCGCCATTTGCCTGGAGGCCTGTAGCGTTAATGCAGGGTGTGCTAGGAATCCCCAGGAAGGTTTCCAAGGTGGATGCTGTAGATTGCGGAGTGCAGGATCAATTAGAACAGGAGTAATGGACAGAGCTCAGGGCACACACATCCTACTCCATACTGTGTCAGGCCACGCTCCCCCAGCTTGATCTATTTTACAAAGAAAAATGGGCAAAAATGTCACTTTAGATGTGTAAAGCTGGTAGAGACATACCCAAAAAGACTTGCAGCTGTAATTGCAGCGAAAGGTGGTTTTACAAAGTATCGCCTCAGGGGGACTGAATACAAATGCATACCACACTTTTCAGATATTTATTTGAAAAAAAAAATTTGAAAATCATTTATCATTTTCCTTCCACTTCACAATTATGTGCCACTTTGTGTTGGTCTATCACATAAAATCCCAATAAAATACATTTATGTTTTTGGTTGTAACATAACAAAATGTGGAAAATTTCAAGGGGTGTGAATACTTTTTCAAGGCACTGTATTTGAGACCTGGGCAGTCGGCTTTGAATAATATTAGCCAGGGGTATACCAGGACTCTGGGGGCTACCAGAGAAAGGTAGGATCTGGGGGGCCCACCTTGCCAGCCCATCACATTTTTTCAACCTAATACAACTGTCTTGTTTCAAATAACTCTTTATGCATTGACATACGTCCTTAGACTCAGTCTATCCAGACAGTATAGTCACCTGCTGATTTGGCACCATTCACAGGAAGCTTACCTCTTCAATAATAGGCTGCCAAACAAGCTGCTGGCTAGGCCTGTGCTTTGAACGCACCCCAAGTAAAATGTAGGTCCAGTGATTGTAAAGGCAGAAGGTTTTTTTATCTTAATGCATTATGTATTAATATAAGGCACCTTCTGAGCAAAGCAGCCCCACTAATACTTACCTGAGCCCCATCTAGTTCCAGTGAGGTGTGTCGGCTGCCTGGGACTCCCCTCCTCATTGGCTGAGACAGCAGCGTGGCGTTATTGGCTCCCGCTGCTGTCAATGAAAGTCAGTCAGCTAATGAGAAGAGAGAGAGAGGGCGGGGCCATGCCGTGCCTCCGTGTCTGAATGGACACAGGGAGCTGTGACCCGGCTCAGGTGTCCCATAGCAAGCTTCTTGCTGTGGGGGCAGTCAACAGGAGGGAGGGGCCAGGAGCACAGAAGAGGGACCTGAGAAGAGAAGGATACAGGCTGCTCTGTGCAAAACTACTGCACGGAGCATATAAGTACAACATGTTTGTTATTTTTAACTAAAAAAAAAAACAAGATTGTACAAACACTTTAAGTTCTGGTTTGTTCACTTTGTTGCCAGTCAAGCCCTGATTAGACTCCTAAAACACGTTAGTTCTCTTTTGACCGACTGCCTTGCCCCAGTGTTCTTCCTGGGGGGGGGGGGGAGGTTTTCTCCCCCATTTGTCCACCTGTATTAGGGGGTTGGTTTCTTTGTTCCATCTTGCAATTTCTTCAGCCGTTTTTGCTGGGGCGCCCACACTAGAAGTATCCGAAAGAGAAAACAGCCATCGGTAACATCCATCCCGGTATCCTGTTATGTTTTTAATTATAAGCTCTATGGAATGTCTACCCAACACACTGTTTTGAATATGTGTTTACCATAATATTGAATTATGTACAATGTATATATATATATCTGTTAAGATAAATAGCCTTTCTTAATTATATATTCTATTCTTCTCTAATAGACCTGTTTCACATATCTATACACACCCCTGAAGAAGGAGGTTCAGTCTCTCCGAAACGCATATGGTATCTTGAGCAACCAGTGTGTATATTGATTATCAATTTGTGTTCGTACATTCCTTATTTTATATGTATTCTTAATATATTTCTTTAATAAAAAATCTTTTTGTATTTTATGAATTTGATATTTATTGTATGTGCCTAAAAATCCACCACTAGGGGTCCCTCAATTTTTTGGTCTACAATTTTGGATGTGGCACACAAAACAGTACAATTATTGCCTCCCACCTATAGTTCTCTTTTGAATTGTACTCTTGACCTTTAATGGAAAAAAGTTGTGTCTGGACCTCTTAGCAGTGGCATGGTACTTTAATTTCAATTCTTTTAACTCTTCAATAAGAAGTTTAAACTGAAACAACTCTACTTCTGCTAATTGCAGTACAGAGGATGTTTTTGCAGTTTTTTTAAGTATATGAACACAATAAGTTTTCTAAGCAAAGTGCTAACACTGACAGAGGGAATATGGAAGAAACAGGGGGGTCTAGCTAGTACTAAACTAACACTACACAGGAGCAACAGACATAGAGAGAAATCAAAATCACATAGTAAACAAGTTAGTGGCCCAAAACTGCCACTAGATGTCAGCATACTACTAAACAAGCATAATCTGATGCAGGTTAATACAACACAAAAAATGCATAAAGTGGGGCAGAACACTAACTATAGTCTTCATCCAACAACATGGGGGAAATAAACTTAGAGAACCCAGTAAGTGCCACTCATAATTAACAAAAGGGGCACAAGTCCCTCTGTTAATTAGGATCAATCTATGCCTTGTTTTATAATGTGTCTGTACCAGTCGCAGCACATAGAGAAGTGCAACAGGAGGAGCTGCATTCTCTGGATCTCTTTTCCTGTCCCTCTGCTCAGCTAAGTGTGGAAGGGTATAGGAGGGCTGTTAACTGCAAGCTCTACTCATACAGAGAGAGGTCCAACCTGGCGGGGTTCTTCGGCAGTTTTCTATGTTGATAACTGCCGCATTCTCTTCCTTAATTAGGTGCAGGCTCTACATCATCACTCTAAAGAAACTGGCTCTAGTGGAACAGATAGTCCTGAAACATATATATCTGCCTAGTTAATATGGTGCACAATGCTCACTCCAGTTTGCTATGGTATTGTAACAGCGAACATCATCGAAGATGTATATAACAGAGCAGAAACAAATGAATTTAAAACTACATTCATAGTAATTGGAGAAGGAAATGTTGCTAAGTATGATCAGGATCACCAGTAATTGGTCAAGCGAGTGTTGCTAAGTACGATGAATGTACAGAGCTTAAATTATACGATTACCCACCTTCTGTTGACATTATATCTGTAGACTAAGGCCGGCCATACAAGGAGCAATCAGATTGGCACATTCAGCCTGCCCACACACAGTTCGAATCTCGGCCGGTTCACACATTCATTATAGTGCATTAAACTATTAGTTATTTTTCCTAACTTCTTTATTGTGAACTATTGATAATCTATTTTAATAATGGCGATTAACCCTGTGGTGCATTTATGCAATACGTTTACAATTCACCACTGATACACTATTGCTCTCACCTTCTAAATATGACTCAAAATTAGGTCAATAGCGCATTTTCATTTATGAAAGTCTGGAAAGTCAATCAATTGCCATCTTGGGCCATCATACCAGATAGTTGCACATTTCACCTGAAAAGGAATAGTGCTAATAGTGCTCACTGTGTGTTAAACTTTATTTTTGAGCATAATGCTGAAAATACCACTCACATAAATACAATAATATAAAGCTCATGCTTTCCTTTAAGGCAGCCTATGGTACCGCTCCCAAAATGGCATTCCGCACACTTTCAGTTGTTACACTCCCTACACGTTACGTAATTGTATCACTTGTGATATTGTTCTTTAGCTGGGTCACCAGGGTGTGGAGAAACACCAAGCTTTGGCTAAAATTCGTTTTCACCACCATAAAAAGGAAAGTAAGGAGGCAGAACTATGTATTTGTACAGGGTCTAGGCTTCAAATTTAGTCTGGCTTCCTTAGAATCTTTCAGAATACCTCTGCCCAGATCCTAGACACTTTTATGCATCTTTGGCAGAGCCCACTAGAGCCCACTAGAACTTGTAGTTCCCCCAACTAATTCTCACACATTCCTGTTTTAAAAGATTCCCTTCTCTGTACTTCAAAGTAGAAAAAGATTGTCAGGGCTGGCTTAGCCCTTCCTTCTCTGGGCTGGCCGCTCAGCTGTCGGCTAAATGCCAGCTCTCTTCTCTCTCCACAGTTACCAGCTGTTCCTGATGATGCTCGTATGACCTGCCTACTTCCAGCTCACTTCACCTCTGCCTTCGCCTTGGTCACATCACTAGAAACCATCTCCTGCGGTTTGTTTAACTAGATGCTGACCGCCGGCCGTCAAATGACGGCCAGGCGGCGCACCTATTGTGGCGGGAGGCCGTCATATGATGGCCTCCCGTTTAAACAGGGAATGCGCACGATCGTGCGCGCGCATCCCTGTTTCTTCGGTGGCGGCGTGTCACGGAGACACCGCTCGCCACCGAAGGGGGTGAACAGCCATTGGTTATGGCTGTTTACCACGTGATCGGCCGTGATGAAGTCACGGCCAATCACAGATGGTCACACCCCGGCTGTGCACGGCGCATGCGCGCGATCGCGAGCGCATGTCGGTGGCGGCGTGTTCCCCGGGAACACTGCTCGTCACCGATGCTGGTAAACAGCCATTGGCCAGCTGTTTACCCATGTGATCGGCTGTGGAACGATCACAGCCGATCACAAAAATGTAAACAAACCGCGGTAACGAGATGTTACCGGGTTGTTCTCCTCCTCACACACCGATCGTGTGTGAGGAGGAGATTGCGGTAACATCTTGTTACCGCCTAGTGTACACCAATCACACTGATTGCGCCCCCCCCAATAAAGAGGACCTGTCACCACCCCTCATAGTACCTGTCAATCACAGTCCATCAGAGTACCTGTCACAGTCCATCAGAGTATTTGAGTACCTGTCACAGCCAATCAGAGTACCCGAGTACCTGTCCCAGCCCATCAGAGTACCCGAGTACCTGTCCTAGCCCATCAGAGTACCCGAGTACCTGTCCCGGCACATCAGAGTACCCGAGTACCTGTCCCAGCACATCAGAGTACCCGAGTACCTGTCACGGCCCATCAGAGTACCCGAGTACCTGTCATGGCCCATCAGAGTACCCGAGTACCTATCATGGCCCATCAGAGTACCCGAGTACCTGTCACGGCACATCAGGGTACCCGAGTACCTGTCACGGCACATCAGGGTACCCGAGTACCTGTCACGGTCCATCAGAGTACCCGAGTACCTGTCACAGTCCATCAGAGTACCCGAGTACCTGTCACAGTCCATCAGGGTACCCGAGTACCTGTCACAGTCCATCAGGGTACCCGAGTACCTGTCACAGTCCATCAGTGTACCCGAGTACCTGTCACAGCCCATCAAAGTACCCGAGTACCTGTCACAGCCCATCAAAGTACCCGAGTACCTGTCACAGCCCATCAAAGTACCCGAGTACCTGTCACAGCCCATCAGAGTACCCGAGTAGCTGTCACAGCCCATCAGAGTACCCGAGTACCTGTCCCAGTCCATCTGAGTACCCGAGTACCTGTCCCAGTCCATCTGAGTACCCGAGTACCTGTCTCAGTTCATCTGAGTACCCGAGTACCTGTCACAGTTCATCTGAGTACCCGAGTACCTGTCACAGTTCATCTGAGTACCCGAGTACCTGTCACAGTTCATCTGAGTACCTGTCACAGTTCATCTGAGTACCCGAGTACCTGTCACAGTCCATATGAGTACCTGTCACTGCCCTTCAGAGTACCCAAATACCAGTCACCAAGCCATCAGAGTACCTGTCACCAGGCCATCAAAGTACCTGTCACCAGGCCATCAGAGTACCCGAGTACCTGTCACCAGGCCATCAGAGTACCCGAGTACCTGTCACCAGGCCATCAGAGTACCCGAGTACCTGTCACCAGGCCATCAGAGTACCCGAGTACCTGTCACCAGGCAATCAGAGTACCCGAGTACCTGTCACCAGGCCATCAGAGTACCCGAGTACCTGTCACCAGGCCATCAGAGTACCCGAGTACCTGTCACCAGGCCATCAGAGTACCAGAGTACCTGTCACCAGGCCATCAGAGTACCAGAGTACCTATCTCCAGCCCATCAGAGTACCCCAGTACCTATTTGCAGCCCATGTCTCATAGAATATACGTTGGGATGTTTGCTTTCCAAAATGGGGTCATTTTGTGGGTAATTTCACTGTCCTGGTGGTCCAGGACCTTCAAAAGTGTGATAGGTAGGAATGAAATGAGATGTGTCATTTATGCTCCTAGAACGCCTGAACATACTACTTCAATGTTCGGCCTCTCTATGTGGTCAGGCTGTGTAAAAGTCCTACACATGTGGTATCGCCATACTCGGGAGGAGTAGCAGAATGTGTTTTAGGGTGTAATTTTTGCTATATACATGCTATGTGTTAGAAATATCTCATAAATTGACAATTTTGTGTAAAAAAAAAATGCGTTTTAATTTTTTTCCACATATTCCAAAAACTTCTGGAAAAAAATTAACCATTCAAAAGACTCATTATGCCTCACAGATTATACGTTGGGGTGTTTGCTTTCCAAAATGGGGTAATTTTATGGGCAATTCCATTGTCCTGGTACTCCAGGGCCTTCAAAAGTGTAATAGGTGGTTGAGAAATGAGATGCGTCATTTTTGCTCGTAGAACGTCTGAAGGTACTACATCAATGTTGGTGCTCTGTATGTGGCCAGGCTGTGTAAAAGTCTCACACATGTGGTATCGCCGTATTCGGGAAGAGTAGCAGAATGTATTTTGGGGTGTAATTTGTTGTATGCATATGTTGTGTGTGAGAAATAACCTGATAATATGACAATTTTGTAAAAAAAAAATAATAAAAAAAAATCTTCATTTTGCAAAGAATTGTGGGAAAAAATGACAACTTAAAAAAACTCATCATGCTACTTACTTAATACCTTGGAATGTCTACTTTGTAAAAAGGGGTCATTTGGGGGGTATTTGTACTTTCCTGACTTGTTAGTGTCTCAAGAAATGAGACTCACCTGATGTACTGAAGGCCTGATCAGATGTAATCAATTTTCAGCGATTGGCACCACAAAGACCAAATAATATATACTAATGTGGGTTATTTTTACCAAAGATATGTAGCAGTATAAATTTTGGCCAAAATGTATGAAGAAAAATTTACTAATTAGCAAAAATTTATGACAAAAACAAAGAAAAAGGCATTTTTTTTCACAAAATTTACGTTTTATTTTATTTATAGCACAAAAAATAAAAAAACTCACTAGTGATTAAATACCACTAAAAGAAAGCTCTATTTGTGGGAAAAAAATCATATGGGTACAGTATTGCATGACTGAGTAATTGTCATTCAAACTGTGAGAGCGCTGAAAGCTGAAAATTGGTCTGGTCAGGAAGGGGGTGTAACTGCACTGTATTGAGGTGGTTAAAGACTAGCTTGCTGACATCCCTCCTGGCTCCTTATCCTGCTTGCTGTTGCTCTACTTGTATCCCTGACTTCTGGCCTGGCTGACTAACCGATCTGGTTACTGAACTCTGGCTATGCTTGACTACGCTTTTTCTATTTACCTTTTTATTAATAAACAAGTGTGATTTAATTGTACGGTACTTCTGTCTCAGTCTGATTCATGGTTTCTGAAAAAGATCAAGTTGCTATTAATAATGCAGTAAACGATTTCCCATTCTGTTAAATGTGTGACCACAGGGGTACTTCAAACCATCTACCGGTATTTAACTTATTATAAAACTCACTGATCAATCTGGATAACATCACAGGGAATATTTACAACCACTTGCACAAATTAAATACTACTTGATAAACATATGAAGGATATAAAAATTGAATATAAATATGAAATGTTATGTTTGCCCTAAATGTGGCTACTAAAAGCACCAAAGGGCTACACATAATATATGTAATGCTACAGAAAATTGACTTCAGACATACTAGAAGAAATAGGGAATGCAATTATAATACATGAGTTGTGGGAGGCTGGAAAATTGCTGCAGGATGCAGTCAGATTTTAGAACCTTATGCAAACCTGCTTGAGATCTTTGCTCTTTCACCCCCAGTAGCAGTTAGCTGCATTGGGCAGTGCTGCCAAGCACAGTGCCAATGCAAGAACACGACAATTTGTTTATTTGTTTTATATGCTTTGTCTGCAGTTCACACCAAGTTGCTGTGTTGGTTCGAGCTGAAAAAAAAGCATTTTTGTGCTGCATGTACCAATGTCCTATAACATATTACAACGCATTGCAATATCTAAAATTACAAAAAAAATACTAAAAAAAGACACGAAAAAAAACAAGCACTGTTTCGGGTTATCACAAACATTGTGCACTCACCACTGTGTGGTGTGATGGAGCCCTACATGTAAAAATAAGCTTTTAAAAAAAAGGCAGCTCTTAAATGCACTAGCAGGGTGATGCATAATCCTTCGGGGCAGCCTATTGCGTTGTATTTAGCACACCTGTGTTAATGTTCATTTCAGTAGGATAGCCATTCATTTGATTGGGCTACCTGATGCACCAGAAATTTCCAAGAACCGATGCATGTTGAATGTCTCTAAGTGCAGGCGCGCATGCACATCAAGGTGTGTTGGCCTGCAATTTCGAAAAAATGGCACGACATTGCACAAACACAAGTGAGGTGCATTTTCTCTTTCACTCATAAAAGAATGGCGGCATAAAGTGAACAGCACATCACAAAGTAAAAAAACATTTATTCATTGGTGTGCACAGCCTATTAGGGTGTGCACCCAAGAGCACAAACACATGTGTGTACACCAGCAGAGCAGTGGACAGTGTCAGTAGAGCAGAGATTGGTGTCACTAGAGCAGTAGAATGGTGTCAGTAGTTTTTATTTTTATTATTTTTTACATTTTGTTATTTAAAAAAAAGAGAGACAGGGGACACCAGGAAGCAGGGGGAATTGGCACTGCACAGGGTGATTAGGGTGTGCCCAGGCACACTCAGCACACCTTGTGCACATGCCTATGCATTTATTATAATATACTCAGTGTGCTAATTGTGGAATTTGAAACTTTAAATACACTTTTAGTCTCTTTCTCTGACACCCCTCCGTCCCCCCCTCCCCCGTGTGATAATAATAGCCGCCTGTTTTTCTCTGGAGGAACTATTCCAGCTCCACGCTCCCATCGCTATTCTGGCCTAGGCCACTAAGATATGTCCTGCTCCTGCAGCCCCCAGGGAGACCCCATCATATATACAAGGTGACTGTGGGAGCCCATTCACAGAGCAGACAGGAGGCCTCATGTGTCATTGGAGGACAAGTTGTCTGAGCAGCTGACTGAGGACCAAGATGGCAGTGCAGGTCACAGGCACAGACAGCTGAACAGTGGATAACTGCAGTGCAACACTGGATCCTCTGGGGTTGTATTTTCAAGAGAATTCAGCAAAACAGGTAAGAGGGATGGGGGGGGGGATAAGTACCCCTTTAACATAAATACACCTAAAAGATTGTTGGGGAACTGAGGAGATTTGAACCTCAGTTTTCAGTTTGCATTTTGCAGACACTAAAGCACTGCTCCTTTATGAGTCACATATGGTGAACATGTTTCTTTATATGAGATGAAGCAATAATAGTGACAATTTATAAACATAGCATTTATTCCTGAACTGCAAATTCTGACTAATCCAGATCTGAAAATAGTAACCTGTCCAGAGCTCTCCATTCATCGTTTTTTTTTTGTGTAGAAGACTGTTTGAAAGGAAAATTTCTGTGTTATGTCATGTGATTAATCTATTTCCTAAAGTAATTTCCCTAGAAAGAACTGTAAAATTAAAGGAATTGTCCACACTAACTACTTTCTTTTATGATGCATTTGATACATTAGACTCGGTTTCTACATTTTTAAAGCTTGTTTCTACTCAGAATTTCCCCCACACCCAACCACCACTAGTATTTATTCCCTTCTACACTCACCAAGTCCTGGTGTCAGAAACCATTAATCAGACTGAGACAGAAGTACAGTCAAATCACACTTGTTAATAAAAGTAAATAGAACAAACTTAGTCAAAACATAGCCAAAGTTTGTTAACCGGAACAGATAGTCAGACAAGACAGAAAGTCAGGAAGCTAGGGAACAGCATAGTGGAACAGCAAGCAGGATCTGGAGCCAGAAGGAATGTCAGCCAAGCAAGTCTTAACAGGAACGCAGGAGATGATCTCTGCCTTTGCCTTGGTCAACATCAGAGACTATCTGGGTTGGACGGCTTAAGTAGGCAGGACTGGCGAGCAGGATATCATCAACAGGTTAGTCACTGTGGAGAGATAGGAGCTGGCAATTAGCTGACAGCTGAGAGAAGGAAGGGCTGAGCCCAGCCCTGACACCTGGTCCCCTTAAGGTTATCATTTGTCTCTAATTGTGAGGTCTATCACTATTTTGTGGGGTCTGTCCCCAGCCAACAAACATTGCCAGCAATGACCCTGGGTCCGGCACTCAACATTCATTCTGCACATCATGAGCATGGGAGAAACCTGAATACTGCAAATTACGCTTTCTGATCTCCCCACTACACTCTCCCATGGAGGGGGTTCGGGGTAGAGCTGACATCAGGAGAAGGTAGACCCATGCAGTGTTTTGGGAAGTGAGCTACAGAATTATCTGGTAATGGGAGCATTTGTTTTTTCCACTGCTGTAGTGTAGCGCTGTTTGTACTAATTCAGGATAAACACTACAACACTGCTGTGTACTGAATGTAAAAGAAGTAGGCATACAGCATGTGAGCCTAGCAGGAGCTTCCTGTGGACCAAGGGAAAGGGCCTTGTAAGATAGACTGTGTAGGGCCCCTTAATTTCTAAAGATGAGCTTGTTCCCAGCAGCAGTTGAGTACCTGGGAAAGAGGGTTGGTCTTCATTGGGTACAATCATTTAAAGGGTGTTTCGATTTGGATGCCAGCTGCATCAGCAATGATGTGCCAGATGTTGGAAAGCATTCTACATTCTAGCACATGGCACTTTCAGAAGCTGAAATTGTCAAGCAGAGTGATCTCCACCCAACAGTTGAACTATAGTCGCAGCTTGACTGGAAGAAAGAGCTCATTGTGGGAGCAGGTGATCCGGTAAGTAAACACTGAACATCAATACCAGGTGAGCTATTAATATTGTACTAGGCTACTGTTATTTGCAAATTATAGTTTGCCTTTTTTGACAAGCCTGTTAGTTTACCTGTAGTGATGCACCGAAATTTCGGCTGCCGAAACATATCGGCCGAAAATGCCCTTTTCGGCAATTTGCCGAAAGAGAAAAACGGCCGATAATGGAGCCGAAAATGGGGAGTGGCCTGGGCTTCTGCCCCCCGCCCCTGGTAATGCCCATCATGGGGGGTGTATAGCGCAGGAGAGCCGCCTCCGCCGCCTGTTTGATCACAACGCCGGGAACATCACAGCTTTCATTTCAATAGCTGTGTGTTCCCGGCCGCGCCGTCACACGCAGCCCCTCCCCCTTGTCCGGGCACTTAGATAGACAGATCATCCACAGGATTGGACGGATGATCTGTCTATCAAAGTGCCCCGACAAGGGGGAGGGGCTGCTTGTGACGGCGCGCGGCCGGGAACACACAGCTATTGAAATGAAAGCTGTGATGTTCCCGGCGCTGTGATCAAACAGGCGGCGGAGGCGGCTCTCTTCCCTGCACAGGCTGGCTGCAAAATGACACACAGGCTGCAATGGGACACACTGGCTGCAAAATGGCACACAGCCTGCAATGGCACACACTGGCTGCAATGGGCTGCAATGGGACACACTGGCTGCAATGAGCTGCAATGGGGCACACTGGCTGCAATGGGCTGCAATGGGGCACACTGGCTGCAATGGGGCACACTGGCTGCAATAGGGGACACTGGCCTGCAATGGGGGATGCCTCCTGTACCACGTCCTCTGTCTCTGACCATCTCCTATACCATGCATGCAGTCTCTGACCACCTCCTGTACCATGTCGCCAGTCTCTGACCACCTCCTGTACCATGTCGCCAGTCTCTGACCACCTCCTGTACCATATCGCCAGTCTCTGACCACCTCCTGTACCATGTCGCCAGTCTCTGACCACCTCCTGTACCATATCGCCAGTCTCTGACCACCTCCTGTACCATATCGCCAGTCTCTGACCACCTCCTGTACCATGTCGCCAGTCTCTGACCACCTCCTGTACCATGTCGCCAGTCTCTGACCACCTCCTGTACCATGTCGCCAGTCTCTGACCACCTCCTGTACCATGTCGCCAGTCTCTGAACACCTCCTGTACCATGTCCCCAGTCTCTGACCATCTCCTGTACCATGTCCCCAGTCTCTGACCATCTCCTGTACCATGTCCCCAGTCTCTGACCATCTCCTGTACCATGTCCCCAGTCTCTGACCACCATCTGTACCATGTCCCCAGTCTCTGACCACCTCCTGTACCATGTCCCCAGTCTCTGACCCCCTCCTGTTTAAAAATATTTTTTAAAAACAGTCATTTTCGGTATCAGTGCTGTTTCGGTATCGGTTTCGGTTTTCGGCCTAGTGTATTTTTAATTTTCGGTATCGGTTTCGGCACCAAAAAAACGATTCGGTGCATCCCTATTTACCTGTATGTGAATTGTATCAAAACACAATCATGGAATGGTAGATAACATAGCAGGTACATCATAAGAAATAAACAAACAGACATTAGGCAATAAATTGGTGGCAGACTTTATATTTTTATGGTTTTACATTTTTTAGAAGTATAAAACCTTTAACAAGTAATGAAATAACCATGTGACCAAAGTTTGGCAAAATATCAAACCCAGGCTAGTTGCCATGTCTCATGCTGTAAACAGCATCATTGACATTAATATGACTGTCCCCTTTACAAGAAAGGTGGCAGATCAAATAATAAAGGCGGTGACAGGGCAGGTGGTAGGGTGCTCACAGTTGTACATCTTTGCTGACTGGTGCCCTCAGCAGATCGTCATGGGCTTTATAAAGGGTCCCAAACCTCCTCTAGATCTTTCCATCAAATCAGCTGAAAGCCATGAGTTTCTCTCAAATTACAGGTAAAACAGTTCATAAGAAGGGAGGGTCAAGGAAACTACCAGCTGTGACAATCCCAAGAGGGCAGAGAGCTTTAAGGCAAGTTCCTTTCTTTTGTTTAGGGGTTCATAAGCAACAAAGCAGGCAAACATACCATAAGAAATAAACACAAACAACAATGATTTGCAATCAATTGGCCTCATTCCTTTTTTAATTATTTTTTACATTTTGTTAAAAATATAAAACTTTAAACAAATAACAAGGTGACTAAACCTGTGTCAGAATACCAAACTCAGCCCAGTCACTTTATCATAACTGTCCCTATAAGCTGAACTTGTTACAAAACTAGCCTTTCCCCACACCTCCCTCCCCTGACCTCTGGCCAATCCAAAAGAATTTTTATACAATAGTCTTTATATATATATATATATATATATATATATATATATATATTTATTTATTTAAAGATACATTTTAAGTATAAGATTTTCCTGGAGCTTTACTTTGGGTTCATAATATGTAAGAATATCCAATTATCCATAAAAGAAAATTAACAGAAACAATTCAAATATGTGAGTTAGGGCAAATGTAAAGCTTATAACTATCTGAACGCCACCTACCTAATCTTTTAATATTCTCTGTCTCGAAGCCCAATATAGATGCTTCAAGTAGCTGCTCCTATATACAAAGAAAGATGAGAAATGAATGTGACCTAGTTTTAATGCCTATAAGCATTTTTAAAAAATACTGTTAAACTGATATTTAGTTAAAGGAAGCCAATGTTCAAGAATAAAAAATACCTTGCTGACATTGTGCCTAAGCTTTAAAAATTCTTTTAATAATAAGACAGGGAAATGTCAGAAACACAAAAGAAATTTAAACAAAGCCAAGTTCCTTTACCAATTTGGTCACTTGTTTCCTGTCTAATAAAAATTCGTACCCTTTTTAGCCTCCACTAATACCTCTTTAAAGAAAAGACCCAACTTATCATCCTTGTTTCCAGTGATAATCCCAGAAATCCATAAGGCTGCATAAAAGGCTACAGACAGCCATGATAACCACACAGATAATTACCATCCCACATAGAAGGTGCAACTGATCTCTTAATACTTTCAGAGATGAAGCCTAAATCTATTCCCAAAGGTAGGTGCTGCTGAGGACACAATATTTCCTTCTCGTCTTCATTTGGAATTAGCATTTAGAAATGATCCATCTGCAAACAAGGAAGAGCAAGCTCCTTGCTCTTGCCAGGTATATACTAAGCTTTGCAAAATGAAAATAGTGTAACACAATCAGCGCAATCAATAACTAAAACATAATTCAATATGTGAAAACAACTTCTCCAAAATGATTTTCATGCCTAATCTCCAAGGCTAATGAACAGCCGCTCACACTCAAGTGTTTCCACTATTCCACCCAGGGACAGATTAAGAACATCATGGGCCTAGTGCTGAGGATTATGGTGGGGCTTTTTATAATTAAAAAAAAAAATTAAAATTGCAAACAATTTTTTGTTATAACAAATTAAATTAAATAGAGAGAGGAAGGATGAGAGAGAGAGAGAGAGAGAGAGAGAGAGAGAGAGAAAGGGGATGAGAGAGGGGTGAGGGCTAAAGAAGGGAGGATGAGAGAGAGAGGGGGGTGAGAGAGAGAGAGCGAGGATGCGAATGAGCATGCGTGGAAGTGACAGCAACACAGCCCGGCCAAGGCAAGTGATAGAAGGTACAGAACCTGGAAGGAAGACAGGGTGAAGATGGAACAAAAGTGTGGCCATTCTAGAGCTGGTAACATTGAGGATATTCAATATAATTGTAAAGAACTGTTTTTGTGGGTAAGAGGCATAGGGGAGGAGTATGGATGGGATAAAAGTGAGAAGTATGTGCAGGTGAGGGAGAGGAATGTGGAGGTTATAACAGTGGGCACTATGTACAGGAGAGGAATGTGGAGGGTATGACAGTGATCAGTATGTACAGGAGAGGAGTGTGGAAAGTATGATGGGGCAGTATGTACAGGAGAGGAGTGTGAAGGGTATGATAGGGGCAGTATGTACAGGACAGGAGTGTGGAAGGTATTATGAGGGAGTTATGTATAGGAGAGGAGTGTGGGAAAAAAAAAGATAGTTGGCAGCATGTACAGGAGAGGTGTGTGGAGGGTATGACAGTGATCAGTATGTACAGGAGAGGAGTGTGGATGGCATGACAGTGATCAGTATGTACAGGAGAGGAGTGTGGAGGGTATGCCAGTGGGCAGTATGTACAAGAGAGGAGTGTGGAGAGTATGATGGGGTAGTATGTACAGGAGAGAAGTGTGGAGGGTATGATAGGAGCAGTATGTAGAGGAGAGGAGTGTGGAAGGTATTATGAGGGCGGTATGTACAGTAGACATGTGCGATTCGTTTTGTACGAATCTCAAATTCGTACGAATTTCCCAAAATTCGTACGTTCGGGAAGATCTGAAATACAAATTGCCGTGCGTCTTTCGGATTTCGGATTTCGGATCAGTTGTCGTCGAATCGACGACGACTCAGTCATTATGCTTATTATGACTTGCAAAAGACTTCTGTAATAGAAGTCAATGTAAGTTGCCTGAAGACATCAGTGAAGGACTTTCCTCCTCTCTGGGCAGGCTGCCAAGAAAAGATCAAAGTGATACAATGTTTTTTCTTCAATGGGCTGAACTCCGTGTGTAGAAGTTCTCAGTTTAACCATTTAAAGACTAAATCTTTTCTGACACTTGTTGCTTACAAGTAAAAATCCAGTATTTTCTGCTAGAAAATCACTCAGAAGCCCCAAAACTTATATATATTTTTTTAGCAGAGACCCTAGGGAATAAAATAGCAGTTGTTGCAATATTTTATGTGACGCGGTATTTGCGCAGAGGTCTTTCAAACGCAAGTTAGCCCTTTTTTTTCGGTCGACCTCTAGAGAGCACTGACATTAGCAGCGTGACATACAGCAATGACACCTGCACCGTGATAGAGTGATCTGACACCAGCACCGTGATAGAGAGCACTGACATCAGCAGCGTGACATAAAGCACTGACACCAGCACCGTGAAATACAGCACTGACGCCAGCACCGTGATATACAGCACTGACACCTGCACCGTAAGCAGCCCCAGGAGGAAGTCAGCATAGCACAGGGATGGTGGGAGACCCTCATAATAAGCAGCCCCAGGAGGAAGTCAGCACATCACAGGGATGGTGAACTTTACAAACCTACAGGTCATATTTGCAGCCACAAAATAATTACTAGCTGTGCACACATAGTCCCACCACATGGCCAATGACATAACACATGTATGAGGTGAATCTGGGATCGACAACTACAAGCATTCTTTTTTTATATATGAAATTCTGAAAATTCAGGACTCTTGAGATAATGGAGGGGAGGGAAGGTCAGGGTAGGCAAAGAAGAGGGTGCAGGAGATGATCACCAGCACCAGCACCGTAATATAGAGCACTGACACCTGCACCGTGATAGAGTGATCTGACACCAGCACCGTGACATAACACATGTATGAGGTGAATCTGGGATCGACAACTACAAGCATTCTTTTTTTATATGTGAAATTCTTAAAATTCAGGACTCTTGAGACAATGGAGGCGAGGGAAGGTGAGGGTAGGCAAAGAAGAGGGTGCAGGAGATGATCACCAGCACCAGCACCGTGATATAGAGCACTGACACCTGCACTGTGATAGAGTGATCTGACACCAGCACCGTGATAGAGAGCACTGACATCAGCACCGTGACATAAAGCACTGACATCAGCACCGTGACATAAAGCACTGACACCAGCACCGTGATATACAGCACTGACACCTGCACCGTAAGCAGCCCCAGGAGGAAGTCAGCACAGCACAGGGATGGTGGGAGCCCCTCATAATAAGCAGTCCCAGGAGGAAGTCAGCATAGCACAGGGATGGTGGTAGCCCCTCATAATAAGCAGCCCCAGGAGGAAGTCAGCACAGCACAGGGATGGTGAACTTTACAAACCTACAGGTCATATTTGCAGCCACAAAATAATTACTAGCTGTGCACACATAGTCCCACCACATGGCCAATGACATAACACATGTATGAGGTGAATCTGGGATCGACAACTACAAGCATTCTTTTTTTATATGTGAAATTCTGACAATTCAGGACTCTTGAGACAATGGAGGCGAGGGAAGGTGAGGGTAGGCAAAGAAGAGGGTGCAGGAGATGATCACCAGCACCGTGATATAGAGCACTGTATGTATGTATGTCACGCTGCTGATGAAAATATTGCAACAACCGCTATTTTATTCCCTAGGGTCTCTGCTAAAAAATATATATATAATTTTTGGGGCTTCTGAGTGATTTTCTAGCAGAAAATACTGGATTTTTACTTGTAAGCAACAAGTGTCAGAAAAGATTTAGTCTTTAAATGGTTAAACTGAGAACTTCTACACAGGAGTTCAGCCCATTGAAGAAGAAACATTGTATCACTTTGATCTTTTCTTGGCAGCCTGCCCAGAGAGGAGGAAAGTCCTTCACTGATGTCTTCAGGCAACTTACATTGACTTCTATTACAGAAGTCTTTTGCAAGTCATAATAAGCATAATGAGCAATGTTTTTGCCTTTAAATTCATCGTAAAAAACGTTCGTACACGTTAATGAACCTAACGACAATTCGTATTTCGTACGAGACAGAACGGAATTTCGGACACGAAATACGAAGTACATATAATTTTATTACGAATCGAAACGGAACAGAACGAAACTAATTTATTGACGGCGCCCATGTCTAATGTACAGGAGAGGAGTGTGGGAAAAAAGATAGTTGGCAGTATGTACAGGAGAGGAATGTGGAGGGTATGACAATGAGCAGTATGCACAGGAGAGGAGTGTGGAGAGTATGACCATGGGCACCTATGTATAGGAGAGGAGGATTAGGGAATCTGGGAAGGAAAAAATGTAAAGGTTTGTGAAAGGATGTTTAGGGCCATAGTTGATCTATGTATGGTCTAGCTGGTTGTACTCAAGTCATTCTATTAATCAACTTGAGTACAACAAGCCTGTCAGGTTTTTCCCAAAACAATCAGTGCTGCCAGCTATAGTTAGCAACACATTGTATTCTGTGGGTAGGGAAGGCTCCCCACTGGCTGAACACAATAACATTGCAGGAGTGATTCCCCCATCCACAGGTCAGCAGGTGAGAGGGTGTGTGGGGACAGGCTGGGCAGAGAGGTCTGTCAGCAGGGGGGTGTGAGGTGGTCATGGAGGAATATCAATCAGCAGGTGGGGGGAGTAACTGGGAGTGATATCTTTTGGAGTAGGGACTGTCATCTGTGGGTTGGGAAATGGTCACCTGTGATATAAGTTGAAGGGAGGTGGCTAACATGGGAAGTGGCTGGGGAGTGACCTGGTTGGTGGTGAGTGTGAAATGGATGATGTGTTTCAAGTTTCTTTCACATTTGCAGTAATGCTTACTGCCCTCTGAAAAGTAATCTGTGGTGTATTGCTTTTCAATGAGTAGTATAGCAGCAGCTGACAGGCATTCATGAGGTGCTACTGCCGCCTCCTTTTTTTTTTTCTTTTACATTGCTGAATGGCAGTTTTACATTGTTGGACTATGCTGCTACTGCGACCGAGTTTGATAGGCGGTGCTGCCTGTAAAACTCTGCAGGCTCCATGCTGTCCATAGAGCTCAGTGCCTCTGACAAGAAGTGAGATGAGGTACTGGTGAGGTACTGTGAGCTCATCCTCAGTCTGCTGCAAACAGAGTGTGCCAGCTTGTATTTAAACTGGCCGCTCTGTATGTAGCTTCTGACAGGCTGCGCAAGGAGCCCCGCATCTCCAGGACCATAGGTGATAGGAGCTCCAAATTTTGAGCAGTAATGGGGTAGACCTTCAGCTACATACCTCCTAAATTGGGGCTCTATGTGACTCCTGGTCGTCGAGCCACGACCCTCAAAGTCAATCCTTTTTTCTTTTTTTTTTGTGATTTATTTATTTTTAGGTAAGGGGCCTGGAGCTGCAGCTCCAATAGCCCCTATGTTAATCCACCCCAAGTGATGCATATTTTATATTAATACAGTGCACAGCAATTCCTTCCATCAACATACTAATCATCACTGCACAAGAAAAAAAACTAAACTAAAATTAAAATAAATAAATGTGTGTCTCTAATAGTCTCTAAAATGTCTATGTATATAATATCTTTAAAGATCACACCGCTGTGTTCAAAACTCATGACCAAGCAAATATTTGTCAAGTGTGTCCTGTAACCCACCACTCTTGTACAAAATGTCCGCTCACCTCCAGAATCAGACCCCACTACAGAGTCTCATTTGCCTTTTTTACACTGCTCCTGTGGGTGTCTCAATACCACCCTTCCTCCTCTTGGATCCAATTCAGGTGTACCCTTATACTTGCTCCTCATCCATTAGTACATAACATGAGATAAAAAAGGGAGAACCATAGTGCTTTTTTTGCAAACTTTTATTCTCTGGGACACGTGACAGGTCCCAGAAGCCTGTGGAACCATTCACAATGCATAGCGTGGCTCATTTGCTCGCCCACAGTTAAAATGCCAGCTCTGAACACAAAAGATGAGAGGTGAAAACAGCTGGGGTGAGCACCTCGTTGGATTTTTCATAGCTGCTGACTTTTAATTTTTACACAGGAGACTGGAGCTCCTCTTTCTCTTGGAAAAAAATACAGTACATTATGAACAAGCCTATAATATATATATATATATATATATATATATATATATATATATATATATATATATATATATATACTCTTTTGGAATTAAAGGGAAGGACCAAAGGGACCAGAAAATCCCAAACTACATGAGATAAACATTCAACAGACTTTAGAATACAATTTTTTTTTAAAAATAACAAATATGTTATACTTACCTCCACTGTGCAGCTTGTTTTGCACAGAGTGGCCCCGAAACTGGTCTTCTGGGGTCCCTTGGCGGCTGTCTCAGCTCCTCCCCGCAAGAACTAATCACCTTCATGCTCGCTCTCTCGCATGGTGGTTAGTTCTTGCGGGCGCGCTTCTGTGATACGGCTGGCGGCTATAGCTGCTCACTGTATCACTAGGCCCCACCCACGGCGCACCGCGTCATTGGATGAGCCAATGGCTGTGCTGCTTTCAATCCATCCATTCTAGCCAATCAACGGCCAGGCTGAGCGGCGAAAGAAGACATCGGGCGAGAGCAGCAGGTGAATGGGCTCAGGTAAGTAAAACGAGGGGGCTAGGAGGGCCGGTATTGTCAGATGTTTTTTCACCTTAATGCATAGGATGCACTAAGGTGAAAAAACACGAACCTTTACAACCCCTTTAAACTTAGAAAGCAAAAAAACCTTCTTCAAAACCTTTAATTAACAGCCATGTCAGCTGCTTGCCTTTGTACTGCGGCGGCCAAGGCAGCCTTTTTTGCAATTTCACTGAAGTTTGCACTTGTGGGGAAAAAAATTCTCTACCCTGCTGCTGATTTATTTGAGATTATTTTTCTCACACACTGACACTGAGCAGGGTTCCTGCATAAAAAATAAAAAATTGTATCTGCATGAGGCATTTACAATGATTAATGCTAAAAGAAAATCAGATTCATTTTTTTTTTATAGCCAGATGGCTATAAAGCTATAGCTAGCTTGCTATAACTTGCTTGCATAGCAATAGCTGATCTTTACAGAAAAAATAATAAATGGACATAACTTTGCAGAAAAAAAATGTGCATCAGTAGCCTGTTAAATGTTATACTTACCTGCTCTGTGCAACAATATTGCACAGTTGCACAGAGCAATCCTTTAACTCTGTTTTGGAAGTCCCCTGCCAGCCCTCGTTAATCTTCTTTTGAGTACCCCTCAGCTAAGCCAGCTGATCTATGGGACATCCGTGTGTGCACTCTCCTGGGCCGGGCTGTCTGTGTCCATAGACACACACACAGCATGGCTCCACCCACCCCTCCTCAGGATTTGACTGACAGTAGCAGGGGCCTCTGGAGAAGAAAAGGAGTGATACTGTGGATGAGAAAGTGCTGGATCGATGGAGGAGTCAGGTAAGTGTTAAGGGAGGGTGGGGCATACCATGTGGTGGGACATTTTTTAGTTTAATGTTTTTACATTAGAACCACTTTAATGCAGTAAAGGTTTATGGTTACCTTCCTTTTTATTAAAGGGGTGAGTACATTGTATACTGGTGAATTTGTAACAGATTGTACATTGTGATGTGCTTTTTTTTTTTTTTTTTTGCAATGCATACAATAGAAATAGTCTTCCCATTATCAATGATGTCTCTGTACATTCAGCATCCTGCATTGGAATCCTGTCTTTGTCTATTATTATAAAAGCTGTATTGTTCTTGTGGTTTGGATCCTACAGGGGATGATTATAGCATTCATTTTTCAGCACATGAATATATTCATTTCAGTTAACAAAAACTACATATGTTTCATTCTATTTTTGTTGGGTTTTCGTATCATTTTAAGAACTGAGTTCAGCAGCTATTGCCAAGTACATTTTAATGTTATCTTTTTTTAGATCAGCAGAATTTTTTTTTTTCCAGCTTTCCTAGTTGTTCCATTGGCACAAAGTAAACTTTTGAGTCTAGTAATGTCTAGTAATTCTTGTTATTGTAATTTTACCCTACTGAACTGTAAATAGCAAGGTTCAAAAGAATGAGAGGCCTCTTAGCTATCCAGTCACTGTTAAGCAAACACGGCTTTTGTTACCCGTGTTGGGGTTTGTAAAGTACATCTTGATATAAAATGTATGCTTTCAGGATATTGCTGCTTTCATTAGTTTGAATTGCAGAAAAATATATGTGAATTTGCTTGTCGAAAATGACTTTAATGGCTACACACAGTCATATACAGTAAGCAGAAGTGAAATTCATCATAGCAATCTTTTTGATATAGACTATATTACCAAGCGTATTGGGACACTCGGCCTTTACACGCTCAAGAACTTTAATGGCATCCCAGTCTTAGCCCTTTTACACACGGTCGGAAATTCTGACGGAAAAGGTACGATCGGATTATATTGTCGGAATATCCGATCGTGTGTGGGCTCTATCAGACTTTTTCCGTCTGTAATTCCGACGGAAAAAATTTGAGAGCAGGTTCTCAAATTTTCCGACAACAAAATCCGATCTGTCTTTTTCCGATCATTTGTAGAGAATTCCGATCGGACAAAGTGCCACGCATGCTCAGATCAAAGTATGAGAGCAAAGCTATTGGCTACTAGGCTGAACGTAGTCCCGTCGTAACAAACTAACGTCATCATGTTCTGAACGATTGGATTTTCCGACAACTTTGTCCGACCGCGTGTATGCAACACCAGTTTCGCACAAAATCTGTCGGAAAAAATCTGACGGATTTTGTGGTCAGAATTTCCAACCGTGTGTACAAGGGCTTAGTCCATAGGGTTCAATATTGAGTTGGCCCACCTTTTTGCAGCTATAATGGCTTCAACTCTTCAGGCTCTCCATAAGGTTCAGGAGTGCGTCTATGTAAATATTTGACCATTCTTCCAGAATCGCATTTGTGAGGTCAGACACTGATGTTGGACAAGAAGACGTGACTCGCAGTCTCTGCAAAGGTCTTCTATCGGGTTGAGATCAACACTCTGTGCAGGCAGGTCAAGTTCTCCCACCCCAAACTCGCTCATCCATGTCTTTATGGACCTTGCTTTGTGCACTGGTGCTCAGTCATGTTGTAACAGGAAGGGACCATCCCCAAACTGTTCCCACAGAGTTGGGAGCATGAAATTGTCCAAAATGTCTTGGTATTCTGACGTTTTAAGAGTTCCCTTCACTAGAACTAAGGGCCAAGCCCAAAAACACCCCCACACCATAATCCCCCCTGCACAAAATGATTTGGACCAGTGCACAAAGCAAGGTCCATAAAGACATGGATGAGCGAGTTTGGGGTTAGAACACACATGAGGGAACACGTTTAACCCCTTGATTGCCCCCTAGTGTTAAACCCTTCCCTGCCAGTGAAATTTATACATTAATCGTGGCTATTTTTAGCTCTGATCGATATATAAATGTCACTGGTCCCAAAAAAAGTGTCAAGTGTCCGATATGTCTGCTGCAATGTTGCAGTCCCGCTAAAAATCACCGCCATTACTAGTAAAAAAAAATTAAAAATGCCATAAATCTATCCCCTACTTTGTAGACGCTATAACTTTTGAGCAAACCGATCAATATACACTTTTTGTGATTTTTTTTTTTCTTATTGCAAAAAATATGTAGAAGTATATATATATATTGGTGTAAAATGAAGACTTTTTTTGGCTATTTTATTATAGCAAAAAGTGAAAAAACGGAAAATTTATATCAAATACTTACCGTAATTTTCCTTTCCTGATAGGCTCCATGGCAGCATACGTGTGGGTAGCCCCGCCTCCACGATTACCCAATAGGACCCAACTCCCATAAATCTTTGCTCCTGGCCACTATCAGTGTTCCGTAACTAGCCGACTCCAGACATTTGGGAGGGAACTCCTGCTGCCATGGAGCCTATCAGGAAAGGAAAATTACGGTAAGTATTTGATATAAATTTTCCGTTTTCCTGAAAGGCTCCATGGCAGCATACGTGTGGGAAATAACTCGCCAAACACACCCGGGTGGGCAAAATGTCGAGCAAAGAACAAAAGTTTATTTAGCATTGTCAACCGACAAAACTTGCAAACCAAAATTAACAGAAGACAGAGCCGCTGGCTCTACACAGTAATGAGAAACAAAGGTATTAATAGAAGACCAAGAGGCCGCTCTGCAAATAACTTCAGGCGCCACATGGCGAGAAGCTGCCCACGATGTTGAAATACTCCGTGTTGAATGAGCTGTTAATGCCTCAGGAGGAGCCAAGCCCTTTGCTCTGTACGCCCTCTGAATGATCTGAATGATCCAGGTAGAGATAGATCTAGCCGAAGCTTGCAATCCTTTATTCTTGCCATGAGGGAGAACAAAAAGAAATTTCGTTTGTCTAAAGGGAGCTGTGACTTCCAAATATTGTTTCAGCGCGTGTCCTACGTCCAGAGGATGAACATCCTGACTCTCTGAGTTTTTGAAAGTGGGAAGCACAATTTCCTGATTCTCATGGAAGACCGAGGTTACTTTGGGATGCGATCCCAACATGGGAATCAATACTGCCCTATCTGGAAAGAAAGTCAGAAAGGGTTCTTCCGAACCTAGATTCCTAATCTCAGAAACTCTCTTGGCTGAGGTTATAGCTACCAAGAAGATGGTCTTGAGAGTGAGATCCCTTATGGACAGAGGCTCCGTAGAATCCTTTCCAAGGTTTGAGAGAAAATCCAGCACTAAAGGGAGGTCCCATTTAGGAAACCTTGGTTTTCTTTGGGGTCTGAGCCTAGTAGCTCCCTTGAAGAATTGTTGTACCAGTGCATGGTTTGCCCAGGAAATACCCGTAAAGGCTGAAATAGCCGATACTTGGACTCTCAATGAACTGATAGCTAGAGGTAAATCAAGGCCTGTTTGAAGAAAGCTTAGTATGTCTTGTATTGTTGGAGAACTGCAAGAATTTTCTCTGGAGGACATATGGGCCGAAAACTTGGACCATATACGCTCATATACCCTATTAGTACTCCCGCGTCTGGAATTGAGAAGGGTTGGGATGACCTCTTCCGGACAACCAAGAGCTTCTAGCCTTTCCCTCTCAAAAACCATACCTTGAGGTTCAGACATGATGGGCATGGATGTAACCTTGTGCCTTGAGATAGCAAATCCGACCTGAGAGGCAGGGGAACTGGCTCTTGATAACTGAGGAGCAGCAGTAGAGGGAACCAAGGTCTGTTGGGCCAGAAAGGAATTACTGGGAGAATCTCCGCCTTCTCTGACCTGAGTCTCCGAAGGAATTGCAGGATCACCGGAACTGGAGGGAAGGCGTAAGCTGTCTGAAACTTCCAATGTTCTGTGAGGGCATCTATCCCATATGCCTGGGGATCCCTGAACCTTGAGTAATATTTCGGAAGCTTCCGATTGCACGGGGAAGCGAACAAGTCGACTTCCAGGGACAATCCTAAGGTCAGGAGCCAATCGAATACTTCCCGGTGTAGAGACCACTCGTTGTTGTCCAACTCGACACGCGATAGGAAGTCCGCCTGAACATTCTGCACCCCTGGGATGTAGACTGCAGAAAGGTTGGACAAATTCTTCTGAGCCCAATTCATTATTGGCTCCGTCTCCTGTAACAGGGACCAGCTGCGAGTTCCCCCTTGCTTCTTTACGTAAGCCACCGCGGTTGTGTTGTCCAACCTTAGCATGACCGAGGCATTCGCTGTCAGATGATGGAATGACCGAAGCGCCTGGAAGGCCGCTCTTAGCTCCAGAACATTGGAGACGACTCTCTGTGATGGAAACGTCCACCTGCCCTGAGCGACCTCCGAAAGGCAGTGAGCGCCCCATCCTCGGTTGCTGGCATCTGAAGTTACCGTGACCCATGAGATGGGAATGATTGAATGGTGGTTGCGCAGGTTCTTCCCCTGTAGCCACCAAAGAAGAGACGTCCTCATGGCTGGAGTGAGGAATATGCGCTGTGTCTGGCTGGATAAGTCCCACTGTTGTAGAAACCCCTTCTGAAAGGGACGAGTGTGCCACTGGGCCCACTTTACCATGGGAATGGTGGCTGACATTGTGCCAATCACCCTCAGACATTGGAGAGCCGAGAGATGGGATGCTGCAAGGGCTGCATGAATCCTGTCTCGTATGACTCCAACCTTCTCTTCTGGAAGGGCGATAGTACCTTCTGCTGTGTTGAACTGCGCCCCTAGGAAAACAAGAGACTGAGTTGGATCTAGGTGACTCTTTTCTAAGTTCAGAAGCCACCCGAACTCCTGTAGAGTGGAGATGACTAGGTCTTTGTGCTCCAAGAGCTGATCTTTGTTCTGGGATAGCAGAAGAAGGTCGTCGAGATAGTGATGGAGACGAACACCTTTGACTCTGAGAAAGGCCACAACTGCCAAAAGAACTTTGGAGAAGACCCGTGGGGACGTTGTTAACCCAAAGGGAAGACATGTAAATTGAAGATGTTGAATGCCTACTGCAAAGCGGAGGTATTGTTGAAACTCCTTTGCCACGGGAACATGGAAGTAAGCATCCTTCAAATCGACTGATATCATCCAGTCCCCCAGATACACGGACTGCTGGATGGTAAGCAGAGATTCCATCTTGAACTTCTCTTTGCGAATGAAGGAATTGAGATGGGTCAAATCTATTACCGGCCTCCATGTGCCATTTTTCTTTTGAACCAGAAACAAAGGGGAATACATGCCCTCTCCACGTTCTTCTTCTGGAACGGGAACGGCTGCGCCTTGATCCAGTAAAGAGTTCACGTAGGTCAATAGGACTTGTTTCTTCTCTTTTGATTCTGGAAGATTTGTGGGAATAAATCTTAGCTTTGGGGTGCTGATAAAACCCCACTTGTGACCTGAGGAAATTGTTTTTACAGTCCAAAAATCCCGAATTGAGGCCGCCCAAACATGCCTGAAGTGGAGAAGACGAGCCCCCACCTGACAAGTTTGAGCGGGCCCAATTTCAAAAGGATTTCGCGGAATCCTGCTTGCCGGACGAACCCCCTTTTGAGGTATTTTTGAAAGAAGATTGCCTGGATCTCCATGACCTTGAGAATTCTCGACCAGGTCTATAGCTCCGCGCCTCCCTGGCACGATCAGGGCCTTGTCTTCTAGGAAATGGACGCCTTTGATTTTGAAGACGTCTGTCCTGGGGAAGACACCCAGATTTCCCACCTGTAGCCCGGGATATGGCAGTATCCAGCTTGTTACCAAACAAAGATGACCCCTCAAAGGGAATACGGCACCAGGCCTGTTTGGATGCTGGATCCGCCAGCCATGGACGGAGCCATAACGCACGGCGAGCTGAGACTGCTGCTAACATATCCCGAGATATCAGGCGGATAACATCAATAGATGCCTCCCCCAAAAAGGCAGACGCCATCCTGATTTCTTGAATAGGGGAGTCTTTTGCTGATTCAATAGAAATACCCCTCAGGAATTCCTCTACAGAATCAGCCCAGGATTCTATGGCCTTGGATACCGCTGCCATTGCAAGCACTGGTTTGCAAGCCATTCCAGAAGTCAGATATATCCTCTTAAGGTCTGAATCGATCCGCCTTTCCAAAGGATCTTTAAAGGATACCGTATCCTCTAAGGGTAGGGTTACATATCTCACCAAACGCATGAGCGCTGCATCCACCAGTGGTGCTGACTCCAGGTGCTTCACATCCTCTTCTTTAAAGGGATATAATTTCAGGATTTTTGACTGCATGGAACCCTTTTTATCCACCTTGCTCCATTCCTCGGTAATAATGTCACCCAACTCTGAAAGGAAGGGAAAAAATTGTCGCTCCTTATTGAGCTGTTTAAAGAACTTTCTCTGCTTTGGTGGGGAAGTAACAGGGTCTTCCCACTTCAGAGCCTCTCTCACTGCTTTGACCAATGAAGGCACCAGTCCATAGTCAAAACCTAAACCAGGATCCTCACAGTCAGATTCACTATCTGAGATGGGAGCAGATAGGCGGCTTGGCTGAGAGGATTCCCATGTCTCCTGCAATGGGTTCTCTCCAGGTGGAGGAGCCAATAATTCTGACGGGGATTCACACAGCTGTAGAGCGTCCCTCTCCTGCAGAGACTCCTTCACAACCCGTCTTACTATTGACTCCAAACGCTGGTCTGCATCATCCCTTTCATCTGCAGCTTTGGAGAAGCAATGATCGCATAAGGATACGTCCGAAGGAACAGGCATCCTGCACCCCCAGCATGATTTTTCCGTACGCTTGCTGGAGTGAGCAGCAGGGGGGTGAGAATAATTCTTATTATGCTGTTCAGATCTTGACCTATGCTGGCTAGATCTTGAGGAGGATTTATGGCGGTGTGATCTTGATGATCCACTGCGTCTAGAAGTGTTAGGTTGTGGATCAGACCCAGAAGGGCTGTAAGGGTAAAACAGACAGAGAGAGAAAAGGATATACAGTCAATCCTACCTATGCCAAACACTCTCTCCAATATATAAAAAGCATAAATACTAAAGACCTACCTAACATGAGCGGGCTGGCCACTAGGAGGCAGTAAGGCGTCCATATTCACAATAAACCCACAGTTTAAGAAACACTGCAACTAAAGAGAAAAATAAAACACACATTTTTTTTTTTTTTTTTTTTTTAAAAGCATTTCCCCAGCCTAAGGGACACGCTCTTACCTTAAACCGCCGCGCTGACAGCCCCGGGAAGTCGCTGCGACCACTGCAAACATTCCCAGGGTTCTGACAGCTTCCAAAGCCTTTTAAATTTGGCGCCCGTGACATCATCGCCGACGTCAGACGCGAGGCGCTCGCGCGCATGCGCGGGAACCAAGCCTCGGTCTCATACCGGGTTCGCACATGCGCAGAACGCCTGCATAACCCGGAAGTAGGAGAGAGGTTTGCTGGAACGCGGAAGCGAACGCAAACGGCATGGAGGAGACCGCAAGACAAACAAAAGAAATACACACAAATACAATGCTGCCATGGATAGATAAAAGGCTCACCACTCCACCAACGATCACCTGGCCGAACGGACTGGAACACACACGCCATACCTCCAGCAGATAATGGTCACCCATAACAACGGGACACAGACCGTGCGCACTCAGGTAGGAAATCCTTTCTTCAGCGCTACTCTGCAAATACTCTCCATACCCTGCTTAACAGTCAGGGCCTATCGGAGGAAAATTTCTCAGTCAATCAGCCAATCGATCGTCGTGAAGTTTTATTTCCAGGAAAGAAACCATCTGGTCCTACTGGGGAGGACAAAAAAGGAACACTGATAGTGGCCAGGAGCAAAGATTTATGGGAGTTGGGTCCTATTGGGTAATCGTGGAGGCGGGGCTACCCACACGTATGCTGCCATGGAGCCTTTCAGGAAAAATGTTTTTTTCAAAATTATCGCTCCTTTTTTTTGTTTATAGAAAGAAAAAAAACACAGAGGTGATTAAATATCACCAAAAGAAAGCTCTATTTGTGAGGAAAAATGTATGTCAATTTTGTTTGAGTACAGCATCACACGACCACGCAATTGTCAGTTAAAACGACGCAGTGCCGATTCGCAAAAAATGGCTTGGTCATTAACCACTTGACCACTGGGCACTTAAACACCCTTAATAACCAGACCAATTTTCAGCTTTCGGTGCTCTCACATTTTGAATGACAATTACTCAGTCATGCAACACTGGACCTATATGAAATTTTTGTCCTTTTTTTCACACAAATGGAGCTTTCTTTTGGTGGTATTTAATCACCGCTGGGTTTTTTATTTTTTGTGCTATAAAAGAAAAAATACAGAAAATTCTGTAAAAAAATGAATTTTTCTTCATTTCTGTTATAAAATTTAGCAGATTAGTAATTTTTTCTTCATAAATTTTGGCCAAAATTTATACCACTACATATCTTTGGTAAAAATAAGTACAAATTGGTGGATATTATTTGGTCTTTGTGAAAGTTATAGAGTCCACAAGCTATGGTGCCAATATCTGAAAATTGATCACACCTGAAGGACTGACGGCCTATTTCAATTCTTGAGACCCTAACATGCCAGAAAAGTACAAATACCCCCCAAATGACCCCTTTTTGGAAAGAAGACATTCCAAGGTATTTAGTAAGAGGCATGATGAGTTTTTTGAAGTTGTCATTTTTTCCCACAATTCTTTGCAAAATCAAGATTTTTTTTACTTTTTTTTTTTTTTTTCACAAAATTGTCATATTATCAGTTTATTTCTCACACAGCATATGCATACCACAAATTACACCCCAAAACACATTCTGCTATTACTCCCGTGTACGGCGATACCACATGTGTGAGACTTTTACACAGTGCGGCCACATACAGAGGCCCAACATGCAGGGAGTGCCATCAGGCGTTCTGGAGCACCCAGGACAATTCTGACATTTCTCTCCTACATGTAAAAATCATCATTTATTTGCTAGAAAATTACATCGAATCCCAAAACATTATATATGTTTTTTTAGCAAACACCCTGGAGAATACAATGGTGGTCGTTGCAACTTTCTATCTCGCACGGTATTTGCGCAGCAATTTTTCGAATGCTTTTTTTTGGAAAAAAAACTGTTTTGTGCTTAAAAAAAAAAAAAACACAGTAAAGTTAGCCCAATTTTTGCATAATGTGAAAGATGAAGTTACACCGAGTAAATCGATACCTAACATGTCACTGTTCAAAATTGCACAGGCTCGTGGAATGGCGCCAAACGTCGCTACTTAAAAATCCCCATAGGCGACGATTTAATTTTTTTTTTTTACTGGTTATATGTTTTGAGTTACAGAGGAGGTCTAGGGCTAGAATTATTGCTCTCGCTCCAACGTACGCAGCGATACCTCACATGTGTGGTTTGAACACCGTTTTCATATGTGGGCGGGACTTACGTATGCGTTCGCTTCTGCATGCGAGCACATGGGGACAGGGGCGCTTTAAAAAAAAAAAAAATTTTTATTGTTCATTTTACTTTATTTATTTTAGTTTGACATTTTTTGATCACTTTTATTCCTATTACAAGGAATGTAAACATCCCTTGTAATATGAATATGGCATGACAGGTCCTCTTTACAGTGAGATGTGGGGTCAATAAGACCCCACATCTCACCTCTAAGCTGGGAAGCCTGAAAAAAAAAAAAAAAAAAAAAAAAAAGATTCTGGATTTGATAGTATTGGCGAGCCGGTAGAAGCACCGGAGGGCGGCGGGAGGGGGGGGGGGGGTGTGTCTATGGCTGGGTATTGCAGGGTATCACCGACTATGGCTGGGTATGGCTGGGTATATCAGAGTATGGCTGGGTATCTCAGAGTATGGCGTTGCAGAGTATTGCGTTGCAGAGCATTGCAGGATATTGGAGGGTGTTGCAGAGCATTGCAGAGTGTTGCACGGTATTGGCGAGTGTTGCAGAGCATTGCAGAGTGTTGCACGGTATTGGTGGGTGTTGCAGAGCATTGTAGAGTGTTGCAGAGCATTGCAGAGTGTTGCAGGGTATTGGCGAGTGTTGCAGAGCGTTGCAGGATATTGGAGGGTGTTGCAGAGCATTGCAGAGTGTTGCACGGTATTGGCGGGTGTTGCAGAGTATTGCGTTGCAGAGCATTGCAGGATATTGGAGGGTGTTGCAGAGCATTGCAGAGTGTTGCACGGTATTGGCGGGTGTTGCAGAGCATTGCAGAGTGTTGCAGGGTATTGGTGGGTGTTGCAGAGCATTGCAGAGTGTTGCAGGGTATTGCAGAGTAATGCAGAGTAATGGCAGGGTATTGCAGAGTATTGCAGTGTAATGCAGACTATTGCAGAGTAATGCAGAGTAATGCAGAGTAATGCAGGGTAATGCAGAGTAATGCAGGGTATTGCAGAGTAATGGCAGAGTATTTGCAGGGAACTGAGGGGTTGATTTTCGGTGAGCAGCGATGTGGGCACTGCAGATGCAGCCCACATCGCTGCTGACACCGATCTCCTCCCCCTCCGCTGTTCCGATCTGTACAGAGAGGGGGAGGGAGGAACCGGCGTCATAACATGACGCCGGTTTGTTTACAAGTGATCACTCCGTCATTTGACGGAGCGATCACGTGGTAAACGGCCGCGACGAGCGGCCGTTTACCGTGATCCGTGATGCGCCGGGTCCTGTCACGGATGCTCTCGAGTGCGCGCCCCAGGGGGCGCGCAAGAGCGGAATTCTGGGAGGACGTCATATGACGGCCTCCCACAGTTAAGAAACCGCCCTAAAGCCGTCATTTGGCTATAGGGCGGTTATTAAGTGGTTAAGGGGGCAAATCCTTCCGGTCCTAAAGTGGTTAAAGAGCTCCCATCTCCCAGTGTTTGCATGCAGTGGTGAACTGATACGTAAATTGTGTTCAAACCACACATGTGAGATATCGCCGCAAACATCAGCGAGAACAATAATGCTAGCACTAGATAATCTCTGTAACTCCAACCTGGTAACCTATAGAAATGTTTAAAGTGTCGCCTATGGAGTACTGTTTGCCGCCGTTCCACGAGTGTGGAAGCAAGTTTTAAAGCACGACTCTGTAACATCATCTTTCATATTACAAAAATGAGGTTCTATACTGTGCTTTGTTTTTTGTAAATTCATTAAAGTGTATTTTTTCCCAAAAAGTTTAATTTGAAAAAAGCGCTGCGCAAATATTATGTGACATAAAAAATTGCAATGACTGCCATTTTATTCTCTAGGGTCTCTGCTAAAAAAATATAGATATATAATGTTTGAGGGCTCTAAGTAATTTTCTAGCAAAAAAAAGTTTTTTTACATATATGAGAGATGTGTCAGAATAGGCCTTGAGTTAATTATGTACCTGTGCCTAAGGCCTGGTTCACACCAGTGCAATTTCAGATGAGACATGAGTCGACAGAATCGCATGACAATGCAAATAACATTGTTTTCAAAGGTGACCGTTCACATTAATGTGACTCAGCACGGAGCAATTTTGCATAAGGTTCCTGTACCACTTTGGCGCCATTCCAGTACGATTTTAGCCCCATAGAATATAGGAACCTTATCAAAGTTTAATCAAAGCTGCATCCAAGTAGCACTAAATAATCGCACTGAAAGTCGGATAAAAATGGTATTGCAGCAGTGTAAACCCAGCTTAAAAAAGACACTTGTGCATGCCTAGACCTGAGAGCCAATGATACTAATGCGGGCATGTCCCAATATAAGGATACTTAATTGTCCAGAGATCCAGCTCACCTCAGCTGTGCTTGGGCAGGAGGGCGGTTCTCAGCTCACCTCAGCTGGGTTTGGCTGTGCTCCGGCAGGAGAGTGGGCGATCTTGACTCACCTCAGCTTGGCTGGGCTCACTGAGGGGACACTCACTGTGATGTAAGTAATAACCAACAAATGTATTAGAAGAAAGCCTCTAACCATGTCTGCAGTCTCTGACCATGCCCACAGTCTCTGACCATGCCCGCACCCTTTGACCATGTCTGCAGTATCTGACCATGCCCACAGCCTCTGACCATGCCTGCAGTCTCTGACCATGCCCGCAGCCTCTGATTATCTCCTGTATCATGTCTGCAGTTTCTGATCATGTCTACAGTCTCTGTCCATCTCTTGTATCATGTCTGCAGTCTTTGACCAACTCCTGAGGTGGAGCTCTAATAGGAAGAGGTGGGGCCTAAAGAGGAAGGGGTGGAGTTTACAGATGAAGGGGTGGCACTTAAACAGGAAGGGGTGTGCCAAATTCAAATGGTGGGCGCCCGATTTTAATCTTGTCTAGGGCAGCACAAAACCAAAATACACCACTGTATGGTAGAACTAAATGCCACTCTTGTGATCAAGTTCCGGGGGGGAGGTCTCAGCTCACTTCAGCTGTGCTTGGGCGGGGATGATTCTCAGCTCACCCCCCCTGGGCTCTGGCGGGGGGGGGCGGTTCTCAGCTCACCTCGGCTGTGCTCGGGCGGGGGCGATTCTCAGCTCACCTTGGCTGGGCTCAGCTGTGCTTGGGGAGGTGGGGTGGACAGTCTCAGCTTACCTCGGCTGTGCTTGGGCTGGAGGGCAGTTCTCAGCTCACCTCGGTTGGGCTTGGGGCGGGGGGCAATTCTCAGTTCACCTCGGTTGGGCTCAGTTGGGCTCAGTTGGGCTCGGTTGTGCTCGGGCGGGGGGGCGGTCTCAGCTCACCTCAGCTGTGCTTGGGCAGGAGGGCGGTTCTCAGCTCACCTCAGCTGGATTTGGCTGTGCTCCGGCAGGAGAGTGGGCGATCTTGACTCACCTCAGCTTGGCTGGGCTCACTGAGGGGACACTCACTGTGATGTAAGTAATAACCAACAAATGTATTAGAAGAAAGCCTCTAACCATGTCTGCAGTCTCTGACCATGCCCGCACCCTTTGACCATGTCTGCAGTATCTGACCATGCCCACAGCCTCTGACCATGCCTGCAGTCTCTGACTATCTCCTGTATCATGTCTGCAGTTTCTGATCATGTCTACAGTCTCTTTCCATCTCTTGTATAATGTCTGCAGTCTTTGACCAACTCCTGAGGTGGAGCTCTAATAGGAAGGGGTGGAGTTTACAGATGAAGGGGTGGCACTTAAACAGGAAGGGGTGTGCCAAATTCAAATGGTGGGCCCCTGATTTTAGTCTTGTCTAGGGCAGCACAAAACCAAAATACACCACTGTATGGTAGAACTAAATGCCACTCTTGTGATCAAGTTCCGGGGGGGAGGTCTCAGCTCACTTCGGCTGTGCTTGGGCGGGGATGATTCTCAGCTCACCCCCCATGGGCTCTGGCGGGGGGGTTGGTTCTCAGCTCACCTCGGCTGGGATTGGGCAGGGGGGCGGTTCTCAGCTCACCTCGGCTGTGCTCGGGCGCGGGCGATTCTCAGCTCACCTTGGCTGGGCTCAGCTGTGCTTGGGCAGGTGGGGTGGGCAGTCTCAGCTTACCTCAGCTGTGCTTGGGCGGGAGGGCAGTTCTCAGCTCACCTCGGTTGTGCTCGGGGTGGGGGGCAATTCTCAGTTCACCTTGGTTGGGCTCAGTTGGGCTCGGTTGTACTCAGGCGGGGGGGGGCGGTCTCAGCTCACCTCAGCTGTGCTTGGACAGGAGGGCGGTTCTCAGCTCACCTCAGCTGGGTTTGGTTGTGCTCCGGCAGGGGAGTGGGCGATCTTGACTCACCTCAGCTTGGCTGGGCTCACTGAGGGGACACTCACTGTAATGTAAGTAATAACCAACAAATGTATTAGAAGAAAGCCTCTAACCATGTCTGCAGTCTCTGACCATGCCCACAGTCTCTAACCATGCCCGCACCCTTTGACCATGTCTGCAGTATCTGACCATACCCACAGCCTCTGACCATGCCTGCAGTCTCTGACCATGCCCGCAGCCTCTGATTATCTCCTGTATCGTGTCTGCAGTTTCTGATCATGTCTACAGTCTCTGTCCATCTCTTGTATCATGTCTGCAGTCTTTGACCAACTCCTGAGGTGGAGCTCTAATAGGAAGAGGTGGGGCCTAAAGAGGAAGGGGTGGAGTTTACAGATGAAGGGGTGGCACTTAAACAGGAAGGGGTGTGCCAAATTCAAATGGTGGGCACCCGATTTTAGTCTTGTCTAGGGCAGCACAAACCAAAATACACCACTGTATGGTAGAACTAAATGCCACTCTTGTGATCAAGTTCCTGGTGGAATGCACTTTATTGATGTTAGTTCTCCATAGCTGAAGAAAAACTGATTAATTATGTATTTCTAGGTTAGCTAAAAAGAATGAAAATAGATTAAAATATTTTAAACATATCATTATACAGTGTCTAATTATATGGTGAAATTACAACTTTAGATAATAGTATCAATTATAGTATAGCATAGTATCAATTATAGATCTAGGTTTTTATTTATTACAGATTTGCAGAAATGTTTTTGATTATACTGTTCTTTAGAGTTCTCATTCTTAAAATAAATGTTTCTTGTGAGAACCTGAGTTTGTGTATATTGTAGAGTTCACCGCCCTTCCTTCCTTGATCCCATAAGAAAAGATGCTTGCTTCCTCTCCCCAGAAAATGAAATTATCAGAGATTCATATCTACCTTTTTACAAACACTGTTCTATTTATGGTAAATAATATATTATGTAACTGTTATAAACTGCAGAAACATATCATTTCACATAGCAGAACAGTGATTAAAGCTGAACTGTAGGCACATAAAAAATGAATGCAGGTAGATATCCCTTAATAAATAATGACGTGTTTTTTTTAAATGCAGCTAATGTAAAATCAGCCTCTAGCAATCTTCTTTACAGTAGCTTTTAGACTGGGAGCGGGGGGAGGCTACAATAGGGAGGCAATGAGGTGTTTCAATCAAAGGTGCTGACAAGAGACCTGCTGATAGGAGGTGTTGAACACAGGGGTCAGGCAATCAGTTTAAGGATACTCTTTTTTTATTGGCTAATCAACAAGTATGGCAGTGGCAGCTGGTGCTCAAAATTTCGGAGGGGCGCAAATGAGCTGAAAAATTCTGAAAAATACTGAAACAATAACATCAAATGCAGCCAACTGTGCCCATCATATGCAGCCAACTGTGCCCCATTATATGCAGCCACTGATAGCCGCCCGCTCGCTGTCTGCCCAGCACTTACCCCAGCGGGTCAGGCAGTGGGTGAAGGTGGCAAGCTGTGGGACGGGTAGCACGAGTCAGGTGGCGGCTCCTGTGCCCTCCTTGGGTTTCTTCTTGCCCTCTGCTAGGCAGCCAATGGGATCGCTTGTGCCTTCAGCCAATCAGGTTACGGGTATAATGCCGCGTACACACGGGCGGACTGTATGGCCTACTTAGTCCGCCGAAACACATTTCAGCGGACAGTCCGCTCGTGTGTGGGCTTCAGCTGACTTTTTCAGCGTGCAGTCCGGCGTACTAAGAATTTCGGATTTTTCGAAATTCTGTCCGTCGTACTCGCATTTCGGCGGACAGTATGGCCGTGTATGTGCCAGTCCGCCGTACTTTTGAAATGAACGGACTTTTCCCGCCCGGAGAAAAGTCCGCTCATTTCGAGCGGGTCTCCAGGTAGGCGGGGCCCGCGAAGGAGACGTCGCTGGCCCCGCCGCCTGGTATGGACTTAAAGGGGAACCCCAACGCCGAAAAAAATCGGCGTGGGGGTCCCCCTCAAGTCCACAACATACCCTTGTCCGAGCACGCTACCCGGCCGGCCAGGAAAGGGGGGCGAGCGAGCGCCCCCCCCCCTCCTGAGCCGTACCAGGCCGCGTGCCCTCAACATGGGGGGGGGTGCCTTGGGGAAGGGGGGGCCGCGCGGCCCCCCCACCCCAAAGCACCTTGTCCTCATGTTGATGAGGACAAGGGCCTCTTCCCGACAACCCTGGCCGTTGGTTGTCGGGATCTGCGGGCGGGGGGCTTATCGGAATCCGGGAGCCCCCTTTAATAAGGGGGCCCCCGGACACCGGCCCCCCCACCCTATGTGAATGAGTATGGGGTACAATGTACCCCTACCCATTCACCTGTAAAATAAAAGTACAAAAAAAACACAACACACGAGATAAAATACTTTATTGCACAGCTCCGGGGGTCTTCCGTCTTCGGGGGTCTTCTCGCCGGACTCCTCCGCTATCTTCTTGTAGCTCTTTTGCTAGCGGAGGAGTCCGGCTTTCTTCCTCGCCGCCGGCCTCTTCTCCCGACTTCGGGGGTCTTGTCCCCCTCTTCGGTTCTTCTGCCGGGCCACCGCGCCTTCTTATAGCTCTTTTACAGGCGGTGGCCCGGTCTTCTGTCGCCGCCGCTGCCGCCGCCGCCGCCTTCCGTTCTTCTTCTTCTTCTTCTTCTTCTTCTCCAGGAGATGTTGCCTCGACGATCTCTCCGGCCGGAATGCCAGGGACACACTGCGCGGCCACTTATATAGGGACAAGGGGCGGTGTCACATGGCTTTATGTCACATGGGTATGGGCCTGGTATGGCTCAGGAGGGGGGGGCGCTCGCTCGCCCCCCTTTCCTGGCCGGCCGGGTAGCGTGCTCGGACAAGGGTCTGTTGTGGACTTGGGGGGGACCCCCACGCTGATTTTTTTCGGCGTTGGGGTTCCCCTTTAAGTCCATACCAGGCGGCGGGGTCAGCGAAGTCTCCTTCGCGGGCCCCGCCTATCTGGAGACGCGCTCGAAATGAGCGGACTTTCCTCCGCGTGTGTGGGCGAGTCCGTTCATTTCAAAAGTAGGACGGATAGTATGGCGGACTTAGTACGCCGTATTAGTCCGCTCAAAAAGTGGTGTGTGTAGGCAAGTAGCCCGTTCGGAAAGTCTGACGGACAGTCTGGCGGACTTTTCCACCAGACTAAGTACGTCATACAGTCTGCTCGTGTGTACGCGGCATTAGACCCACGCCTCCTGATTGGCTGAAAGGCAATTCAGTTTTAGAAAAGTGAATATTAATTTGCTTTTCTAATACATCTGGGTGGATTCCGAACGCAATGCTCTGCGCTATGAGTCCATCCTTTTTGAAGCATATTAGAGCCTATGGTGCTAATCAGGTGTTTCAAAAAAACACTGCATGAACCTATCCATGATACATATAGGGGGTAGCTGGAGAGAGGGGGTGGCGCCCGTGCTCCCTTAATGGACAGGTCGCCTTGAAGTTGGGTGTGGGAAAAGGACACCTCTGTAATCCTTCTACAGTCCAAAGCTGTTAGCCTGGTTCCACACTACCAGACTGCGGTTTGGCTGCAGCACAGGTGTACCCATGGTTTTCCTGCCAGTTTCCCATAGACTTCTATTATGTCCTACATTTTTGGTGAATTTTCCTTAACCCCTTCAGCTCCGGAAGGTTTTACCCTCTTCCTGACCAGGCCATTTGTTTGCGATATGGCACTGCATTATTTGAACTGACAACTGCGTGGTTGTGTGACTTTGTACCCAAATAAATGCCCCCCCCCCACAAATAGAGTTTCCTTTTGGTGATATATTTAAAAAGACTGTCAAATTTTACTTTCTGCTATAAAACATACCCAATAAAAATATGTAAAAAAATCTAATTTATTTATCAATTTAGGCCAATATGTATTCTGCTACATGGTTTTTGGTAAAAAAATAATCCCAATAAGCGTATATTGATTGGTTTGTGCAAAAGTTATAGCATCTACAAACTATGGGATAGATTTATGTACTTATTTATTAATTTTTTTATTGTTTTTACTAGTAATGGAAGCGATCAGTGATTTTTAGCGAGACTGCAACATTGCGGCGGACAAATCTGGCACTAAGTGACACTTTTTGGGGACCCGTGACACCAATACAGTAATCAGTGCTACAAAAAATACACTGGCTTAGTAGAAACACAAGATATCCATGTTCCGCCCTCACAGAATGGCAGTCTGCCTTGTTTACCTAGGCAGATCGCCACTCTGCCTCTCCTGTAAACGAATGACGGGCCATTGAGGCTGGACCTGCTGATTGGCTCCCACTGTGTAAAATCACAGCAGGAGCGTGACTCTGGTGGTGATGACAGGAACCACGTACAGGTGTGTGATTTCGCGCTTAAGGGCTGCCCTGCCACAGTATATGTACGTAGGAACTTTGAAGTAAAATAAGGGTCAGTGCCCATCTGCAGCCTCACCATTGCCATCAAGGCAGCCTGATCAATGCCCATCTACAGCCTCACAAGTGCCATCAATGCAGCCTCATCAGTCCACATCGATGCAGCCTCACAAGTGTCAACAATGCAACAGACTCACCATTGCTATCTCAGAACAGGATGGAAAGAAATACAAATACTTTGGTAAGTAAAACAACTTCATTATATACTTTATCTGTGCATTTATCGGTTTGTCTGAAGTTCAGCTTTAACATTACTGCTTGGCAGATCAGGAGACTTGGATCAACCGTCATCCAGACAACTACATACCATATTTATCAGCGTATAACACGCACAGGCGTATAACACACACATTCATTGTAAGAGGGAAGTTTCAGGAAAAATACGTACATTTTAAATAAGGAACTTTAAAGCAAAATTAGGGTCAGTGCCCCTCTGCAGCCTCACCATTGCCATCAATGCAGCCTGATCAATGCCCATCAGAAGCCTCACAAGTGCCATCAATGCAGCCTCATCAGTCCACATCAATGCAGCCTCACAAGTGTCATCAATGCAGCAGCCTCACCATTGCCATCAATGCAGCCTCACCATTGCTATCAATGCAGCAGCCTCACCATTTCCTTCAATACAGCAGCCTCACCATTACCATCAGTGCAGCCTGATCGATGCCCATCTGCAGCCTAGAGGGGACAGGGAAGGGGGCGGGATGAGCCCAGACAGATTAAATACAGTGAGCATCTCCTATGATAGACAGAACAGTGGTCCAATGGTGGTCCAGGAGACGGGACTTCCTATTATAGAGGCCGCCAAGTGAACAGGAGATTCTCACTGTATATAATCTGACGGCGCTCGTCCCTGTCCCCTCCAAGGAAGCTAAAATTTAAGTATTGGCGTCTGCCTTGTTTACATAGGCAGACCGCCACTCTGCCTCTCCTGTAAACGAATGACGGGTCATGGCAGCCATTGAGGCCACTGGACCTGCTGATTGGCTCCCACTGTGTACGAGGCCACTGGACCTGCTGATTGGCTCCCACTGTGTACAATCACAGCAGGAGCGTGACTCTGGTGGTGATGACAGGAACCATGTACAGGTATGTGATTTCGCGCTTAAGGGCTGCCCTGCCACAGTATATGTACGTAGGAACTTTGAAGCAAAATAAGGGTCAGTGCCCATCTGCAGCCTCACCATTGCCATCAATGCAGCCTGATCAATGCCCATCTGCAGCCTCACAAGTGCCATCAATGCAGCCTCATCAGTCCACATCAATGAGCCTCACAAGTGTCATCAATGCAGCAGCCTCACCATTGATATCAATGCAGCAGCCTCACCATTGCCTTCAATGCAGCAGCCTCACCATTGCCATCAGTGCAGCCTGATCGATGCCCATCTGCAGCCTAGAGGGGACGGGGTGGGGGGGGAGGGATGTGCCCTGACCAATTACATACCATGAGAATCTCCTATGATAAACAGAACAGTGGTCCAATGGCGGCCCAGGAGACGGGACTTCCTATTACAGAGGCCGCCAAGTGAATAGGAGATTCTCACTTTATATAATCTGACGGCGCTCGTCCCGCCCCCCTCCCTGTCCCCTCCAAGGAAGCTAGAATTGAAGTATTGGCGTATAACACGCACACACACACTATTTGCACCCAATTTTCAGGGTGAAAAGGTGTGTGTTATATGCCAATAAATACAGTATATAGAATATGAATGTAGCACCCTCTACCATAGGTAGGTGCTAGGGTGAGGATTTTTGGTTCTGTCAGTACAGGTAAATTTAAGCAGGCCTATGCTGCAAGCTAGGCCTGTTTGTTTTGATCTGGGGGCAGGGAGTGGTTAGTGTAGCAGTGGGTGTGACCACCTGTACTTTAGTTCTGAGGCACCTCCCTGCTTCTAGTGAGAATGTTCTGGAAGAGGGGCAGGGACCAGAACTGGAGTGGCAGGCAGCTCATCTGAGGAGCCCTGACTAATCCCCAACTATAATTGACAGGGGGCAGGCCTCCCATATAAGCTGAAGTAACAGGCCACTGGGAGGAGTTGTCGCAGCAGGAGGGCATCTGGGGGGGAGTGCGCCAATCATGGGAGGAGGCCTGGGAGAACTGTGAGGGAGCTTCACCCTTACACGGTCATGGGTGAAGTCCTCATCATTGCACGGTCATCGATGAGTTCCTGAAGCAGAGGAGCAGGAGAAGCTTTTGGAACATACGATCTGGTTAAGTTCTTCACCATGAACTCGGGGCAGAGAATGGTTGGTGAGTGTGCCACAGCGGAGTGCTAGATGTGGAGACGTGCCAGGGAGTCTGTACGGGAACTTCATCCTTACACGGTCATGGATGAAGTCCTCATCTTTACTCGGTCATTGATGAGGAGTGAGTCCTGGAGCAGAAGAGAGACTGTGGGGAATAGTGTCAAATAGATGATTTACAGCCTGGACTAGCTGGGAACAGTAGTCCACCGTTCAGCACATGCCATTAATCTACTAGGCCTCTGGGGAAAGGTACTGCAGACCTCTGGCCTAGTAGCAGCAACTAATCAGAGTCAGCATTAGAGACTATTCAGAGTTGGATATTTTGCATATAGCAGAGGATGTGACAGGAAACATAATGTGCTACAGAATAAGTTTGTGCAGGAGGGAAGGATTCCTGGGAGCAATAGTCTGCAGGAGTTACACAGAGGAGGAGCAATAATCTGCATGGAGATGCAGGGAAAAGGCTGTAGATGTTATACATGTGCATCATTTCTTCAAGGCTCAAATGAAGTTGTAATTGATAAATATGATGGCAAAGTAATTTGATCTATGGGCATCCCATATACCCATACCTCCCAACATAATAAGATGGGAATGAGGGACACCTACTAGCAAATGTATGTAGGCATAGGACACTACCCCTGCCACACCCCCTTAAAGGAGAAGTAACAAAAAAAAAGGTTAATAAAATACACAAGGCCTTTTTTTACCACTACTATTCCTTTATATTGGCTTTTAAAATTTACAATTTAGAATTTGGATGAAACGTTTAGCACTGGGAAACACTTTTTGAAAGACAAAAAGTGCATTTTATTTACAACTATATAGATCAGACCAAAATGAGGGACAAATGAGGGGGAAAGAGGGACATTGCTTCAAATCAGGGACAGTCCCTCGAAATCAGGGACAGTTGGGGGCTATGTATATCCCTTTACCCCAACCAAGTTATTTTCCCCCCCCATAAACAAAAACAAAACAAAGAAAATGACTGTTCATTGTCTCAGAGGTAATATATGGAGGTCTTGCAGTAGAGTGGTATGATGTTACTAACTAGTGGCAACACACCGCTACATGGTTTATACAGTATGTTGGCATAGATATCGTTCTGATAAAATACTTTATGCTGCTGAAAGGGAAACAACAGATTAGGCTAATTTAATGTTCAAAGTTTAATAATATAAATCTGCAAGAAATATGTTTTAAATCCACATAGCTGGACAGCGAATGGGTTTCTTCAGCAGTGTGTGGTCACTTTAAAACAGTGGTTCTCAACCTGTGGGTCGAATGACGTTTTGCTAGAAGTCCCCGAATCCTGGGCAGTTCCTGAAGCCTGCACCACTCTCCCAGCCTTTTTGCGGCAGCCCAGCAGGGCTGTCCCTGGAACCTGTGGCCACCTAGCAGGGCTGTCTCTGGAGCCTGTGGCCGCCCAGCTGGATTATTCCTGGAGCCCGCGACCGCCCGCTCAACCTCTTTTCAGCCACCTATTCAGTTCACGGCATGGTTGGGGGGGTAGAGACCAGAGGTCAACTGAGGAATGTGAAGTGGGAGGGACTGGAGAAGACCCTATTTCTTGATTTCGGCATAGGTGTCACTGCTACGAGACACCACAAAGTCAGAGACAGTGAATCCGGAGAATACTGAGTAACAATACCTGTTACAGTTGCCATTAAAAGTCCCCACTACAGTTCTCAGATCAGCAGATGACCTTAATCAAGTTGGCTGATCAGAACTACCCCCAGGACTGCCACTGATCCCAACTCCCCGCCAGCACTGCCACTCATCCTATTCCCCCCCCCCCCACCAAGGAGTAAGAGAAGGAATAAAAATAGAGAATACATGGAAGGGAAAGGAAAATAGGGGGAGGAACAAAGAAAAAAAGGAGAGAAAGAATAAGAGAAAGAACAAGAGACACAGCTATAGAGAGGGATGGGGGGAAAAACAATTAGGATAAAGAGAGATAAAAGGGAAAAGAAAGAAGAACAAAGAGAAAGAGTGGTACATCCTAAAATGTACCATAAGGGGTTTTAATACTGTATGAGTGGAAAGAACTCAGGAAGCGCTAAATGTCCATGGGTTAGGGGCGCAAATGACTTGTCTTACCTTGGGTGCTGACAACCCACTCTATGAAAATAATTTTACTGTTAGGGGTACCCACAACTTGGGAAATTTTATCAAGGGGTCATGGCACTGGAAAGGTTGAGAATCACTGCTTTAAAGGATTCATTTTTCAAAAAAAACTATTCAGCACTGGCCAGAGTTTAATAATCCCATTGCTATAGGATTAGGCCATTTATGTACTGTACCTCCCGAAGCCTAACTGAAAAACTCCCAGACATGGGATCATCCCACCCTGCCTTGTTACTAGGACTTTGTGCTCTCTCTCCTGTAACAGTAGCTCTGAGCTCAGCGATGCTGCTACAAAGGAGATAGTGGACCACATATGTGTGGGGATTTTAGAGCTTGCTCCTGTGATGGTGGGGTTGAGCAGTAACAGCTGCTAGTGTCTTAGCAACGTCCTAGCAACAAGCCAGGATGGAACAATTCCATCTCTGAGAATTTTTTGGCAAGGGTTTGGCAGTGGCCTAAACTCATAGCAAGGGCATTATTCAGATTTAGTCAAAGCTGCACAATTTGTTTTTATCTACAGGTGCCCCTTACCCACATTTTAGATTGAGAGAGATTTAGAGTGGAGAGGGGTTAGAACCCCTGACATGTTTTCATTGTTGTCTGTGTGGCCGTTAGGTAAATTCACCCTCTCTATTTGTCTTGTGACATATCACATGACCAGAGACAGGAAGAAGGAGTGCCGTATTGTTGAGAAGGTCTGAATTGAGTGAGTACACAGAGGGTGGGAGGACAACTCAGCCTTAGACCTCAGCTATTCCCTCCTCAGGACCGCCCGAGAGCACCTTAGTCAAAAAAATTATTTGAGCGGGTTTACTACCGCTTTAAACGTGAGTAAGTACTGTGATTTATTCAAGGGCCTGGGGTGCCTCCAGGGTGTAAGCAGCATACCTATAAAAGAGGGTGCAGTCTGTCATTCACTCCCCAAGGAGAATACCTTTAACTCTTGTGGATAAAGTCAGACAAGAACTGTCTAGGATAGAGAAGCTGGGAGTAGTAAAAAAAAAAAGGTCACAGAACCATCAGAATGGGTCAGTTCTATGGTTGTGGTGGAGAAGAACACAGGTGCAATTCGTATATGCATTGACCCACATGATTTGAACAAAGTCATAATGAAAGAACACTACAAACTCCCAACCATAGAGGATATAGCGCACAAGCTAGTAGGAGCAACAGTATTTTGTTTATTAGACAACCTTTCTGGTTACTGGCAATTGCGTCTTGATGAAGCCAGCAGTTACTTAACCATTTTAAAATCCCTGTTTAGTCAATGGCGCTTCACAAGGGTACCTTTCATGTAATGCTTTTTTCTATTACAAGGGATGTTTACATTCCTTGTAATAGGAATAAAAGTGATCCATTTTATTTTTTATTTTTTAAAAAGTGTAAAAATAAATAAAATAAATTAAAATAAATAAGAAAAAAAAAATAATTTTTAAAAACACCCCGTTACGACGAGCTTGCGCACAGAAGCGAGCGCATACGTGAGTAGCGCCCGCATATGAAAACGGTGGTCAAACCACATATGTGAGGTATCGCCGCGATCGGTAGAGCGAGAGCAATAATTCTAGCCCTAGACCTCCTCTGTAACGCAAAAAATGCAACCTGTAGAATTTTTTAAATGTCGCTTATGGAGATTTTTGAGGCTAAAAGTTTGACGCCATTCCACGAGCGGGCGCAATTTTGAAGCGTGACATGTTGGGTATCAATTTACTCGGCATACCATTATCTTTCACAGTATAAAAAAAAATTGGGCTAATTTTACTGTTGTCTTATTTTTTTATTCAAAAAAGTGAATTTTTTCCAAAAAAAGTGCGCTTCTAAGACCGCTGCGCAAATACGGTGTGAAAAAAAGTATTTCAATGACCGCCATTTTATTCTCTAGGGTGTTAGAAAAAAAACAATATAAAATGTTTGGGGGTTCTAAGTAATTTTCTAGCAAAAAAAACTGTTTTAAACATGGAAACACCAAGTCCGAAAAAGAGGCCTGGTCCTTAAGTGGTTAACATGAAGGTCCCAACCTCCAGAAAGGAGCTGAAGACATCACTGGGCATTTTCAACTATCTATCCAAATTCTCTCACTTGCTCAACAGATAGCAGTGCTATGTACACTGCTACAGAAGGAGGGCTGCCAGGTTGAGACCCCCTGATTTAGTGTTTTGCAAAGTACAGTTTGCAGTGGAATTCTTAGTGCAGTAGCTGAAGTGCAGAGTGCACCATCTAATTACAGAAAATGTACTTTATCCAAAGCAAAATAGCCTATACCACCTAGCCTGTGCTTGCCCCATAAAGGTGATCTAGAATCTATACTGTAATGGGTGGGTATAGTACTTGCAAATGAATCAAAAGACACATGGTTAGAACAGCAGATTTTTGCACCAAAACCAGACTACAAAAAGAGCAGGAGGACAGGGTTGTAAAGATGAATATCAGCCCATAATTTAGGTAAGACATTAAAGAACAAATTAAACATCACAATAATATGGACAGGGTTACAGATGTTAAAAACAGCATAGATTACCAAGAAGCACATTGATATTAATCAGTTAGTCTTATGCTGCGTACACACGGTCGGAGAATCTGTTGGAATGCGTCTTATTGGACCGTGTCGTCAGATAATCCGACTGTGTGTGGTATGCATCGGACTGATTCCGTCCGAATCTCCGTCCAACCCAATTTTACAACATGTTGGAAATATTTCCCGACCAACTGGGCCGGTCGGACCTAATCCGATCATGTGTAGAGCATTTTCATCGGACCAAGTGCCACGCATGCTCACATTCAAATTCCGACATGGAAGCGCTCGTTCAGGTAAAACTACTGCTCGTAAGCGATATAGCACATTCTTCACGCTGCAATGTTAAAAAAATCATTCATCAAGCGCATTCTCTTGTTCTTTACAATGCTGCAAGAACCAACTTCTTTTGATGCTCATAGTCACACACACTTCTCCCGAACGGATTTCATTACTCTTTTTTAACCATTTCAGCAATACAATTTTAGTTTGCGTCACATCTACACAATGTTTGATTTGTTTTTTTATTTCTTGGATGTTTTTTTTTGGGGGGGGGGGATTCCCTAAAAATCTCCTTTAAAGACACTGCTCATTTCTCCTTATTTTTTAATTTATATTTTTGGGTGTAAACTTACAACAACAACATTATTGTATTTTTTAGATTTTCTTTTTTAATCTACAGGAGGTTGTTTAGTGTTGGTACCCCTTGTTCTTTAGTTCACTTTGTATTTTGGAAATGTACCTGCCTGCTCACAAATAAACTGTACTTTTTGAAGGAAAACACATTAAACAAGTATTTCATCAAACAAAAATAAAATGTATTTTGTTTGCTCGAAAATAAAACTAGGAACGCAGCACTGGAGAAACTTCTTAACTTTGGTGCAGCCTTTGGCCCCCAGGGCAGACATGACTAAATGAGATATAAAAAAAATGGTGGCCTGAGGAGTACATATCTCAGGGAGAGAAGTCTGCTCCTGAAGTCCTAGAGAGCAGGAAATTCAGATGCCATTTCTGTCCCCAGGATGTGGATCTTCAAGAGGCTGCATCTTCTGGCACACCAGACTCAACCCAGGCCATTACTCTCTGGTCTTCCTTTGTGACTTCCCACCAGGCATCCTTCCAGGCTGTGGCTGGGCTCCTGTAGCTGGGGCAGGAGAAGGAGGGCTTTGGTGGACCTCCTGGCTGCCACTTGCCACAGCCTCCCCCCGACTGAGGTCTTCCTGTGTATGAAAAGGGGACATAGTTTTAGTTTTTTGATCATCAATCACAACATTTTGTGCTCCTGGCTTTTGCTATTTGAATGTTACCAAATAGAACAGACTATCATTCTGACACCAGCATTTTTCTTTCCCGTCCCAATCATTTTTGGTCACTACTGTCTATTGAGATGTAAACCACTTGGAGAAATCTCAACTTACTGATCAATAAGAACATCTAGTTAACATCATTAAATGTAACACAAGAAATATGTTCAACAATGCAATACCTGTCTCAAGCTGGGCCCCACCACATGGTGCTGCCTGGAAGGCCCAGGTTGGACATCAGAAGCCTCAGCTGGAGGTGAAGGATGCCTTGGAGGAAGCCTGGAGAGTGGTGGCCTGAGTGGTGGCCTGGGTACCCCTTGGTCTACCAGAAAATGCAGCCTGTCAAAGTGCACCATCCTGGGGTAATAAACAGCATCTGGATCTCCTGGTCTCAAGGACTCCAGGTGCTTCTTTCTCTCCCTGAAATATGTAAGCTTCATGGCCACAATTTTGCGATTCAGATATGTCATGTCTGCCGTGGGGACCCTGATCTGCATCAAAGCAAGCAGTTTCTCCAGTGCTGCGTTCCTCTTTGATCTGTCATTATAAAACTTGTTGTGGAACTGCCACAGGCAGGGCATCTCCATGTAGAGCTCGAAGAATAACCCCATAAAGTTGGCATTGTTGAATGGGTCCATTTTGTCTGCAAGACACAACACAAGACAAACCCTCAAATACTAATAATGCAATTAAAATCCCTCCTAATCTTGTCCCAACATCGGCCTAGATACAAGCAGTCTAGTCTAGTGAAGCACAAAGTTAAAAATGTTACCTTCGTTTCGACGTTCGCCGCGTCCGTGACTCACACTCTCCTCCCAGATTGTACGGACGATACACATGTGTGGCGTTTTATATACAGTGCGCATGCGTGAAACTCCACCCGCCCCTGACGTTCTTTCCAGACTATTCCCCGCCCCTTCGCTTCCCGCGCAGTGGGGAGAGCACATGGCGGAGAGAACGCAGGTGCGCAATAATAGTTCCACTAACGAGGAGGAGGGTGAGGAAAGCCCGGAGCCTGAAACGTCCCGATCCAGGAAGACAAGATTTAAGGCCTCAAATATGTCTTTTGGAGAGATGTTGGAGATGGTCGACATATTGAACAGGACCAACTATGATGGGAAGTATGGACCTTACCCAAACCCAAATATCAGAAAGGCCAAGATCATGAATAAAGTTGTGAAGAGTCTTCTGAAGAATTTTGGGGTATGCCGATCCAAGGATCAACTGAGAAAACGCTGGTCAGACCTGAAACTGAGGGAACACGAGCAGTACCTAAGGATCAAGTGTGTTCTTAAAAAAAGTAAGTAGTTGTCGTGTGTTCATATGATTATTCTTGCTTGCAACATGCTCCATGTGCTTTGATTTCATGTTGTGCATTTTAAAATGGCCACTTTCAAGGTCAGGGTTTCGTTCGTTCATATGAAACATCGTTCTGCGGGAAAGTATTCCAGCTTAACAAAGTGTCCCCAATAATGTTCTCACCTTGTAACTCGGCCCAAAAACACAATTGTACCACACTTCCAAGCAATGTTTCAGATTCCTATTTCTGCCCTCTGTGTGCTAATTAATCTTTGTTTACATTCTCATAGAGGAGAGAAGACTTGGTAAGTATGAGGACACCAGGGACCATGAGGACACCAGGGACCACACCCCTCCCAAAGAAGGGCAACTTCCAAAAGAAGAAACAGAGGAGCAGGAGCAGGAGGAGGAGGAGGAAGGAGAGATCGTGGAGGTTGGACAAATTGTCACCACAACAGGTGAGTGTCGGAGAACACAGCTTCCGGTAAGCTCATCAATGTATATCACCATATTTGGATTACATGGTGTGTTTGTTTGTTTTTTTCTAGGTGATGTGGAGGAAGATTCCCGTTTTACCAGTGAAAGTGCCGAGATCTTGATCGGGGAGATAATGGGGTGCAATAGGGATTTGGAAATTGTACAACAAAACATCAATGATGTTAAAAATAAAATGAAGAACATCATTGATGTTTTGGGGAGAGTGTGAAAACGATAAAACTAGATATGGTTTTATTTTTGCTTTTTAACATAAAAATGTTGTATTTTGCATAATTAAAAAATTGGAAGATGCACAGAGTGTGTAAACATGCGCTATCTCCCATGATGGGGGATCAATGTACATGTTTTGTGGAAAGTGTCTGAGATGAAGGGGTTGCAGCCCCAAAGCATGTACATTGATCCCCCATGATGGGGGATAGTACATGTTGACACACTGTGTGCATCTTCCAAATTTGGAATTTTCAGGGGTGACACCCCATGTGATGAAGGCAATATCAGCCCAGTTTGTACATACTCATGTCTGATATTGTCTTCACTTTTCCAAGTTGAACTTTTTAAGTTCCTGTATTCTGTATTTTACGGTTTGATACATGCCTGTTTACACAAAAAAACAAGTACAAAAAAATATGATTAAACTCTGTTTTGGATACCCAAAATATCTTGGTTTGTTGTAAAAACCTTTACTAAACGCACATATGAATGTGCTTGTATTAAAAAGTTGAATTCTCAACAATGTGTGGCTTCCTTTTTCATTGGGCTTAAAATTTATTTGTAGTCAAATTTGAGTTTGTGCTGAGAAGGAGTGTACTTTACTAAAGGCAACTCCACTTTGCACTCCAAGTGCAGTTTCAGGTGTACTTTTGCAGTGCACTTGTAGTGCATAGTGGATGTGCCTTTAATAAAAAGCATCCACAGTGATGTGTAAATTTGGACAATCATGCCATTTTCCTGCCATGGTGCTGAAAATTAGCACGATTTTGATCAGTAATGCACTACACATTAGTTAACAAAAATAAGGTGTGTGTGTAGTAGTGATGGACGAACTTCCGACGGGACGTTTCGCGAACGCGAAACGCGAACGGGCACAAACGTTCGCGAAAACGACCGTTCGCCGCGGGCTCCATTGACTTCAATGGGAGGCGAATTTCGCAAACCTTTAGGTCGAATTTGCGGCCACGGGGTAATTATTAGGGGGTAGCACGTAGTCCCACCACCTGGACAATAGCATAATACATGTATGAGGTGAATTTGGGATCGATAACTACAAGCATTTTTTTTTTATTTGGGAAATTGTTCTGACAATTCAGGACTATGGAGCTAATGAAGGCAATGGAGGAGAGGGAAGGTCAGGGACCAGGGTAGGCAAACAAGAGGGTGCAGGAGATACAGAGCACTGACAGCAGCACCGTAATACAGAGCACTGACATCAGCACCGTGACATACAGCGCTGACAGCAGCTCCGTGACATACAGCGCTGACAGCAGCTCCGTGACATACAGCGCTGACAGCAGCTCCGTGACATACAGCGCTGACAGCAGCTCCGTGACATACAGCGCTGACAGCAGCTCCGTGACATACAGCGCTGACAGCAGCACCGTGACATACAGCGCTGACAGCAGCTCCGTGACATACAGCGCTGACAGCAGCTCCGTGACATACAGCGCTGACAGCAGCTCCGTGACATACAGCACTGACAGCAGCTCCGTGACATACAGCGCTGACAGCAGCTCCGTGACATACAGCGCTGACAGCAGCACCGTGACATACAGCGCTGACAGCAGCTCCGTGACATACAGCGCTGACAGCAGCTCCGTGACATACAGCGCTGACAGCAGCTCCGTGACATACAGCACTGACAGCAGCTCCGTGACATACAGCGCTGACAGCAGCTCCGTGACATACAGCGCTGACAGCAGCACCGTGACATACAGCGCTGACAGCAGCTCCGTGACATACAGCGCTGACAGCAGCTCCGTGACATACAGCGCTGACAGCAGCTCCGTGACATACAGCGCTGACAGCAGCTCCGTGACATACAGCGCTGACAGCAGCTCCGTGACATACAGCGCTGACAGCAGCTCCGTGACATACAGCGCTGACAGCAGCACCGTAAGCAGCCCCAGGAGGAAGTCAGCACAGCACAGGGATGGTGTGATCCCCTCATAATAAGAACCCCCAGGAGGAAGTCAGCACAGCACAGGGATGGTGGGAGCCCCTCATAATAAGAACACCCAGGAGGAAGTCAGCACAGCACAGGGATGGTGGGAACCCCTCATAATAAGCAGCCCCAGTAGAAATATGACACCGCTCAACCTCTTCAAAGAGGAGGGTAGGGGCATATAGTACGGTGTGCTTTTTTGGGTCAGGGAAGTGAGCCAAATGAATTAAGAAGGTCTGTGTGCTTGATTCCAAAAATTGTTTATAGACATATACATGGTCTACTGATCACATGTGTTGAATTCCTCCGAGATCCATGCCTCATTCATTTTTAGAAATGTGAGGTAGTTAACACTGTGGTGAGCTAGGCGAGTACGCTTATCGGTCACAATCCCCCCTGCTGCGCTGAACGTCCTTTCGGACAGGACACTGGATGAGGGGCAAGCCAACAGTTCGATTGCAAATTGGGCAAGCTCTGGCCAGAGGTCAAGCCTGCCCACCCAGTAGTCTAGGGGTTCATCACTCCTCAGAGCGTCCACATCGGCCGTTAACCCAATGTAGTCGGACACCTGACGGTCTAGGCGTTCCCTGATGCTGGATCCGGATGACACCTGTCGATGGGTCGGCTGAAAGAATGACCTCATATCCGAAGTCACCAACACATCTTCAAACCGGCCTCTTCTTGCAGGCGCTGTTGGATTGGTACCCGCAAATCCTTCTCTGGGAGTGGGAATTGCTCCTCTGCCAGCGCACGCAAAAGCAGAATGCAGCATTTCTCGAAGCAAGGCCTGGAAGTGCTGCATTCTGACAGCCCTCTGCGACGGCGGTAACATTTCCGCCATTTTGTGTTTGTACCGGGGGTCTAAGTACGTTGCCACCCAGTACTGGTCCTTGACCCTCATGCTTTTTATACGGGGGTCCCTATTAAAACACTGGAGCATGAAGGCCCCCATTTGCACTAAAGTGGAAGCGGTGTGGTGGCCTGGCTCCTGCTCATCATCCAGGATAATGTCGTCCTCTTCATTCTCCTCTCCCCATCCTCGCACAACAGGGATCCCAGAAAGGTTTAAAGCATGCTCTTCTTGCTCCTGCTCATCCGCCCCGGCACCATCCTCCTCTGACTCCTCATCAGACTCCTGTTGTTGACTTGTCTCAGATAGAGTAGCCCCCCCTGGGAATTCATCCAGCATTGCGACTTCCTCATCTTCCCGCTCCTGCTCCTCCACAGCCTGATCAATGACACGACGCAATGCACGCTCCAGAAAGAAGGCATAAGGTACCATGTCACTGATGGCGCCATGGCTGCGACTGACCAGTTTGGTGATCTCCTCAAATGGCCGCAGAAGTCTGCATGTGTCGCGCATGAGCAGCCACTGGCGCGGTGAAAAAAAACCCAGCTCCCCAGAACCGTTTCTTTCGCAGAGTTCATACAGGTAGACGTTAACTGCACGTTTCTGCTGGAGCAGCCTATCAAGCATATAGAAGGTTGAGTTCCATCGCGTCGGGCAATCGCAAATAAGACGTCTGACCGGCAGATGGTGTCGCCGCTGAATGTCAGCAAGGCGAGCCATGGCCGTGTAAGATCTTCTGAAATGGGCCGAGATTTTCCTTGCCTGCCGCAAGATGTCCTGGACCCCAGGGTATTTGACAAGGAATCGCTGCACGACCAAGTTTAAGACGTGTGCCATGCACGGCACGTGCGTGATTTTGCCCTGTTTCAATGCGCTAAGCAGATTGGCACCGTTGTCACACACCACTTTACCAACTGTCAAATTGAGCGGTGTTAGCCACTCATCTGCCTGTGAACGCAAAGCTGAAAGGAGTGCCGGGCCAGTGTGGCTCTTTGCTTCCAGGCACAACAGACGCAGCACGGCATGGCAACGTCTCACCTGGCATGTGGAATAGGTTCTGGGGAGCTTGGGCGGTGCAGTGGAAGAGACGCTAGCAGCGGAAAAGGAGGAGGCAGCTGAGGAGGAGAGGGAGGAGGATGGAGTAGGAGGAGGAGAAGAAGAGTCAGGCCTGCATGCAATCCGTGGCGGTAAAACCAAATCTACACGGGTGCCACGGGTTACATGCTTGACGGCCGTCAGAAGGTTCACCCAGTGGGCAGTAAAACTGATATACCTTCCCTGCCCGTGTTTGCTAGACCACGTGTCTGTGGTCAGATGTATCTTGGCACCGACACTGTGTGCCAGAGATACATTCACTTGCCGCTGAACATGGCCATATAGCTCTGGGATGCCCTTCTCTGAGAAATACTTCCTTCCTGGGACCTTCCATTGTGGTGTTCCAATGGCCACAAATTTGCGAAAGGCCTCCGAGTCCACCAGTTTATATGGCAGTAGTTGGCGGGCTATGAGTTCTGACAAGCCAGCCGCCAACCGTTGGGCAAGAGGGTTATCCGGCGTCATCATTTTTTTACGCTCAAACATTAGGCCCACGGAAGCCTGCCTTTTTGCAGAAAAATGTGAGCTTGGCGTGATGGAAGGTGGAGTGGAGGACAATTGTGAGGAGAGAGGAGAAGGAGAAGTAGAAGACGAGGCTGGACGGTGAGAGCCTGCAGTGTGGCTTTGTGTGTTCCGTTGCTCCCACTGGGCTCGGTGATGGCTGCTCATGTGCCTTCTTAAGGCGGTCGTCCCTAGGTGAGTATTGGGCTTACCGCGACTAACGCGTTGACTGCAAAGATTGCAGATGGCAACGCTATTGTCAGCAGCGGACACGTTAAAAAAAGCCCACACTGCGGAGCCATGTGCCGGTGTCCTGGGAGCGCCAGATGTGACCGTACATGGTCGATGACTCGCTCCTGATACATTTGCAGTCTGCTTTGTCCCTGCTGTGCAATGTAAGTCATTGCTGCTTCTCCTCCCTATCTGCTGGTCCATATCTCCCTCTGAACTCCCCTCCTCTTCCTCTCTTGTGGGCACCCACGTGACATCACTAGACACGTCATCATCAACGTCACCTTCCCCACCGCTATAAGTAGAGTAGGCAGCAACACCGGGGACCAACCTCCTCCTTGGGCTGATCTGGGTACTGGCGTCAGACTGCTGAGTAGCGCTTGTTGCTACCTCCTCTTCCTGATCCAATACCAAGAGTGGCTGCGCATCAGAAATGTCCTCTTGATATGGATCGGAAAATAATTCCAGTGACTCAAGCGGAAGGTATGTGGTGGTGGTGGTGGTGGTCGTGTTGTTGGTGGTAGTGTCTTTGGGGGTGCACATAGCAGAGAGTGAAGAAGAGGGTGCAGATCGAGAGGATGAGGAGGGTGCAGAAGAGTAAGGCTGAGCGAGCCACTCAACCAAGTCTGGTGCATCCTTTAAAGTAATTGAACGCACCTTCTGCAACTTCCCACTTTGGCTCAAGCCTGTTGCTCCTGCCCTACCCCTACCACCCCTGCGGAAGGGCCTGCCTCTTCCTCTGCATGTCATTTTTTAAATGACCCTGTGACAAAACTCTTAGTCCCTATACCGCTGAAGGACTGCTGCAGTATAGGTGAGCGGTCAGCAGTGGTGCACGTCAACCCTATCTATTGTGGACCTATAGCGGTCCTTACAGAACAGCAGACTGTACCGCACTCAAGCCTATGTACCGTAGCACCCTATACCAAGTTACCAGTCCTTATAAGAACTTTTGTGGACCAAGCAGGTTGTGTATTAGTGTTTAGCAGACTGTACGTCAGTCCCTATACCGCTGAAGGACTGCTGCAGTATAGGGCAGCGGTCAGCAGTGGTGCACGTCAACCCTATCTATTGTGGACCTATAGCGGTCCTTACAGAACAGCAGACTGTACCGCACTCAAGCCTATGTACCGTAGCACCCTATACCAAGTTACCAGTCCTTATAAGAACTTTTGTGGACCAAGCAGGTTGTGTATTAGTGTTTAGCAGACTGTACGTCAGTCCCTATACCGCTGAAGGACTGCTGCAGTATAGGGCAGCGGTCAGCAGTGGTGCACGTCAACCCTATCTATTGTGGACCGATAGCGGTCCTTACAGAACAGCAGACTGTACCGCACTCAAGCCTATGTACCGTAGCACCCTATACCAAGTTACCAGTCCTTATAAAAACTTTTGTGGACCAAGCAGGTTGTGTGTTAGTGATTAGCAGACTGTACGTCAGTCCCTATACCAATGAAGGACTGCTGCAGTATAGGGCAGCGGTCAGCAGTAGTGCACGGCAACCCTATGTATTGTGGACCGATAGCGGTCCTTACAGAACAGCAGACTGTAACGCACTCAGGCCTATGTACCGTAGCACCCTATACCAAGTTACCAGTCCTTATAAGAACTTTTGTGGACCAAGCAGGTTGTGTGTTAGTGATTAGCAGACTGTACGTCAGTCCCTATACCAATGAAGGACTGCTGCAGTATAGGGCAGCGGTCAGCAGTAGTGCACGGCAACCCTATGTATTGTGGACCGATAGCGGTCCTTACAGAACAGCAGACTGTACTGCACTCAGGCCTATGTACCGTAGCACCCTATACCAAGTTACCAGTCCTTATAAGAACTTTTGTGGACCAAGCAGGTTGTGTGTTAGTGTTTAGCAGACTGTGCGTCAGTCCCTATACCGCTGAAGGACTGCTGCAGTATAGGGCAGCGGTCAGCAGTAGTGCACGGCAACCCTATGTATTGTGGACCGATAGCGGTCCTTACAGAACAGCAGACTGTAACGCACTCAGGCCTATGTACCGTAGCACCCTATACCAAGTTACCAGTCCTTATAAGAACTTTTGTGGACCAAGCAGGTTGTGTGTTAGTGATTAGCAGACTGTACGTCAGTCCCTATACCAATGAAGGACTGCTGCAGTATAGGGCAGCGGTCAGCAGTAGTGCACGGCAACCCTATGTATTGTGGACCGATAGCGGTCCTTACAGAACAGCAGACTGTAACGCACTCAGGCCTATGTACCGTAGCACCCTATACCAAGTTACCAGTCCTTATAAGAACTTTTGTGGACCAAGCAGGTTGTGTGTTAGTGATTAGCAGACTGTACGTCAGTCCCTATACCAATGAAGGACTGCTGCAGTATAGGGCAGCGGTCAGCAGTAGTGCACGTCAACCCTATGTATTGTGGACCGATAGCGGTCCTTACAGAACAGCAGACTGTACTGCACTCAGGCCTATGTACCGTAGCACCCTATACCAAGTTACCAGTCCTTATAAAAACTTTTGTGGACCAAGCAGGTTGTGTGTTAGTGATTAGCAGACTGTACGTCAGTCCCTATACCAATGAAGGACTGCTGCAGTATAGGGCAGCGGTCAGCAGTAGTGCACGGCAACCCTATGTATTGTGGACCGATAGCGGTCCTTACAGAACAGCAGACTGTAACGCACTCAGGCCTATGTACCGTAGCACCCTATACCAAGTTACCAGTCCTTATAAGAACTTTTGTGGACCAAGCAGGTTGTGTGTTAGTGATTAGCAGACTGTACGTCAGTCCCTATACCAATGAAGGACTGCTGCAGTATAGGGCAGCGGTCAGCAGTAGTGCACGGCAACCCTATGTATTGTGGACCGATAGCGGTCCTTACAGAACAGCAGACTGTACTGCACTCAGGCCTATGTACCGTAGCACCCTATACCAAGTTACCAGTCCTTATAAGAACTTTTGTGGACCAAGCAGGTTGTGTGTTAGTGTTTAGCAGACTGTGCGTCAGTCCCTATACCGCTGAAGGACTGCTGCAGTATAGGGCAGCGGTCAGCAGTAGTGCACGGCAACCCTATGTATTGTGGACCGATAGCGGTCCTTACAGAACAGCAGACTGTAACGCACTCAGGCCTATGTACCGTAGCACCCTATACCAAGTTACCAGTCCTTATAAGAACTTTTGTGGACCAAGCAGGTTGTGTGTTAGTGATTAGCAGACTGTACGTCAGTCCCTATACCAATGAAGGACTGCTGCAGTATAGGGCAGCGGTCAGCAGTAGTGCACGGCAACCCTATGTATTGTGGACCGATAGCGGTCCTTACAGAACAGCAGACTGTAACGCACTCAGGCCTATGTACCGTAGCACCCTATACCAAGTTACCAGTCCTTATAAGAACTTTTGTGGACCAAGCAGGTTGTGTGTTAGTGATTAGCAGACTGTACGTCAGTCCCTATACCAATGAAGGACTGCTGCAGTATAGGGCAGCGGTCAGCAGTAGTGCACGGCAACCCTATGTATTGTGGACCGATAGCGGTCCTTACAGAACAGCAGACTGTAACGCACTCAGGCCTATGTACCGTAGCACCCTATACCAAGTTACCAGTCCTTATAAGAACTTTTGTGGACCAAGCAGGTTGTGTGTTAGTGTTTAGCAGACTGTGCGTCAGTCCCTATACCGCTGAAGGACTGCTGCAGTATAGGGCAGCGGTCAGCAGTAGTGCACGTCAACCCTATGTATTGTGGACCGATAGCGGTCCTTACAGAACAGCAGACTGTAACGCACTCAGGCCTATGTACCGTAGCACCCTATACCAAGTTACCAGTCCTTATAAGAACTTTTGTGGACCAAGCAGGTTGTGTATTAGTGTTTAGCAGACTGTGCGTCAGTCCCTATACCGCTGAAGGACTGCTGCAGTATAGGGCAGCGGTCAGCAGTAGTGCACGGCAACCCTATCTATTGTGGACCGATAGCGGTCCTTACAGAACAGCAGACTGTACCGCACCCAAGCCTATGTACCGTAGCACCCTAGACAGACCAAGTTACCAGTCCTTATAAGAACTTTTGTGGAACAAGTGAGTTGTGAATGATTAGCAGACTGCAGCAGAAGGGCAGCAGTCAAGTATAATATTCTTTCTATATTTGGAAGAAAGAATATTATACGTGTACAAGCCTATTACCGTACCACTGATACCAGTCCTGAAAAGAACCTTTGTGGAACTAATAGTAACAGCAAGTCTTTAAAATTATCCTCACTGCCTGACACACTGCTTCCTGCCTGTCCCTATACAAATTGGCAAAAAAGAGTAGGCTGGAACGATTAGCTGGAACAGCTCTTTTGTGGACCTGATAGTAACAGCTAATGATGATGATGATGATGATGATGAAGAAAGACTAATCTGGCTGAGCTGTCCCTAAAATAGCAGCATACAGCGCTCTGTCCCTTTATCTAAACTGACAAAAGAAACTCAGGCTGCTGACCTAACACCTATACCAGTCCTGAAAAGAACTTTTGTGTACCAAATAGCTAGCGTTTTCTCTGTCCCTACTCCACACAGGATCCTTTCCCTACAGTGACAGAAGAAAGAATGTAAAATGGCCACCGGATCGGGTGTATTTATAGGTTAGGGGGAATGTCCAAGTGTCCATGAGCTGTCATGTCTCAATTGGTTGTCCTGTAACACATGATAAACGTGTCACGAAAGGTTAAAGTTCTTGTATACATTAAACACGTAAGTCCGCCGGGGCGAACGACGGAAAAAGGCGTTCGAACCCGCGGACGGCGAAAGTCGGAAATTCGCCGCGAAACGACCGCCGGGCGAACCGTTCGGCCATCACTAGTGTGTAGCAGACCCACAACATAATAAGATTATCTGAAGAAGAGACTGTCCCCTCCTCTCGCTCTGAACTTGGGTTTGCACTGTTGGTGAAAAAGGCAGAACTTTAATAAAAATGGCAAAGTGGGAGGCCACAGTCTGCCATTCTTGTGGCATTGAAGAACACTGTGTAGTGACACAAGAAAAAAAACTAGTAATTTGACAAATCAACATTGCATGCAGATTAGACACCCACATTTTTGGGCAAAATTAGTATAACATTTTTTAGAAATGAGTATTTAAAGCCTAAAGTATAAGGTCCCCTTATGAGAGTCATAACCCCCCCATCCCCCTCCATCTGATGGGCCCTTGCTAAAAAAATGAGGGGGGATGTTTAGGACAGGTAACGCTCTCCACTTGATTGAGAGCTGAATGCCTAAATAATGTGTGATACTTTGTGAAGCCCCTCCTTAGTTACACTATTGGCAGCCCACCGGACAGGTAAGAAGTGTCATAATAACAAAATGGAAGGACATTTTGACATTCTGCTATTACATAGCAAGAAAATTAATGTGCTATGATGGTAATTAGGGAATGAGGAAAGAAATGCAAGACATTAGCAATCATGAAATACATAGAATGTGATGTTTAAGGATAAAACTAAGCATAATATAGTCCTTCTGCAGGAGCTGAATGATGGCAGAACAGGGGTCTGGAATAATGATCACCAGAGCCTGGGGGGAGATGCCTGTAGAGAACTTGAGGTCCTGAAGGCTTCTCCCTGTCGCCAAGTAGCGCAACGTGGCGATGAGCCTCTGCTCCGGAGTGATGGCTTGCCGCATGCAGGTTATCCTGCCTGGTAATATAAGGGGTGAGCAAAGCCAGCAGACAGTGAAAAACGGGGTCCGTCATCCTGAGAATAATCCAGAAATGATCAGGATTATTCTCGCGGATCTCACGGAGCAAAGGCATGTGGGATAACTGGTGATGCTGGCGCAACCAATTCTTGGTCCACAAACGCCTCCCCTCCCTGTTCATGGACTGGGCTTGTGTCAAAGTCAAAGTAAGAACCCCTGCACAGCACAAACTGTACGATGAGTACGTAGACAAAACATGTTTGGAAAACGGTCGGCTGGTCAGAACGAACACCAGAAAGCACCGATAAACAGCAAGGCCTGAAAGGACGACCTGAATAGCAGAAGCAAGCAGACAATAAAAAATGCCTTTCAAAGCATACTATACCAAGATATAGTCCACAATGAGAAGCAAATACTTAATGACTGCACGCACTGATTATCAGATACGCAAAGACAAGCACAAACTGAAGAGCCGTAGCGATCTGAATCACTAATCTGAAAAGCGCGAATCGTCTCTCACCAAACTTCTACTAAAACACGAGATCAGCAGAAGGAGCCCAAAGGGTGCCAGACGTGGTGCTGAACTTCCTTTTTCTAGTCCCGCCGTACACGGCTTACGTCACCGCGTTCTTGGCAACCGTGAAATCAGACAACTTGGCCCGACCGTGTGTATGCAACAGTTTTGGACACAATCCGTCAGGCAAAATTAGACGGATTTGGTTGCCAAAATCTCCGACCATGTGTACGTGGGCTTAGAAATAGTCTTTTTTTTTTTTAAGTAGTGGTATAGTTGCGGTAGAGCCATAACACTACAGTATGAATTGACACGATGATTGTAACATATGTAAGAAATTGCTTTGGGCCCCTAAAGTTCAGTAAAGCTAGGTTCACATCTATACATATGAGATTGCTGCATTTTTAAGGCCCATTTTCCAGTGTATTCTGTGTTTTTTTTTTCATGCTAGTTTTTGATGTGCTTTAATTCATTTTTGGGATGTGTTAATATTGCTGGGAGGAGGTGTCTGTTGTCATGCAGGAAAGCGTACAAAGAACAAATGCGTTTTTTGATGTACCGTATTTATCGGCATATAACACGCGCCGGCGTATAACACGCACCCCAAGTTTAGAAGGGAATTTTAAGGAAAAAAACTTTTAGGAGGGAAGTTTAAGGGAAAAAAATAAAAACTTACATTTATATGCCCATCAGTGTCATCTGCAGCCTTGTCCACCATTGCAGCCTTATGCAGCCTTGTCCACCATTGCAGCCTTATGCAGCCTTGTCCACCAGTGCAGTCTTGTCCCCCATTGCAGCAGTGTCTATTTTATTTGTAAAAAATGCCGCCGCCGAGATACAGAGCCGGATGTGTATCTCGGCGGTGTGCGGTAGTTCTCGGCGGGCCTCCGGGCGCCTTCGGCTCTTCTCCAGCAGCTTTCGTCAGCTTTCGGCCGTTCTCGGAAGCTTTCAGCCGCCGAGAAGAGCCGAAGGCGGCCGAAAGCTTCCGATAACGGCCGAAAGCTGCCAAGAAGAGCCGAAGGTGGCCGAAAGTCGCCTTGAAGAGCCGAAGGCGGCCGAAAGTCGCCTTGAAGAGCCGAAGGTGGCCGAAAGTCGCCTTGAAGAGCCGAAGGCGGCTGAAAGCCGCCCAGAGGCTCAGAATTTTGGGGGATCGGCGTATAACACGCACCCACGATTTCCCCCTCCCTTTAAGGGGAAAAAAGTGCGTGATATACGCCGATAAATACGGTAATTCCATTGAAGTCTAAGGAGCCAAATATGCACCATCCTGTGTGTAAAAAAAAGTCCTTGCACCTTTCCAAAATACCTATTGCATGAAACTGCATTGATGCGAACATGACCCACAGGACTGGTAAACAGGACTGTAGTGTGTTTCTGCAAACGCAATGCAAAATGCAGTTTCAGGACTTTTAGGCTGGATTCACACCTATGCATATTTGTGCTTTTTGCATTTTGCAGATTTGCACTACAGTCCATTTATCATAGTTTCCTATGGAACATGTTATGTAGTGCAAATCTGCAAAATGCAAAAAGCACAAAAAATGCATAGGTGTGAATCCAGTCTAAGGGCCCTGAAATAGGAAAAATAATCTATCCCTTATGCTTTTTACACATAGTTTGAAAGTTACCCTTTATAAGAATCTTTCTATTCAAAATTCCTTTTTTTTTTTTTATGAGTTGTAATGCTTTTGTAACACATGCTTGCTGATCTTGCAAAAAAAAAAAAGAAGCATAAATAGCCTGCTATGGCAACAGTGAAGGGCAACAACGGGACTATCTGAACTCCACAGATCAATATTTCTTCAAGGGACCCACATATAATAAATAGGTTGTGGAATCCAAAAGTATTACAGCACACCCTAGTGTACAAATATCAATTAGCATCTAATAGTACAGTTACAATTATGCCACAAAAGCAAACCCTACAAAAGAGACAAGTCAGCAAGAGATGGTTAATTAGGCATATTAATGTTTGATTGATATTATCAGATAACATTTAGAAAAAGCAAGCTAATTACTAGTTGATTGCTGTATGCTATGCCGTGTCATCTTTCCTTCACTCCATTTATTAAAATCAAATCTGCCCAACTCTTAAAGGTTCATCTGCTATGTATTACCACTTATATTGAAAAAAACTCTTAGGGGGTTATTTACAAAAGGCAAATCCACTTTGCACTACAAGTGCAAACTACAAGTGCAAAGTGCACTTGAAATTGCACCGAAAGTGCACTTGGAAGTGCAGTCGCTGTAAATCTGAGGGGTAGATGAAATGAGGGGAAGCTCTGCTGATTTTATCATCCAATCATGTGCAAGCTAAAATGCTGTTTTTTATACAGTATAACGGAAAATTGTATTTAAATACTTACCGTAATTTTCCTTTCCTGACAAGCCCCATGGCAGCACAGCTAGGTAAAGCCCTGCCCACCGCCTGCCTGATCAGGACATACCCTAGTAAATTTTAAGCCCACCTCAGCCTCGGCATTCCATAACTCGTACCAACTGGGTGGGATTTATGCTGCCATGGAGCTTGTCAGGAAAGGAAAATTACGGTAAGTATTTGAATACATTTTTCTGTTTTCCTAACGCTCCATTTCAGCACAGCTGGAAAATAACTAGCCACACACTGGAGGATAATGCTTGCTAAATTAAATTTTGACTGGAAGCAGAAGCCAAAACACCTCTGTCAAAATCAACAGTAGTCAGAGCTGCAATACAATAATGCAACATGAAGGTATGTATAGAAGACCACATAGCCGCCTTGCAGATTGTTTCCAGAGAAACTTGACCAGCTGCTGCCCAAGAAGTTGAGACCCTCTAGTTGAATGAGCTGTGACCCCCTCAGGCACAGGCAACCCCTTTGCTTTGTAAACCAAAGAAATGATCTTGACCAATCTGGAGGCAATCACTCTACTAGAAGCTCTCAGGCCTTTCCATGCACAGTTGGGAATGATGAAGAGATCGTCTGATTTTCTAAACTTGGCAGTAGCGTCTACATAAGCCTTCAATGACTGGCCAATGTCAAGCAGAGTTGGATCCTGGGAGCTCTCTTAACAGAACATAGGAAAACTAATTTCTTGTGTCATGTGAAATTTGGAGGTCACTTTGGGTACAAATCCTAGCATCGGTCTAAGTACTACCCTGTCCGGGAAGAAGGAGAGGAAGGGTTCTTTAAACCCTAAGGCTGCCAACTCCAATACTTTTCTAGCTGATGATATAGCTATGAGAAATTTTGCCTTCAGAGAGAGAGACGCTTTCATTTTTTCAGAGTTAAAGGGGTATAATTTTGCAAACCAATTCTTGAATATGGATTCTTTTATCCGTTTGGTTCCACTTATCACTTATGTCCTGAATTGCTTCCATGAAGGGAAAATTCACTCCTTCCTTCTTCATGTTCGCAAAATACCTCCTCTGCTTCTTCTGTGGTTCTTCCACTGCATCCTCCCAGAGTAGAGCCGCCTAATCTCGTCACAAAAAGCTGCGTCACTAAAAGCTACGTCACTAAGGCAAAATCAAAGCCATCGCAATGGCCTACTTCCTCCTCCGAGGAGGCAATATCTGACCCCGAAGGCTCCTGGGCTTCTGGAATCACTTGAGTGGCTGGTGGCACCCGAGGAGATGAGGAGCATGAGGTGGCACTGGAGCGTGGTAGCCTGTGACGTAAACGTCTTCAGCGTTTCCTCAAACGCTTGCTTCATTAGCGATGCCATCTCTGACTTATCAGGCTCCAAGTGCTTCTTTGAAGCAAGCCTCACATACTATCTTGCCCGATATGGCTCTTTTAGGGCATGCCCAGCATCCTCCTGGTCTGGGCTGCTCGTGATATGACTCTTCGGTATCGCAACGGGAAAAGCTGGCCCCTAGAGGCAGAACGGGAATGAGAAGCTTCTGTTCTTCCCTGGGAGTGTCGATCTTCCTGTGAGGATGTCTGTCTCCTATTCCTTCAAGGGCTTCTTTCTTCTGAACGTCGAGAGGAATCGTGACTAGAGGAGCTGGGACAGCACAGAGAGGAGAAAGTTAGTATTTTTATCCAAGAATTTTTACATATGTATCCATTGACATCTCCCCTACCTGCTTTGAGAGTTCTGGTCTTTAGGGGGGTAGGCATATTGCTACTGCTGTAAAAATAAACCCAAAAGGAGTCATTAAAGATCAGAAAAAGCACAGGTTAAAACCTTGCTATAGCAAAGCATACCTGAGAGAGGGGGATAGCAGACGGCTGCAGGAGCACACAGAGCAGCAGATGCTTCAAGCCAAAATCACCTTTAAATTTTACCTCGCCTCCCCATCCCCCTCTCGCGATTGGCCCTAGCGGTTTGCACATGTTCAGAGCGGGCTGTCGAAACGGTGCTTGTAAAAGCAGGAAAGCGAACACCGCTCACCCCCATCAGAGGCCAAGGATACCACTTGCTGCACAGAGTAATCCCCAGCAGCCACCACATTAGGGAAGTGGACTCTAACCACCAGAGTAACCATCCCCACCACTGCATGAGGAAGAAAAAAAAGGAACGCTGAGGTGGGCCTAAAATTTATTAGGGTATGTTTTGATCAGGCAGGGGGTGGGTGGGGCCTCACTCTGCTGTGCTGCCATGGAGCTCGTCAGAAAATTTTTTTTTTGAAATTTTAAAATGTGCCAATGTACTTAAATGTGAATGCATTTACCTAAAAAAAAAAAAGAACAAAAAAAAAAACTTCTGTTCTATTGCAAGGAATGTTCTACTGTGACTACGGCCGCGTACACACGGGCGGATTGTCTGCCCAACTAAGTTCGTCAGACAATCCGACAGACAGTCCGTTCAACTTTTGAATGAACGGACTTGACCACACACGATGAGCAGACAGTCCGCTGAAAGCTTGCGCGATGACGTGTACGGCACGTACGACGGGACTAGAAATACGACGTCCAATACACTGCAATGCAACCTTCGGCGTGTAAATCCTTTCTGAGCATGCGCCATACTTAGTCTGTCCAACTTGTCTACACACGAGCGGACTGTCCGCTGAAACCAAGTTTGGACGGACAAAATTACGGAAATTCCGAAAGACTAAGTCCGTCAGACTGTCCGCTGAAAAAGTCAGCTGAAGCCCACACACGAGCGGATTGTCCGCTGAAACACGGTTCAGCGGACTAAGTTGGGCAGACAATCCGCCCGTGTGTACGCGGCCTACAACTATGGATTGAATGAAAGTTGGTGATCCTGTTCCTTTTGTTAGTAGAATATATATTTTTTATTTTAAATAATAGATCTACTGCCCCATGCGTACATAATGCCAAGTGTTATGTACAGCCGTGGCCAAACGTTTTGAGAATGACACAAACGTTCATTTTTACAAAGTCTGCTGGCTCAGTTTGTATGATGGCAATTTGCATACTGTTCTCCAGAATGTTATGAAGAGTAATCAGATGAATAGCAATCAATTGCAAAGTCCCTCTTTGCCATGAAAATTAACTTAATCCCAAAAAAACAAACATTCCCACTACATTTGCGAAGAAGGATTCTGGGCGCCCAGGAAAATTCAACAAGGGCCAGGACCATCTCCTACAGTTTATTCAGCTGCGGGATCGGGGCACCACCAGTGCAGAGCTTGCTCAGGAATGGCAGCAGGCAGGTTGAAGTGCAAAGTAAAAAAAAAAAAAACCTCAAGGATTTACTTGCCCTTTCAGCAAGCACTGGCTTTTAGTGCTATGCTTGTAAGTGGAATCTTTCTTTACCAATAAATGAATTTACATACAGAGAGCATGATATACTCTATATTTTCATTACATGTATCCTGTGAATCGGAGTTCTTGTGCAGAGTGCAGATCTCAGCGTGAGTGATCCTCCCTCACCAACTCAGATCAGTGAATGCTTGTTCCCCGCGACAATTATATCCATTGATCCTGTATCTTCTACCCTTATGAGCAAAAAGCCATTGTGACCTATCTGTTAAATCAGGGGTCCATACATTGAGGTGAGCTGCTAGCATCTTCATTGGTGGAGGTTAACACTGAATCACCATATGTTTTACGCATAGAAACACTTATTGGACACTTTTGCTGCCCATATCGTCTGTCAATTTTATGAATTTTATATCCAATTTTATGAACTTTGACTTTATTTTGTTTGTTATGCAGGTTTATTGCGCTGCACTGCCTTTTAATTTGTTTATGTTTGGGATTTGATATTTTTGACCCTTAGTGTTCAGCTGCTGTCGTTTGGGGTTTTAATTGTGCTGATTGATTTTACTGTTTGTTGAGGAACAATGCCTTCTCCAGCATGATGGAGCACCTTGCCATAAAGCAAAAGTGATAACTAAGTGGCTTGGGGAACAAAACATTGAAATTTTGGGTCCATGGCTAGGAAACTCCCCAGACCTTAATCCCATTGAGAACTTGTGGTCAGTCAAGAGGTGAATGAACAAAAACCCCAACAAACTCCAAACATTGATTATGCTTGAATGGGCTGCCATCAGTCAGGATGTGGACCAGAAGTTGATTGACAGCATGTCAGGGTAAATTGCAGAGCTCTTGAAAAAGAAGGGTCAACACTGCAAATATTGACTCTTTGCATAAACCTAATGTAATTGTCAATAAAAGCCTTTGACACTTGTGAAATGCTTGTAATTATACTTCAGTATACCATAGTAACATCTGACAAAAAGAACTAAAAACACTGAAGCAGCAGATGTATGTGAAATACATTGTTATCCTACCAGTCCCTCTGCTTTCCTATTTCAGACTGCCCACGCTAGGCATGGAAGCTCATTATATATAAATAGTGATCAGCGCAACTTCATATAACTAAATAGACAATAACTGTGCCAAATTAATAGACTATTACTGTGCTAAGTGAAAAATATCCTTTCAAACAATGTGGCAAAAATCATGTAACAAATAACTCTTGTGGTTAATTATTCATGTGATATACAATTCTGCTGTGTATTATCTTCGTGGTTCTTGTGCACTTAGCGCTCCCAGAGCTCTAACCTCAATGTCAGGAATATAAACCGCCTTAACGATCTCGTGGAAAAGTATCGAATCTCCACCTTTAGATCCCGCACGATCACTCCAGTTCCTGGTGATCCTGGACACGGTTACTGGTTTCCAGCAGTATCACCGACTTTCCAGACTTTCAAACATATGATGGTTCCGATATTTTCAATTATTATGTAAGGATAAAGAAAACACCCCTCGTAGCGTAAAAACGTTTAACTAAACTCAATTTATTGACCACTTGCCACCCATGCCAATTCTGACATTTCTCTCCTACATGTAAAAATCATAATTTTTTTGCTAGAAAATTACATAGAACCCCCAAACATTCTATATGTTTTTTAGCAAAGACCCTAGAGAATACAATGGCGGTTGTTGCAACTTTTTATCTTGCACGGTATTTGCGCAGCAATTTTTTGGGGAAAGAAACAGTTTTGTGCTTTAAAAAAGTTAGCCCAATGTTTGTACATCCCCTCTTGCCTCCCATTAGAACGATCAAGCAGCAGAACACCCGCTATGATCGTTCTTGTGGTGTAGGGAATCGATGGCTGAAAACGTGAATATCTGAATGATGTCTGTAGCTACAGGCATCATTCAGATATACCCGCTCAAAGTCCGTCATATCATATGAAAGCGGGCGGGTGGAGGTTAAAGGCCAAAATGGACTCTTACATTTAAAAGCAGAAAAAAATGTCAATAATGGTGCCAATGTGGTCAGTTTTCTGGCTCTGCAGAGAACACAGCCTGCATGTCCTCCAATGATCAGACTTGTGCTGACACGCCCTCTGCACAGCCATTCACTGGGAAGATCATTGCTCTGCTCTTTCTCCATTCCCAGCTCTCTGAGCTCCTTATGCTACTGAGAACAGAGGTCATGTAAGCACTTATTAAAAAAAAAAGTATTTACATTACATATATATATATATATATCTGTGTACACACAGTGTTTTTAACAATTTACCCAGGCTATACCTGCATATGTGATCTAAAAGTCTTAAGTGGCCAATACTGTGTCTTATGTCCCATGCTTATGTCTGTTACCTATGTTTTTGTATTTATGAATGCTATTTTCAATGTCAGGGATCCGGGGTCTTCCTGAAGAAGAGCTTTAGCCTTGAAACGTGTTGGAAACTGGAACCGTATTATCTGGACTGAAATATGTTTTTTTAGATTTCACATGAAGGGATTTGTGTTGGCTCACTGGCTTGCTGTTGGGCTGTATCTATGACCAGACCCAAATACTCAAGTTTTCTTACTGGTTTTAAAGACTTCTCTAAGTTGAGGACCCAACCTAGGTATTCCAGGTAGTTGATTGTGGTGACCAAATTTTGGTCCAGGCGGGCTACCGACCAGTCTATCAAGAGCAAGTCGTCTAGGTATGCTATTATTGTTACACCTTGGGCCCTTAATCTGGCCAGAGGAGGGGCCAAGATCTTTGTAAACACCCGAGGTGCTGTAGCTAGCCTGAAAGGCAGAGCTACAAACTGAAAGTGGTGTTTTTCTACTTCGAAACGCAGGTATTTTTGATGAGCAGGGAAAATAGGTACATGCAGGTACACATCCTTGATGTCTATTGACGCCAGAAGTTCTCCTCCTTGGAGGATGGAGACTACTGATCGGATCGATTCCATGCGAAAGGATAGTATCATTAGAAATCGGTTTAGATCTTTGAGATCTAGAATGGGTCTGACATCTCCGTTTGGCTTTGGTACCGTGAAAAGGTTTGAATAAAACCCCATTCCCTGCTCTTGTGTGGGAACTGCCATGATAACTTTTTGCGATAATAGTCGCTCTAATGCTAGAAGGAGAGACTTCATTTTCTCTGGGTCTCTGGGTACATTTGATCTGAGGAAACGAGGAGAAGGGAATTCTCTGAATCCTAGTTTGTAACCTAGAGTTATTGTGGAGACCACCCATTTGTCCTGAAAATTCCTCCTGCCAGAGCCCTGAGAACTTTAGTAGTCTTCCCCCCACTCGAGCGAGCGGGGGCGCCCCTTCATAAGGAGGTCTTAGCGTTTTGTCTTGAAGACCTTCTCTCTCAGGACTTCTTTTGTCCCTGGGGTTGACTCTGAGTTTTAAGCTTTGAGCCTGACGGAGGAGGCCGTCATGACTGCCTGGAGGCTGATGACCCTGGCACTGGAGAAAGCACCTGTTTAAAGGAGGGATGTTCACTCCTTTTCTTGACTGGTAAAAGGGTGCTTTTCCCACTAGAGATCCTTTGGATACAATTGTCCAAAGCCTCTCCAAACAGTTTTGCACTACGAAAGGCGAAACTCCCGCCAGGAGTTTCTTACATGGTGATTCGACTGACCAATTTTTCAGCCATAAGATTCTATGCATGTGTACCAACCCAAGCGTAAGGCGAGAGGTCTGAAGGATAGAATCTCTGGTAGCATCAACAGCAAAACACAAAGCCACTGGTAGGTTGGCTAACCCCCGGGCTTGCTGTTCAGGTAAAGCTTTAAGCACCTGTTTAACATGGTCTCTCAAATATTGACAGACTCCAATTTCTGCCACTGCAAGTTGAGCTACTGAACCTGCCAAGGAGAAAAAGTTTTTTAATAGGAATTCCAATTTTTTTTATCAGTTGGATCCCTAAGCATCTGAGCGTTGTCAGAAGGACAAGTCAGGCTTTTATTTACGGAGGATAAGGCAGCGTAAACCACCGGTATACCCCACATCTTAGTACATTTTTCCTCCATAGGATAAAGTGTAGAAAACTTTTTGGGAGCAAAAAAATGTTTATCTGGGTGATCCCACTCAGAATAGATAAGCTTTTCCAGTAAACCATGAACAGGAAAGGCATGTGCAGTTTGAGGAGGCTTCAGTGAACCCAGAGAAGAAGTGGGTTCTTTAAGTGACTCAGGTACGGATAACCTAAATGTGGAGTGGACCAATCCAGCAAGAATTTGCACCAACATCTTCTCATCCTGAGAAGCTGAAGAGTGCCCTTCTCCACTAGATTCCTCAGAAGTGGAATCATCAGTCTCCTCCTGATCCTCTGAGGGGGATTCCTCTCCTTTATCCCAGAGTTCCTCACTCTGAGGGTCCTGGGTGACAGAGAGGGACCTAGTGCGTTTTCTTCCACTGAATGAAGACGTGATTAAGGCCACTAATCTTGCCTCTAAACCATTTATGGTTGAGGAAAAAACCTCCTGTGTAATGAATACAGGGGCTGACGTGCCAGAAGCAGCTGCAGCCCCTGACCCCGATGGCTCTCCCTGGCCAGCCTCCCCAGGTCCTGCAGGGGGGGAAGGTGCTGCAGAGGGGGGGTCCTCAGAGCCTGAGGGGGACCCCTTTGAGCCCCTATTCTTCGGGGTACTTGCACCTCTTCTACCCATACTGCAAGGCAACAAAAGGTAGAGGTACCACAAAAAAATGCAATGACTGCTGAGCACTGTAGTTCAGCAACTGCAACAAGTAAATGCTGCCTGGGAATGCCTGTGTCCTCCACACTCACATGTGCCCATCTGCTCTGTGTCCCTCCATAGGCTGTGTGCACCTGAAAAAGCGCCCCCCACTCGTTTTTTTTAAAAACAAGCTTTTCCCACGTGACCTGAGGCTCTAATCCTGCTGACAAGCGTGGAGGGGAGGCTGGGGTAGAGGAGAGGGAAGGGCCGGTGGACGTGAAGCCGCTGTAATGGCGGCAGTGGATGGCAGCGGGTGGTGTGGTATGCTACCGCTCTCTGCCCAGGCCTGTCTTAGTCCCCTAATCCATGGAGGGAGAAGCCCGGAAGGAAAAAACCCCTTTACCTTCATCCTTCCTGGAGCATTGCTGGAGGAGCATAGAGCAAGCACACCAAGCAGACAGAACAGACATGAAAGTTGTGTGCTCTTGGCAGCCCCCGGTGGTGACTATAGGCATAGCATACATTTACTTAAAAGGAGAAAACCTACTAGAATTAGAAAAATTCTTGAGGAGTCTCCCTTACCTTATCCAGCTGCAGGGCTTGAATAACAGACCCAATCTTCACCTCTCATGGTGGGCTCCTTTAGGGAAAAAACCTTTAGCGACTGGGGCCCCCTTCAATAGGGGGATCCGCAGTTCTGGGCCTGTAAGGCCCCCTGCCAGGAATATGGCTGAAAAAAACAAATACTGGGTCCCAGGGTATAGCTCTCTAAAAAGAGAAGCATTACAGGTAAAACCTAGTTTCTTCGGACACAAGGCCCGGGTACCATCCGATTCGGCCTGAAAAATACACTTTGAATGTATCCCGTTGCATAGCTGGCCCCAGTAAGGAATATTCCAGCGGAGCTCAGCACAGCACATCTTTACTTGTGACCAACCCCTAAGACACTGGTGAAAAAACTGAAGTACCTCCAAGTAGGGGGAGGGGTTATATGGGGGATTGAACTTTCTGTCTAGGGTGTGCCAGTGTTCAAACACGTAGTGATACCCTATAACCCATCAGTAATTACTGAGTCTCTGTGTCCCGTGATGTATGAGAAAGAAAAAAGAATTGCTGCTCTACATAAAGATGGCCTAGGCTAGAAGAAGATTGCCAAGACCTTGAAACTGGGCTGCAGCATGGTGGCCAAGACCATACAGCGGTTTAGCAGGACAGTTTCCACTCAGAACAGGTCTCATCATGGTCGACCAAAGAAGTTGAGTAAACGTGCTTAGCATCATATCCAAAGGTTGTCTTTGTGAAATAGACGTATGAGTGCTGCCAGCATTGCTCCAGAGATTGAAGGGTTGGGGGGGTCAGCCTGTCCTTAGTCTGCTTGTCTTTAGCAAACTGTTTGTGGGCTAAAGACAAGCAGACTAAGGACATGGATTACTGGAACCATGTCCTGTGGTCTGATGAGGCCAAGATAAATGTATTTGGTTCAGATGGTGTTAAGTGTGCGTGGTAGCAACCAGGTGAGGAGTACAAAGGCAAGTGTGTCTGGCCTTCGGTCAAGCATGGTGGAGGGAGTGTCATGGTCTGGGGCTGCATGAGTGTTGCCAGCACTGGGGAGCTACAGTTTATTGAGGAAACCATGAATGCCAACATGTACTGTAACATACTGAAGCCGAGCATGATCCTCTCCCTTTGAAGACTGGGCCACAGAGCAGTATTGCAACATGATAACGACCCCAACACACACCTCCAAGAGCAACACTGCCTTGCTAAAGAAGTGGAGGGTAAAGGTGATGGACAGGCTAACATGTCTCCAGACCTAAACCCTATTGAGCATCTGTAGGGCATCCTCAAACGGAAGGTAGAGGAGCCCAAGGTCATGGAGGAGTGGAAGAGGACTCCAGTGGCAACCTGTGAATCTCTGGTGAACTCCATGCCCAAGATGGTTAAGGCAGTGCTGGAAAATAATGGTGGCCACACAAAATATTCATACTTTGGGCCCAACTTGGACATTTCCATTTAGGGGTGATATTAATGGCTGTGTGTTGAGTTATTTTGAGGGGACAGCAAATTTACACTGTTATATACAAGCTGTACACTCACTACTTTACATTGTAGCAAAGTGTAATTTCTTCAGTGTTGTCAATGGAAAAGATATAATAAAATATTTACAAAAATGTGGGGGTGTACTCACTTTTTGGAGATACTGTACTATATCTATATGTATGTGTGTGTGTATATATATATATATATATATATATATTGTAAGGGATCTTCCCGGGGTAGGGTGAGTTTGGACACAGTTCACAGCAGACTTGGAATTTATAAAGCAGACCTTGGCGTTTATTCGTGGTACAAACAGTCCAACAAACAAAATATACAGCAACACCGTGCTTCTTGTGTATAACAGGAACAAAATAACAACAAAAAAAGAAAACAACCTAGCCCGGCTGGGCGCTTACTAACAGGTTCTTCTCACCTATCTGACACTTATAAACACAGCGTCTTTCGCCTGGATATCGCAGGGTGGGTTTTAGCTCCAGCAGTGGCTGTGCTTGCAGCTTCCTCCAACACACAGACTGTTCATTTCCCTGGCTGAGAGCAAACACCTGCAGGCCCGCAGAGCCTTTACCTTCCCAGGCTAATTAGGATCAAAGCTCACCTGATCCAAAACCCAGAACTGGAACGAGGGATGGGGGGTGTGGAATGACAGGTCCCTCTACCAAACCTACCTGCCATTCCATATAAACCCAGGCCCGGCAAGATTAAATAACAACTCAGCAGCATATTGCTGCTGAGAAACTGATCCATCCTGGACTTACCATCTCACACTGTGTAGCAACCTAGGTGAGATGTACACCCCCTCAACCACTTCTCCAGTGACATGTCTACATATCCCCCCCCTCTTTTTTCAGACCGGAGGGCTGAGCCTTTTGTCCCCACAGACAACTCACCCTCGACAATGCGTCAGCATTTGCCTGTAATTTCCCTGGCCTGTGTTCCACAGTGAAATTAAAGTTTTGTAAGGACAGAAACCATCTAGTCACTCTTGCATTTCTCTCCTTGTTTAACTTCATCCATGTTAGGGGGGCATGGTCTGTCACCAACTTGAATTTCCTGCCTAGCAAGTAATACTTTAAAGATTCTAGGGCCCACTTCACTGCCAAACATTCTCGCTCCACAATGGCATAATTTTTCTCGGCCGGGGTTAGTTTTCTACTCAAGTATGTCACCGGATGCTCCTCACCATTCACTACTTGTGAGAGTACTGCACCTAAGCCTGTGTTAGAGGCATCTGTCTGGACCAGAAATTCTTGCCTGAAATTGGGGGTAACTAACACAGGTGGTTGGCACAAGGCAGACTTAAGGCTTTGGAAAGCCTTCTCGGCCTCTGGGGTCCACGTGACCATTGCTGTCTTTCCGCCCTTTGTCAAGTCAGTTAGTGGAGCAGCAACTGAGGCAAAGTTCGGCACAAATCTACGGTAATAACCGGTAATACCCAGGAAAGCTCTAACCTGTTTCCTTGTCAGGGGTCTAGGCCAATTCTGTATTGCCTCAATTTTATTTAGCTGTGGCTTAATCGATCCTCTCCCAACAATGTAGCCCAGATATTTGGCCTCTTCTAGGGCTAGAGCACACTTCTCGGCATTTATGGTCAACCCTGCATCACTTATGGTATCCAACACGGCCTGTACCTTACAGAGGTGACTTTCCCAATCAGGGCTAAAAATGACCACATCATCGAGGTAGGCGGCTGAGTAATCCCGATGTGGTCGCAGAATCAAGTCCATCAACCTCTGGAAAGTTGCAGGCGCTCCATGTAACCCGAATGGCATCACTACATACTGGAATAGCCCATCAGGGGTGGAGAATGCAGTTTTCTTTTTAGCCTCGCCAGAAAGTGGAATCTGCCAGTAGCCCTTTGTGAGATCGAGGGTGGTTATGTACCTGGCGTTACCTAACTTCTCAATCAACTCATCTACCCTGGGCATAGGATAAGCATCGAACTTGGAGATCTCATTCAACTTTCTGAAATCGTTACAGAACCTCCAAGTTCCATTGGGCTTTGGGATTAGCACAATCGGGCTGGACCATTCACTCTGTGACACCTCAATTACCCCCAGATCAAGCATACGTTTTACCTCGTCAGATACGGCTTTCCTACGTGCCTCCGGTATCCTATAGGGCTTTAGGTTTACTCTGCTTCTAGGCTCAGTTTCAATGTGATGATGGATGAGGTGGGTACGCCCTGGGAGGTCAGAGAACTTGTTTTTGTTTTTCTGTAAAAATTCCAGAGCCTCCTGTTTCTGTGACACTGATAGAGCATCACCTACTTTGACTGGAGGGATTGGTGGTGACAAATTATTAACAGTATTTGTCGCCACCAAGGATTCCCTGTCTTTCCAGGGCTTGATCAAGTTTATGTGATAAACTTGGAAAGGCTTCCTTCTACCTGGTTGGTGCACCTTGTAGTTCACCTCACTGATCTTTTCAACAATTTCATAAGGACCTTGCCACTTCACTAAGAATTTACTCTCAACAGTGGGGACTAGTATAAGGACCCTATCGCCTGGGTTGAATGTCCTGATTCTTGCGGACCGGTTGTAAATTCTACTTTGGGCCTCTTGAGCTCTCTGGAGGTGTTCCCTTACCAGGGGCATTACAGTGGCTATACGGTCCTGCATTTGTGCTACATGCTCAATAACACTCTTGTATGGGGTGGACTCACTCTCCCATGTCTCTTTTGCAATGTCCAGTAGACCCCTAGGGTGACGACCATAGACCAACTCGAATGGTGAGAACCCTGTGGATGCTTGGGGCACCTCCCTAATAGCAAACATGAGGTAGGGTAATAAATGATCCCAGTCACGACCATCTTTTCCCACCACTTTCTTCAACATATGTTTCAAAGTTTTATTAAATCTCTCCACCAATCCGTCCGTCTGGGGGTGGTATACAGAGGTACGGATGTGTGAGACTTTAAATAGTTTGCATAATTCCTTCATCAGTTTTGACATAAATGGCGTACCTTGGTCAGTTAGGATTTCTTTGGGGATCCCAGTCCTAGAGAACATATAAAACAACTCACGTGCAATTGTTTTAGATGCAGTGTTTCTTAAGGGTACAGCCTCAGGATAGCGGGTCGCATAATCTATGACTACCAAAATATACTGGTGTCCTCTAGCTGACTTTACCACGGGACCCACTAAATCCATGGCAATACGCTCAAAAGGCACCTCTATAATAGGGAGCGAAACCAAAGGACTGCGAAAATGTGACACTGGGGCACTAACCTGACATGTGGGGCACGACTCGCAGTATTTTTTAATGTCATCATATATCGCCGGCCAAAAAAACCTCTGGAGAACCCTCTCTCGCGTTTTGTCAGTCCCCAAGTGTCCCCCAAGAACATGGTTATGTGCCATGTCAAGCACCTGACGCCGGTACGGCTTAGGTACCAGAAGCTGTTCCACAATCTCATCCTTAACCTTATTGACTCTATAGAAAAGATCATTAGTCACCGAAAAATGTGGAAATCTTTTTTCAGCATCTGGTTCCTGAGGTACCCCATTCATAACAGCAACCTGCTCTCTCGCATTTTTGAGAGTGGGGTCCTGTAATTGTGCAGCGCCAAAATTATCCCTAGACACCTCTAAGTCTAGTATATTTTGCTCAGTGGGAGGAGCCTCCTCCTCCCCAGCCAGGACCTGCAAAGGAGAACAATCATTTTCATCCTGCACACTTCTATCATTCACAGGGGACAAAGCAACCCCCTTAGAGGTATCCCCACTCCTTTTGGGGATTTTTCTTTTTTCCCAGAGAGCCCAGAATAATGGAAAATCGCGCCCCAATATTACATTATGCATGAGGTTTTTTACCACACCCACTTCATATTGTACGGTGCCTTGTTCAGTCCCGACTTTAGCCAGCACTATAGGGTACACTTTTGTATCACCATGTATGCACACAACACTCATATGCTTTTTAGACTCTAAGTCCCCAGCCACCAGGCTAGCATGCACCAAGGTTACGAGGCTTCCCGAGTCCATTAACGCCTCAACGGGAAGGTCATTGATGGTAATATTGCAGATTTGCGGTTCAGTCTCTAGTCCAGGAACTGCAGCACAAGATGGTTCCGCAAACAGCGACTGACGCCGGCTAGCGTCACACTCCATGGGTTCAGTGGTAAGAGGGCAATGGGCCGACACGTGTCCCGCCTCATGGCATCTCCAACACTGGATAGGGCCTGGTCTCTTTGGCAAGGAGTCCTTTTCAGAGCCCCTTAGCCACCCGGGACCATCACCAGTCTTTTGTCCCTGAGACACCACTTGAGCCCTTTTCCCTCCATCAGCACCCCTCCACACTCCCCCAATAGATGGAAGTCTCTTACCAGCTGACGGCACAGATCTGGCGCTCCGGGGAGGTGAAGATGCTGCAGGAACATCACGGAGGTAGTCCTCAGTCGCCTGGAACCTCTCCACAAGGTTGACAAGTTCGTTTGCATTCTTAGGATCACCTTGTCCCACCCAGCGTTGCAGGTCAGTAGGAAGCGCTCGGAGGTAGCGATCCATCACGACCTTCTCTAGGATTTGTGCAGGAGTAGAAGTGTCTGGCTCCAACCACTTTCTTGCCAAATGGATTAGGTCATACATCTGGGACCTCGCTGATTTGTCCAGACTGTAGCTCCAGTTGCGTACCCTCCGGGCACGGACTGCAGTAGTAACTCCTAGTCGGGCAAGTATCTCCTCTTTTAGCCGAGTATAGTCCTTAACCTCTTGCTCACTGAGGTCATAGTAGGCCTTTTGAGGTTCACCTGTTAAATAGGGCGCAATTACCTCTGCCCACTCAGCGGCTGGTAACTTCTCTCGCTCAGCCACGCGCTCAAATACTGTTAGAAAGGCCTCAACATCGTCCTCAGCAGTCATCTTTTGCAGCGCTTTCTGCACAGTCCTTCTCCCAAAAAAAATCTCTGGAGCGGCTCCCATCACTGTGGGTGGATTAGCAACCACAGGCGCCTCTCGATTTACTATCAGGTGCTCGATAAGTTGTTGTTGGCTTTGGCGCAAAGCTTGCAACTCTTCCTTATGCATCTGCTGTTGTGCAGCCATGGACTGTTCATGTCGTCTATTGGCCTCTGTCTGAGCCTGCTGTTGTTGCAAACTCACTTGCATAAACTGCTTCAGCATCTCCTCCATGTTGCTGGACTGTTCTTGGAGTGTAGTTGCAGCTTTCACCCAGGACATAAGCAGCTGTAGCCAAGTCTGTCCACACCGTTGCCCCTAGCAACCGTGTTGCCCGACTTCTCCACCAATTGTAAGGGATCTTCCCGGGGTAGGGTGAGTTTGGACACAGTTCACAGCCGACTTGGAATTTATAAAGCAGACCTTGGCGTTTATTCGTGGTACAAACAGTCCAACAAACAAAATATACAGCAACACCGTGCTTCTTGTGTATAACAGGAACAAAATAACAACAAAAAAAGAAAACAACCTAGCCCGGCTGGGCGCTTACTAACAGGTTCTTCTCACCTATCTGACACTTATAAACACAGCGTCTTTCGCCTGGATATCGCAGGGTGGGTTTTAGCTCCAGCAGTGGCTGTGCTTGCAGCTTCCTCCAACACACAGACTGTTCATTTCCCTGGCTGAGAGCAAACACCTGCAGGCCCGCAGAGCCTTTACCTTCCCAGGCTAATTAGGATCAAAGCTCACCTGATCCAAAACCCAGAACTGGAACGAGGGATGGGGGGTGTGGAATGACAGGTCCCTCTACCAAACCTACCTGCCATTCCATATAAGCCCAGGCCCGGCAACATTAAATAACAACTCAGCAGCATATTGCTGCTGAGAAACTGATCCATCCTGGACTTACCATCTCACACTGTGTAGCAACCTAGGTGAGATGTACACCCCCTCAACCACTTCTCCAGTGACATGTCTACAATATATATATATATATATATATATATATATATATATATATATATATATATATATAAATAGGATTTTTAAAACAGCTTACCTGTAAAATCCTTTTCTTTGAAGTACATCACAGGACACAGAACCATAGTAGTTAATATGTGGGTTATAGGCATTGTTGGTCATCTTACTTAAAAAAAGTAACTAGTTAAGTTACACATTACTTCTGCCAAAAAGTAATTGCGTTAGTAACTGGGTTACTACATTGGAAAAGTAATTAGTTACTCAGCAAAGTAACTGACTTTTTTAAAAATATTTTCTAGCCGGGACTAGCGAAGGAAGTGAATGTCGCCACCTCCATCGGCGAAATTGACACCTCATGAGCCCCGTCGCCTGGTATGGATTTAAAGGGGAACCCCCTACGCCAAAAAAACGGCATGGGGGTTCCCCCAAAGTCCATAGCAGACCTTTATCCAAGCACGCAGCCCGGCCGGTCAGGAAAGGGGGTGGGGACGAGCGAGCGCCCCTCCCCCTCCTGAACCGTACCAGGCCGCGTGCCCTCAACATGGAGGGTGCTTTGGGGAAGGGGGTTCCCTGCGCCCTCCCACCCCAAAGCACCTTGTCCCCATGTTGCTGAGGATAAGGGACTCTTCCTGACAACCCTGGCCATTGGTTGTCGGGGTCTGCGGGCGGGGGGGTTATCAGAATCCGGGAGCCCCCTTTAATAAGGGGGCTCCCAGATTCCGGCCCCCTACCCTATGTGAATGAGTATGGGGTACGATGTACCCCTACCCATTCACCTGGGGAAAAAGTGTTAATTAAAAAAAACACAACACAGGTTTTTAAAGTACTTTATTAGACAGCTCCGGGGGTCTTCTCGCCAGGCTTTCTCCTTCGGTGCTGCCGCCGCCTGGGGCTCTTCTTCCGACTTCAGGGTTCTTGTTCCGCTTTTCATTTCTCCTGCCAGGCCTCCGATATCTTCTTACAGCTCTTTTACTAGCATTGGCCCGGTCTTGTCGCCGCCTTCTTCTTCTTCCTTCCGATGTTGACACGACGCTCTCTCCAGCCGTAATGGCAGGGACGCATTGTGCGGCGACTTATATAGGCATAACCCTGCTCCTTATGCCTATATATGTCACCGCAGAACGCGCCCCTTATGCCTATATAAGTTGCCGCACAACGCGTCCCTTATGCCTATATAAGTTGCCGCACAACGCGTCCCTGCCATTTCGGCCGGAGAGTGTTGTATTAACATCGGAAGGAAGAAGAAGAAGACTGGGCCAACGCTAGTAAAAGAGCTGTAAGAAGATAGCGGAGGCCCAGCAGAAGAAGCGAAGAGCTGGATAAGACCCCCGAAGTCAGAAGAAGACCCCCGGGCGGCGGCGGTGAAAGCCGGGCTCCTCTGCTAGTAAAAGAGCTAGTGGTAAAAGAGCAGAACCTGGTCCCGGGGAGTAGATGTAATTGCGGTAACACCGCCCAAGTAATGGGAGCGCCGTTACCATGAGGGGAAGAGTAATCAGTTAGATTACTTGTTACCCTCTAAAGTAACTGCGTTAAGTAACTCTGTTTATTTTAACTGAGTTTTCTTACATCAATGGTTATAGGTCACCTTCAGGTGATGGACACTGGCAAACCCTAAGACAGGAAGTCCACTCCCTATATAACCCTTCCCACTACTGGGAGTACCTCAGGTTTTGTAGCAAAGCAATACACGTGTATACCAGAATGAAGGGAGGGACCTCTGTGTCTCTTGATGTACTTCAAAGAAAAGGATTTTACAGGTAAGCTGTTCCAAAATCCTATTTTCTTAATCATACATTACAGGACACAGAGCCATAGTAGTTACTATGTGGGATGCCCCAGAGCAATGCCAACTGAAGGGAGGGAGACACAACAAAATTAGTGCACCATGAGACCAGAGTGCTTATACTGCTGCTTGCAGCACACTGCGCCCAAAGGCGATATCCTCAAGACCTTTTACATCTACTTGATAGAATATGGTAAATGTATGAACAGAAGACCAAGTTGCGCTCTTGCAGATTTGAGCCATGGAGGCTTGAATGAATGAAATGAATGAAATACTTGTATAGCGCACAATGCAAACTGAATCACCTCTAAGCGCTGTGGTGAGGCTTGGTGATGCACTGCCCAGGAAGCACTAACAGCCCTGGTGGAGTGTGCTTTAATTTTAAATTTTCTTTTTAAACCATAAGTTTCAACAATTACTTGTCAAATTCATTTAGAAATGGTAGATTTTGATGCTGCCTGTCCTCTTTTGGGACCTTCAGGTAGCACAAACAAAACATCCGTTTTCAAAATCTGAGCAGTCATTTTCAAGTAGACTTTGACAGCTCTCACGACATCAAGATAATGTAGTGATTTTTCTTCCGCAGAACAGGGTTTTGGAAAAATGAAGGCAGAACAATATCCTGGTTTAGATGAAAACCTGATACTACCTTCGGTAGAAAATTAAGATGAGGATGCAATACAACCTTATCCTTGTGAATAATTAAATATGGCTCTTTACAAGAAAGAGCAGCAAACTCTGATACCCTTCTTGCAGAAGATATGGGTACCAGAAAAACTAATTTCCTTGTCAGGATGTCATATCGGCTCAAAAGGCGGTTTCTGTAATGCCGACAAAACTAAATTCAATTCCCAAGGGTTCAGGGGTGACCTAAATGGAGGATTAAGCCGTGTTACCCCCTGAATAAAGCAATGAACCAAAGAATGCGAAGCAAGTGGTCTTTGAAACAATACCGTGAAGGCCGAAACCTGGCCTTTGATAGTACTCAAGGCCAGCTTAATTTCTAACCCCATCTGTAGAAAGTCAAGGATTCTACCAATGACATATTTCCTGGGGTGCCACCCCCTGGATTCACACCAGGAGACATATGCCTTTCAGACTCTATAATATAAAACTCTGGAGGCCGGCTTCCTTGCATTAACCAAGGTAGACACCACTGAACCTGACAGCCCACGCTTCTTCAGAATGTGGGTCTCAATAGCCAAACCGTTAAATTTAGCATTTGTAAGGTAGGGTGGAATACCAGACCTTGCGAAAGAAGGTCTGGGCGTGGCGGTAGGGTCCATGGGACCCCTCCCGCCATCTTTACGATCTCTGGATACCAAGATCCCCTGAGCCACGCCGGGGCCACAAGAATCACCGACTTTCCTTCCTGCTTGATATTGCGAAAAATTTGTGGAAGCAGCAGAACAGGAGGGAATGCATAAATCAGTGAGAAATTATTCCACGGGAATACCAAGGCATCTGTTCCGCATTTTGTTCTTGACACAAAGTTGTCAATCTTTTTGTTGAACCTGGACACAAACAGATCCACATCTGGAATTCCCCATTTTTTTACCCTTTTGTCAGAAAAATGTCGGGGGTGAAGAGATCATTCTCCCGGGAACAACTGCTGGTGACTCAAGTAGTCCGCCTGCCAATTCTCTATTCCTGGAATGAAGACTGCCGATAAGCAAGGTATATTATTTTCTGCCCAAGTCAGGATATGATTCACCTCTCTCTGGGCCGCACAACTTCTCGTACCCCCTTGGTGATTGATATAGGCCACTGTGGCATTGTCAGACTGGATCCTTAAAGGACAATTCTGTAGCCTGAACGTCCAGGCCCTCAGGGCCAGACGTGCTGCCTAAATCTCAAGAATATTGATGAGCAAGGTCAATTCTGATTTGGACCATTTCCCTTGGACAGTCACTTCTTCCAGGACTGCTCCCCAACCCAAAAGGCTGGCATCTGTTGTTACCACCTCCCAGGTAACTGGTAGGAAGGATTTTCCTTTCTGCAGATTCTTGGCCATCAACCACCAACTGAGGCTTTGGCTCATCTTTGGAGATAAATGCATTGGGAAGTCTAGAGCTTGGAATTTCTTGTTCCAAGCTGATAGGATACTGTTTTGCAGTAGTCTCGAATAAAACTGAGCATATGGAACAACCTCGAATGTAGCCACCATCTTTCCCATCAATCTCATGCAAAGTTGAATAGAAGGATTCTTCTGTGCTTTGACCACTTGGATCAGTTCCCTTATGGCACTGATCTTTGCCTGAGGCAAGAACACCCTCTTCTGAGCTGTATCTATGATCAGACCCAAGTATTCCAATCTCCTTGATGGTTTTAAGGAAGATTTTTCTAGGTTGAGAATCCAACCTAGGTACTCCAGGTAGCTGACTGTGGTGACCAAACTCTGGTCTAAGCCGGCTACCGACTGGTCTATCAAGAGCAGATCCTCTAAGTAAGCTAGAATCGTTATACCTTGATCCCTTGATCTGGCTAGAGGAGCCAGTACCTTTGTAAACACTCGAGGTGCAGTGCCTAGACCGAAAGGCAGAGCTGTAAAAAACTGAAAATGAAGATATTCTATCTCGAAGTGTAGATAATTCTGGTGAGCAGGAAAAATAGGTACATGGAGGTAAGCATCCTTGATTTCGATTGACTCTAGAAGTTCTCCACCTTGTAGAATGGAGACTACTGATCGGATTGATTCCATGCAAAAAGAGCAGATATTCGAAAAACAGTTTAGATCTTTGAGATCTAGAATGAGTCTGACGTCCCCATTTGGTTTTGGTACCGTGAAAAGGTTTGAATAAAACACCAATCCCTGCTCTTCCATGGGGACCACCGATATCACCTTTTGAGACAAAAGATGGTCCAATGCTTGAAAGAGAGACTTCTTTTTCCCTGAATCCCTGGGAATGTTTGATCTGAAAAAACGAGGAGACAGGGACTCTCGGAACTCTAGTTTGTACCCTAGAGTTACTGAGGAGGCCACCCATGTCTCGAACTCTTCCTGCCAGATCCTTGAGAACTGCAGAAGTCTTCCCCCCACTCGAGCGAGCGGGACGCCCCTTCATAAGGAGGCCTTAGTACTTTGTTTTGTAGGCTTCCTTCTCCAGGACCTTTTTTGTCCCTGGTGTTGACTCTGAGCTTTACCTCTTGAACTTGATGGTGGGGGCCGTCGAGACTGCCTGGAGGCGGATGCTCCTGCCACTGAAGAAGAAGCTTGTTTAAATGAAATATGCTTACTCCTTTTCCTAACTGGCAAAAGGGAACTCTTCCCATTAGAAATTCTTTGGCTGTATCTATCCAGATCATCCCCAAACAGCCGTTCACCGCGAAAGGGAAAATTAGCCAGGAGCTTTTTGCATGGCGCTTCAGCTGACCAATTTTTCAACCATAGTATTCTACGCATATGCACCAGCCCAGGCGTAAGGCATGAGGCCTGGAGAATAGAATCTCTCATAGCGTCTATTGCAAAACATAATGCCCCTGGTAGCTTGGCCATCTCTTGGGACTGCTGATCAGGAATAATCTTGAGCACCTGTTTAAACTGGTCTCTCAAGGATTGGGATACACCAGTTGCTGCCAGCGCAAGCTGGGTCACTGACCCTGCCAGAGAAAAGGTGTGTTTCAACCACTTGACCACTGGGCACTTAAACCCCCTTCCTAACCAGACCAATTTTCAGCTTTCGGTGCTCTCACATTTTGAATGACAATTACTCAGTCATGCAACACTCTACCCAAATAAAATTTTTTTTCACACAAATAGAGCTTTCTTTTGATGGTATTTAATCACTGCTCTGGTTTTTTATTTTTTGCGCTATCAAAATTTATTGCAGAGTATTGGCGAGTATTGGCAGAGTATTGCAGTGTTGCAGAGTATTGGCAGAGTATTGCACAGTGTTGCAGAGTATTGGCAGAGATTTGCACAGTGTTGCAGAGTATTGGCAGATTGTTGCACAGTGTTTCAGAGTATTTGCAGAGAATTGCACAGTGTTGCAAAGTATTGGCAGATTATTGCACAGTATGGGCAGAGTACTGCAGATTATTGGCACTGAGCAGCGCTGCGGGTACTTCACATCCAGCCCACAGTGCTGCTGCCATCTCTCCCCTCTCACTGTACCGATCGGTACAGAGAGGGGAGGGAGGGACCGGCGTCATGACGCGACACCGGTTTGTTTACAAGTGATCGCTCTGTCATTTGACGGAGCGATCACGTGGTAAACAGCCGCTATCAGCTATCATCGTGATCTGTGATGTCACAGATGTTCCCGGGTGCACGCCCCAGGGGAGATTCTGGGAGGACGATCATGGAGGGAAAGACCTCTTCCATCACATAGACAGGGGCTGCAGTGTTGGAAACAGTTGCAACACCTGACGCTCCAGATGGCTAATTTTTTTAGAGATGGTTTTAGGCTTTTTTTGAGCTTGAAGGAGTCCCTCTAGAGCCCTTTTTTTGGGTGTTTCTAGCCCCCCTTCTGACCATAGCCTGATGCACAAATGCAGAGGTACTACCAGAAGAATCACATCTATCGCTTGAGCAATACTCCAGCCACTGCCGCTGCTATTAACGCTCAGCCTGATGCTATTAGTAAATGTGTCAAGGGAATGCCTGTGTCAACCTTTTTTACGTGCCCCTTTTTGCTCTTGTGTTTCTCCAACATTTGCAGCCAGCAAAAATTGACCTTTTATACATACTCCCACGCTGGTTGCTGCACGCTAAAGCTGCGCTAAGCCCTGCCCCTTCCATCACATCGCACCCCCTCTCTTTTCAAAAGAGGGTTTTCCTGCGCGAGTGTGGACCTTCAATATGAAGGAATTGGTGTGTGTGTGTGGGGAGGGGATGGCGAGGAGGAGACCTGAGACAAGCCGGCCGCGCAGGGGCGGTAAAAGAAACGGAGCGGCATCGCTGATCATTTTGGCTTTCCCCTATCCAGGGAGAGGGGGAGAGCTTTGTCCAGGTGGGGGGTGATTAGTGAAGAAAATCTCCCCCAATCTTACCGGAGGTCTGAACTGCTCGCCAGAGAGAAGCCTGCTGTTTCTGCTGCACAGCATGATCTTTGAGGAAAGCATGACAAGGTATGGCTGTATACAGCCCCCAGTGGTGACTCTTAGGCATGACAACATTTACTGTTTTTTTTTGTTAAAGGAGACCTTTAATAAGAAAATTTTAAAAGTTCCTTAGAAACCTCTAGTTACCTTTCCCGCCGCAGAGTTTTCTGTGGTAAAACCAACAGACCCTATCTTCACCCCTCATGGTGGGTTCCGTTACCAAACCTTCAGGAACTGGGGACCCTCAGGGAACCCACACTCTTGGACCTGTAAAGCACTCCACCAGTAAAACTTTATGGCTGAAAACACCAAAGCACTGGGTCACGGGGTCCAGCTCAGTAAAAAGAGAAGGCGTTACAGACAAAACCTCATTTCTTCGGACACGAGGCCCGGGTACCATTCAATTCGGGCTAGAAATTACACTTTGAATGGATCCGGTTGCATAGTTTGCCCCAGCAAAGGAATCATCCAGTGGAGCACAGCACATCTTTACTCGTGACCAACATCTAAGACACTGGCGAAAAAAATGAGGTACTCCCAGTAGTGGGAGGGGTTATATAGGGAGTGGACTTCCTGTTTTAGGGTGTGCCAGTGTCCATCACCTGAAGGTGGCCTATAACCCACATAGTAACAATTATGGCTCTGTGTCCCGTGATGTACGATTAAGAAATCTCTCTCTCTCATTATATATATATATATATATATATATATATATATATATATATATATATATATATGTAGTGGTACCCCCTAGGGGCTACTGATAGTTGTGGTTCATCTGTCACCCTGCCCTGCCCAGTCCAGCACACACTTCTCTGTCCCTCAGTAGATAGGAGACAGTCCATGCACTTTATTTTTTTATGTTTTATTGGGGGAATTAAACTTGGATGGGATAGATATGAGATGCCCAGTTGATCAAATAGACAATGTAAGGACTGAGAACTATATATATCTCCAGTATATGCACCTTTCTTTCTTCCTCCAGGACAAACTTGCTTGCAGACTATCACTCCCAGGACCAACTAGCATGGAAATGCAGGCTTGACACTAGCTCAGCCAGGCCCAAAGCAAATGCCCTTTGCAGGCCACGGGCCCCTATGATGTAGCAAAATGTTAGTAGTCCCAGTTCTAGCTGTCCCACATGGCTACTGATACCAGCACCACATCTTCAGGCCCTCCTGGCTATAGCTGCCTCTTTCCACTGCCTGTGACACCACAGTCTACCCCCCCCCCCCCTTGGCTCTGCACACGTCCCAGACTGCACTCACCCAGTCCTCTTAGGCATGCCTCCCAGTCCTCCTGACTGTGTGAACACTCACCAACACTCCTAGCTGCAACTTGTTGTTCCTCCTGGAGACTTGCCTGACAGTGTTCTCCTGCTGTCCTCTCCTTGGTTTCATGCTTCCTGTCCAGAACACCTCTGTGTATTTTAAATAGGTCTTGTCCGCACCCGAGCCCAGGCACAAGGTCACCCCCCCCCCTGACTGGGGAGCTCCCTCAAAGGCCATGGCCACAACAGCCTATCACTCCATCTTCCACCCAAACATCTCCTTCCCAGCTGGGCTGACCCTGAGTATTTAAGGAGTCCTGCCCCCTGCCAATCCAGGTAGGGGATTGGTCAGGGCTCCTCAGAATACTCCAGGTAGCTCCACCTTATCTCTCCTCCTATCTATCCAGAAGGGTTCAGCATGTTCTGGAAATAAGTGGGAGGTTTCAGTGATGCTACTTGTGAGTCACCCAGCTCTCCCCGAGTCACTCCCAGCCCAGATCAAAACAAACAGGCTTGGCTACCAGCCAAGCCTGAATTTTATCTACACTAACAGAAAGCCTAACTACTGTAGCAACCTAGCAACGCTAGGCACTAGCTTAATATTTACAGGTATATATTCAGTATCTCACAAAAGTGAGTACACCCCTCACATTTTTGTAAATATTTTATTACATCTTTTCATGTAACAACACTGAAGAAATGACACTTTGCTACAATGTAAAGTAGTGAGTGTACAGTTTGTATAACATTGTAAATTTGCTGCCCCCTCAAAATAACTCAACACGCAGCCATTAATATCTAAACCGCTGGCAACAAAAGTGAGTACACCCCTAAGTGAAAATGTCCAAATTGGGGCAAAGTATCAATATTTTGTGTGGCTACCATTCTTTTCCAGCAATGCCTTAACCCTCTTGGGCATGGAGTTGACCAGAGCTTCACAGGTTGCCATTGGAGTCCTCTTCCACTCCTCCATGGCGACATATTGGAGCCGACGGCTGTTATGCCGCATACACACGACCGGACTTTTTGACAGCAAAGGTCCGACGGAACGAGTCCGTCGGACAATTCGATCTTGTGTGGGCTCCATTGGACCTGTGCTTGCCAAAAATCCAGTAGCCTTTAGAAATAGAACACATTTTAAATTTTTCCACCGGAACTCCGCCGGACCGAGAAATCCGTTCGTGTGTATGCTAGTCCGATGGACAAAAAACGACGCTAGGGCAGCTATTGGTTACTGGCTATAAACTTCCTTATTCTAGTACGTCATCACGTTCGAATCTGTCTGTCTGTGGTGTTATTATGTGTGGCCAAGTCCGTTCATTCGGAAAGTCAGTCGGAACTCCGTCGAAAGTCCGTCGGAAAGACCGTCGGGCCTAGTCCCTCGAAAAGTCCGGTCGGGTGTACGTGGCATAAGAGATCTTGAGCTCCTCCACCTTCCGTTTGAGGATGTCCCACAGATGCTCAGTAGGGTTAAGGTCTGGAAAAGGGCCTGGCCACTCCATCACCATTACCCTCAGCTTCTTTAGCAAGGCAGTGGTTGTCTTGGAGGTGTGATTGGAGTCTTTGTCATGTTGGAATACTGCCCTGTGGCCCAGTCTCCGAAGGGAGGGGATCATACTCTGCTTCAGTATGTCACAATACATGTTGGCATTCATGGTTCCTTCAATGAACTGTAGCTCCCCAGTGCTGGCCGCACTCATGCAGCCCCACACCATGACACTCCCACCATAATTTTTGGCTGTAGTCAAGACACACTTGTCTTTGTATTCTTCACTTGCTTGACGCCACACACGCTTGACACTATCTGAACCCAATAAGTTTATCTTGGTCTCATCAGACCACAGGACATGGTTCCAGTAATCCATGTCCTTAGTATACTTGTCTTCAGCAAACTGTTTGCGGGCTTGCTTGTGCATCATCTTTAGAAGAGGCTTCTTTCTGGGATGACAGCCATGCAGACCAATTTGATGCAGTGTGCGGCGTATGGTCTGAGCACTGACAGGCTGACCCCCAACCCCTTCAACCTCTGCACCAATGCTGGCAGCACTCATACGTCTATTTCCCAAAGACAACCTCTGGATATAACGCTGAGCACATACATTCAACTTCTTTGGTCGATCATGGCGAGGCCTGTTCTGAGTGGAACCTGTCCTGTTAAACTGCTGTATGGTCTTGGCCACTGTGCTGTAGTTCAGTTTCAGGGTCTTTGCAATCTTGTTATAACCTAGGCCATCTTTATGTAGAGCAACAATTCATTTTTTTCAGATCTTCAGAGAGTTCTTTGCCATGAGGTGCCATGTTGAACTTCCAGTAACCAGTATGAGAGCGTGAGAGTGATAACACCAAATTTAATACAACTGCTACCCATTCAAACCTGGGACCTTGTAACACTAATGAGCCACATGAAACCGGGGAGGGAAAATGGCCAATTGAACCCAATTCAGACATTTTCAATTAGGGGTGTACTCACTTTTGTTGCCAGCGGTTTAGATATTAATGGCTGTGTATTGTGTAATTTCTGCAGTGTTGTCACATGAAAAGATATAATAAATTAATAATTAACAACAAAAATGTGAGGGGTGTACTCACTTTTGTGAGATATTGTATATCCCTGTAAATATGCAGATATAAATAAGCACAGATATACCATGCAATTACTTACATAATCAGGTGACACCAATATAACCTATATATAAATCCAATGATGACAAGCTTTGCAAAAACAGACCGTTCGATGTCCTCAAGTCAGTTATTTAAAGGATAAGTTCACTTTTTATAAAAAATAAATACACATTTTTTTTGCAGGTAAAAGAAAATGTGCATTTATTTTTTTTAGAACCTGTAATGCATTGCACCAGCAATCAGCAGATCACTGGTGCCATGCAGGTCTCCTTCAGATCTGTCAGTATATTTGTGTGCCCATACATCCCATAGGGACAAGCAGATACACTGACAGAAAGAAATCAATGAACTACCACGGCGCTCCTCAGCCGCAAAGGATGTCAGGGCTTGCAGTTCATTCACACAGCTGTGCGAATAAATGATGCAGTTGTGTTGGCGGAGCCCTGCACGGCCACACTGATTTCAAAAAGTGACAGCTAGTACAAGGAACTTCTACTCATACTGATGTCACAGGGAGTGCAGGCTGTGGCTGTGGCATTGCGAACACATTATATGTTCCACCCTAAAAATGGGTGGAACATGTAACATGTTCCCAAAGGTGTACTTATCCTTTAACGCATTGTCAAACACAAGGCCCGCAGGCCAAATCGGGCCCTCCAGGCATTTCATGACACTCTTGCACCTTTCCTGCAGCTGCAACACCCCCTTGTCTCCACCCTCATCTTGTCTCAGCAGTAGGTATGGGCCTAACGGACGCCTGTTCGGTTCGCACCAGAACTTTCAAACACTGCAAAAGTCCAGACTGTAAAAAATCAAAAGTGCTCATTTTGAAGGCGTATATGCAAGTAATTGGGCATACAATGGTTATAGGGGTTCGGGCCCTGCCCTGGGGGACATGTAGCAATAAAAAAAAAAAAAAAGTTTGTGAAAAACCGCTTCTGGACCAGTCACCGCAGTTTTACTGCGGCAGGTTGGCTCCCTTGGGAAAAATGACATTACCTTACATCAATTTGTCTTTTGGCCACTAGGGGGCGCGCTTCTCACCGTTGGAGCCAATACGAGTACCCCGCAGGAATTGGCCTAGCTGTAAAAAATTGCAATGCTATGCACCTGTCAAACAGGTGCAGAAAAATTACTCTTTGGGTGTCGGTGGCGCCTTCCCACCATAACCCTATAGAGGTACTCTTGATAAAAGCAAGAATTGGCCTTGCTGTAAAAAATTGCAATGATATGCACCTGTCAAACAGGTGCTGAAAAATTGATCTTTGGGTGTTAATTGTGGCCATGAAACTTATACCAAAAACATTCTTCTAGATTAAATGATTGAACACCCTCAAAGCTAGGCAGCTTCGAAGTCCTGCAGAGATTCCACATCCCAAAAAGACTTAATCAATGACATCGGCATCAGGAGCTTCATAGCTGGTAATCCAGGACTGATTCATTTTTATAAAAGTCAAACGGTCCACGGAGTCTGTGGACAGATGCGTTCTATATCAGAAACGAAACCTCCTCCAGCACTGAATGCCCATTCTGAAAACACACTGGATGCAGGGAAACCCAACAACTCAATAGCATACTGGCAAGTTCTAGCCAGTGGTCTATTCTCATGACCCAGTAAGTCAGTGGATCATCAGCTGGAAAGCTCTCCATCTGTTTTGGCTCCAAGGTAATTCTTTAGTCGACCATGGCAAGGCCTGTTCTGAGTGGAACCTGTCCTGTTAAACCGCTGTATGGTCTTGGCCACCATGCTGCAGCCCAGTTTCAAGATCTTCTTATAGACTAGGCCATCTTCATGTAGAACAATAATTATTTTTTTAAGACCCTCAGAGAGTTCTTTGCCATGAGGTGACATTTGAACTTCTGGTGACCAATATGAGAGAGTGAGAGTGATAACACCAAGTTGAACACATCTGCTCCCCATTCACACCTGAGACCTTGTAACACTAACAAGTCACATGACACCGGGAGGGAAAATGGCTAATTGGGCCCAATTTGGACATTTTCACTTAGGGGTGTACTCATTTTTGTTGCCAGCGGTTTAGATATTAAGGGCTATGTGTTGAGTTATTTTGGGGGGACAGCAAATTTACACTGTTATACAAGCTGTACACTCACTACTTTACATTGTAGCAAAGTGTCATTGCTTCAGTGTTGTCACATGAAAAGATATAATGACATATTTACAAAAATATGAGGGGTGTACTCACTTTTGTGAGATACTGTATATGTAACCTGGCTTGGACTACACAAAAATAAATCATTAACATATTGGAGCAGGGCGGAACCATGGCGAGGAGTCGAGGACCGCAATGTTGCCTGGAGGGCCATTGAGTAGACTACAGGGGAGTCCACATAGCCCTGGGGCATTCTACACCATGTCATCTGGCGATTTCTAAAACATAATGAAGTATTGGCTGTGTCTCCTCGTCTACAAGGACAGAAAAAATGCGTTTGTTAAATCAATCACAGAGAAATATTCAGCATCGGATGGAATGGAGGTGAGGAGTGATGGCACATCAGGCACTATGGGCGCAATGGGTATAACTAAGTTGTTTATGGCCCTTAAGTCCTGCACCAACCTATAACTGCCATCCAGCTTTTTAACTGGATTTATAGGTATTTTGTGGGGTGAAACTATCCTTTTTTTATTTTTTATTTCCCTGTTTAGGAAATGTGTCACCATCGGAGCAATTTCCTCCTTTATCAATTCGGTAATCAGACAATGTTATCTTTTACCCATACAAATAAATTGCCTACACTCTTCAGACAGGACTCACGTGAATGACAGGGGCATAGTGTTGCTGGGGTGCTGGTCTTCCTGGCATGCAGGACACAGACAACTAGTTAAGGTACACAAGGAGTCTAAGACAGAAAGGGCCCGTATGGGTATAAACTGAGGAGATTACATATGCCCACACATATAACCAACCTGAGGGCCCTTGGAATGGCCAAGCGCTGGTAACACCCCACACAATCTTCCTGCACAACTCTTCTCCAGACTCACCCACACCATACAATATGAGGCCAGACCTATATTAACAAATAGCCACGTAAAACCAAACAAACGGGAAACTCAAGGAGCAAATAGAGTTGCATGGGCAGGAAACAGTGCTTGAAATACACTTGGGGACACACAGATGTATTGCTAGGGACATGTAACATACCTTAGCCTGTGGTAATGAGTGGATATGGAACAGCCAGACATTGCTGGGCGTGTAACTAACTACAACAACAGCAGAGGGGGCTAGGCAGTCTTAAGCCTCATATACAAACATAACATCAGTTACCCTTTAAAGCCTTGGAATTGCAAGTATGAGTATGACTGATCTTTGGGAATAGGAAACAGCTATGTAACACCTAAAACATTCACATGTGAAACCCGACAAACCAGGAAAAAGAAAACCAATCTTGTATAAAGTTGTCTATGGAAGCTGTGATTTCCTTTTGTTCTGAAAGCCATGAAACCCAATTATCGAATCTGAGGGATAAAACACAGATACAATTTAGTGATAAACATTCAATTTTTCACCTAGAAACAAAATAAACCACTGGCTTTTTACCTGTAAAAAGTACATTAGCATATGAAAACACAAACATACATTACATTCCATAAAGAAAGTCCTTATTTGTTTTACCAGTGCACTTTTTCTAATATAAAAAATAAATTTGATGTCAAACAAATTTTTACCACATGGATTTTATGCATGGTATTCCTTTACTATAAAAAAAACTATTGTTCACCATGGTTAAAAAAAAATATTGAGCAGCTCAAAAAATAAACATTTTTATAAGTTCCCATCTCTACAAGAAAGTTACACTTCACCATAACCCATTGGAAAACTCTTCAAACCTGTTTCTTTTATGAAAACAAAGATTACAGTTTAATACACATATTTGCACATTACTAAGTGGTAATTTTACTCTTTACAGTTCACTCAGCTCACTCAATTTGCATGACGCTACAGCTGTTTACACACACACACACAAGCAATGCAATTTAACCTGTGTTAAAGAAAAGGAGGGGGTCATTGCTCCTTAAACTATAAGACAGCATTCCTTATTTTTAAACTTTAACCGTCAGCGGAAAAAGTCTTTTTTTTACGTCACTAATCTTTAAAAATTTCACTTTACTTATATGTTTTTTTTAATGAATTTTATTCACTGCATTGGGTGTGGTTCCAATGACCACATGCTTAGCCACCCAGCAAGTGTTTAAATTAACGATTTTTAGCTCACAGTTTTTAGATTAACTTTTCTTTTAGAATAAGCAAATAATATTTTACGTTTTCTTTTCCATATTAACTTTACCACAGTGCAAAATGACTACACAGTGCACATGATTTTTACAATTTGAAGTCAATTTTTTACGCAAATTATATAGCTCAAATTGTTCACGATTTTAAATCAGACAAACATTTTTAGTCTTGTAATTGTACTTGTGGCAATGTTACATCACTTTAAAACATACATAACAAACACAAAACAAATAATCATGCAACCAATATTCAATCTGTGTTATCAACTGTTTTGTTGATACAGCACTTTAGGCATATTAATACAACTAACACGACATGACATAATCCATGAATCTCACACACCTCTAAACAACAAACATAACTCTCACACTTAGCCAACTAGACAAAAATATTAGCACATTTCTCTAATAAAACTGCACTTTCCATGCCTAACTATACATTGTTTTGTGTATGGTGGAGGGTTGAATGAGAGGGGAGGGGCAGTTGGGTCTGATCTCTTTTTATCTGCCTCATCCTTTTGTTTCTTACTATTTCTCTGAAACCAATAAAGGGCATATTTTAACTAGTTCTCCCCCTCTTTTCTCATGTATTCAGTGTCCCTACTTAGTGGGACACTGAATATCATGGGAAGGCTTTCTTGTTCTCCCAGACATAATCCCTACGCCACATCTATGTGAAATTCATAATTATCTGCTTCTCGAAGGAATGGGTCACTACTGTGCATACTTTCTGTCCACCCAGCTAAGTTAGATACCCAGAGGTTAATAAACTCGTAATTAGTTTCATATACTCTAGCTACATAATCTTTACAATTCTCCCCACGGTTTGGAGGAGGTGGGAGATCTTTTCCCTGCAACTGACCCATTATCACAATTACAGTGAAAGAAAGACTGCATTACCTTGCAGTTTCAGTTTACACCATTGAATCATCTTATACTCGTATGCGATAGATAAGAAAAGCAATAGAGATGTGGGCCCTGGTGGTAGTTGCCTTATTAACACCAACACTTTTTTTCCTTCCCAAAAGGAGTGTACTACTACTTATTTAAATTTATAAAGTCCTTCCACAGGACAGGTCTACCAAAGACCGCAGGCCTACCAAATACCTCTTTCATTTGAAAAATCCTTCATAAAGGACAGGTCTACCAGAGACCTCTTTAATTTGCACAGTCCTTACAAAGGACAGGTCTACCAAAGACCTCTCTAATACTTATAAGGCATGGTCTGTCTCCTTTCTAATAAATTTAAGGGACTAAAGTTTTACCAGAGCCCAGGCAAGGAAACAATTAGTCAAAATAAGACAAAAAAAATTACTTACCAAGGGTGATTACTTTATCCCAGACCGAGCCCCCATTTTGAAAGGAATTCTGGTTCTGGACGGTCATCCTTGGTTAATTTGTCAAACCACTTGGACCCCCAGTACCGTGAGACACTCAGATGAAAAACATGAAACAGGATGTGAGTTTATAAAGTATCTTTCTTTAACGGGAGATCATCCAGCTTATATGGTATACAGATGAAAGGAAAAGGGAAGGGCGGGGGGGGGGGGTCTAGGGGAGTGCATAGTGACAGGAAGAGAGAAGCTTTGAAGTACAGATACTGAAAACAGTATACTGGACACCTGGTTATTTAGTCATAAAATGAAGCTGATTGCCTAAGGATAAACAGGACATACAAACTTGAAACCGTGAAGGACGTCTCCTATTCAGCCTATGCCTGCTGGACCATGAGTCAGCGGTAATATGAACCTTACTGCTGACCGTCCTGTCCAACGAGGCCAAAACATTGCCTTTCACATGCCGGAATGGCTTTCTATGAAAAGGAATGGGGTTTGGAACCTGCTGAGGTACAGCACATTCTACAAATTCATGAAAGGGGGCAGAGTCTACCAGCTGAAAAGGCAGCAGTTGCATTGCTAGCAATTTGGCCAAGCTAGCATTTAGACACTGAGCATGTGGATGGCTGCAACCAAATTTCTTTTTACGGTTCAGCAACTGGGGTAGGGAAATTTGCCTGCTAAAATCAGATGGTGGTGTACTGCTAGAAGATTGGCTGCACGTACTTGGGACACGTATTACTAAACCTTCATTTTTTGAGAGGACTGGAGATATAGTAAGGTTGGAGATGCCAGATGAGGACCAAGGAGAAGTCTGCCTTTTTTTAGATGTGGGTCTTTCAAGTGCTGTTGCCAATGGTGCGATCTGCTGCACACGTGTCAAAAAAGGCCAAGGAACTTTTAAAAGTCAGTGGGGAGTCAGCAGCGCCCTGCACCTGCGGAGCTCTGCCGCGTGATGCAATAGGGTGGCTGCCCTTAAGCTGCCCCCTAGAGGACATCCAGCCTCATTGGAGTTGTGCTTCCTCCTCCTCCTCTCAGGCACCCAAGTACAGTCAGACCTCATCATCCCCTCCCTCCTCATCACTGGAGCAAACTTGGCAGTATCCTGCAGCTGGGGGGAACATGACTGCCAGTTTCTTGTCCTTCTTGGTCACCCCCTCTCTCTAGGTTCACGTTACTTCCTTCCTCAACCTGGGAACCAACAACGGAGCCTTCAAACTGCTTAGCATCCTCCAGCCGCATGTACCCGACACTGTGGTCGAATAATTCTGGGGACTCCTCCATGCATGATAGTGAGGCTATGGAAGGAGTGACTGGACAAGAAGCCAGTGGAATAGGCTGCTTTGGCAGCTGCATTGGAAGGCATACTACTCTGAGCCTGGTTGACAGATGATGAGGAGGATGAGGACGGTTTTGTTATCCACTCCACCAACTCTTCTGCATGTTCTGGCTCAATAACATGGCCAGCAGCAGAAAATAAAAAGAACAAATGTGCCCCACGGTCACCGGCAAAGGATGAACCATGTCCATGACCACCACTGTTGACTGTAGACACAGAGGCTGCTTGACCTCTTTTAGTGGCCTTCCGGACATGATGTATTATTGTAGTACAGTTTCTAATACAGTGCAGGCGGTCTACACAGTATCTAATACAGTGTGTACAGTTTCTACTACACTTCTGGTGGTGTACACAGTACACAATACAGTGCAGCCGTAGTACAGTTTCTACTACTTTTCTGGTGGTGTACACAGTATCTAATACAGTGTGTACAGTTTCTACTACACTTCTAATGATGTACACAGTACACAATACAATGCAGCTTTAGTACAGTTTCTAATAAAGGGCAGGCAGTGTACACAATATCTAATACAGTGTGTACAGTTTCTACTACACTTCTAATGATGTACACAATACATTTCAGCAGTAGTACAGTTTGCACTGTAGATATAGGCTACACTGGATGCAGAGTGTGTGTGTGTGTGTGTGTATATATATATATATATATATATATATATATATATATATATATATATACACACATATATATACACACACACACACTTTATATATAGATACACCATGGAAGGCACTGTAGATATAGGCTACGCTGGATGCAGAGTGTGTATATATGTATATATGATCAAATACACTGCCACTAACTGAATAACCTGCCTGCTTAATCTAAATCAAGCTAGCTCTCTGTCCATGCTAACAACACTACACAAGGCCGCCGTGTAAGCAGCCTTATATAGTGTCGGGAGTGAACATAATCTCACTGAGCCATGATTGGCCAAAGTCACTCTGCCTATGGCCAATTATGGCTCTCTTAGCAGAGCGCGCTTTGATTAGCCAAAGCATGCAAGTCAGGTGCATGCTTTGGCCAATCATCCTACAGCAATACACTAAGATCGCGCAGTGCATTATGGGGTGTTCTGCGGTGCTCACATTTTCAGCGAACGCCCAATAATGTTCACGCTTCAGCGAACACCAGATATTTGAGTCAAACTTATGTTCGACCTGAACATCAGGGTCATCCCTACTGTGCAGTGTGAGGTCAGTTCCCTGCCTGTTGAAGTTGAGAAATAGCCTTCGATCTGTGTGTTTTAGAAGGCTATAGAGAAGAGAGGGCTGTAGATAAACAGGTACAACTTATGTAGGAGGATGTGTTTCATCTTTGTGTATCACCTGAGGCTTGTCACTTCAGTGGGATTGTGTAAGAGTTTGCTACCACTTCAAATCCTTTGTGGCTAAGGAATATGTTTAGATGAGTGTTTTTGTACCTGGAGGTCAGCTTTAAAGGAGATGTTCACCTTTAGTAACATGTTACTAACTGAGCAGCCCCCACACACCCTAAGTAACCATTGTGGCAGCGGGCCGGGGATCTTCTCCCTGCGCCTGCTTTCAAATATTTTTAAAAAATGCGGCTCTGTGGGGATTTTCCCACCCTGCCGCACCAATCATTCACAGAGTTCTGTGAATTGGAGAACTACAATTATTTACTATGGCTTGTAGTTCTCAATGAACTACCAGGGCACAAATAATCTAAGTTCATTGATCCTTCCCATCATTCAGTAGCTGCCTACCCATAGGAGGTACGAGCAGACAGCTACACTGAGTCTACAGGAGCCTTAAATTGCAGGCGATGTCCAAAAATACACCTGCAAAAAAGTGCATTTTTTTTTAATAGGTGGACTTATCTTATAGCGCTTCTGGACTCTGTCCAGAACTTGTGGCCCATTTACACATTGCTAATGTCACTTTTGTTGTCAACAAGCTTTGCATTGAGGTAGCCCATTCATTTTAAATGGGCTACCAATGCACCGTCATGGACAAAAGAGCAGACATGCAGCATTTTTTCTGAAGCAGTACACCACACACCAACACATGGTTGTGCATTACTGTATGTTGTGGTGTGGTGTGCTACAATGCCTGTGCATCGGAGCTGCATTACCTTAATGTCTTGTGTGCTGTTCAAAATGAATTTCACCACAAAATGCAAACTCATGTAATGTGTTGCACCCATGTGTTTTGGCACTATTAATAAATAAAAAGCTGGAATTAGGCTTCAAAGAAAATCTGAAGTATGAAGGCTGCCATTGCCATCCTTCTTTTCAGGAATCCTACTGTATCTCACAAAAGTGAGTACACCCCTCACATTTTTGTAAATATTTTATTATACATTTTCATATATATTTTCATGTGACAACACTGAAGAAATTACACTTTTCTACAATGTAAAGTAGTGTGTGTACAACTTGTAAAACAGTGAAAATATGCTGTCCCCTCAAAATAATACAAAGCCATTAATGTCTAAACTGCTGGCCACAAAATTGAAAACACCTCTAAGTGAAAATGTCCAAATTGGGCCAAAAGGGTCAATATTTTGTGTGGCCACCATAATTTTCCAGCACTGCCTTAATCCTCTTGGGTATGGAGTTCACAAGAGCTTCACAGGTTGCCACTGGAGTCCTCTTCCATGACCACATCACGGAGCTGGTGGATGTTAGAGACTTTGCGCTCCTCCATCTTCCATTTGAGGATGCACTACAGATGCTCAATAGGGTTTATGTCTGGAGACACGTTTGGCCAGTCCATCACTTTTACCCTCAGCTTCTTTAGCAAGGCAGTGGTCCTCTTGGAGGTGTGTTTGGGGTCGTTATGTTGGAATACTGCCCTGTGGCCCAGTCTCCAAAGGGAAGGGATGATGCTCGGCTTCAGTATGTCACAGTACATGTTGACATACATAGTTCCCTCAAACTGTAGTGCCCCCAGTGTCGGTAGCACTTCCACCACCATACTTGAGTGTAGGCAAGACTCACTTGTCTTTGTACTCACCTGGTTGCCGCCACACACGCTTGACACCATCTGAACCAAATAATTTTACTTTGTCTCATCAGACCACAGGACACGGTTCCAGTAATCCATGTCCTTAGTCTGCTTGCCTTCAGCAAATGGCAGGCTTTCTTGGGCATCATCTTTAGAAGAGGCTTCCTTCTGGGACGACAGCCATGCAGACCAATTTGATTCAGTGTGCAGCATATGGTCTGAGCACTGACAGGCTGACCCCCCCCCCACCCCTTCAACCTCTGCAGCAATGCTGACAGTCACTCATTTGTATTTTTCCCAAATAAACCTCTTCATATGATGATGAGCACATGCTCTCAACTACTTTGGTCAACCATGGCGAGGCCTGTTCTGAGTGGAACCTGTCCGGTTAAACCTCTGTAAGGTCTTGGTTACTGTGATGCAGCTCAGTTTCAGGGTTTTGGCAATCTTCTTATAGCCTAAGCCAGTGATAGCGAACCTTGGCACCCCAGATGTTTTAGAACTACATTTCCCATGATGTTATAGCACTCTGCAGTGTAGTGGCGCATCATGGGAAATGTAGTTCCAAAACATCTAGGGTGCCAAGGTTCGCCATCACTGGCCTAAGCCATCTTAAGGTAGAGCAACATATATATATTTTTTTTTTCCAGATCCTCAGTTCTTTGCCATGTTGAACTTCCAGTGACCAGTACGCGCAATAACACCAAATTTAACACACCTGAGATATTGTAACACCGAGTCGAATGCCCCCAGGGAGGGAAAATAGCTAACTGGGCCCAATTTGGACAGTTTCACTTAGGGGTGTACTCACTTTTGTTGCCAGCGGTTTAGACATTAATGGCTGTGTTGCGTTATTTTGAGGGTACAGCAAATTTACTCTGTTATACAAGCTGTACACTCACTACTTTACATTGTAGCAAAGTATAATTTCTTTAGTGTTGTCACATGAAAAGATAGTAAAATATATACAAAAATGTGAAGGGTGAACTCACTTGTGAGATCGTGTCTGGCAAGGTGATCCAATGACTTCAGGAGTCACTTATTTCAACTAGGTTTTAAAATCAATGGTGTACAATGTGACTAATTAAGAAAATGAGACACTAACAGCGCTAAATGTATAAATCTAAAACACTTCTCAGACCTCACCTGTAGGTCATAAAGAGTAAAATAAAAATCAATTTTATCACTAATCGAAATAAGCAATCTGTGTTAAAGCACCACTGATCACATTATAAGCATTACACTTATCACATGCTAGCAATAGTCCGTAATTAGAGATGATAGTGGTAGAAGTGTCAGCAGCGCCCTCTGAAGATGCAAGCACGAAATGCATCAGTGCGTGGCCATGCAAAGTTTATGGTCGGTCACAGCGAACGATTCCCAGGACCCATCCAGCGGATCGTATAGAGGAAAAGCTGATCGTTGGTGAGATTGTCGTTTTAACGAGCTGACACTTTTTATGCTGATTTTATCTAAATGTTGATGTAAGCGCAATTTGTAAAGGGGGGGGGGGGGGAGGTGAAACTGTAATAAAGGGTATAACTATATCAGATCCCTTGTGTATCCTTGCATGCTTGGCGCTTAATGAGATTTTGTCAGTGTGTGGATGAGTAAGAGACCAGGAGGGGCAGAGAAGTTTAAAGATCTACCATACAAAGCCTGTTTGCAGTGCCGTTCTGGTAAGCAGCCAACCATGGGGGATTGCACAAAAGGTGGAATACAGCAACTGTTAATCCTTGTTGCTGAAATTGATCTCTACGGTGGATTGCACCTCTCTGCTGACACTTCTACCGCTATCACCTCTAATTACAGACTATTGCTAGAATGTGATAAGTGTAATGCTTATAATGTGATCAGTAGTGCTTTAACACAGACCACTTATTTTGATTAGTGATAAAATTGATTTTTATTTTACTCTTTATGACCTACAGGTGAGGTCTGAGACATGTTTTAGATTTATACATTTAGCGCTGTTAGTGTCTGATTTTTATTTATTTTTTTATTAGTCACATTGTACACCATTTATTCTGCAGATTTATTTAGAATAGCTGCTGTAGGTGTGTGAGGAGTGTTCTCTTCATAGTAATTTTTTAAAAATATTCCATAGAGCGCTGGGATCAGGTGTATTTTTAGTATACCTGAATTTTGTTTTAAAATCGGTTAGCTATGCAGATGAAGGTCAGCAAGAGCAGTTCCATTTCTCAGTTTCCTTTCGCCTTGGTCTCTACTTCAATGCAAACAAAATCTTGTGTGCACCTCAAATGGTCACTGAGAGTCTACTTCCTTACACCTGTGCTGTATAACCTGCTTACTGCCTTCTGCATCACTAATCAGTCTCTCAAAAAGGTCGTTTTGAATATGATTGATGGTTGCAAGTAAAATGTTATTTACCTCAGGCTTTATACAAGTAAAAATGAACATGGAGCCCGAAGTGTTTATTTTGTTTTCAACTCCTTTGCTTCTTCACAAGAAAAAGTTCTAAAGTTGTATAAATTATATTGTATCACAGTATAATCAATTTACACATATATTTTTGCCAAGTTAGTTAATGCTGTATATCACTACTGGTTAGGTCACATTCAGGTGTGATGAGCGTTTTCTTATTAAAGTGATTGGAAATCCCAGATCCCCTGCTGGCACTCCAGGCCCCTCTTCATTGAGTGCCCCCAGGGAAAGTCTGCTTCTAAGTCCCGCTGCTGCATCCATCGACAAACAGCAGGACTCAGCCCCGCTCCCATGGCACTGGAATTGTTTTGCAGCAGTGGGAGCCAATGGCTCCTGCTGCTATCAATCTGTCCAATGAGGAGAGAGACAGCGGCTGGAGCCACTGCGGTCGTGCACGTCACTGGATCAGGCTCAGGTAAGAAAAAGGGGGGCCTGGAGGGAGCTGCAGCACAGGTTTTTTTTCATCTTAATGCATAGAATGCATTAAGGTAAAAAACCTTGAGGCTTTACAACCACTTTATGTTCTAAGATTAACAAATTGGTACTGGAGTACTGCAACAAAGTGCTGATTAGGTAGAACAGAAACCTTATATTCATCTAAATGTTTAATTTTGAGTTTTGACTGGTGTGTACCTTTCAAACATTTTGTAAAAATGTGAGAATATTACAGCACATAACAAAACAAAGGCTATCTGCAAGAAAATGTTTATTAATTGTAAACCCCACAGAAAAAAAAAATGAATTGCAGCCAAGACTGGGTGATTAACAAAATGAACCTCTCAGGCAGCAAGAAAAAAAAAATGTTGGGGAACTTTTAAACACAAAAGTCAATGATTTTCCATGTTTTGCACAAAGCTGGGAAAAACTATGAGACATCTGTGTAACACTTTAATGGTGACAGCAATACAAGATGGTATAGAATGCAAAATGATGGCAAATACACATCTTGCTAAAAACTAGAGGTTTAATCCAAACGGAAAGAATGAGAATACTTCTACTTTATGTTGAATTGAGGACCCCATGACAGTACAGAAGTCTTTGCTTCATTTCAAAATACTGATCTTAAAATAAAATGTAATTTGTATATTAGATTGAGACCATTATTGTACTCTTTCTAGGATTAGACTAAGTGGGAATTAATGTAAATGTGTTCCAGTGAAGTGTCTTCAATTCTGATAAATCCTTGGCACAACGGGCGGTCTAAAATCTTTATTCTCTGTGTCTTTTCTTTGTATTTGGTTACTGTGTTAACCTGTTGTAGCGATATATTTAGCCAATCCAAAGAATGATTTCCAAAAAAACATGACCAGGCCTGGAGAAGACCGGCAGAAACTAGAACTACCACACAGAACTAAATTTAAGTTTTTCGTAATTCAAATTAAATTGCTTCAAAAGGACACCAAGTGTAAAGTCTCTGTGGTGGTGAAAAGGTGAAGTCAGACAAGCACTTTTTTGCATAGTGCTTTAGGCACCCTTGATAAAAAAAATATTCATCCTAATAAAATGCAAAACCATTATGTCCTACCATTGTTTAGCCTAAAACTAGAGCATACGCCACTAGTTCTAGTGCGGAGAAGCAAGTGCTCCAATCTTGGAAGGTGGAAGTGAAATAAGAACATGCCTCACAATTATGAAGCCAGCTACACAAGTTATGTGGCGGTTGAACATTATGACTGCAAAGCTACTGCTGCTACACTTTTATTAGATTATTAATGTACATGTTCTGATACAAGTATGTATGTTAAAGAGGAAAAAAAAAAAGAAAAAAGGATGGGACCAATAGTCTAACATTCCCAGCACTAATCTAATGGTGGGGAAGATCTCAATTGCAAGACCTACCCCAAAAAAAATGTCTGAAGGTATAAAAGCAAGAGCGAGCATTTTTTTCTTCCAGCTTTGTTTTACTGCTAGCACAATTCTGAAAAGTGTTTGTCTGACATCAACTTTCCAGTAGGACCTTCTTTCACTGTAACTTTCAGCGAGTACAAAATAAAATATTTTTGCAAAGTTCCTCAAATTAAGAAAGAAAAGTAAAGTAAATCCCAAGAGCTAACCATTAACAGTCTATTCTCAAGGCACTGAACGAGACCCCATTCCACTAGAAACACCAATAGTAAGAAATACTTCACAGTTCTACTAACAATCAAAACCACCACAATCTCGTTCCCCTTAACACAAAGACTATACCCACAGTTATAAGGAGATTTGGTCCATTGCAGGCATTCTCAATATTCCAAAACGTTCATCATTCTCTTACTGTAACAAAAAAAAAAAAGTCTTAATAGGGTACCTAAAGCATTAATGAACATTAACTTTAGTACCTGGCCATGGTTCTCAGGCTTATTTAAAAGCCTTAAATGGAGGAAACATGGCAGCAGCATGGCAGGCAAACGTGAGCTTAAAGTTTCATGAACTTATTCCCAACATGTTACTATGAGTTACTGCATACTACACATTTCTCTTAGTAAAGGCATGTGCCCAACTGGTGTTTCCGGGGTACAACACTCATTGGGAAATTAGCTATTCAAAACATGGTCTTATTGAAATTTATAACAAAGTAAAAATAACTGCATCAATTAGCACCCATTCTTCACCACGCTTACTGGTATATTTGGGAGGGTTGGCAGGGGAATGCATTTTTTTTTTCCCCATCAAAAAGCTGTGATAGTGTAAAAAAAACAAAAAATAAAAACCCCCACAACATTCTTTAGGGATATTGATTGCCAAGTTCCTCTGACCAATTTTACAACAACCAAAGAGGCAATTCAGACAGACACCCAAGTAAGGGATATTCCAGAGACCAAAGACCATGTTATCTTATATATTGCAGAAAGGAGGTTTTTTAATTTAGTAACCCTAACCTTTGTCAAGCTGAGATTTTATGTCGTCTAGCTGGACTTTTCTAGACATAAAAGACCGGTCCACCCCAACATTTTATTTTAAGTCCAGGTAGTTGGTTTCTGAAATAGACTACTTTGTCCTAGCAGTAAGAATTGTAGTTGTAGATTTTGACTTCAATTTCTATCTTATAGTAAAAGCCCTCCAAGCATACCGCTTACCTCTGATGATGCACAGACACGTGCCATCATTTAGAGCACTCTTGCACCACCAACTCATTTTATTTCTACCATGCTAGGCTGCTCAAGCGCTGTCCAGTGAATTTTCCATAAGAATGACTGAAGAGTATGATGCTTGACTACCAGATCCAGTCAGAAAAGTAGTAACAAGCAGTGCTTGAATTGCACTTCATGGATCTCTGCGTGGAGTCCCAGAAAGGTTTTAGTGAAAAATTTATTTTCCACATTGGGTGGACTTGCCCTTATGTTTTTTATTTTCTAATATCACTTGCAAGACATGTCATTTTTTTATTTTACTCCCAGAAAAAAAAAGGGGATGCAATGAACTGGCATAAAAATTGTACTCTTTAGTAAAGATTTTTTTTTTTTTTATAACATTACCTCACACCAAAAAGCTTCCTTTATTTTTTTCCCCATATACATTGACCTGGGAATGTTACTGATCATTGCATAGTATTAACTGAGAGTGTAGTTAGTAAACAATCATTTGTTTTTGGTTGTACAGGAAGAGCTCTACAAAAAGGACACCAACAGAAGTAATGTTTACGCCATGAGGATAAAATGATAAAAAGGTGGGCACATTATGAGGATGGTTTTAAAATTTACATTCGATGTAGGAATATTCCTAATGAACCTTTCATTGGTTAAAAGAAAAAAAAAAAAAAAGGGTGCAGTACACATTAAAAAAAAAGTTAAAGACAGGAGGTAGTAAAATGAAGATGCTTTCATTGGCGACCAATAAAAGAAAGGCATGCTGTTTGCCCTCTGTTTTGATTACAACTTTCAGGAATAAAAACCACAAAAATAGCAAGATGACAAGGACCTAAGTGGAAGGATTACACTTCTTAGACAGCAATCAGGCACATGCATGTAGCATTTCCATCTTGTGGCAGCAGGTTTACAAGTCATGTACTTCCCTCAGTTTTAAGGTATGGTGGGACAGATCTGGAAAGGAGTGTGGCTTTATAGGAATGTGTTAATTATTAGCGTATTTTTGAAGTGTAACAACCATTTTTTAGGATTGCAGTAGCACGAATCACCAAAGATGATTTGTTCATATCATTGTACTGCTGGTAAAACATGCCAGACCTTCTGAACGATCTAAATGTACACAAACCATCTATGATGAAGCAGTGGATCTTCAATGGTATCATGTTAAGCATAAACACCGCTACACAAAATGACATTTGGCAAGCTCTGGCCTATTGAACATATTAGGCCAGCAGCAATCTGAGGGTCAGATATGACACCTGGGTTTCTCCAGTGCTTCCACACTTCACAGCTTTGGCTACAGAATAGCACTTTCCCATATTACAGCTGTAGATTTTCTGAATGCACTTCACTGCAACACTGAGGGGTGTGTCCATGGTGCCACAATGCATAGAATGTGTTAGACTGTATGTTCTCCCATATGTTGAAATGCATAACACTTAAACGTGATTGGGATGGGTTTGCGAATGTCAGCCAAAGTACCAAGAATATAAATAGTTAAGCCATGTTTGTGCAGCAGCCCCCTTTCTCTCTTACTCCCGGTGGAAGCAGAACTTACAGAAACCAATATTTTAGAGGGTTGAGAGGGAAACCAAAAAAAAAAATACCTTAAAGGAAAATTATTAAGTATGATTGTTTAGGTTTCATTAAAGCACTTCATATTCTCCAAAAACGAGAAAATATTCCCTCAAGTATGTTTGATGTGGTTTATCAATTCCTTCGGTAACCAAAATTACTGCAAACACAGATGTATAATAAAAATATGGTAATGAATTAAAACGCATGTGAATCATGTGTAGCCACTATATGATGAACTGCAAAATTCTGTGAGGTTTATTAAAAAAAAAAAAAAACTGGAAAAAAAACACTGCGCTCATCCTATCACAACATGGTGTTATCAGCTTTGTTTTTTTCAGTTTAAGGTACAACAAATGCAGTTCTTGTAATACAATTCCATCTTTAATTGCAACAGATGCTTTTGCATGTTGACTCCAATCAGACAAAACTCATGGGGTACTGAGTGGATTGATGGCAGCTGGCATTCATTTCTTGAGTGGCTGGTAAACTGATGCATTAGGGTCCAGCCCAGATGAGCTAGTTTCCACAAACTTGGAAGAATAGTGTGGGGAAACGGGGCTTAGGGTACTTGTCCCTGCAGTGTAAGCAATGCTGGGCATTACAGCCATTACTTCTGCAATCTTCTGTTTAAGGTCTTTGATTTCTTGATCTTTCTGAAGTATTTGACCTGTGGAGGGGGAAAAAAAAAAAAATCAAAAAAAAATCAAACACTTGCACAGATGCAAAAGCAAAAAAAAAAAAAAAAAAAAAATCTTTCACAGTGCAAATCATTCCAACTGAGGGTTTACCACGAGAGTTGCCACCATTTTAATTATTTAAAAAAAAAAAAAAAAAAAAGTCTTTACATTTCAGTATGTTTATGATTTTTTACTAAGCAATTCACACTGAATAAAAGTTAGTGAGATTCAACAGGATACAGATTGCAGCAGTCACATCCATTCTATTTACATAGCATTAGCATAAATGTTTGCCAGGACTCCCAAAGCACTAATACTTAATGCTGACAGGCACTGGGCTCTTTGACCCCTTCTGCTATCAAAAGGGACTTCTAAAACAAATTCACCAGTGAGAAGCAGGAAGATTGTACATATACCCACTCCCTCCTGCTGGCACTATGAGTGCTTATGAGCATTGTGCCCCTTAGCACCAGAAACAAAGCTTTGGGGTGGAGACACCCAAAGCACCCTAAGATAATAAAGGACATAAGAACCAATATCAGCATAGCAGGGGGGCTGCTTACTTGCAGATCCCTTGCTAAGGGGATACCAGCCCACAAGTCTTGTGTTTGTTGGCTCTGGGAGAAGGTGGCTCTTTTTATATTAAAATTTGTAACATTCACTCTTACATAGGGTGGAAGTATTTTCTTTTTTTAGTTTTAAGGAAATATTGGATGCCATGGAACAGAATTTGTACTAGGTGAATCTTTGCCAAATTTTTATTAATTTGGCTTGATCTATAGGCTAAATATTCACACTATTGAAATTCTTGCCAAAATTCAATGATGTTCCCATTTATGTATACCATACAGAATGACAACTGTTTGCACATTCAGGCAAACACTTGAAAGACATGATTGCCAGTCAAAGTGACAATGTCCCACAATCGAACTTGTTTTCACAGCACGTGTCAATTTTATACTACACACACTGAGGTCATCACTAGGACCCGACCTCTTCATTCCAATGTCGTAATCAATTATTGGCCTATAGTCAAGCAGCAATTTTTTTTTTTTTTTTACACAAAAACAGCCAAAGTAGTATTGTGTTCAAACTCAAGCGGCTGTTGAGAAATATGTCAGCTGCCATTGACAGAGCTCTGAAAATTCTAGCTACCTGGCTTTAACTTCAATACTTTGAGGCCTAGACCTGTGAGAAACCATTCTGATTGAAATCAAACTCTTGAGCTGCATACTTTTTTTTCTGCTAGTGACTCCGTTTATTGGGGCACATCGATCACAATGACAGTCATACAACAAGCCTATTCAGAAGGGGTAGTCAAAGTTCTTTCAACAATGGGTCGCTGACTGGGGAGAATGGGCAGCAGACTGACATCACTTTCTTCATGTTTGTTCCAGATACAAATATGCAGAGATGGATATATAGAAATATACGAAAAACCAAAACACCAATGCTAGGTTAAAGTCAGTCTGAATATTAATACCACAGTTTGACACTTTTTCAGATCCCCTTGCGTAAGAAGCCTAAAAACCCTAAGCTTACAAAAACAGAACACACATTTAGCATAGCATGACACTAAGGCCTCACACACTGGGAGTAAAAAACAAACAAAAACAGCTTTTAAGGGCATTTTTTTCCCCCAAAAAGCAATTGAGCAGAAAAACAGCAGTTGGCACCTAAACGATAGACACGTTTAACGCTTGAGCATTCCTTCATTTCAATGACTAAAATAAATTATGGCCAATGGAATAACTGAATGTCCAAATGCTTGACATGCCTAAACGTGGTTGAAAAATGTGGCTTTAGGCACGTTTTAATCGGCTTTTCTCCTGCCAAGAGAAAAACATTCAAAGGAGCTGGGGAAACGTCCAGCGTGCATGAGGTCTAAGAATGCTGCAGGCAGTAAGCGTTTTATTTCAGAGTAAAAGTGATATATAGAGTTTTTTCATATTGTCAAAGAGAAAGTAGTCACATGAAAGAGTAAACTTGTAGTAAGGCACCAGTTACCTTGGGCAATCTCCAGCTGTCTTTTTGCATCACCTAGTGCGGAGAACAAATCGAGCTTGATTCTTGTTTCTGCACTGAGGCTGTTTTCTAAGTGCTGTGTTTTATCCTGCATGGCTGAAAGTGCAGACATTAACACTTCTGTATCTTTTTCATTTTCCTTGTACTTTCGTAGCTCCTGGAATAAACAAAATTTACCAAAATACAATTATGGGCATAGAGAAAAAAATATATATATTTTAATGACTGGGGAACACAATCCCCAAAGCTGCTGTGGCTATACTGGAAAGCAATGTCTTCGTATCAGATCCCAGAATAAAATTAGATAAATTGAAACTAGTGGACATGCAAAAGAATGAAAACATGAGGTGGCGATTTACATAAACTGGAGCACACAGAATCTGGTGCAGCTGTGCATACTAACAGTATCAGCTAAGAGGTTTTATTGTTAATGCTTAATTGAGTAAGCTGAAGTTAGAGGCCGATTTGTTTCCATGCACAGCTGCACCAGCTTTAGTAAATATCCCCCCAATGTGTCAGTCAGCAATCTGCAAGTTGGGGCTAGCTGTGCCCCCAAACTTCCAGGCTGCCACATAATAAAATCTCACATTTAACCACTTTCAGACCAGACCATTTTGCTGGCTTAAGACCAGAACACTTTTTGCGATTTGGCACTGCGTTGTTTTAACTGACAATTGCGCGGTTGTGCGACGTGGCTCCCAAACAAAATAAAAGTCTTTTTTTCCCCCCACAAATAGAGCTTTCTTTTGTTGGTATTTGATCAACCTTGTGGTTTCTATTTTTTGCGTTATAAACAAAAATAGAGCGACAATTTTGAAAAAAAAAAAAAACAAATTTTTTACTTTTTGCTATAATAAATATCCCCCAAAATATTTTTTTTAAAAATATTTTTCTTCCTTAGTTTAGGCCAATACATATTTACATATTTTAGGGGGGGCGGGGGGAAAGCGCAATATGCGATTGATTGGTTTGCGCAAAATGTATAGCGTTTACAAAATAGGGGATAGTTTTATGGCACTTTTATAAAAAAAAAATTTTTTACTAGTAATGGTGGCAATCAGCGATTTTTATTGTGACTGCGACATTATGGTGGACACATCGGACATTGACACATTTTTGGGACCAGTCATTTATAAAGCAATCAGTGCTATATAAATGCACTGATTCCTGTGTAAATGACACTGGCAGGGAAGGGGTTAAACAGGGGGTGGCAGTGTAGGAGTTAAGTGTGTCCTAGGGGCATGTTACTAACTGTGGGCGACTGGGCTGTGTGTTAGAGAACACTGATCTCTGCTTCAATCACAGGGAGCAGAGATCAGTGTCACTTGTTGCTAGGCAGAACGGGGCGATGCCATTTACATCGGCATCTCCCCGTTCAGCCTCCCCGTGAAACGATCGCGGGTATCCCTGCGGCGATAGAGTCCGCGGGACCCGCGACCGGACTCACAGGGGGCCCCGTCCGGTACGCGCACGCCGCCAGCGTGTACGCAATGGCAGGGCGGCAATTACAAATGGACGTACCTGTACACCAGTTTACCTGCCCGTGCCATTCTGCCAAAGTACATAGTCGTGCACCGGTCGAGAAGTGGTTAAATATTCTGTGATAGAACTCATTTTACTGCAGGAAGCAATAAGATCCTGGTTTTAATTTTCTAATACACAGCAGTAGCTTGAAAGCATACATCTAAGGCTCTATGGACGGTTGATTTCCAAAGTGTGGTCATTTTACGCCATCACATTTCTGTACTTTCCAAGTATGGCTTGTAATTGTGCCACAAATCATAATAAGTTTTGCATTTACTTGTGTGTGCTCTAAAAATAGACAATCATTTTGTCTATCCTAAAAACATTAGAATCCCACTCCAAAATAGCTTCAGGATAATTAAAGGGTGTGTATGTGCAGTGATTTTGTATGGTCGGGACTAAAATAAAACTTACATTTTTTTTGTTTGGTAAACATGAAATGCTGCATATTAATATTTTGCATTGTATTTTCCAGTTTATTTTTTCCACTGATGCAAAAAGTCTGTTTACAGAGTTGAGCAGCTCAAGCTGAAATTAACACACAATGAATGTATGGGAGTAGCAATTCCTGCCCCTAAAAGGCAGGGCAACACTGCCTGAAAAAAAAAAAAGTTCTACGCCTCCATTTACACCCTATGGATGGCAATGGAACTGTTCAAATTGGTACGAGTGACTTTGCAGCACCACACCATTTTGAAAAAAAGGTTCCTGCACTATTTTCGCGATTTCAGGTGCAACGTGCATAGACACCTGTGCATGAAGTCGCACGATTTCAAAGTCAGAGTCAGTGTGAATGCGGGGCTCATGCTCCCATTTATCCATCTCCAGGACTTCTGAAGTGATCTGCCATGACTACACTGGTGAGAACATACCAACCATATGCATAATTGAAAGGTGCAATACCTGAACTTTTAGTTCCAAATCCCTTATCTGGTCTTCTTTAACTTTCATGTCTATTGACAGCTTTTTACATTCACTCTCCAGATCTCTGATCCGACTTCTTAATGTTTCTGTGCATTCACCTCTGGTGAAAAAAAAAATAAAAAATAAAAAAGGTAAACAGAACAGCATTCATAAAGCAGAATCTGAGAAAACCTAGCTTATAAAAAATCCTATTTTTAGGATGTCTATTTTTGTAACAGCTTACCTGTAAAATCATTTTCTTGGAGTACATCATGGGACACAGAGCACCATAGTAATCACTATGTGGGTATATAGGCACCTTCAGGTGATGGACGCTGATATTCCAAATACAGAAAGATCACTCCCTATATAACCCCCCCTCCTCCCAGGAGTACCTCAGTTTTTGAAGCAAAAAGAGGGGGGCCTCTGTGTCCCATGATGTACTCCAAGAAAATGATTTTACAGGTAAGCCATTATAAAAAGCCTATTTTCTTTATCGTACATCATGGGACACAGAGCACCATAGTCATCACTATGTGGGACGTCCTATAGCAATGCTATTTGAGGGGAGGGAGAGAACCCATAGGGCACCCCCAGACTTGAGGACTTACACTGCAGCCAAAGGCGATATTCCTCATGCCTTCCCTCATCCACCTGATAAAACTTGGTGTAATGTATGTACTGAATACCAGGTTGTGACCTTACAGATCTGAGCCATGGAGACCTGGTGACGCACTGCCCAAGAAGCACCAACCGTCCTGGTAGAGTGTGCTTTGACTTGAAAAGGTGGAATCTTACCCCTTAAATCATACGCGACATATAACCTGCCAAAACCACTTTGCGACAGTGGATTTAGATGCTGCCTGTCCTTTCTTAGGACCTTTGGGCAGAACAAATAAGACATCAGTCTTCCGAATCTGAGCAGTCCTCTTTAAATAGACTGACCGCTCTCATCAGATCAAGACAATGTAGCGACTTTTCTTACCTGGAACATGGTTTTGGAAAAAGGCACACCACCACTCTGTCCTCATGATAATCAAGTATGGCTCTTTACAAGAAAGTAGCCAATTCCAAAACCCTCCTTGCTGAGGATATAGCAACCAATACCAACTTCCTTGTCAGAAGGACTAAGGGAATATGTTGTCAAAGGTGATCCAACTGGCAGATTAATCCACATCACCCCTTGCATAAAACCCCAGACTAAAGAATGTGTAGCAAACGGTCTTTGAAATAAGACAGATAAAGCTGAGACTTGGCCCTTAATAGTACAAGGCCAACTTCATCTCTACCCCTAATTGTAGAAAGGCAAGAATTATGCCTATGATATATCTCAGAGGGTGCCAAACTTTGGCTTCACACCAGGAAACATAAGCCCTCCAAACTATATTATATAGCTCTGGAAGCTGGCTTCCTTGCATTAATCAAGGTAGAGATAATTGACCTGGAAAGCCCACTTTCTTCAGAATGTGGGTTTCAATAGCCAAGCCGTTAAATTTTGCGTTCGTAAGGTAGGATGGAATATCGGCACCTGTGAGAGTAGGTCTGGTCATAGTAGAAAGGACCATGGATCCTCCACTGCCATCTTTACAATTTATGCATACATGTCCACCTGGACCATTGCTGGTGCTACCAGAATTACCGTCTTTCTTTCCCGCTTGATCCTGGCAAAGTAGTTGAGACAGCAACTGAACAGGGGAAAAAGCATAGATCAGTGAGAACTGATCCCATTGGGGTCACAAACACGTGTTCCGCATGTGAGTGGATCCCTTGTTCTTGACACAAAGTTGACCAACTTCATGTTAAATCTTGATGCTAGAAGATCTATGTCCGGAGTCCATCTTTGGCAAACAGCCCGAAAAATTACAGCGTGATGAGACCATCCCCCGAAAATATTTGCTGGCGACTCAGGTAGTCCGCCTGCCAATTCTCTACTCCCGATAGGCAGAAAGAAATGTTCCGTGCCCAAGTTAGAATATGGTTCACCTCTGTCTGTGCTGCAAGACTCTTGTTGCCCCCTTGGTGATTGGATATAGGCCGCGACTGTGACATTGTCAGATTGGATCCTGACAGGACAAACCTGTAACCTGAAAGTCCAGGCCCTCAGAGCCAGACACACTGCCTGAATTCTCCAGGATACTGATGGGCAAGGCACTTTTGGTTCTTGATCACTGCCCCTGGACAGTTGTCTTCTCTATTACTGCTCCCCAGCTTGAAAGGCTGGTGTCTGTCGTTACCACTTTCCAGATAATTGGTCTGAAGGATTTTCCTTTCAGCAGATTATGGGTTAGTAACCACCAACTGAGGCCTTGGGACACCCTTGGGGACAGCCGCACTGGCAAGTCCAAAGCTTGGATCGTTTTGTTCCAAGCAGAGGGGATACTGTTTGGCAACAGTCTTGAATAGAACTGGGCATAGGGGATTGCTTCGAATTAAGCCACCATCTTTCAACCTCATGCAAAGGTGAATGGAGCGATCTCCTTTGGACCTGACCATCTGCACCAGCTCTTATGGAATTGATTTTTGCCTGAGGCAAAAATCACCCTTTTTTGAGCTGCGTCTACGATTAGCGGTTTTAAGGAAGACTTCTCTAGGTTGAGAATCCAACCCAGAGCTTCCAGGTAACTGGTTGTAATGCATACACTTTGCTCCAAACAAGATACCGACTGGTCTATTAGCAATAGATTGTCTAGGTACACCAATACTGTTATGCCCTGTGCCCTTAGGGACATGCAGATACGCATCCCTGATGTCAATAGACGCCAGAAGTTCTCCTCGTAGGATAGAAACTACTGATCTGATCGACTCCATGTGAAAGGAGTGGATCTTCAGGAACGGATTTAGATTCTTTAGATCTAGAATGGGTTTGACATCTCCAATCGGTTTTGGTACAGTAAAAAGGGGTTTGAATAAAACCCCAAACCTTGCGCTTCTGTGGGGATTTGTATGATCACCCCTGAGCCAGTAATCGGTCTAATACTCGAAACAGATTGCTTTTTCCCTGGATCTTTGGGAACGTTTGATCTCAGAGACCGTGGAAATTCAAGATTTTAGTTTGTATGCTTGAGACACCGTGGAGATGACCGATCTGTCCTGAATTTCCTCTTGGCAGACTTCTGAGTATTGCAGAAGTCTTCTCCACACTCTGGTGGGGGGGGGGGGGCGCCTCTTCATAATAAGGATTTCGAATTCTGTCAGTCAGTTTAAAAGGACGTTTATACTTTCTTTTGACTGGCAAGAGTACTCTTTCCACTAGAAATAGTTTGAATGTATTTGTCCAAATATTCCCCAAATAGTCGATCCCCACGAAAAGGGAAACTAGTCAGAAGCCTTTAAATAATTGGTTTCTGCAGAAGTGAGGCCGATTTTGCACTTTCCAGCTTTAGTAAATAAACCCCATTGCGTACTTAAAAGTGGGGTATGCCTATAACCGGTTTGCCTTTCTTCCTGATCGCCTGAAGGCAACACCCCATCCTCTACCCACTTGATAAGGGGTCTGAGGTGGGGGGAGGGTGATCTAACATGCTTCCTATCCCCTTGGATGTAGGATTTGATTAAAGTCACTAATCTTCCTTCTAGGCTCTGCAGGGCGGAGGAAAATGCATCTTCATTCACGTATACAGGGGCTAAAACGTGAGAAGCAGCTGCACCAATTGGTCCCAGTGACTCACCCTGGCCTACCATATCTGGTATCCAAGAGGACGACAGTGTGGAGGCACAACTAGAGTTCCGAACGCCTGGGGGTGGAATTTCTGGTACCTTTGTAGTGTTTTTTTGGGGAGCCATAGTGCTGAGCACAAATAAACAGAGGCACCAAGTAAATGCACACTTACTGTGCAAATAGTCTAGCAAAAGAATGCTAATAAAGTTCAGTTTTAGTGTAAATGTTCTTTCCTGTACTGGAAATGCCTGCAATCAATCTTACATGCCCCCATCACTCCTGTGTCCTTTGTGCCGACTCCAGCTGTGAGCGTCTGTCGCCAGCGATGTATGCTCCTCAGACTTACATCCCGCATACCGCGCCGTGCCTTAAGCCACACCCCCTCAATTACACACGTCACCCCCACTGTATAACTAGAACTAGTCCACGCACGGCATTCGATAAGCTCCTTGAACGAGAGGGAAGGGAGGGCTGGGAGGCAGGAAGTTTGAAAAACTCAACTTAGGAAAGCTGTCGCACCCCCGAGGAGGGGATACAAGATACTGTTGTAACTCCCTTCCCCCAGGGGGGAAATGTTCTGCATGAGGAATCCCCCCTGGCTGAGACCACACACACACGTGCTGTTTAGCTGGGACTTCTGCGCTGACTGAGAAGCAATATACTAAGTTATGCATTTACTGCCTCTAGTGGAGACTTTAGGCATGACATTTTACTTATGGAAGAAAAAAAGCATAGGTGGACTTTACAGTTCCTAGGCTTCTTCCCTTACCTTTTCCTCACTGCAGGATACTGCTGTAACAGACCGACCGATCCAAACTTCACCCATCATGGCAGGCTGTGTTAGCAAACCTTCAAGGACCGGGTCCCTATTATAGGGGTTCCACTCCCATGAACATGTATTAGCACCCTACCAGGAAAAAAACTTTAGGTAATGTAGCATGACCAAAAAGTCCTGGGTCCCGGGGTCCAGCCCTACAAAGAGGTGTTAGAGGCAAAACCTCCTTCTGCGAGACCCAGGTACCATCCATCTTGGCCTCAGTGGCAGTTTGGATGGATCTGGTCTATGGAGGCTTTTTAAATCCAGCTTTGGAGCTCTTCAGAGCACATCTTCATTCGTGACCAACACCTTAGACACTGGCAAAAAACCTGAGGTACTCCTGGAAGGAGGAGGGGTTATATAGGGAGTGAACTTCCTGTATTGGTTATACCAGTGTCAGTCACCTGAAGGTGCCTATATACCCACATAGTGATTACTATGGTGCGCTGTGTCCCATGATGTACGATAAATAAAACCTACCACATGTTAACTTTATTCTAATTTTTACACATGGCAATACAAAACTACCTGTTTGCTGCAGCAAAGGCAACTGCTCTCGCTGCTGTGGCTTCTTCTAATTTCTTTCTTTTCTTCTCCTCCATTAGCTGCTTCTCTACAAACGCTCGAGCTTCCTGCTCTGCCTTTAGCTTCTTCTCTAGCTGACTGATCGTCTGCTTGTCTTTCTGTTTCATCTGAACTGCACTATGCAATCTGGTGAGAGGGGAAAAAAAAAAAAAAAACAACATTATTCAGTGATGGGAAACTTACGTTTCAATGTTTCTTAGTGAAAGAAGACTTACTTATTTTGTAGCAGCTCATTCTCCTGTCTGAGCTGCCCTATTTCATTTCGAATTCCCCGCTCTGTGCTTGTGAGTACACTGATCTGACTGCGCAGATCCTGTTCAATCTGCCTGCTGCCCTGCAAATCTGCTTTTAACTTCTTTACATCTTGTTCCAGCCTGCAAAAAAAAAAAAAACATTCAAGTTGTTTAATAATTAAAAAAGCAGAAATGGTGGATGAAAAGAAGGATATAAATGTATGTATATATAGTGTGAAGAATAGTGCAATGTTTCATAGGTGAATGATCAGTCTTGTATGCTACAAAATGTTGCATTATCCCAACTAAAATTAGATCACATTTGCTTAGAATGCCATGAAAAAAAAAAAATAGTAAATCTCAGGCCAAATTTTAAAATAAATGAATACAATCAAATGTAAATTCATAAGCCTAAAGTGTATGTGGGGTTCCTCTTAAAAAGCATATTAGACCTGAAGGGCCTGGTATGAAAGAAGGGGAACCCCATGCCATTTTTATTGTTTAGGAGTCCCCCTTAAATATTCATATCAGAGCCTCATCTAGGATAAAATGTATGGTATAAGATTAAAATCCCCTGGCTGCTTTGTTTACAAACAGAACAAAGTGGCTGCTGATCACCAGAAGTACATTTACTGCTGGTGCATGGAAGTCACATATACTGTGACATACCCTTACGGTGCGGTGTACTTGATAAACACAACTGACAGATCTGGCTAGATTTCTCCCTGCCATCAGTTACCATTCAGAATTGAAAGCAAGGAGAGACCCAGCCAGATCTCTAGGTAAAAGCAGCACATACACACTTGCATACACTTGATGGGCACACAGTTAACCCCTTGACTGCTCTCCTGATCACTGTCACTCAGTCAATGACATTAGTACAGTATTCACTATTACTGTTGCTAGCAACATCAGTGTCCAGCAGCGTGCCTCCTAACCAGTGTCAGATTGCACACCACCCGCTCAGTGAACGCACGCGGTTTGCCAAAAAAAAAAACCTTTCTTCATGAAAGAAAAAGAAATAAAAAAAAAAAAAAAAAAAGAAAGAAAGAAAAAATAAAAAAGCAGCTGGCTGGCATTAATCCAGACAAAAATCGCCAATCTGGGGGCCCAGGAAGTGATCAGACACCCCTTTCTCTTACCGGAGGGTCTGAACTGGCTTAGACGGAGAGCAGAGTGGAGCTTCTGCTGTTTCCAGCGTCAGAATGGTGAGTGCTCAATACAGCCTCCAGTGGTGACACAGACATGACAACACAACACATGGGAGAGTTTCCTGAGAAAATCTCTCCTACATTATCCTCACAGCAGTGTTTTATCAGATGAAAACCCAATGTTCGCCCCTTCACAGTAGGGTCCCAGACCTTGAAGGGAAACCTTCAGGAGCCGGGGAACACTGAGGTTGACCCACAATCCTGGACCTGCAAGAAGACCCTGCTAGTAAACTTATTGGCCTTACTGGCCTTACTACCAAAAAGTAATGGATCCCAGGACCCAGCTCTCAAAGCATTCGCAAGCAAAACCTTGCGTCTTCGGATTACAAGGCCCGGGTACCATTTAGTCCATTACGGAGACATCAGAATGGATCCAGTCAGGGTGGCTGGCTCTCAAGGATTACTGCCCATGGAGCCCAGTACAACACATCCTTACACATGCCCAACACCTTAGACACTGGCGAAAAAACGAAAGACTCCCAGCAATGGGAGGGGTTATATGGGGGAAGTACATGCCTTAAGGGGCATGCCAGTGTCCAGCACCTGATACGCCGATATAACCCACATAGTTATTACTATGGCTCTGTGTCCCCTGATGTAAGAAAAATCTGTTTGGCGGACAAGAAAAACTCTTATATCCTGGTGAAACCAGTTCGCAGACCCACTTGTCGGAAAGTAAGGATGTCTACCAAGCTGCAAACTCCCAAAGGCGACCCACCACCAGAGAATCGGGTGGGGGAAAACCTTCATGCAACAGATTTGTTCGCAGGCTTGTTTGGCTTGAGAAACCATGGACGCTTTTGTCCCTCAACGGGCACCTTGTCGGACTGGGAACGCTTACCTGTCGACCTGGGCAGACGAAAAATCCGCTTCTGAGGGGAAAAGGAGGGCCCTTGCCTATGGCGTGGCTCCTTACCTTTCCTGGACTGTGGGAGCAACGTACTCTTAAACCCCAGTAACTTTCTTAATAATGTCATCCAGTGAGGCTCCAAACAGCCTCTCTCCCTGGAAGGGCAAATCTGCCAGTGCTTTCTTAGATGGATGGTCCACGTACCAGCATTTTAGCCAAATTAGGCGTCGTAGAACCACAGCCGATACCGAGGCTGTTGCAGAACTACACGTCCCATGAGGCATTGTAAAACGCGACATACACAGACATGACTAGGCATGGTGGGAATTGTAGTTGCTGAACAACTGGGGGGCTGTAGTTTGAAGACATATCCAAGGCACAGACAGACATACTTAAGGCCCTGCACCAACTGGTCCGCCAGCTCCACGCAGACCAGGGAAGCCTGTTGCTTTTCCAATTCACGGTGCAACAATTTAGCCCATTCAGGGCCACCAGGGCTGTGGCCAACACTGGCCGCAATGCTGACCCCACCAACGTAAACATGGACTGGGCAACCTGCCTCGGCCCTTCTGTTGGCAGGGTCCTTTAAAGCAGGGGTCCCTTCCACCGGAATCGTGGTTACCTTATTTAACCTGGATATCTGGGGGGTGGGTCAACAATCAGATGTTAATTTCTTCAGGAAACTCTCCTCAAAAGGGGTAAAGCACCGCCATGCGTTTCGGGACTGAAAAGGCCCGCTGCAGGCTTCCACACTTCGTGTAAATAACCTTATCAAAGTTAGGTAAGAAAACACCTTAGCTGTGATGGCCGGCTTGTGCCCACCCTCCTAGCTACCACAGACTGAGGGGCACCCCGCAGGACTCACCAGTCCTGCGGGGTGAAAACACATGAATAAAACTCTATTACCCATATGTAGAGTTAAGGAGTGATCTCTTCCTAGTGGAGCGCAGTGGAGGAGTGAACTGTCTGTCTGTCCCAGCTCATATACCCCAGGCCCTGGGCGGATCCCTGCCAGCGTCATGCATGATGTCTTTTGCAGCTGTGAGAAGATGAGGGAACACTCACAGCTGAGGATAATCCATACCTCAGTGGGTGCCCATCCATCTTAGCTGCAGCATCAGGTGGAAAAACAGAACAAAAAAAAAAAAAACACAAAAACAAACAATAGACTCCCACCTTGCAGTGTCTGTTGACACCACTCGAGGGGCCCATTTATGCATGGCGCCGATGCGCTGAGATCGAACCCCACCACCCCTTGTGATCCACAATGGGAGGTAGGGAGGGAGCTGAGCACATCGCAACCCCGGAAAAATGACTGCAACATACCCAGCAAAAACAGCCCATATGTTCAATTGATTGATGGATAAATTCCAGGAAAAACAAAACTGGAAAAAATATAAAAAAAAGTTCTCAATAACTGATGGAAACACATATATAAATAGTTTCAAGTGTTTTTTTTTTTTTTGTTTGTTCTGTTTTTCCACCTGATGCTGCAGCTAAGATGGATGGGCACCCACTGAGGTATGGATTATCCTCAGCTGTGAGTGTTCCCTCATCTTCTCACAGCTGCAAAAGACATCATGCATGACGCTGGCAGGGATCCGCCCAGGGCCTGGGGTATATGAGCTGGGACAGACAGACAGTTCACTCCTCCACTGCGCTCCACTAGGAAGAGATCACTCCTTAACTCTACATATGGGTAATAGAGTTTTATTCATGTGTTTTTTTTTTTTTTGTTTCGTTTTTCTTCTCTCCTTTTTGCACATACATTGTTTCATTCAGAGCACTGCACACATTTTTTTTACACATTTGAATTGGATGATTTTGTATTTCCCCATCATCCATTCCCACTTATTCAACACACATTTAGTCTTCTCCTATTTCCCTAATCATTTGTGTATATCTCATTCACACACACTTTTCAGTAATTGGCTATATTCATTCAACACGTTCAATCCAACACTCAGTGTCCTGCTTTTTTTTTTTTTTTTTGGTGACCCATCACACTTTTCTTTTTTCTTTTTCGCAGATTTGGGTAACACACATTTAGTACCTAGTGGACCTGTGTTGAGGATGTCTGTTTCGGTTCCCCCTGGCCTGCCCCCTGACATTGTTGGGGGATGGTCTGAACCCTGCCTCAACCCCGGATGAGACGGTTATATCTCAGCCCCAAGAGTTCCCATTGCTGGAAGTTCTGCCCAATTCTTGGGCTATTTTGTAAGTCACTTTATCAATTAAGTGGACCAATTTGATACTCTCTATTTAACTGAGGTTCCACCTATATTAATATTTGTCATATTTATTTGCTTTTCTAGTAAAAACATGCATCCCACCCCTGATGACTGGCAAGAAGCCAAGAAACGCGTCGGGTTCTCAAACTAAGGATGCCTACTTAAGCTTATTTTAATCCTTGATAATATCAACTTTTGTCCTATAGAGTTTGTACTCATTCATGTGATTTTTTGATTAGTAATTTATGTATTTCTGTTATGAACTGCATCCATGCATGTCCATTGATTTGTCTATACTCCAGATTCTCTGATTACTATTATGAAAATATATTGAGTGTATATCTATATTTATATTACTGTACTACCATTGTATGCATTCAGATCATGGACAACCCCTAGGGGTCATTGATTATAAATTAAATCTAAATTATTTTATTCACATGTATTCATACATTGTTATTTTCAATTGACATGCTTCATTTAAAGTCCCACTTGTCCCCCTTTTTCTTTTTATACAATTTACCCGGGATGGAAGCATGCCATTGCTACTTGGTACTGCAGCAGCTCACTTCTCTTAAATAGAGGCAAAACAAGCTGAAGCTACTAGAAAACAGCCACCGCAGCAAAAAACGTCTGAGGGCGCCGGGAACGTGGCCGCCAGACTTCCAGAAAATGTCCGAAATGGAAAAAACTGGCTGTGGCTAAAAGGAAAAATCCACACGTGGCTAACAAAAACAAGCCACCATGGCCTAGAAACAGGGAAGACGACAAGCGTACCAACAACACCCAGCGCAGCCTCCTGCCAGAACCCGGAGCCCCCCCAGGTACGTGCACCGCACCCCCATATGTCAAGTCACACAGCAGCCCACAGCATGGGGAGGAGGGAAAGGGAGAGGAGGAGAGTGAGAGACCCCCTAGTCGACCTCCCAGGGAATGCCCATCTGCTCTATCCTGCTGAGACAGGTGAAACCATACTTACCCCTCCTGCAGGGACTGGACACATTCCACGGACAGACCTATCACCCGAGCTGTACGGGGTGGCTGTCGGCCACGGCACACTGACACGGACAGCAGAAGCCCAGTCATGTGTGCCCCGGAGAATATAGCTCACCGGCTGCCCCTGGATCAGACGGACTGACCCAGTGTGTAGCCAAGGTCTGCTCACGCTCAATGGCCAGGCTGGAGAGACTACCAGGATCTATATTATCCAGCCTGTCACCCAGCCTGGCTGTTGATTGTAGATCACAGGAATCAAAAATGGAGAAAAAAGAAAATTCCCAAGACCAATGGTCCCACCGGGAGCCAGGTCATTCTCCTATACTAGGCAGAAAAAAGCTGAGCTACTGGATGAAGTGTGAGGGGTTATAGCCAGTAGGACCGCTCCCTGGGCAGTATTGTGCGGTTTTGCTGTTTTTAACATGTTCTGCCTAGTCTTCTCCTGAAGAGGTGATATAACCCCAAGGTCAAGATGAAGATGCTGTGTCAGTCAATGAATGAAAGGGAAACGTTTTCAGTAGTCTTAGGACCACTTGGTGATCATAGATCGGAAGCTACAAGCTGCTTTTCTGTGTCTAAGCTGGAATGCACATCAATAAACTGAAATGGTCTCTCTAAGCCTGGAAGCTATGGCATCTGCCCATGACTACATCACAGCAAGGATTTCTGAAGCTCCTCACAAGCCAGGACCCGACAAAGATAAAGTGGGTATCGTGACTATCGTGTACGCTAACAAATGCAGTAATCGCAAAAAGCAATAATTGAGTTATAAATGACTACCCTCAAGATAAAAAAAAAAAGGGATTCTGTTCATAACACTCAGCAATTCAAAAAGAAAAAGCTTACAGCTGAACTCCAGGAAAATGGATTTCTTAAAAACGTCATAGGACTAGCACGCTTGCCTTCAATGATTGCGATGCAAGATCTAGAGGGCTGATGGGGATACTCAAACTGTCAGTGATGGCCCATTTCACAAAGTTACTTTACTCTTAAAATAAGAGATTAAAAACCTCAGAATTTTTTCCACTCTGCAATTCACAAAAAACACGACTAAAATAAAGCACGCGTTATTTCATCAAAATGTGAGGCATTTTACTCATGAAACCATACAGCATTTAATCTCATTCCAGTGGGATGGATAAATGGTTTAAAACTGTAGAAATCTGCCAACTCGCAAGTCAGTGCAGTCCCTGCAGCAGATGTATTACATAAGATAAAATATTACTAGAATACTAGTCAAAAGGTAAGCTGCTTTCAAAAGGAGTTATGGTGTATCAAAAACAACCAGGTCAAAGTAAACAAAATATCTTTATAAAAATGTAAAATACTGAAAATAGTTAAATAAAAAAACTAAATCACTAATATAGTTTTTCCACCCAAAAAAAATAAATAAATTGGACAGCTTTGTCATTGGGGAGATTTTCTTTCAATTCTGTCCAATAGCCAAAACAGGATGTGAGAGGAAATCCCTAAAAATTAAAAGAACCCCTTGGGGCCTTCCAGGTCACCAGAACCAGTGTCTCCATTGGAATATTTCCCTTAGATTACTTTTCTAGGGACAACCCAAAATTTGGTATTTCTTTCAGACAGAAATAAAAACCTGGCAGGGGGTCCAATCCATCTCCACCCTATCCCAAAAAAAAAAAAACAATTTTCCACATTTAGGTTTCTATGTATTATGGTTGAGAAAATGACCCAAAAAGTCCTTAAAGCGGAGGTCCGCCCACCGCTGCAAAAAGTAAGACAGCAGCTACACATACTGCTGCTGACTTAATAGGACATGTACCTGTCCTGGAGTCCAGAGATGTTGGCACTGCAACTGATGTTTCCATCAGCTATCAGGTGCTGCCGCCACCGTTGCTGGTAAGGGAACCTGGTAATGTAGCTTTACGGCTTTACTTCGGGAACCCTACTGTGCATGCATGAGGCTCCGCTCTTCTCTCCTATTGGCCAGGTGGCAGTGGAAGGAGTGAGCAGTGACTGACAGCCACAGCTCCAGGTAGTTGGGACAGGATACCTGTGAAAGACAGGTATCCGCTCCACCCTCCCCCCAAAAGGTGCCGAAATGTGGCACCTGAAGGAGCAGGAGAAAATTGAGCGGCCGTTCCACTTTTGGGTGGAACTTCACTTTAAAGAGGAAGTAAACTCTCCCACTCTGATGCTTCTTTTAATTTAGTCCATTATAATAAGTAATTATCAAACTATAGCCACTGTAATCCAGCCCAAATCGCATATTACGATTTAAATAAACTTTAATATTTTCTTACATCAGGGGACACAGAGCCATAGTAGTTATGTGGGTTATAGGGCCACTGATAGGTGATAGACACTGGCACGCCCTAAAGCAAGAAGTTTACTCCCTATGTAACCCCTCCCACTACTGGGAGGCCTCAGTTTTTTCACCAGTGTCTAAGGTGTTGGTCACGAGTAAAGATGTGCCGTGCTGAGCTCCACTGGAAGCAATCCTTGCTGGGGCTAGCCATGCTGACCGGATCCGTTCTGATGTCTTTTCATGGGCTAAATGTATGGTACACAGGCCTAGTGTCCGGAGAAATTAGGTTTTGCTTGAGAGCGCTTCTATTTCAAGAGCTGGACCCTGGGATCCAGTACTTCTTGGTAGTAAGGCCATAAAGTTTTTACTAGCAGGGTGCTGTTGCAGGTCCAGGATTGTAACCAGAGGTTCCCCGGTTCCTGAAGGTTTCCTAAAAGGTCTGAGCCCACCGTGAAGGGTGACGATTGGGTCTTTATCTCTGATAAAAAACACTGCTGCAAGGAAAAGGTAAGGGAGATTCTCTCAGGAATTTCTCCTATGTATGTTGTTGTCATGCCTATGTCACCACTGGGGCTGTATTGAACACTCACTGTCCTGACGCTGGAAACAGCACAGAAGCATTCATTCTCTCCTCCAGCCGCAACAGATCCTCCGGTAAGAAGGGGGGGGGGGGGTTTGCTTCTCTTCCCCTGTGCCCCCAAAGTTGTTTTTTTCCCTGGGGATAAGATGCCAAACTTTTTTTTTGTTGAAAAAAGGAAACTAAAGACAGACCGTGGCTGCTCAGTGGAGGATTTAATCCCCCCCCCCCCCCATGCCTGCATGTTTCACAGGACACCTCTGGCACAGGAAAGCATGTTCCTTTGAAAGGAAAGGGGGGGGGGCGTAATTCACGTGGGGGCATGGCTAAAGTTGTCAGATGCTGGCCACACAGGTAGTTTTAGGAAGTTGATTTTAGTGCTGTGTGTGAAAGCTGTTGCTGGCTGTGGAGGGACAGAGCAGGAGGGAGGCTTGTTGAGGTTAGTGAGTTTTTTTCCCTTTGACACATACTTTACCAGGCTAGGATTAATAGCACCTAATGGCGCTGAACTATAGCCTAGCAATGTACATTCTTTCGCATAGCGCCTCTGCTTTATGCTTCAGGCTATGAATGGTAATGGGACCAGGAACTTCTCTAAAGGGGTCAATGGTTTTCACTATAAACTGAATCCATTTCCAAAAGAATGTTATCCTCCTCTGAGAGGGATACGGCTAGTCAGATTGAGCCGTCAGGGGAAGCCGTTGCAGAAAATACTTCAGTCCCTGTATATACCATAATCCTAATATGGAAGGCGTAGCATCACAAGACAGATTGCTTGTGTACTCCCTTACTCAACCTTTTTTACTGCCTGCAGCACAGGCTCTTGAGGAACCTACCTCTAATTGGGTTCATTAGAACCTCCCCCATCTGGGGATGTTTTTTCCTATTAATGCATGGCTAAAAAAGCTTACGGATTCTGAATGGGAACATCCAGATAAACAATATTATCCTTTCAAGAAATTCTCCACACTACCTACGGAAGAGGATTTCTATGAAAAAAATGGGGGGGGGTTCCAGCAATTGATGCTGCAATCTCCTCAGTGAGCAGATTCTCACATGTCCAGTGGATAATGCACTGATGTTAAAGGATGCACCATAAAAAGTTGGAACTTTTTAAAGACAATAGGTCTTTTGCAAGTTCAGTAGCGCAGCCGGTTCTTGCTGAAATTGGTGTATGTCAGTCCATTAAGGAACAGTTTGTGGAGGTACCTGAAATTCTGCCTGATCAGCAGGCCCAGCATTGGGCTGGTATATCTGACGCACTATGTCAGACAGTAGACGCTATGAAAGACTCATTTAAACCTTATGGCTTATGCTTGGACTAGTGCATTCTCGCAGAGTTCTGTGGCTGAAAAACTGAACAGCCGAAGCACTGTGTAAAAAGCTCTTAACCAGTTTTCCCCCTTCATGGGGTATGGCTATTTAGAGACGATCTAGACAAGTACAGCCAAAAGGACCTCTAATGGGGAAAGCTCTCTTACCAGTAAAGAGGAGGTTCAAACATTTCTCCTATAAAATTGTGCTGCCTCTCCTATGCCAGCGGCATCTGCCTCTAGGCAGTCTCGACGGCCTCAACCGTCTGGTTCAAGGGAAAGTCCCCAAGGGCAGCACCAGGGTCAGAAGAGATCTTGGGGCAGAAAGCCCACAAAGCAGAATGCTAAAGCCTTCTCATGAAGGGGCACCCAGACTCATTCGGGTGAGGGGAAAGGTCCTGTGATTCTCAAGATCTGGCAGGAACAATGTCAAGACAGATGGATTTCTGCAGTTTTTTCTCTAGGTTACGACTAAAGTTTTGAGAGTTTCCGTCTCCTCGTTCTAAGGGAAAATGTTTCCAAGGATCCAGAGAAAACAAAAGTCTTTCTGGCCTCTGGATTACCTATTATCCCAGTCGGTGATATCAGAGGTTCCCTTAGTGGAACAGGGCACAGGGTTTGGCTCAAAACGTATGGTTCCAGAACCAAAGAGGCAAGACCCAGTCTAGATCTCAAAGATCTGAATCGGCACTTAAACATCCTATCCTTTCATAATCCGATCGGTTGTGTCCATCCGACAAGGAAGGGAGTTTTTTGGCTTTAATATCAAAAATACATATCTCCATGTGCCAAATTTTTCCCTCTCACCAGAAAATTTCTGCATTTTGAAATATAAAATCATTTCAGTTGTGGCCCTGCCATTCAGTTTAGCCACAGCACCACGGGTGTTCTGAAAGATTCTGGCACCTCCTTTAACCAGATTAAGGGCTCAAGGCATAACAGTCCTAGCCTATTTAGAAGAGCTAATTTTAATAGATCAGTCTCAGGTCTAAAACCAGGAATCTGATCACAGCCGCAACTACCTGAAATCTCTGGGTTGGATACTCAACCTAGGAAGATTCTCCTTAAAACCATCAAGGATATTACAGTACTTGGGGCTGGTTATAGGTACCATACAGAAGAAGGTATTCTTACCCCAGACAAGAATCAGTTCCATTGTAGGACCAATTCAACTTATCAAAAAGAAAAATCCTTCCACTCAGCTGTGCAGGAAATTGTTAGGGGAAATGGTGGCCTCCTTTGAGGCCGTCCCTTACGTGCAGTTTTTACTCAAAAACAGCTTCAAAACACCATCCTGTTGGTCTGAAATAAAAAGATCCAGGTCTTATTTCCAATACGCTTGGCTACCAAGTCAGAGCCTAAATTGGTGGTTATCCAGCAAAAGGGAAAATCCTGGAAGGTGTTAGATGCCAGCCTTCTAGGCTGGGGAGCAGCCCTGGAAGATTCTGTCCAGGGGAGATGGTCCAGGTTAGAGGACCTTGCCTATCAACTTTTTGGAAGATTCTGGCATTACGTCTGGCCCTAGAATCTGGGACCATCAGACAAAGGGACTGTCCTGTCAGGATTCAGTCTGACAAGGCCACGGCGGTGGCTTACATAAATCACTAGGGGGGCACAAGAGGTTGTGCAGCCCAAAAAGGTGAATAATGTTCTAGCTTGGGCAGAGCACAACATTCCTTGCCCATCTGCAATTTTCATTTCAGGAATAGAGAAGGCAGGTGGACTACTTGAGTCGCCAACAATAATTTCCGGGAGAATGAGCTCTTCACCCCGACATCTTCCTAGCGATATGTCAGTGTTGGGGTATTCCGGACATGGACCTACTGGCATCCAGATTCAACAACAAAGTCGACAACTGTGTCGGGAACACGGGATCCGCTAGCAGGCGGAACAAATGCATTAGTCTTCCTATGGGATCAGTTTTCACTGATCTATTTTCTCCAGTTCTGCTACTTCCGTGCATTCTCGGCAGGATTAAGCAGGAATGAAAGGAGGCGATTCTGGTGGCCCCAGTGGATCCCAAAAGATCTTGATTTACCAAGATCATAAAGATGGCAGTAGGAGTCCTTCGGACTGCCATTATAGCCAGACCTTCTCGCACAAGGTCCGGTATTTAATCCTACCTTACAGACGAAAAATTTAACAGGTTTGACTGCTGAATCCCACTTTATAAAGGATCATGGATGATCTCCTTCGGTAGGGTCGACTTTGATGCCAGGAAGCCGGCTTCCAGAATCATCTACTATAGGGTGTGGAAGGCATATGTTTCTTTGTGTGGATTCAGGGGTTGGCACCCCAGGAAGTAGGTCATAGGCATGATCCCAGATTCCTGCAAATGGGATCTGAAATAAAGCTGGCCTTGACATCAAGGGACAGATTCTGGCCTTCTCCGTTTTCAATGGCCTCTTGCTTCCCAAGCTTGGTGCATAGCTTATTCAAGGGGTAACTCCGATTATTCCCCCTATCATATTTGATCATGCTAAAGGATGAGTTTTTTTATCATCCTGAATTCCTACCAAAAGTGGTAGCAGGTTTTTCATTTAAACCAAGATATTATTCTTGCTTCTTTCTCCCTAGAGTCTCAATCTAGGGAAGAGAAAGCACTACATTCCCTTGATGTAGTAAGAGTGATCAGATTCTATTTAAAGACGATCACTCAGGCTCGCAAAACACATGTTTTTTTTGTACTGCCAGAAGTTCCAAAATGTGGACAGGCAGTGTCAAAATCTACAATTTTTCAAATAGATTCGTCAAGTGATTGTTCAAGCTTCGACTTAAGAAAATAATTCCTTCTTATGCTAGAGCACACTCATCCAGGGCGATTAGTGCCTCTTGGGTGGTGCATCTGGCCTCTATGGCTCAGATCTGTAAGGCCGCAACTTGGGTCGTCGGTTCATATGTTTATCAGATTTTATCAAATGGATATTAAATGTCATGAGGATATTGCCTTTTGAGTCCTCTGGCCTCCTATGTTTTTGGTTGTGTCTCCCTCCCTTCAGTTGCCATTGATATGGGGCCATTCCACATAGTAACTACTATGGCTCTGTGTCCCCCGATTTAAGAAAATAGGATTTTTAAAGCAGCTTACCTGTAAAATCCTTTTCTTTGATGTACATCAGGGGACAGAGGTCCCTCCCTTCTTGGTATACACTTGCATTGCTTGGCTACAAAACTGACGACTCCCAGTAGTGTGAGGGGTTATATAGGGTGTACACTTCTTGCCTTAGGGCGTGCCAGCGTTCATCACCCATCAGTGGCCCTATAACCCACATAGTAACTACTATGGCTCCATGTCCCGATGTACATCAAAGAAAAGGATTTTACAGGTAAGCCATTTTAAAAATCCTGTTTCCAGAGGTTAGGCAGTGCCATCTTAAGTATTGTTTTCTGAGTCCATAGTGGAGTGTATTTCCGCCCTTACATTGAGCACTTCCTGTACTGTTAACCAAGCCTCCTTGTCAATCCAACATTTCTATGGCAACTCTGCTTCCCTGTTCATAGCCGACTTGTTTTGTTTCATAGTATTTACTTGTGCCAATTATCTAGTGTTTGCCTTTGTCAGTCTTATCAGCTTCAGCTGGTTGACTGCAGTAATGCTGTCCTATGCCCTGCTTTACACTGCATGCGATATGTCACATGGTGTGTAGGAGGAAGCTCTGAATGATTCTGCAGTCTCCTGGGATTTCAGTGTTGTGTGCCGTAGGAAGTCCTGCTAATAGATAAAGTACACAGAGTGTGCCATAAATCAGGGGAGATCTGGGCATGCTCAGTGATGTCATTCTAAACAAAAAGGATTACCACAACAGCGCTTTTAACCATTTCTTCGGCCACTAGCAGGGGTTAAAAGCACCGCTAAAGCTAGAGAAAAGGGTCAGAGGTTCTCTAGTGCTAGAATTACTGTCCATAATCTGACATTTGTGGCCATGCCTCACATGTGTAGGATGATCATTGTTTGCGTGCGTAGGGGAGCAACGTGTGTGGTCGCCTTTGCGCACTAGCACAGGGACACTGTCAATTTTAAATTACTTTTTTTATTTTTACACTGTTGCTTTACATTTACTTTTTGATCAAGGTAAACATCCTTTGTGACGGCAATAGGCATGTGACAGGTACTCTTTATGGAGAGATACAGGGTCTGTAAGAACCCATATCCCTCCTCTGCCCTTAAAAACATTCAAAACACAAAAGATGTGTTTTTGAATATGTTAGATTCTTTAAAAAAATTGCACCATTGACATCTGGGTAAACCAGACGTGATGTCATGTTATTGCTTCCATGTTACTATGAAAAACAGCCGATCAATGCTTTGTTCAGTTGCCTGGGTGCCTGGGCCTTGGGGTGAGACAGCATACAGTAAAACCTTGGATTACGAGTACAAGAGTTTTGCGATACGAGTTTAATTCTCACTCTTTGCAAGCATCTGGGGCGTGCAGTACTGCATTTGGCCAGAGGTGTAGGGGATTCAGACTACCCCCCCCTCCACACCTCTGACCACATGTGGTACTGCATACAATAGCACTCACTGGAACGAATTATCCAAGTTTCCATTGATTCCTATGTGGAAAATTATATATGAGTGTTTTGGACTACAAGCATTTTTCCGGAACAGATTATACTCAATCCAAGGTACTACTGTATTAATGGATTTTAGACAGTATAGTCATTTTTAATATTTTACATAGCTATACTTAGTTTTCTAACTAAACTTCCACTTTATAAACAAAAACAAAAAAAATTCTCTTTTTTACATACAGTCACCAGTGCCTGGTGACCTTACAAAACAAAAAAAAGTATTTTTAATTTACCAGATTGACCAGAATATGATATAATGTACTGTTATTGTACTACTCTGGGGAAGAGATCAGGATTTTCCTTTTTTCATTACACACGATTGCTATAAGCATTTCACTGAATGAAACCAATTGTTTTGTTTAGCTGTGATTGGCCGTTTCTATACCATGTGATCACAATGACCAATCAGCTAACAGCACAATTTTACACAATGGGAAATAGTTAAAAACATTTTCAAGCCTGGTATTGGGGAGAGAACTCCATTTAGTTTTGGGACTGAAAAGGTTTGTAAAGAAAGCTTCAAAACTAGACTAGAACTAGTACAATTACTCATCTGCCAGGGCAATGTTTACATTTATCACAAAAATTAAAAATTACTTTAAAGGCCTCATCACCCCCCTGCAAAAAAAAAAAAATTAATTGAAAGCAGAGACCCTGAGAATAAAATGGTGGCATTTGAAGACCAAAAATGTGTATCTAAAATATACTATATGGCCCTTGTACTGAAAATATTAAAAATTCCTGCACTAGGTTGTAAGACAGTCTTTGAAACTTTTTTCCTAAAAAAAAGGTGTAAAACTGTCTGCACAGCAAGTTGAGCACATTTGAAGAAAGCTTTCTTGCATTTGCAAATGTGCTGAAAGGTCCCTTCGCTAGGTAAACCGCACATAAAAGACTCATCTATAACCATTAAACTCCTATCTATAGTATGAGGGCCTATAGTATGAGAGCCAGGCTCATCTTTGCTGCAACGTAGACCAAGTGGAACTGGACTAAGTGAGACCATCTGTTTATATGTGAGAGCCTTCAGAGTGTGACTCCAGTCTAGGCCTAGTGGGAATTTGAGATCTACCTTGGAGACCCTGCTGTGTATATTGAGTGAGCGATCAAACACTTGCCTCTGGTAAGCGTGCATTCTTAGCGGTGTCTAACACGTTTTGGTGATGGAAGATTGCACGTTTTGTTATAATTACTGAATGGACTATTTTTCGGATTTATTCACTTTGGGTTTTGGGACATTTTTTCACGATTTATGCAGAATATTTAATTTTTGTTTGTATATTAGTATTTATGATCAAGATTATTCACATGCATTTTTTTTTGCATTTTTATTTTTTATCTTTGTATATACTGATTAATTTCAATTTATTGTGAGCAATTTTTTATTATTTCTTTCAATCACTATATTGAGGTTTAGATCATTGTGATAATTTATATATGAATTACTGTTTTTGGTAGTGGGGGGATTATTGTTAGTGCAGCTTCATATTTTCTTTTTGGTTGGCATTATTCGGTATGCATCACACTTTAGTAGTCGCAGCTTGTGTAGTACAAAATAATTTTTCTAGCTAGGAGCGCAGTAATTTTTCTTCTTATTTATAGTACGAGAGCCACCTTGAGTATTGGAGGAATTGACAAAGACACTTTGGCATATTTATAAATGATGAGTACTGTACATATCTAAAACTGCCTTTATTAAGTACTGAATTTCTAAAAGTTCCTGTGGATTAGCAGCTATCAACAGCATTGCATTATACAGACCCAATATGTTAGAGTGGACTGGAATCAAATATACAGTCAGGTCCATAAATATTGGGACATCAACACAACACAATATTTACATCCAAATCAGATGAATGATGTAGGAATTACAACAGTTTGTATGTGCCTCCCACTTAAGGGACCAAAATTAATGGGACAATTGGCTGCTCAGCTGTTCCACAGCCAGGTGTGTGTTATTCCCTCATTATCCCATTTATAAGGAGCAGATACAAGGTCCAGTGTTAATTTCAAGTGTGCCATTTGCATTTGGAATCTGTTGCTGTCAAGTCTCAATATGAGATCCAAAGAGCTGTCACCATCAGTGAAGCCATTAGGCTGAAAAAACAAAACATCAGAAAGATAGCAAAAACAAAGTGTGGCCAAATCAACTGTTTGGAACATCCTTAAAAAGAAAACGCACCCTTGAGCTCAGCAACACCAAAAGACCTGTAAGACCACAGAAAACAACTGGTGGGTGACCAAAGAATTCTTTCTCTGGTGAAGAAAACAATTGGTCAGATCAAGAACACTCTCCAGGAGGTAGGTGTATGTGTGTCAGTCAACAATCAAGAGAAGACTTCAGAGGGTTCACCACAAGATGTAAACCATTGGTGAGCCTCAAAAACAGGAAAGCCAGATTAGCGTTTGCCAAACATCTAAAAAAAAAGCCTTCACAGTTCTGTAAAAACATATGGACAGATGAGACCAAGATCAACTTGTACCAGAGTGATGGGAAGAGAAGAGTATGGAGAAGGAAAGGAACTGCTCATTATCCAAAGCATACCAGCTCATCAGTAAAGCATGGTGGTGGTAGTGTCATGCTGTGGGCATGTATGGCTGCCAATGAAATTGGCTCTTGTATTGATGTGACTGCTGATAAAAGCAGCAGGATGAATTCTGAAGTGTTTTGGACAATATCTGCTCATTTTCAGCAAAATGCTTCAGAACTCATTGGACAACGCTTCACAGTACAGATGGATAATGACCCGAAGCATACTGCGAAAGCAACAAAAGAGTTTAAAGGGAAAGAAGTGGAATGTTATGCAATGGTCAAGTCAATCACCTGACCTGAAACCGATTGAGCATGCATTTCACTTGCTGAAGACAAAAAACTGAAGGGAAAATGCCCCAAGAACAAGCAGGAAATAAAGACCGTTGCAGTGGGGGGCGTGGCTAAGCAGTGGATGTAGCCGGACGTGTCTCTCCTCCACCGAGTATCCTGACATTGATCCTGTGATGCACCGCATCCAACCGCTTAGGACCCGCAAAATAGGTCTTTAGAGCCCTGAAAGCTACACCGCGCGATCAACTACTCTGCTGCCCGTCGCTGTGATGACTAGGAGGAACAGGGAGGCGAAAGGAGCTGGAGATGAGCTGAGCCAAGATGGCGCTGGCCCGCACCGCACGTCCAAAGAGCTATACAAAGAGGCCGCACAGAAGCCCCTCTATGGAGGCGAATCGTATAAAGATTCCCTGGCAACAACAGATGACACTGTACCATTTGCGGATGCCGGCGGATTGTCCCCAGAGTGGCCCGCAGTGAGTACCCTTGGAGATCTTTTTGCTCGGTTTAATGCCTCCTCTCCTATGAACTGTGATGAGCCTGAACCTACTATCAGGGATATTTTCTCAGCTGTAACCTCTTGTAATCAATCCATCACTGCACTTTCTGATGACATTAAGGGGGTGAAAGCAGAAATCTCTTATGTGCGTCATGACATGCATAAACTTAGGGAGAGGACAGTTGCACTGGAAGGCAGAATAAGCACAATGGAGGATTATATGGCTTCCATGCAAAGAGATTTAAAGTACAACTGCCACCTTACTGAGCAACATGCGGCCCGTTTAGACGATTTGGAAAATCACATGAGGCACAATAACGTACGCGCCCTGGGCATGCCAAAATGGACAGAGGGCAAGAATCCGGTGGCCTTTATTGAGCAGCGGCTCATTTCCATATTTGGCAAAGACGCCTCCTCCCCACTATTTGCTGTTGAAGCAGCACACAGAGTGACGTCTCGTCCTCTGCCACCGGGCAATCACCCCCGTGCCTTTTTGTTTAAACTGTTGAATTACAAAGATAGAGACACAATCCTGTCCAAAGCCAGAATCATGGGTGACAAGCTGGCGATAGATAATGCTAAAGTTTCACTGTTTCCAGACTTTTCTGCAGAACTACAAAAACAGCGTGCAAAACTTACTGATGTGAAGAAAAGACTCAGAGGATATGATCTACAATATGCCATACTATAACCTGCTCGCCTCCGGGTGGTAGCACTTGGCGAGGGGCATTTCTTTGACCGCCCTACAGCAGCTGTGCAGTGGCTAGACCGGGAAGATAGAGCACTTAAAGATGCAAGATGACAGCACCCAGCTCCAGCTTGAGGGTCCTTGATTATGTTGTATGGAGGGTTTGGAGGGGGGTTAAAGGGTTGCTTGTCTCTTCCACTACCTTGCTCCCCTGGCTTGTTTGCCTTTTATTTTGGGCCAGGAGAATGGAGGGAGAACACCGCCCGTTAAAGTATGACTGGTGTTGCTCACCCTGCAATTGTGAGACCCCAATTGTCATCCAGAGCTTTGTTTCTCTGCGGGTGTTTCCATAGTATACCCCCACCCCCCAGGAAGAATTTCTCGGGGGGAAATGTCAGCCCTCTTGGCTCCACTATTTGATAGGTTACTGACATTTTTGTTTCTTTTTCCAAGTTTGTGCTTTACCACCCAGTTTCAGGCAGACCCATCAGAACACCAACCAAGAACCTCACCATCTGTGAAGAATATCAACTCAGCCACGTGTGCAATAGGTAACATGCTGGACAGGTATGTCACCTCCCTGCTGTATTGGACTGCCATAATGAGCTTACGCGCCCCGCTTGCTTGGACGCGGCAGGCTCATATCTACATTTTTTCCCCTCACACTGCATGGAGAATATTGTTAAAATAGCCTTGTGGAATGTACGTGGCCTTGGCAGTTCGGTAAAGAGACTGGCAGTTCTTAGGCATCTTAAGTCCACAGGGGGCAATATTGTCTGTTTGCAAGAGACTCATTTTTCATCTGACCCAGCACCCAGCTTTAGCCCCAGGGTCTATTCTCAACAGTTTCATTCTGCATATGCTAGGGGAGTGTGTCCTGATTAATCAGGACACCCAGTTTCAGTGTCACCAGAGGGTTGTGGATCGGGAGGGTAGATATGTTTTTCTATTATGCAATGTATTGGGCTTGTCATGTATAATTGCTACAAACTACATCCCACCACCTTATTCATCCGAGGTCCTCAAACGCCTTGCAAGTTTCCTAGTCTTATATCCCAACATACCGCTTGTGGCAGTAGGTGAATTATTTAAACCATTTGTTAGACAAAATACCAGTTTCAAATAATGTATCTTCAAATAACAGGGGACATACTCCCTTTGCGGGGCTACTTAAGGAACTTGGATTAATGGACCTGTGGAGATTGAGACACCCTTCAGTAAAGCAATATTCTTGCTGTTCCACCTCCTATGGGAGCTTATCCAGAATAGATTTATGCCTAGGTAATAGTCTTAGTATCCCATTGAATGTTGATTTAGGGTACAGTGATAGGCATATCTCAGATCATTCCTCATTATGGGTGATATTACGGTTACCCACTATGGCTACGCAGAAGTACTGGAAGCTTAACCCCTTTTGGGTTTCGCTGTTTCCTGAGTCGGACCTCATTGGCGAACAGCGTAAACTTTTTATACAGGACAATGTGCATTCAGCACATTTGACTATGGTATGGGATTCAGCTAAGGCCTTTATGAGGGGGCAATTTATTATAGCAATTAATCAAATTAAAACTAAGACCAAAGAGTGGGAGGTACAGGTCTGTAGGACACTTAAGGAAGCAGAGGTTAACTATATTGCTAACCCCACAGACTAAGAGGAGCTGGTTGGATGCTCAGTCTATGTCTAGACAGCTAGCACTGCAGTTGGCTGAGAACAAACGCTTTTTCTTGCAGCAGTCACATTTTGGAGGAGGGGGAGAACACTGGGCATATGCTGGCCATTTTGGCACGGGCGCAGGGGTCCACCTCTACGGTTTCGGCTGTGCAGGACAAAATCGGGAGTCATTCACAAGCAGACTGCTGTGGTAACCAACATTTTTAAAGCATTTTATATGGATATATATTCATCTAAGGTGCAGCCAACAGATCGGGACTTGGAGGATTTTTTGGGGAAATGTAAGTTGCCCCATTTGTCAGCTTGGGACACAGGCCTGCTTAAGGAGGACGAATTAGCTGTAGCATTAGCACAAACCCATAATAATAAATCCCCTGGGGCCGACTGTTTACAAAAGTTATGGGGAAGTTTTATTGCCCACATTACTGAAAGTATAGAATGATGCATTAGACAAAGGTGTTCTCCCCAAGTCCATGAATGAGGCCATTGTTTTATTGCTGAAACCGGGCAAAGAGCATTACTTACCGGACTCATATAGGCCTATTTCCCTTCTGAAAACTGATGTTAAGCTGCTGCCCAGGATTTTGGCCACTAGGTTGGCACAGGTTATACATAAATTGGTACAAAGTGATCAATCTGGGTTTATTCCAGGAGGTCCACAGCCCAAAACATTAGGAGACTTTTTGAATTTACAGGTGCCCACGAATAATACGGGTAATAGAGCCATTTTCTCCTTAGATGCAGCTAAGGCTTTCGACAGTGTTGAGTGGCCTTACCTGTGGAAAGTACTTGAGAGAGTGGGGCTAGGACCCAAATTTATCAACTGGGTAAAACTACTATATGCTCAACCATCAGCCAGAATTAGGGTTAATGGTGAATTGTCAGTTCCCTTTCCATTGTTCCGGGGCACCAGGCAGGGGTGCCCACTGTCGCCCCTGCTTTTTGCCCTGGCAGCATGTATCAGAGGAGACAATACTATAAAGGGATGCCAGCGTAAGACAGGTACAGATGTGATATTGTATGCCAATGATACACTTTTATATTTGGGGGATACACAAGGACACTGAGCACGGTGATGGCTCTTAAGGCCTTTGGCACGCTATGCGGCTTTTCTATCAACTGGAATAAATCAGTGCTTATGCCCCTGGATCCCATTACCTCTCCTCTACCGAAATGTGCTGCGATGGTGCAAGTAGTGTCCTCCTTTCGGTATTTGGGCATTCAGGTTTCTCCGGAGGGGTCTCAATACATACCTCTTCTGGCTAAGTTTCGTGAGAAGTCCAAGGCCTGGTGTAAACTGTCCCCATCAGTGGTGGGGAGGGTTAACTTAATAAAAATGGTGTGGGCGCTCCAATTGCTCTATATAATTAACAATTCCCCTGTTTGGATTTCCAGGAAATGGTTTGACAAAATAGATTACCAATTTAGGGAATTAATCTGGTGTAAAAAGGTGGCGAGAGTGAGCTTGTCAACATTACAATATAACAAAACTGAGGGTGGGTTGGCGGTGCCACATGCAAGAACTTATTTTGCCTCGCAGCTCCAACAGGTGGGGGGTTGGGGGACTGAGGACACCTTGGATCCGATTCGTGGAGTCCTTCAGGACTCTGTGGATGCTGACATGACAGCTTGATCACAGTTGGAAGCTTGTTACCCAGGACTGGACCCTGGGTCCCCGACTATACACCTTTTGAAAACGTTATGGTCTTATACTAAGCGGCTGTTGGAAATACAGGGATACCTATCCCATACCCCCTTATGGCGCAACATTAATTATATAAGCTTAAAGGCTTTAGGAATTGGGCAAATCTGGGCATAAGATATATTGCACAATTGTATACTGGGTCGACCCTTAAGTCTTTTATGGAAATACAGTCCGAATTTAACGTACCGCGCACTGATTTTTACAAACACTTACAACTGCGCCACGCGTTATACACACAGGCCAGACAAAAATAACTTAGATTGGTAAGCCACCCCTTGATACAAGGTATCCTGGTGGAAAACAAGAAAGGCATGATATCCAGGTGTTATAATATGCTGCTTAATAAAATTGAGGACCCAGCTAGTTTACCATGTAGACAAAAATGGGAGGAGGATGTTGGGATTATGGATGGGGAGACTTTGAATCTTTGCCTTGTCTCTGCCCCCCTGGTCTCAGTATCCACCTCCCAAAAAATCATCTCTACTTGTTGTATAGAGCATATAGAACGCCAGCACGTCTGCATAGTTGGGGTTTATGGGACACACCTATATGCACGAAGTGTCAGCGGGAGAGTGGTGACCTGTTACATATGTTCTGGAAATGCCCCAAACTTTTCCAGTATTGGAAAGCAATACTGGACATCATTTCTCAGGTATTTGATTTTACTATTCAGCGAGACCCTAAGATATGTCTGTTGGGCGCCCTGGATGAGGAGCTACTGTCTCCTCCTGCTCGCACAGCAGTTCTTAGTTTACTATATGTAGCACGCAAACTAATGCAAGACTTTGGATAACGCCCAGGGTTCCCACTAGACATCAATGGGTGGAGCAGGTAAACCAGATGTTAAGGGAAAAACTGATATTTCAACATAGGAATGCACCCTGTAAATTTTACTCATTGTGGAGAGCATGGTTGGAGACACCTGAGCTAGCACCACTGCAACTAATTACTGACAGACTTTTACAGGGCTGTTAAGCCGTGTGGTTGGGGGTGGAATGAGGGATAATAAATGCCTTGATTGGTTGGGGGAGAAGCAATACATTTGTATACATGTGTTGTGCAAGTACTTTTACACCTGGTGGCTGTGACAGCCTTTTTAAGAGAGATCTCTGCCCAGCCCACTGGGAAAAGATCATCTATAAGCACAAAGTTACTAGTTTTATTCCTTGGAGATTACAGGCATTTGATTTTGTCAGTTATTCTGATGTTCGTTGTGTGCCGCATGCTAACTTTTTTGGCACGCCTAGCGGGCCTTATATAGAAATTGTCTACATGATATTTGTACTGTACAAATTTTCTTTGGCTGTAATCTGTATTTTTTTGCATATTATGTGTCTGTACCAACAAACACACAATTCAAATAAAACCTTTTTTTGATAAAGACAAAAAAAAAAAAAAAAGACAGTTGCAGTGGAGGACTGGCAGAGCATCACCAGGGATGAAACCCTGTTAATCTGTCCCATTACTTTTGGTCCCTTAAAAAGTGGGAGGCGCATATACAAACTTGTAATTCCTACACCCTTCACCTGATTTGGATGTAAATACCCTCAAATTAAAGCTGCAAGTTAAAGCACATCTTTTTTGTTTCATTTCAAATCCATGGTGGTGGTGTATAGAGCCAAAAAGATTAGAATTGTGTTCATGTCCCAATATTTATGCATCTGAAAGTACAACTAGTGTTTTTTTAATTTATGAATGGGGGGGGGGGGGGGGGGGGGTCTCATACTTTTGAGTATCATGAGATGGGGGTTGGAAGAGGATTTCAAGTCCAACTTTGTGTTTAAACAGGATTTAGTCAGGCTAAGGATATCCACAAACTAATTTTAAACAGAACAAAAATATTTACCATGTTTGCCGACGATCTGTTACTCTGTTACCAACCCTCATATTTCTATGCCTTCTATTTCATCTGAATTTAAACGCTTTGGAGTCTTGAGTAATTTCAAAGTAAAGGTTTCAAAATTGGAAATTCTTAATGTGTCACTTTCATCACACCAAGTGACAACGCTGAAGAATAATTTCCTGTTTAAATTCTGCCCCTCTACATTAAAATATCTAGGAATTAATATACCCACAGAGACGCCTCATTTATATTCGGCTAATTTCATCCCCCTCATGCAACATACTCTACAAGATCTAAAAAAATATGACTCAAATTTATATTCCTGGTTCCGGAGGATTAACCTATTGAAAATGGACATACCACCGTATTTTCTGCATCTTTTTCAAACTATCCCTGTTTCTATCCCCAGATCTTTTTCTCTATTCTACAATCTGCCTTTGTCAAGTTTATCTGGGGGAACAAGAAATCTAGAGTAAATTCGAAAACGTTAACATTTATTTATTTCAGTTACTTATATAGCGCCATCAATTTTACGCAGCGCTTTACATATACATTGTACATTCACATCAGTCCCTACCCTCAAGGAGCTTACAATCTAAGGTCCCTAACTCACATTCATACATACTAGGGACAATTTAGATAGGATCAAATTAACCTACCAGCATGTCTTTGGAGTGTGGGAGGAACCCGGAGTACCCGGAGGAAACCCACGCAGACAGAACATGCAAACTCCAGGCAGGTAGTGTCGTGGTTGGGATTCAAACCAGCGACCCTTTTTACTGCTAGGTGAGAGTGCTACCCACTACAACACTGTGCCGTTGCCTAAAACGAAAGGAGGAGCAGGTGCACCGGATCTTTATTATATTGCGGCAGTCCTTACTAGATTAGTAAATTAGTTCCATCACTCGGATGCTAAACAATGTGTGTCAATAGAACAAGGGTTGAACCAGTTTGACCTTCAGGCACTTCCTTGGTTGGATCTAACTTAGAGTATTCTTCGAGATACGTCCTTTTCCTTACGCCCCATTTCTTGAGCATTTGGCACAAAATGATTTTGCATCTAGGGCTTTCTTCACAAATAGGACCAAAGACACCCTTATTTGGCAACCCACAATTTCCACCTGCAGTAGACCGGTTACATTTTTTTTTTATGTGGAATAAGGAGTCCCACCTAAGAGTAAATCAAATTCTGTTCATCCATAATGAACTTAATACAGTGTTTTTTTTTTCCCCTTCAAGTACGGTCAAAGGTTAACTATGCCCAAGGAAGAAAGACAGTTTTTGTGTTTAAATGTATCTTGATTATTGGTTGGACGCCACAATAAGGGTGCATGTTTTGGACTTTTTGGTATGTCACTATCGGATGCCTAGCAGGGTCAGATGTATTTTAGTCATAGGGCAATGTTATAAAAGGTTTGAACTACAATTACTCTATATTTGTCCGCTACAGCCATAGTAGCTGTCTTTTTCTTCCGTGGGCATGGTTAACCTTTGACCATATTTAAAGGGGGGGGAGGGGAACCCTCTTTGTATGCCGTTTTTGGCTACGGCTGTGGACTCCGGTAAATAGAGGAGAGACTTAGAGGATACAAAATATGACCAATTTGATTGCTGTAGTGATACAAGTTCCGATTAACTCTTTTTGTAAGCATAATGAACTTAACGCCTACACAACAGCCTTCATTTATGCAATGGATGGAATTATCAGCAATTACTATCTTTTTTGTCCTCTATCCCTTTAAACAAACCCTTTAACAGAGGTTTAAATCTTTGAGTCCATCTTGATGCAAAGCACTAGCCCAAAACACTATCAGCAGTATACAAGATTCTTATTGGACAAAAATCATCCTGAGCTCCCAGAATTTACAAATAAATGGGCATTGGATCTTAATGTTGAAACTGGAGCAGAAGAGTGGGAGAAGTCCGTTATCCTCACACATTGTCACTGGCAACTAAAGCCCAAGTGACAAGCTATAAGCTTGTTTCCCGTTGGTATCGATGCCCAACTTCATTAAAGTGTTTTTCCCAGACGCATTGGATAACTGTTGGCGATGCCATTCTGCCAAGGGCTCGTTGTTACACATATGGTGGGAATGCCCTCCAATTTGTAAATTCTGGGGCAGTATCATGCAGTTGTATACTATAATCACAGGGGAGGTAATCTACAATATACCACAAATTACGCTGTTGTCCATTTTACCAGGTTCATATAAAAATATCAAAAAGGGATTGCTCAGACATTGGGTGATAGCTGCAAGATGGGTTATTCCGCACCATTGGCGAGCAACACAATCAGTATTGTGCTTTACACAAATACCTGCTTTTGGTGGCATTTAACCATTGCCGATTGCCTAACTGGGAATTTACGTCATGACTTGGATGTTAAATACCAGGGTTATGGCTGTAGCTAGATGCCATAACCCTGGTATTTTCCCTTAAGCGGTTGGCTTTCAAAAAATAAATGAAAAAAAAAGTGTTACTTCTGGTGAATTTGCCACGGGATCACTTTCAGAAACGGCGGCAGAGGTGCCCCCCTTCCTGCAGCTTTCTGGTGGCTTACATCACAGATCTGAGCCCGGGACCGATCTGGCAGCAGTGCAAGATGGCCACCACTCATCTATGCCCTTGGAAGACTAGAACAACGTCATGACATAACTTCCGGTTCTTAGGCCATGTAAACCTGTTTTTTGTTTTAAAACATGTCATACTTGCCTCCACTGTGCAGTTAGTTTTGCATAGAGTGGCCCTGGTCCTCTTCTGGGGTCCCTCAGCAGCGCTGGTGGCTTCTCCCCGCATTGAGTGTCCACATTGGAGAAGCACTCTCCTTGGTGGAAACATGTGCGGGCAAGCTTCCACATCTGTGTCAATTCACACAGAATGCGGGACTCGGCCCCACATCATTGGATTTGATTGCCAGCAGCGGGAGCCAATGGATGCGCTGCTATCATACTATCCAATCAGGACACGATACATCAGGTAGAGCTGGGCTCCCGGCCGGAGAAAGATCAGGGGAATACATTTTTTTTTTTTTTTAAAGTGCCCCCATCTCTGTAGTGAACACATAAGTAGGTCACACCCACATATGTAAACGTGGTGTACACCACACATGTGCGGTATCACCACAAATAGTACCGTAGTTTGGCACCATTCCACAAGCAATTTTAAAGCATGACGTGTTAGGTTTCTATTTACTTGGTGTAACATCACCTTTCATATTATACAAAAAAAATTAAAAAAGGGGGGGGTGGGGTTTATTATTCATTAAAGTGCATTTTTCCCCAAGAAAAGTGTTTGAAAAACCACTGTGCAAAGACATACAAAAAAGTATATATACACACACACACACACACACACATATACACACACACACACACACACACACACACACACACACTCTACTTTTTTGGTAAAAATATCAATATCTCAAATCCGTGTATATTAGTCTGTGTGAAAGTTCTAGAGTCTACAAACTATGGTACATAGATTTGAAAACTGATCTCATTTCTTAAATGACCCCTTTTTGGAAAGTAGGTAATCCAAGATATTTAGTAAGGAGGCATGGTAAGTTTTTTTGAGGTTAAAATTGTCAATTTTTTGGAAAATTAAATGTGTTTTTCATTGTTTCTCACACACACTGTCACCAGTGCAGTACAGCACCATCATATAGTTGGTGCGGCGGCGATCAGGGATACTGACTGGTGGCAGTATATAAATAAATTCACAATTTATCTTTTTCAAATACTGTCATCAGATTTGTTCAGTGTCACCATTGTGACACTGTACTACTCTGGGAGGGGGGTTAGGTTTTTGTTTTTTTTTAACACCGATTGCTTATTACAGTGATCACTAAACAGTAATAGCTTGAACTGTCATGAATGACTTTCATTCATGACTCATTGTTTAGGCCCCTTTCACATGAGGCAGATCCCACAAGCTCAGCGGAGGTTCACTCCGTTGATCCCACTGAGCTGGCAGACAGGTGCATCTCTGCTCACTGCAGGGACTGACCTATCAAAGCACCTCTGCTCTCGGGAAGATGGGGGGGGGGGGGAATTGGATGAAAACGGACAGCATGTACACTTTCATCTGTTCTGTTGGACTGATGGCGAACATATCGCCCACTGTGTTTTCAGTGGATCTTGTTGGATCGGAAGGCAGGTGTCAGCAGACTCATCTCTGCTGACATCCGCCTGCCCAAATCTGCTTGAAATATGAACAGGCCGATCATGTGAAAGGGCCCTTACTATTGACATCCTGCCCGCAAGCTGCTCCAACGGTCTGGGTATTTGAAATCAATGCTGCCTTCTCTCTTCTGTATAGCGCTGCCAGTACGGACCAGCTGGATTCTGATTGGTCAGCGCCGTTCATGTGACAGATGAGTAATAGCTCAGACATTATGGCAACCAAGGAGGCTACTTTGTGGGAAAGATCACCTAAGGAAATGTTCCTTTTGTATTAAAAGTGGTTTCAGCAGGGCAGAGAACCAGATTAAGGTCCCAAGAAAGCACAGGGTGCTGCAAGCGGGGGAAGGCAGATACTAGATAAACCTCCAATAAAAGGTTATGGCAATGAGGAACAAGGCCAGAGATTTCAGAAAAAGAATGGTAAATACCAAAACCTGTCCTTACAGAGGGCTTAAAGACAAGTTCTTGTCAAGCCCGGATTTTAGAAATGTGAGCCACAGCATAGTCTCTGGGGTTGAAGTGCCTGTGTTCACACTGACCAAAGAATGATTTCCAGGTATGACTGTAGAACCTTTTGGAAGTGTCTGTGTACCAGGTTCTTCTGGGCCAATTTGGTGCAATGAAAAATTACCAGCTTCTTTTGCTCAATTTTGTGGACCAGTCACAGCAGAATGCACACTAGAGGAAAAGCATAGATTAGCCTGAACAGAGTTGAGGGAAATACTAGAGCACCTGATGCTCGTGCTTGTTCTGGCCTCAAACAGTGGTAACCTGGCGTTTTATCTGGAGGCCAGTATGTCCACACCCAGACCCATCCCCATCTTTGAAAAACCAGGCTGAAAACATCAGGAGACATGACCCCTTGGTCCAGGCTGTAATGGCTGAGGTAATCCACCTTCCAGTTGTCCACTTCTGGGATGTAGACAGCAGAGATCACAGGACAATGTTTAGGTCCATGAGCTTTGGTTTGCTTCCTTCAAGGCTGCATGGCTCCTGGTACCATTCTGCCACCTTGGCAATTTATCTAGGCCACAGCCATTGAGCCGTCTGACTGCACCCAGATTGGGTGGCCCTCAAGAAATGGAGTCCAATGGTAAAGAGTCACCTTAATGACTTTGAGCTCCAAGATGTTGATGAGAAGCTTGGCTTCCTCTGATGACAATGTTCCTTGGGACTTGCATTGGTCATTATCACTTTCCAGTGATATGGCAAACTTCTTCACTATTGTTATGGTCAGGTTGGAACTCCACCAGGCTAGGGAGTTCCTGGCTTGGCTGGTCAGGAGCATAGGTAGATCAAAATAAGCTTGCTTGTTCTATGCCAACAAAATGCTTTATTTGAAAGCTCTGGAATGGAATTGGGCAAATGGGACAGCCTTGGAGGCTACCATGAGGTCCAAAACTCTACGAATCTCGAAAGGCATCCCTTTGCACTCAAAACCCTTGGGCAAGATCTGAGGTAGAGCAATTTTCTTAAAGGAAGACTTTTGCTTTAAACGTATCTAAAGTCAGGTGCATATACTCCAAGCAAAGAGTGTTGGGAGAACAGATGTTTTAGAAGTTGATCACCCAAGAACCTGAATTGTCTTGTGGAGGTTTGCAAATAGCCGAAAGGGAGAGTCCTTAGTAGCAGGTCATCTAGCTAGCCTTTGATCTGAATACCCCAAGTTCTCAGAAGGGCCAGAAAAGGTGCAAGTAACTTTGCGAACAGAGGATTGGCCAAAGGGCAGTGTGACAAAGTGGTAAGGATTGCCTCCTACTGCAAAGCATAGACAGCACTCGTGAGAAGGATAACTGGGACCATAGGGACAGGCATTCACTGATGCATCGGATTCTAAGTGCAATTTGTGAATTTTAGGTCCAGGATAGGATGAACATACCCAATGGGTTTTGATACCTTGAACATGTTTGAGTAGAAGCTTCTGAACCTGTCTTCTAAGTACTGGGACAACTGCTCCCTGGGAAAATAAGGTCTAGGTCGCTGTCCCTATATAACAACCATGCTTCACCTGTCATGGTAAGCATACCTCCAAAATGGGCCTTCAGAGTCTGGTTCCATAGGGATGGACCATGGCATGTGCAATATTGGAGTCCAAGTATGCAATCCAAGAACAGACTCCAGGAGCACTAATCTATATTTTAGCACAAAAGCAAAGGCAAAGCCATTGGCCAAATTATTGTAAATGTTTTCTTTGCTTTTGTGTTGCAAGGAAGAGAGAACAATGCTTGTCCCTGAACTACAGCTACCACAATGCAAGCAAACCATGGTTTGTTATTTATGGTTTAAAGTTGTTCTACTGGTAAAGTACTATGTCTGTTCTTTATTTTCATTGTTAACTTATTAAACTCAGGTTATTCAACAGGTTATATGCAACACAGGCCTGCAGATTTCTAAACCAATGCCGACAGTTTCAAGCTATGGGACAAAGCTATAACCAAACTAGGCATTTCCAAGAGTTGAACAGGCACACTCCACTGTGGCAGAATCTGTGCCTGAGCTCTAGTATAGATGCGGTATCACTCATTTAGCACATATCTTAACTTGTGGGCTACTCAAACCCTTTTCTGAGCTAAAAAAGAAATGTAATGTTTTAAAGGAACTTTAGGGTTTTCCAAAACCTTCCGCTTAAACATGCATTACCAACCAGGCAGTGTGGGCCCATATTACCTGTGCTTGCAGATAAGCCTTTGGTTTCTGCTATGGTTAGAACTTCTACAAAAAATAAAAATACATTTAATTGGAAACACTACATAGCCTTCCAGAAACCTACGGCACAAGCCCAGGTCTAAAATAGCAGGATTTTATGGGATGTTGATTTGGTTACTGATGAGACCTGCAAAGAGGTAGATCCAGTCACCAATTAGTCTGCCTAAAACTTACTGGTAAGCTCACCTGTTTATACTTCATGGTACCCATTTGATGCCAATTAAGTCAGCAATATTTTAAACAGTCTTAAAAGCCATTATGGTCAAGGAGTCCCAGGCTCCTTTTCCACCTGTTTTGGTCCTGCCTACAGATACAAGCTTACTGTGAGCAAATAACCTTTTTGTATGACAGAGCAGGGATCACAAACTGGCGGCCCTCCAGCTGTTGAGAAACTACAAGTCCCATGAGGCATTGCAAGATTGACAGTTACAAGCATGACTCCTTCAGGCAGAGGCATCTTGTAGTTCCTCAACAGCTGGAGGGCCACCAGTTTGAGACCCCTGCATTAGAGGTTCCTCGGTACAAATACATTCATTTATCAGCATATGTTTTTGCGTGGGGTATTGTTACTGCCAAGAAGCTGACAGCTACCCCAGCTGGGGTGCCAACCTTTCAACAACGGGAAGCAGAATAAAATACTTTCAAGGACCTACACTGCAGCCATCTTCGAGGGGAAGTAGTGTGCGCAGTGGAAAGCTGGCTAGTGAGGTATCTCAATGGTAGACTTTATAGAAAGATTGTAAACTCAAATGAGCCCGGCCCTCCAATTCCCCCTGTATTGCAAATGTACTGTTTGCCCTAAAGTGCTGCCCAAACTGTTGGCGCCAAATAAATCCTGCATAATAAATGAGCAACATCATAAATCATGGTATAAGGTCCAAACCTGAACTTTATTCTCACATTTTGAATGGATGGACTTTTTGGCTTGCCCCAATCCCCTCGTCCGACTCCTCCTCAATATAGCTACTGCAAACACCATGATTAGGGCTATTGTGCTAGAATTCCAATTTGCCAATGCCTCCCCAAAACAAGTGTTTCTTTCTATATTTCTCCCTCACTCCTCTCATCCAATAAACAGGAAAGGGATGTGATGTCAAAAGGAAATAACCTGCACAATACATAGCAATTTAATGTGCATAAAACACGTGTCAAAGTGTGTTAAAATGTGAGTCAATGCATCTTTCAGCTATCTATATTGTCAAGCAGGCTGCATAGTGCTGGTTCTCAGTACTGGTTAAACTGTCTGGGTTGGAGTTTAATCTACACAATGGGTGCAATAATCCTTTAAACGTATTCTTCCTTGGTTGAAATTACTTACCTTACTAATGTATCTGGTTTGCTAAGCTGGTTGTTTGGGATACAATTTTCCATAGGATCCTTGTGCGTAGTTGGACTTTTACTAGTGCATTTCTTTTTGTCATTCTTATTGGACGATGATGAAGGGATACTCCCATTGGAAGCACTGTGGCTCCGAGGAGATGAGTTTGCTGTCCCTGTGGTGTTCTTGTAGTTTTTAGATGAGGTTGTGCACGTGTCCTCTTTCAAGAGGTTTTCTGTGCTCCCCAAATCATTGTTCAATCTTTTACTGTTGATATGATTCTCCATATATTCAATCTCCTGAACTTTGGAGTCTGTGGGCTGCAAGATATTGTTGTTAATCCCCAAATTATGTCTTTTTACATCTTTATCTTTGCCCTTTTCTTTATACTCCAGCTCCGGTAAGGTGCTAGAATTTTTTTTACTTGTTGAGAGTCCATTGTGCTGTAACAGTATTGAAGAATCCATTTCAGATAAACCCTTGGCAGCTGAGGAATGAAAAAGAATATTTACTGCTGTGAGGCGTTACATAACTACATAGTATAAAGAAAGTTTCAAATTTTCAAACATTTATTTTCCCAAAAACACAAGAGAGCAAGGTTTTAAGTCAAATGGTTATTACTATGCTTGCTTTTCTTCATCTTCCTACCATTTCAAAATCAGTTGTAAGAGTAGATACTGTGCACAAAAGACAACTGCATCTCAACTGCAAAACGGATTGTGTATGCTGTAAAACATTTGATGACGAAGGTAATCAAAGCTAACAAATGTGTTATCTTGCAAATGTGTGCCCTGAATACACCAATTATAAAATTTAATAATTAATTTTTACATATGAATTATGAGGGGTGGTCTTTTCTCAGCCTTTACAAGTACCCACCTTCTTCTGCTTCCCTTTCTTGTCTCTGTAACATCTGCTGTTCTGGGGGTAGTGCCTGCTGTAGAAGCTGCATATAAAACTCATTTTCTTTCTGTACCTCTTTCTGTTTTCTTAACCGCATCTTATAACTGACATAGCTTTTGAAGCCAAAGCCTAAAGTGACAACGGGATATCCAATACTGGGAAGCAAAGAGCAAAAGACAAATACATTAGAAACAGTCGGCAGATAAAATGTTATCATATTTGATTTCCTAGGGAAGTCACGGACCAGCAAATGTCTCACTAAGGATGGGGAGATGTCTGCCTCTCTGAGAAAGCATCACAGCAACAATGGGATCCACCTTTTCTTGCAGACTTAGGGGATGGGTGTTAAACTCTGAAGAGCGACAGTCTTGTTAACTTTCCACCACAAACTGGTGTAAAATTGACATTAAACCTTTTGTAAAAAACTGTAGATGTATACCTTTGTACACCATTGCCTCATGTCTCCTGTTTTATACAGTCCACCCAGCCTCTGAAAGTTGCAGTGCGCCGTTTACACCTGTAGGGTGCTCCCAAAGGTTACAGTGTCTCCATAGAATCCCCCTGGATTTTGCGCACTACTGCAGCCTTGTATGTTTAAAGGGACGCAGTAGGGTGTTATCCTGCCAGCATGTGAAGATTTCCTTTGTAAAATCTAGTGCTGTGCTTGTGTGTACATCAGACCACTGGCGCTGCTTTGCCTGATGCATGTGCACAACTGTCCCCATGTCTTGTGCGCCGTATTTTGTAAATCCGAGAGGGTTAGTGCACATAACTCAGAACGGGTATAATGTCGGATCTATACAACCAGCAGCCACATTGCACATGTGCCAGGCAATGCAGCACAAGTGGCCACCCAGAATGAGAACACCTGCCAAGCACAGCGTGAAAGTACACAAGTGCTGTACCCACAGTAAGGCCCCTTTCACACTGGGGCAGTGGGTACAACGTCAATTTCCCAGCACTATTTGGGTGCTAGCTACCCCTCGCTAGCGGCCAAGGGTTAAAACCACCTGCAAAGCGCTGCTGCAGGAGCGATTTGCTGGCAGTATAACCACGCTGCCCATTGATTTCAATGGGCAGGAGCAGTATACATACGCCGCTCCTTCACCGCTCTAAAAATGCTGCTAGCAGGACTTTTTAGAGTCCTGCCAGTGCACCGTTCCAGTGTAAAAGCCCTTGGGACTTTCACATTGGAGACACAGGAGCGGCTCTTTCAGGGCACTCTGCAGGCCCTATTTTTAGCGCTGTAGCGCCTGAAAAGTGCCCTAGTGTGAAAGGGGTCTTAAAGCGCCAGAGACCCCACAAGGCTCGCTCCTGACTCCGTTCAGGAAAATGGAGGGACACAGGAAAGAACAAAAAGGCATAAAGTATTTGGGGCATTTTTTTCTATTTGGGTGAGCCTTAAGGCATAGATAAGTTTATTTTTGTAAGTATGTGATACTACACAGCATGTGCTACCACAGTACAAAACCCTAGTAGTAAGATTTTTCACCCCCACCACCCCAAACTACCACTGATGCTAGCCATGTGTTGCTAATTTTCGCTCATTCAGCTCACAGGCATGGATGGATAGTTTAGTGAAAGAATCTCCACTTTCAGGTAATTTGATCATGCTCCCTGAATAACCAAAGGCTGAATGCATTTGATCTGATAGGATGTGCAATTATGCTGTACGTACTTATACATTATGGCAAATATTATTCTATCCAAGCTTATGACTGCAGGTTAAAATCAAGTATTAGTAATATTTTAACATACAAAATGGACAAAAATAGGAGAGCAGCAGCTATAAAAATATCAAATTATAGAGACAAAAATCTTACAGAGAAATCCTACAAGGAAAACAATTTACCAGTGTGCAGCAAAGGGACGATATAGATCTACAAAATTTTTATTTTTTTCATACGAATAAAAGACAAAAAACACCACATTTTTATATTCACTTAACATGCAGAAATGTGTTCATATACATGCACTACAGTTCATCCCCCCCCCCCTATCAAAAATATACGATTTATTCACTATACATCATTCCAAGAAGCAAAAAATAAAAAAGGTTGCTGGAGTCAGAGACAGAAGGCCCCATTAACCTTAATTTTGCATTGCACCCTTCCCTTATCTACTAATCCAGCATCCCCATATTTTTTAAACATTTCCCCTTTTATATTATACACAAATCTTTCCCTTTCTCATTTTATTAACCTCATCCTGCCATTCTGCACAGGTTGGTGGATTGGATGCCGGCCACTTCCTTGCCATCAGGTTTCATGCAAGGAAAAGGCATCTATTGCTTTTTGTCAACCCCACATATCCTCTTTCATACAGCCTAATAGGCATATCTTGGGGTCTGAATCAAGAATTATTCATAATACCATATTTATTTTTGACAACTTCACTCCAGTATCTATTCAACTTAGGGCACCTCCACATCATATGAACAATCCCTTTTGGCCATTTAGCATCCAACCTCCACCCACAAGAATAATTTCTGAGGTGTCATATGTTCTATGAAGCAGCATTAAATACAACACTGTCTGATGGTGATGGGGTACTTAAGGGATCTATTTTCAGGATGTTTTTCCACTGTTCATTTGTTATGTCCCCCAGATCTTCCCATCCCCTCCTACAGGGAAGCTCCTCATTTCCTCTTATAACCTCATCACATACTGTCGTTCATGAATGAGATCAACCCCTTAGACGTATCAGTGTTAATTATTTTTCGGAGAATGGTTACCTCACTCCACTCTACTACCCTCTTTGAATAGAGCCCTCAAAGCATGTCCAACTTGCAGATATTTAGAGGAGGACTGATTTGGTATGTCCTATTCCTCAAGTTCCACGAATGATTTAACTAGTTGCTGACCGCCAAATGACGGCCAGGCGGCGCACCTTTTGTGGCGGGAGGCCGTCATATGACTGCCTCCCGTTTAAACAGGGAATGCTCGCGATCGTACGCACCCCTGTTTCTTCGGTGGCGGCGTGTCACGGAGACACCGCTCGCCACCGAAGGGGGTAAACAGCCGTTGGTTATGGCTGTTTACCACGTGATCGGCCGTGACTTCATCACGGTCGATCCCAGATGGTCACACCCCGACTGTGATCAGCGCATGCGCGCGATCGTGAGCGCGCTGCGTGTGCACGTCGGTGGCGGCGCGTTGCCCTGGAACACTGCTCGTCACCGACGCTGGTAAACAGCCATTAGCCGGCTGTTTACCCACGTGATCGGCTGTGACCATTTCACAGCCGATCACTAAAATGTAAACAAACCGCGGTAACGAGATGTTGTTACCGGGTTCTCCTCCTCACACACAGATCATGTGTGAGGAGATTGCGGTTACATCTCGTTACCGCCTACAGTACACATCAAGCACACTGATTGCGCCCCCCCCCCCCCCAATAAAGAGGACCTGTCACGGCACCTCAGGGTACCCCAGTACTCGTCACGGCACCTCAGGGTACCCCAGTACTCGTCACGGCACATCAGGGTACCCGAGTACCCGTCACGGTTCACCCGAGTACCCGTCACGGTTCACCCGAGTACCCGTCACAGCCCATCTGAGTACCCGAGTACCTATTTGCAGCCCATGTCTCATAGAATATACGTTGGGGTGTTTGCTTTCCAAAATGGGGTCATTTTATGGGAAATTCCATTGTCCTGGTACTCCAGGGCCTTCAAAAGTGTAATAGGTGGTTGAGAAATGAGATGCGTCATTTTTGCTCGTAGAACGTCTGAAGGTACTACATCAATGTTGGTGCTCTGTATGTGGCCAGGCTGTGTAAAAGTCTCACACATGTGGTATCGCCGTAGTCGGGAAGAGTAGCAGGATGTATTTTGGGGTGTAATTTGTTGTATGCATATGCTGTGTGTAAGAAATAACCTGATATGACAATTTAAAAAAAAAAAAAAAAAAAAAAAATCTTCATTATGCAAAGAATTGTGGGAAAAAACGACAACTTAAAAAACTCACCATGCTACTTAATACCTTGGAATGTCTACTTTGTAAAAAGGGGTCATTTGGGGGTATTTGTACTTTCCTGACTTGTTAATGTCTCAAGAAATGAGATGCACCTGATGTACTGAAGGCCTGATCAGATGTGATCAATTTTCAGCGATTGGCACCATAGTTTGTAGACTCTAAGGCTTGGTTCACACAGGGGCGACTTCGCCGCCTGACAAGTCGAGCCCCGTTCTGTACTATGGAACCGTTCTAATAGGAGCGACTCAAGTTGTTCCGACTTAGAAAAAAAGGTTCCTGTACTACTTTGGGGCGACTTCAGGCGACTTGCATTGACTTCTATACAGAAGTCGTTTTGCAAGTCGCCGCTGATCGTGTGCAGGTCGCGGCGCTGCAAGTCGTGCCGCCCCTGTGTGAACCTAACTTTCACAAAGACCAAATAATATATACTAATGTGGGTTATTTTTACCAAAGATATGTAGCAGTATAAATTTTGGCCAAAATGTATGAAGAAAAATTACTAATTAGCAAAAATTTATGACCGAAACAAAGAATAAGGCATTTTTTCACTAAATTTATGTTTTTTTTAATTTATAGCACAAAAAATAAAAAATCCACTAGTGATTAAATACCACTAAAAGAAAGCTCTATTTGTGTGGAAAAAAGGACGCAAGTTTCATATGGGTACAGTGTTGGATGACTGAGTAATTGACATTCAAACTGAGAGCGCTGAAAGCTGAATATTGGTCTGGTCAGGAAGGGGGGTGTAAGTGCAGTGTATTGAGGTAGTTAAATACACCAGTCCTATATAACTGAGCAAGATCGCATCTCTCCTAGTCCCTAATCTTCTCTACATTAGATAGTTCCTGCAAATGTTTTTCAAAATGGTGAGAATTCTGTAAATCCCTGCTACTCTAGTACAGGAGTAGGAAAACCTTTTGAGCACAGTGTGCCGAAAAATGTTTAACGAAATTGAGTTTGCCAATTTTATAACAAAAAAATGTAAACTTCTCAATCAGGAAAAGGTGTTTTTTTTTTTTTTAATAAAGTAAAGGCTTTGAACTACTTTAGTAGTGAGAAATTAATATCCTGCACTCACCAGACCCGCCCCCAATTCATGCACCTTCACACCTCAGATCACTGTACCCCCCTGCACATCTGCCCCTCACCACTGTACCCCCCTGCACATCTGCCCCTCACCACTGTACCCCCCTGCACATCTGCCCCTCACCACTGTACCCCCCTGCACATCAGCCCTTCACTGTACCCCCCTGCACATCTGCCCTTCACCACTGTACCCCCCTGCACATCTTCCCCACCTCTGTACCCTCTTCTCTGCCATACTGCTGTAACCCCCTGCTCATCTGTCCCACCAATGTACCTCCTTTCTCTGCCCCCTCACTTTACCCCCCCCCCCCCCCCCCCCCCGCTTTCTGTTCCATCACTGAAAACCCCCTTCTCACCACTGTACCTCCTGCACATCTGCTCCACCGCCTTATACCCATTGCTCTTCTGTCTCGCTACTGAATCACCTTCTCATCTGACACTGAACCTGTCAGCCCCACCACTGTACCCACTGCTCTCCTGCCCCACCACTGCAACCCTCCTTGCTCTCCTGCCCCAACCAATACACCTCCTTTCACATATGCCCCACTGCTCTACCCCCCTGCTTTTTTGCAGCAACACTGCACCCCCCTTGCTCATCTAGCCCAAAACTGAACCCCCCTGCTCATTTGGCCCATCACTGTACCTCCCCTGCTCTTCTGTACCATCACTCTACCCCCTTCTCTTCTACCACTATGCCCCTGCATATCTGCCCCACCGCTGTACTCTTCTGTTCCACCTCTGAACCCCCGCCTGCTCATCAGCTCCACCGCTGTACCCTCTTCTCATCTAGGATATGCATGATATGCAGAGTGGGGAAAGGAAACAGATGAGACATCTACCTGTCCTGGCATACTCATCCTGCTGATCCAACTCTCGCATCCAGTCCATGCGCATGTATGTGATGTATGTGATGCCACATACAAGCATCTGAAATGGATGCGCAATGAGCTCAGAGGGCATTTTCTGAGAGCCTGTGTGCAGGATCATAAATTTGGACCCCGCAGTTGAGAAAAAGTGTGAAGCTCTGCACCACAGCAAAAGATGGATGTGATTTTCATTGCACTGAATACTGGCTGTGGCTTAAAAAGGGACACAAAGTGCAGGGGTTCAGTAGTGACACAAAGGCTCAGGAATAATCTCAACAAAGTTCCCAGAAGCTCAACAGTAATTCCACAATCACCTGCTTGTGGCTTTCTCCATTAGTGAAATCCCTTCAGAGATTGGTAGTGGTAGCCAAGCGAGTCATCTTCCTCCAGATGGTGGATGGGGCTAGCAGGACTGATTGGCTTTAGCAGTGGACCTCCTCCTGGAAACAGGGACACCACCCCCCCCCCCCCAGCAGAACTGCACCCAATCTCTTCTCCATCACGAAAGCAAATGATCACAGCTAAAGCAAAGTTAGAGAACCAAACCATGTTTCCCATATTTTACAGTGTGTAGGAGCACAGTGCCTCCCCTTAGTGCAGGTGTGGCGTGGGCGAACTCTGAAATTGGAATGCATTAGTGTCTCACTGACATCTCAATGCACTGTTCTGCTGATGGGGAGGGAGTTGAGTGCCGCCAAAAGAGTCTTTGCGAGCCGCTTGTGGCACCAGTGCCGAGGGTTGCCTACCCTTGCTCTAGTATCTAACCACTTTCCATAACTTCTATATCAATAAAAGCATAGAAAATTATGAGAGAATCAGCCTCGAAGGCCTCAGTCAATGTATCATGACTCACATCCAAATAACAGCATTCCCCACAAATCTGCTCAGTCAGATCATTACATCCTCTTAAATGTTGCAGCGGTGATCAGGTTCTTGTCCCTGTTAGATATGGAGAGTGAGGGGAAGGTGCCCCCCCCCCCATTCCTTGCAATAGAAATAAAAAAGTGACTTACTTTTTTAAAGAACCGGTATAAAAAAAAATAAAAAAAATTGTTGTGAGGAACAATTCTAGCCCTAGACCTCCAACTCAAAGCATGTAACAGTTACATAGTTAGTAAGGTTGAAGACACCAGTCCATCCAGTTCAACCTTTGTGAGTGTCTACAATTGTCCCTACCCCTGTACATTGCACACTCAAATCGGTCCCTACCCTCAGAACTCATTAACCTGCAGAATTTTTTTTTAAACGTTGCCTATGGACATTCAAGTGTAAAAGTTTGTTGCTATTCCACGAGTGGGTGCAATTTTGAAGCGCATCAATTTACTTGGCGTAACATCTCTCATATAAAAAAATTGGGCTAACTTTACTGGTGTCTTATTTTTGAATGCAAAAAACATATTTAATTATTTTCTAACATCCTAAAGCATAAAATGGCAGTCGTTACAATACTTTGTCACACTGTACTTAGCAGCGGTCTTACAAGCGCACTTTTTTGGAAAAACAAAAAATTATATATATATATTTTTTTTACTTTTAAAAACCAAATCTGGTGCTTAAGTGTTTAAATTACACCTTCCTACCACCAATAGGGGTAGCCATCTACATACCTTCCCCTTACACTTAAGTTTATCCAAACAGTGAAACGATATAATATAATCTTGGGATTTAGAGTTATATATTGCCACATATTTGATCTTAATATTTCCAATCATGGAATCTCTAATAGCAGGTCTATCTTCAATGGGTCAACCGGAAGCAACATTGATTTATCCCAGTTTATATTTAGGCCAGATATCCATCCAAAATCTAATTACGGTATGTCCATTGCTGCCACCAGGGATGCTTGTGTATTCCATACCCAACCATACCATCCCTATATTAATACTAGTTCACCTATTTGGTATAAAACCTGTCTGGTTCATATGGACCAGGTTCTGAATTTTTTTTCTTTAATAGCCAGTATTTTTGCTAAGATTTTTACATCTGTACACAACAATGTTATTAGCCTATATGAAGCAGGGTTAAGTGGATCCTTTCCTTCTTTTAGAAGGGCAACGATGGTGGATTCCCTCATAGATGAGGGCAGTATGCCATCCGCTAATGCTCCATTAAAAGTTTTTAACGATGATGGCAGTGTCTCTTTATAACATTTGTATATCTCTGCTGGCAGGCCATCTGGTCCTGGAGATTTTTGGTTTGCCAATACTAATATGAACCGTCTCACTTCTTCCAAAACCATAGCGGCATCCAGTGCACCTTTATCTTCCTCAGTGAGGCGAGGGATCTTCAGATACCTAAAAAAAAAAAAAACTCCCACATCTCCCCCTCTACCTCCCCATCTTGGGAACTGTACAATTTCTCATAGTATTTTTAAAAAATATTTACAAGCTCAGGCCATATGAGGTTATTCTGCCCTCATCTGTTCTAATGGCGGTTATAACAGTAGTAGTTGTATTTGCCCTTGCTAATCAGGTTAGTAGATATGCTGCGCTCTCTCCCTCTACATAATAATGCTTTCTCTGGAACATTACCTTATTCTTTGCTTTTGTAAGAAGTAGGTCCTTATATTCTTGTTGCATTATAACCCAATCCTGGAAAGCCTCAGGGGTTGAGATCTCTACATATTGCCGTTCTGCTTCTACAACCTTACTTCCAGTACGTTTTTCCTGCTCTCTAGTATGTCTTTTTACTCTTGCTACCTGTTGTATTAATGTCCCTTTAAGAAATGCCTTAAGGGCATCCCAGACCACCACAAAGGGTGCTGTTCCAACATTAATCCTCAAATTCCTCCAGGGATGATGTCACTCCCTCTCATCTCCCCATCATCTCTAGCCAATATGGGCTTTTTTTCCCCATTCCCCCTTACAGTACCCCTCCACCCTTGTATATCTATCTCTATATAGATCTGCCAAAATTCATGTCATACTCCCAAAACTACAAAAAAAAAAAAAAAAAAAAAAAAAAACGCCTCTTTCGTCTATGCTAACCTGCCTGCAGGAGAACTCCGCCCGTTCCAATCAGAACACTCACTCCCCTAGAGAAGGGATATGCAATTAGCGGACCTCCAGCTGTTGCAGAACTACTAAGTCCCATGAGGCATAGCAAGACAGCCACAAGCATGGCACCCAGAGGCATGATGGGACTTGTAGTTCTGCAACAGCTGGAGGTCCGCTAATTGCATATCCCTGCCCTAGAGTATGAAGTATACATGGAGTGATACGGAGTCTGGAAATTTCTCCTTTTTAAGTATATCGTCTGTTGGGTGCATCTCCTGCTGCCAGACTAGTGGCCCGTTAGACTTTCACTGTAGAAAAAAAAAAAACAAACAAAAAAAAAAAAAAAAAAACGCAGCTCTCTTTATAGGATCTCCCAACCCTCAACTATTCCAGGAACATACATTACCACTTTAGATGGCATAACTGGGTGAAAGAGAAACGGAACACTTCCAAAACAATAGAGACCGTGTTCTCAGCACCTTTTCACATGACTTCCAGTGTAAGTCCGATTCCGGCCACCTGTACAGGCTAATTCAGTTCCCCAGATGAAATCATGTGACGTAACGCATAGGGAGTGGCCGGAATCAGACTTGCACTGGAAGTGATGTGAGAAGGCGCTGAGAACACCGTTTTTATTGTTTTTGATGTAAGAGTCAACCCTTTTGACACCTTTAACACACCTATATTCTTTTTACATACACTATACTATTGGAGGCGTTCTGTTTCTCTTTCCCCCACTTTTGCTGTGATAATATACCGGAGTGCATTGGGACGGCTTAGTGGAGGATTCATACAGTTGGAGAAGTTAGCCTTGGCCCCATTATTAGGTTATGTGAGCTGAAAAAAGACCCAATAGGATGCGGTGGAGAGTCCAACCTACTCAGTGAGGCGATTTACTTTATTACATAGAGGTGAGAGTTCTGCGAGACTGTTTCAGGAAGCAAATTGTTTTTTGGAGAACTGATATTTGCACGTTTATTACCTTATTGTAGGATTTATTACCTTATTGTAGGATTTTGATCAATTGGACATTCAGGATATATTTTTTGGCACCTTTTGTGGAGATATCATTTTTCACTTTAAGACTTTGGCACTTTGTTAATCCCTCTGTGGATTGCACTTAATGTGAGTGTTTTTAACACTGCGCGAGATCACTTTATATAGTTTTTATTTACTCTTGTGTATAGTGAACAATATTGGGTTTTGCTGCTGGTTTATATACATTACTCTTTCTATAATTAGGCCCATTTTATCAAATACTCCAAGTAGCGCGAGGGACACTTACACATTTAGATGGCATACAAAGAAAAATTCAGTTATCAATCGCTTAATGTTTATAATATAATATCAGAGAACAAGTTAAAATCTTGCAAGGAAAAACAATTTACCAGTGTGCAGCAAAGGGACGACATAGATCTACGTGAAAATTCTTCAGGTCTTTAAACCTAATTGCTGCTTCAATATATACAAACAGTATCCACAGCGACACTGTAGGTAAACAAACTCCTCTTTCTAAAAAGAAAAAAAAAAAAAAAAAAAAGTTAGTTTTCCCCATGTACTCTGTTGTCCCCGACAGCGATTCTAATCATCTACAACAAACTTATAAAGAAGCTATACTTGATATATTTATTACAGGTAATCATACTGAGCCAACAATTTACATACAGTTCATTCAATCAGTATTCAATCAGGGTTCTTGCCATGGTCCCCATCTAACACATGCACACACATACTAGGGACAAATTAGAGAGGAGCCAATTAACCTACCAGCATTTCTGGAGTGTCAGTTCCTAGAGGAAAGCCACTTAAGTACAGGGAGAACATACAAACTCCATGTAACTAGGACCGGAACCAGGGACCCAAAGCTGCAACGCACACATGCTAACACTTTACTGCCCAGATATACTTTAACAGATTAAAGGAAACAGAACTCAAGGCTCATGTATTGTACTATACATTCTACAAACACAGAATAAAATAAATACTAGCAGAAGGCGAGTCATGTTTATGTGCACTGTAAAAAGGAGATGAATGCCAACATGTACCTAGCTAGTAGTTCAAATTTTTATCCCCATAACCCCTTCCTTTTGTGATCACCAACAGCAGCCTTCAAATTCTACTCTTGTCTTGCAAGTGGATTTTGAGGGCTGGTGAGCTATGGCTGCCTTGGAGCGAGAACTGCTGGCAGCCAGAGTTGAACGGGTGTCCATCTCCTAGCGATCGCAGAGGGGAAGAAAAAGGACAGCAGAACGCAGGGATAACCGCTTTCAATTCACATTGTTGTGTTTCCTGCTGCTCCCTGTCACATACAGCCCCTCCTCCTGGACCCGAGACTTTGATGGACAGATCACCCATCCAATTCAGGGACAGGAAATCTGTCAAGCAAAGTTCCACAGCCAGGGCTGTATGCAACATTAAGAAGCAGCAACACAGAAATTTAAATGAAAGCAGTTGTCGCTGTGTTACCTGCACTATGATCATCCGGGTGGTTCTCTTGTTCCTCTCCTCCCCTGCACAGGTAGGCTGCATGGTGGGCAAGGATAAAGTTTAATATTTTTATAACTTAATTCTTCATAAAACATTTAAATGCCATTTTATAAGATAAATTATGAGGGCGTATTTGGTGGCAGGGCAACTGGTGGAGAGTAACCCTTGAGGCCTGGCTAGGAGCCCTGATCAATGGCATTTTTAACCCTTTGGCTTCTTAATGTAGTAGCCATTACAGAGTTAAACTGCTTCTGCCAAAAAAGGTCCAATGTCTGCTTTATCAAAGCCAAAAGCTAGGAAGCTTCACTCTCCTGGTCGCAAGCTCTAATGATCAGATAGGGAAAAAAAAAAACAGCCAACGTGAGTTCCTTAAAGAAAAACGCAGAGAAAAAACATTTTCCCATGCAGTGCAGGAAACCGCTAATTGCATATCTCTGGTCTAGATGAAAATGAGCAGACTTCCAGCTGTTGCAAAACTTAAAGTCCCAGCATGCCTCTGGATGTCATGCTTATGGCAGTCAGTCTTGCTATGCCTCATGGGACTTGTAGTTCTGCAACAGCTGGAGGTCCGCAAATTGCATATCTCTGATCTAGGGGATTGCAGAGCGGAGATATACTTACCCAATACTCCGACCGCAAGACCGGTCCTCGCCGCTCGTGCCCCTCACACACTAGCAGTCTTGTGTATGGAGTGTTCCTGATGTCATCACAACCATAGAATGGCTCTGGACATGAGGATGGCATAACAGTCCACCACTGGAAATGTAAATACGAGTTTTTCTGGAGGATCAAAGATGTAGGTACAGCTTTCACCTGCGCCCCTAGACAAAAAGAGCAGTTAACTCATGGAGTGTGGGCAGATCCCCACTGCATGGGAGAATATCATTTTTTCAAGGAGTTCTTTTTTTTAAAGACTAGCTAGTCATTCCACAAAAAAAAAAAAAAAAAAAAATCAGCAGCTACAAATACTGTAGCTGCTACACACACACTTACCAGTCCAGGGATCCAGTGCGTTTTTCACCCCTCTTGAGGTCCCCTGTGCCTCAAACATGCTTGTGGGAAGCCAGCTGTGACTCCTTACAGCTTCACAGCCAGTTCCCACTGTGCATGCATGTTTCACAATGCGATTTGTGAACGGACCTGCAACGCATCCAAGAAGGTTGCGGGCATGGGGTCTGAACGGCGTTCACAGTCATTTTCCTGAGCCTATTGCACTGATGCCCATCACAGAACTATGCCCGTTTAAGGCCCGAAGATTGTGGGCATCAGTTGTAGTCTTGTCCCCTGCACAGAGAAATTTCTCCAGATTCTTGGAATCTTGATATTATGTACCGTAGATTATACAGTATTTAGTCTTTGCAATTTTAGCTTTAAGTAACATTCTTAAATTGTATGACAATTTGTAGATGCAGATTCACCTATTTGTGAACTTCTGCCCATCTTTACTTTGGAGTCATTGACTATAAGATGCTCTTTTTATACCCAATCACGTTACTAACCTGTTGCCAATTAACCAGAATAGTTGCAAAATATTCTCCCAGCTCTTTGTTGCTACCATTTGGGGGTGTTGGCTAGAGGTATAAAAGAGGCATTAGCACAAGGCCAGGTCAGTCTGTCCCCCACCGCCATGGGAGATCTTCAAGCAAACCACTGCCTTTTGCCTGTATAGTGAACGGTGGCTTGGCCCACATTGCACTCTGTACACCAGGTCTAGTATAGTAGCAGCTTACAGGTCATCCTCGCCTCTACCTTGACATGGAGGTGCAGGTACATAACAGTACAAAACGGAGGCATTGATGCAGAGAACGGACACCCTCAGATGCAGTGGCTTGGTGTAATTAGTCTTGATGGAAGAAATCACTAAATCTATAATCTCTCCTACAGAGATGCATTCATCACCCGAGGACAAAAGCAAAAAACTGGAGGCACATGCAAAAGTTTTAGGCAGGTGTAAAATGATGTACATTAAGAATGCTTTCATAACAGAATTCATTACCAAAATGGAAAGCAAATGAACAGAGGTGAAATATAAAATATTTTATGTGACCACACTTTCCCCTTCAAAAGGGCATTCATTTTTCTAGGTACACTTGCACAGAGATTTTGAAGGAACTTGGCAGATAGGTCACAGATATTCTTAAGATGTTGGCTGACTCTTCATGTAATCCAAGACAGACTAAGTTGAGATCAGGGCTTTGTGGGGGCCAAACCATCAATTCCAGGACTCATCGCTGCTCTTTACACTGAAGACAGAGCTTAAAGACATTGGCTGTACTGTATGTTTGGGGTCATTGTCCTCCTGCAGAATGAATTTGGGGCCAATCACATGCCTCAGTGGTGGTATGGCATGATGGATAGGTATCTGCCTGCATTTCTCAGCATTGAGGACACCACTGATTCTGACCTAATCCTACAACTCCATTTGCAGAAATGGAGCACCCAACTTGCACAAAAATGCTTCACTTGCCTGTAGACACTCATTGTACTGCTCCATGAACAAACTGCCTGCTCCTACAGCCAAATATTTTAAATTTGGCTTATCTGTCCAGGTCACTTGCTGCCATTTTTCTGCACCCCAGTTCCTATGTTTTCATGCATAGCCGAGTTGCTTAGCCATGTTTCCACATCAGATATATGGCTTTTTGCCCTAGATTCTTCAATGAAACACACCTCTGGACAGTAGATGGTTTTACATTGGTTCTGGGCTAATGGCACTGTTGTACATCTTCCAATGTCAAAGATGCATGGTGTGCCTTTCATCATTGTTTCCATGGCTGACCACAGCATCTATGGTCCTCAACATTGCCCATTTCTCAGTGTCTCTTCAGTCAAAGGGATGCATGTTGCATGTTTCATCTGCTGCATTAAGATTCCATAGCTGACCACTGGATTGATGGTCAACATCCTCTCCTCTGCGCTTCTGCAAAAGAGCTTGAACACCACATCTTGAAATCTTTGCCTGGGAAAGACTTTACTGTCAGTATAACCACCTTGCGTCCTGTTGCTGTATGACCTGTGACATGACACAAACCTCCACAACCTCATCTTAGAAGAGTCTGCCTGTTCCTCAACCAGTTTTAAACCGCCTACGCAGCAGTCTAAGTTACATTTTGAAATGGTTGAGGATTATCACCTGATTGGTATAAATGGTTGATCATACACCTGATTCTAATCCTACAAAATCGCTGAATTTGTACATGTGTACAAAGTGTGCAAGTGTAAGAACTGATGCTGGTTTGATGAAAAAGTCACACCAAATATTTACAGCACTAAACTAAACTAGAGGTGGCAAAAAACGTAAACAGGTTTAAAGAAAAACAGGTAGCAGCACGTTTCAGCCCAATCAGCATTACTCACTAAGCGAGTCTTCAAGGATAGTTTCACATCTGTGGCTGTGCTATGGGTGTACCTAAAAAACACTCTGCAGCCATCCAAAGGTCTGGAAACTGCTACAATGCAGAGCCCTGTACTTGAAGGTTAAGTTACTGGCTAGCCCTACATGTCCAATCCAAAGGCTAGTGCTGAGGAAGCACCAAGCCAAATAGCTGCTATGTAGAGACCATCTCAAGCAACAACATAGCAAGGAATGCTATGAAATGCCAAGTCACAGAGGAAAAAGCCAGTAACGGGGGAAAATAAAGGCTGGCAAAACATTTGACTTTAATCAGGGCTGATGAAAAGGCACGCAATCTCCCAAATGCTGGGGGAGAGGAGAGGTTTTACGGAAACTGGCCTATCATGATTTTTCTGTTTGCCAATGTTTAAACCTCCTGAAGTCAGCAGTATAGCCCAACTGTATTAAAATTCTTGCATCTCAATGGATGATAAATATAGCTGTTGGTCCTGCCAGCAATACTGTGTGCTTATAGCTTCATGTGAATTAAAATTCTAAAACAAAGGTGGTGTTCATGGTCCAAATAATGGGGGCATGCTACAGTGACAACGTTGCTCCTTGCATGTAGTACAGTGAGTGAGCGTAGTCTCCAAGGAAAAAATAGGTTACGGATTGGATTAGCCAGTGAAAAGGGAGACAAAAAAGCCTGAAATTCACAAACTAATGCAATCACCATATCCTGTAAGCTGCAATGTATTTATGTTTTGGGGCTTTAGATACACTTTTAAGTGATAATTAAGTCTTGTTTAAAAAAAAAAAAAAAAAAAAGGTTCTACTTACCTGCTGCTGTGTAGTAATTTTGCACAGCGCAGCCCAGATCCTCCTCTTCTCAGGTTCCCTGTCCCTCCCTCACCCCCTCCCCCCAGAGCAACCAGCTTGCTCTGGGGTACCCAAGCAGGCTAGATCCCAAGCCGTGGCTCCACATGTCCATTCTCACACGCTGCAGCTCAGCGCCACCCCCTCCCTCTACCGATTGGCTCAGACTGCTGCTCCAGCCAATGAGGAGTGAGCCGAGGCTCTTGTGCACATAGCTGGATCGAGATAGGGCTCTGGTGATTAGGAGGGGCTGAGCAAAGCAGCATACAGGTGTTTTACCTTCATGCATAAACGTAAAAACATTGCCTTTAGAAACGGATCAGCAAATAAAGCTCTATAACAATTTATAGGAAATCAAATGCATAATTTTCATATGAAAATTTCCCAAGCACATGATTTGCATTGGCACAAAATTAAACTCATTTTAGAAATGGTAATATGGAAACTTTCAATGAAGGTTGTAGGAAGAATTCAAATTAAAAAACACCAAGTTTAACTAGGAAAAAAGTAAATTGTGTTAGCTTATCTGGTGTGGGACTCTGCTGATAAAGATGCTAAAATTATTTTAAGCAAACGAGTTAAACAAAAATAGTAAAAATAAGCCTTACCTGTATGCCATACATACTGTACCCATACATAGGTACTGGCTGCAAAAAACAGCCATTGCACTGGTATAAATAAGAGACATATTATATCCGACGTGAATGCTACACAAACAAAAAATACTGAGAAGGCCTGAAACAAAAAAACAAAACAAAAAAACAGTTAGCCAAGACAAAGGAGAATGCAGAGATACATGTTAAGAAAAGTTCCACGGAAAACTAAATTCAAGGTACTGAGGCAATGCACCTTCCAACATTTTTTTTTATTTTTTTTTTTTAGGTGGACTCATCTAAAAATTGAGATACCAGGATATAACGTCTATTAGGATCTGTATCCCGGTCATTCCAGTTCAAAAAAATACTATACCAACCCCTCAAATTTGCTTCTTTTTGGTCTGTTTAATATATAGTTGAAAACATTTGATTATTTCTGCTTGATAAGTGCAAAAAACTGTTGGTCTCGTTAGACATTCAGAGCGTTCTTCTGCACACATTGTGTTATCACAAAGAGCAATCCTAGCTATCTTGACCTACTGAATACTTCAGACGATCATACACTATACAATCTGATTGTACAAACTTCTTTAGAGTCAAGAAGGGCCTGCCCAATTTGATATTACTTGAACGGCTGTTTAGAGTTGTTCTTGTAGCTTTGGTAGCTATAAAGGAGAGTGTACATTCAGATTATAAAGTGTATGGCCAGCTTTAGCCTTTATATTGAGTAGAAATGGGAGTAGAAATACCAAACGGGAAAGTTCTGACCTGAACAGCAGACCTCAATGAAGTCTATGGGAGCTGAATAGGAAAAATAAATAAATCAAGTGTCCATTTTGATGGTTTATATGCAAGTAATTGGCTATAAAAGGGGTATGGGGGGGTCCAGCCCTGGGGGGACATGTAAAATTGTTTACAAACCATTGTTTTTAAGGAGCATGGATTTTAAATGATGCTTAAAGTGGTTGTAAACCCTTACAGACCACTTTTCCCTACAGGTAAGCCTATAATGAGGCTTACCTGTAGGTACTGGAAATATCTCCTAAACCTGCATGGAAAGGCCAGGAAAAGGGGGGGAATGCTTGCTTTAGAGCCATGTTGATGGGGACAAGGGTCTCTTCCAGCCCCCTTGTGAGGTCACAGACCAGTGCATGCGGGGGTCGGCAACAGGTGATGTCGCCAGGTTGCCCCACCCTTACCTATATAACTGTCAAACAGCAAAGAAGGCATATGGCAGTCGGCTGTCAATGAGTGAGTTTTTTTTTCCCCGGGTGCAGCGTAAACAATGGATTTATATCGGGGGACACTATTTTGTAATAAAGCAATTGTCAGAAACGGTCTGTGTTTATTACTGACACTTTTTTGGTAAATGGATAGACCCCATGCCCACATACCCACACAACCACAGTCCAGGGTTGTGGGGAAGAGACCATTGTCTCCGTCAACAGTAGAGTAGAAAAGGGTGAAACATGCCAAGATATTTTTTTTTCTCTGAACTATTGGAAAAATTGTTTACTACTTCTTGACCCAGAGATGTAACAGAAAGTTGGTAGAAGATGAGTAAATATTTGTTTACAGGATGAAGATCCTGTTTAGGTCTTGACAGAGGGTATAACCGTTCCTCGCGCTATTCAAAACAGAGGGTGAATGTCTGAGGCAGTTTGACGTCTCACACTAGGGTGTGCTGTACCAACAAGTGCATAGTAGCCCATTAATTGAATAAGCCGCAACGCAAGAGAAATCAATTCTAAGCCCTCTGTTTTGTGTTGTGGTTCACTGTAGTGCAGGTGCATTTTTTTTTTTAGAGTACTATTTAAAATAAATGGCACTGCAACGTAAACTTTTTTATTTTATTTTTTTACTGTGTATAGCAATCATGTAGACCAGGAGTCTACAGTCCGTATGCACCAATAATGGTTAGAGAATGGCCTAAAGGAAATTGATTACATTTTAATAAGTAAAAAAAAAAAAAAAAAAGTTAAGTATCTACTAAATTTTTTAGGAATCATCTAGGGCAGCACTGAGAGAAAGCTTAAAAAGGAAACCTCAGCCACCATTACAGATTAATAGGAAGGGTTTGGATCTGGTAAAGCTATGGTCCTGCTGGTTAGCCTTTAAATTTACAACTGCTTATACAGAAATGTCACAAAGTGAAGTGTACATCTTTATGCTGACCCTGATGCTCCTATGAGATTGGACTGAAGCAGAACCCCCCCCACCCCCCATGTTTACCCTCACCTCTCTCCCTTCTCTCGTTACTTCTATACCCTCGCCCCCTTACCACCACTATGTACGGTGAATTAAGCAAGTAATGAATATCCCTGCGAGGGCTCTCGTATGGGAATCTTTGGTTACGATGTCAAGCTGCTAATATGTTTCGAATAGTATGACAGTGCTACGTATGTCTAATGGATGTTTCCAAACCATTGTTGGCTATGTTATCTACACCAAATGGCCCATTGATTGTCACGTATGTTTTTCAGTAACTGTACACAATGTTTTTCTACTATTGTTCCAATAAACAAGCCAAAAAAATTGCACAGGAGCCCTGTGTGTCTTGATCCGTTTCAGGTCTAAATTCAGCACAGAATGCGGGCTGAAATCAGACCTGATCAGTGAACGGAGAAGCACCGGACTCCTGCTGTGAGTCGCTGCGTTCTCCAGTGTGAAGCCAGCCTCAGATTTTCTAGATGTAGAACTGACAATTTCTTAACTACCCATCAACTTTTTTGAGGCCCTAGAGCACCAGGACAGGGTCTCATGCATTTCTAAAAGTGGTGAAATTCATAAACCTGTCTAGAACCCTTACTTGAATTTGGCCCACGCTGTGCCACTTTTAGAAGGCATGCGAGACACTTTTGCAAAATATGGGACAGTTTCACTGTACGCCAAAATAGTTGGTCTGAATTGGCGCCACTTTTATATTAGGCCCATTAAAAGTAACGGTGTGAATGTAAAAGTGGCACATTTTTAGAACCACCCAAACTTGGTGCATGAGTCGCTGCTAGAACCACAAGTATCAAAAATGCTTCATGAATTTGACGTAATACATTAACAAGAGGGATTAAACACTAGAAAGGAGGTACAGCAGCTGTACTGAATTCCTCCCATAGAATACTAGCATAATGCAGAAGCATGAGGTCAGAGTCATGGTGTAGTCATTTAAAGGGGTTGTAAACTCTCAAACAAAAAAAAAGACACACACAAACATGTGACTTACCTCCACTGTGCAGTTTGTTTTGCACAGAGTGGACCCGGTCCTCCAATTCTAGGGTCCCTCCTCGCATCGAGTGTCCACGTTGGAGAAGTGCTTTCCTTGGTGGAGACCCGTGCGGGTGTGCTCCCGAGTCACACATCTGTGTCCATTCACACAGAACTCAGGACTCGGCCCTGCCCCAAGGTGCAAAGTCATTGGATTTGATATTTGATTGACAGCAGAGGAAGCCAGTGGCTGCTCTGTTAATCTAATCAGGACACAAGACACCAGGTAGAGCTGGTGTGCTCGTTTCCAGCCCAAAAAAGCTTGGGGTCAGGTAAGTAAAACCAGCACCACAGAAGGTTTTTCACCTTAATGCATAGACTACATTAAGGTGAAAAACCATGAGGGTTTACAACCCCTTTTAGAAAACCACCACAATAAGCAATGCCTATGCCATCAAATTTGCATAATCACAAGACCTAGGTATAACCTGCCGTCTGGCTACCAATACATTATACATCTATCCAGTGAAGATACTGAGGGAGTTCCAGGTGATAAAAATCTAAGGTTACGCACACTAGCTGGTGTGTATAGTAGACACTTAAAACCTATCATAGGTACGGCTTCCACCCCTAGACCTGAACATAGCCAAATGTTTAGATGGAATGGAAGTATGAGCCACCTTAATAACTACATTTTGCACAGACACTACTACCCTCAATATTTAGCAATATAGTTCTAATGAAAAAAATGATTTTCATCCTATTCGTCCAACAGATAATACACTGGATTAAGCCAGAGTACCTTTATATAGTTCCCTCAGGTGAGAAAGCCAAATGCTATGCATGTTGGAAATTCAAAAAGATACAGCGCACCCAGGTTTCCCTGATCTTCGAGATTGAAAAATACATTTGTGGCTCTTTTTGCGTGGCTCGCCCGTGGATCAGACGTGTATCACCTTTGGAACAGGACTGGAGCCTTAACACCATATTGGAAGCCATGTATTAGGGTGCAGTCATCTCATGCATTGCAACTTCAGGTCAGAAAACCAGAGTTTGCTGGGATTTACACTAAATGCACAAAAAGAAATATTGAGGACTAGGAGTATGTTGCCCTTTTGTAAAAATGTTGGATGATGCGTTTTCTGTATGTAGGTGGGAGAAGCCTCTAAATGCAGTCATGGAAAATTGAGAAATTCAGATATCTTGCTAGGAACACTTCTTTTATAAGGACATTAGACAAAGTAACAAAACTGAGGATTGCGAGAAAGAGATTTAGACCCCTTTACCGCTGTTATAGTGGCAATATTTAGCCACTAGCAGGGTGCTTTTAACGCCAGAGGATGAAGAAAGGGTTATTAGCATGCCCGTGTTGCTTCAGCAGCGCTGCCCATTCAATATATATTATATAGATACACACTGCTCCAGAGCTGCCTCAAAGATGCTGCATGTAGGAATTTTTTTCCTGTCCTGCAAGCACACTGCCCCAGTGTGAAAGCACTCAGGCTTTCACACTGGGGTGGCTTGAGAGGTGTTTTTCAAGCGCTATTTTTAGTGCCAACACCTGAAAAGCACCCCCGTGTGAAAGGGGTCTAAGGGCCTGTTCACACTAGATACAATGTGCATCCACTGCAAGACCTCAAAATCGCAAACTGTTCACGTGAACTGATTGCGGAGGGAACATTAACGACACCCCACAATCAGTTTGCAAAACGCAGCACGATTTGCAGAATCGAATCCCATGGGTTTTAACACCCAATGCGATCAGATTCAGACAAAACAAGTTTGGTCTGAATGCAATGCAAATTCAGGCAGTTTACACCTAAATTTGCATAGTGCAGACATGGCATGCGATCTGCACAGCAATGCAGTGCGAATCACAGTCGATATCTGGCATCGCATTAGTGTGACCCGGCCCTAAGCTAGTGACTTTTCTACTACAGGTTATCATTTTCATTGTTAAAGTGTAAGCAGATAAGAAAAACCTTTCCAGTAATGTAATTTATCCAAAAAGTTTATTAAAAAAGCCTAATTTAATGAAAAAACAGCATACAGGCTAGGAGGAAGAGATGGCAAATATAACAAATGGAGTTTGCAGACTGGAGCAGACAGCAAAGAGAAGACCATATCTGAGTTGTACTTTTACTATCTAAACCTATCCCCGACCAAGTTGCAAAAAAAGAGAAAACAAAATAGTCAGGATTTTGACCAGTATCTGGCAGGGGTACGTGGATTATAAAACATCTGAGCAGAAAAGGTAATATGTACCGTATTTATCGGCGTATAACATGCACCCCAAGTTTAGGAGGGACTTAAAAAAAAAAACACTTTTAGGAGGGAAGTTTAAGGAAAAAAAAAAAACTTACAATTAAATACCCATCAATGCAGCCTTGCCAGTGTCCTTGCCATTTTAAAAATGGCGCCACCGAGATACAGAGCGGATGTCCTGTGTACTTGGCTATTTTCAGCCGTACTCGGCGGCTTGCGGCTTTCCAAAAGCCGCCAAGAACGGCCGAGTGTGGCTGAAAATTGCCAAATGTGGTCGAATTTCCCCTGATTTTAAAGGGAAAAGGGTGCGTGTTATAAGTCGATAAATACGGTATTTTAACTACATGTTTAGCTATTTGTCAACACCCACACTTTAAATCATTAGCTAGAAAACACTGCTGGCCATCAGGAACAGCAGTGTTTTTTATATTAAACACATTGCATGAATTAAGGAAAATGGCATCAAGCAACAGCAGCAACTGTAGGCCTAAAATATACATACCAAGCCTTGGTATCTGAATGAATCGTATACACTTCTGATGAACAGCCAAAATGGCCACAGGTACTCGAATCTGAACTCTAGCACAAAGTCTGCTAGTAATACCAGAGCCCAGACGACCAAGAACTTCAGATACAGGAAGGTGCTGCAAAGAAAAAAAAAAAAAAAAAAAACATTTTTATATACATATATAGGATTATAGACTAGAGCACTTAAAGCATGGACAAACTCATTACATATACAAAAAGACTTAATACCATCACAAGTTTAGGAGCCTTTCAGGACAACCTTTGAGAGAGCACAGCTCCGCCCATTTTCAGGAAGCACGGGCAGCCTTTAAATCCCTCCTCTTCCACCATGGCTTCAGTTATTGTGTGGTCTCCTACATACTGGAAAACAAAGCACAGAAAACCACCATGAAAGACACTCAAAACCACTTCTAAGGTAGCGGTTGCCCTGAAAGGCTCTTAGAAATACTGTCACCAGTTAAGTCTAACCAAGTCTTTCTCAAATCACCTTTCAGGACAACCTTGGAGAGGATAACCCGGAAACTTACCCTAGGTGGGACTACTGACTGCAGTAACTTCCTGGCGAAGGCTTGATCTGCAGCGGACAGCAACACGACCTATAATGTTGGAAAAATATTGAGTAGTTGGACCAAGTGGCAGCCTTGTAAATTTGTTCAGGCAACTGCCATTGATCTTGTAGAATGAGCAGCAATATCTGAGGGGGGTATTTCTCCCTTGGTCTTGTAGGCCTCCATAATTGCCAATCTAAGCCATGTGCCCAGTGTGCTTATGGATGCTTCCTATTCCCTTTACGTGTGCTTGAAAATATCAGAGCATTTGACCTTCTGAATTCTTTAATGACTGTTAGAAAGAATAACAAACATCACCTCTTGTCCAGTGTGTGAAAACCTTCTGCTGGATTGGCAGGAGGTGAAGAGAAAGTGGGAAGGACCATTTCCTGTGAGCAGTGAAAGGTTGAAGCCTTGGGTAGGAACACTGGATCTGTTTGAAGGATCACTGTCTGAAAGACCTTCAGAAAAAAAGGTCCTGTGACTGCCAGGGCCTGAAGCACGCCGACTCTTCTTGCCAATGTGATGGCTACCAGAAAAATTTTAAGAAGTTCTGCAAGGATGCTTCCTGTAAAGGTTCAAACAGAGCTCCCGCGAGACCCTGCAAAACAGACAAATCCCAACTGGGAAAAACTGAGGACTACTGGCCTATTTCGTGCAAGTGCCCAAAAAAAAAAAAAAAAAAAAAAAAAAAAAAAAAAATGTATACAAGTAGGGTCTTCACGAATTTACTAGACAGTACCTTGGCTTTCAGGAGGTCTCTCAGAAACCAAGCAGTTTGATTTAATTGGTCTGCTTCCGGATGGTTCACTGACCCCTGCGTAGGCAGGACCTTTTTGGGGCGGCAGCTTCCATGGGAGGTTTAATGGCCAGGTTTAATAGTCTTGCGAACCAGGGCCTTTTTGGCCAGAAGGTACTGACCAGGATCAGATTGGTATTTGCCTCCCTGAATTTCCTTAGGACCAGTGGAAACCGGGGAAACAAGGGAAAGGCGTAACATAGCTGGTAATGCCACAGATTGGGGAGAGCATCTATGCCTACTGCCTGGTCTCGGTTGAGAGAGAAGAACTTCTGTACTTTCAAGTTCTGTTGGCTAGCGAACAGATCTATTTGACGGTTGCCCCCCAAGTTTGCTTTCATCAAGAAAACCTCTTGGTTCAGACTCCATTTTGCTTCCACCAGTCTCCTAGGTATGCTAGCAGATTCTGGGATCCCTTCAGATGGACTGCTGACAATAAGGCCCCATTCTGTTATGCCCAGGCAAGTAGCTGACTGGCCAGCTCTAGGAGCCCTCTGCCTCTGGTTCCTCCTTGTTTCAACACAAGCTAATGCAGTTTTATTGTCTGAGAGAACCTGAACGTGTTGTCCTCTTACCACTTGTTGAAAAGCTAGGAGACCGAGAAAGATCGCCTTCAGTTCACGCCAATTTGAGGACATTCAGGCTACCGCTTTGGACCAGGTCCCGTTTGACTATCCAGGTGGACTCCCCAGCCAATATCTCACGTCTGTTAGACCTTTGTCTAGGGGAAAGACACAGGAAAGACCTTTTGCCGGGTTGGTCGAATTCCTCCACCAGAACGCACACTTTGCATTTGAGGCAAGTTTGATTTCTTTTTCTAGCGGCTCCTGGCATGACCATCTTTGTAAGATATTCATCTGGAGGGGTCTGGAATTTAATCTGGTCCACTGAATAGCTGGAATGCCAAGGCTGATCGGACTGACACAGAAGTTGGTCTGAACATGTCTCACAGCAGATTACATCGGTTTTTCTCTCCTCCTGTGGCAGAAAAACTTTTTGAAGGACCAAGTTTATGGTATAGCCCAGAACTTCATGTCCTGCATGGGTTCTAGATTTGATTTTTCTAGAAACAAGAGCCACCCTAAGTCCTTGAGGTGACCCTGAGACACCTGGAGATTTGTCAAGATGTGTTCTTTGGAGTCTGCAAAAAAAAAAAAAAAAAAAAAAAAAAAAAACAGGTCGCCCAGATCTGGGATGACTGAAATCCCTCTGAGCTTCAGAGGTTTCAGAGCTTCTGCCATTATCTTTGTAGAGATTCTGGGGGAGTCCGAAAGGCAGAACTCTGAATTGGAGAGGCCAGACTGAGGTCCCCAAGTTAAAGGCCAGACGTAGAAAGCATTGAGAAGCCTGAGTTATCGGGACATGTTAATAGGCTCCCCTTAGATCTAGGGATGCCATGAAACAGTCTGGAGTCAGTAATCTAGTGATTGAATAGATCGTGTCCATCCTGAAAGTTTTTTAGCAGATCGATCTGTTCAGGATCTTTAAGTTCAGAATCTGATACTTCCCTGAAGGCTTCTTCACAAGGAAGATATGGGAATAGAAGCCTTGGCCTTCTTGACTTTTTGGGACCTGGATAATCATTTCTTGTTGAATCAGATCCTGCAGCAGGCTCATCTTTGCAGAAGCTTTTTCCTGATCCCTTGGCAGGGACATAGAATCTGCTTTTGTTCCACTGTAGGTGAAAGGCAGACAATCTTCCCCCTACTGGGGTAAGACTAATTTGTTTTAGGGGGCTGGTCTGGGGGAGATCTGAAGAGAACTCCTCCTCTTCCCTTACCATTTTGGGAGACCCAGCGGCTCTTGTGGTCTTGAGCCCTATTTTTGTGGGGCTGTTGAACAGCATGGAAATTTTTTTGGATCGGTTGTTTCTTCTTGTTGGCTGTCCTGTCCAAGACTGTTTCAAGATCCAGACTAAAAAGAAGATCACCCGAGAAAGGTAAGCCGCACAGCTTAATCTTGAAAGCTGTGTCACCAGACCAAGTTTTTAGCCAGATAGCAAGTCTGGCTGAATTCACCAGTGCTGATGACCTTGCTAACATCTTAACTGATTCAGCAGATGCACCAGCCATGTACTTTACTGCCTTCAGTATCAATTGAAAGGATTTCAAAAGATCTTTCCGTGATGGGCCTGCCTCTATGTGGCTTTTCTGCTTCTCTACCCAGCATTCAAGGTTCCTTGCAACAACCGTGGAAGCCATAGCAGGTTTAAGGCTGGCTTATGTGGAATCCCATGCTTTTTTCAGGAGGGAGTCCGCTCTTTTGTCCATTGCATCCTTCAGCACCCCCATGTCCTCGAATGCTAGGTCTGTGCATTGGGAAACCTGCGAGAATGCAGCATCTACCTGTGGTTACTTATTCCATACCCCTGACTCCTTATCTGTGAAGGGAAACCTAAGGGTCTTGGAAAAGGGGTCTCTCTCATGGTCCTTCCATTCCTTCTTTGCGAGGATTCTTTGGACTGGGAATACTCCGTTTGGTGTCAACCAGTCCCTGGCACATGTCGTGAACCGACAGTTGCACTGTCTCCTCCTGGATTTCAAGGGTAGTGTAGATCGCTCTCAAAAGGTCATCCACTTCCTTCAAAGATAGCTTGTACCTAGAGGCTCGGCTATCATCCTCCTCGTCGTCTAAAACCCTGGAGGGACGAATACTTGCCCCCTCATCACCTGAGTCCACAACCTCCACTGCTCTGGAGGATGCCCTCGGGCTGGATGGTGGATGCTGGGGCTCAACCTGGACTGCCGGGCTCTGTATCAGCATGGACTGGACTAAACTCGTTGAGCCTGTAAGATCCTGCACTGAAGAGAATAAGTCCTTGTATTGCTGGGACGTTTCCTCTTCAACAAAGTCCTTAATATAGGACCTGCACATTTCCTTCTGCCGTGAGTCTAAGGGGGTTCTTGTAGGAGGGACATTTCCTCTGACTTGATGGATTTGAATGCTTGGACTTCCAACGCTTTTTCCTGCAATGAGAAAAAAAAATTAAACTCCCCTAGGGCCCCAACGCAATTCAACGACCCCTAGTGCACAGCTAGACCGCCAGACAAGGAAACAGTGCCCCAAGCAGTGCAATCCCAACAGCAACCACCCAGTCCACACTGCAGGGTCCAAGTGAAGTAACCTCTGATCATGCAGCCACAGGCTCCCTGCAAGGAGGATCCAACAAAAGCAGCAAAACATAAGCCCATAGGGATCAGAACAAAGGCACCACTGTAACCCTCTTAGCTGGGCCTGACCGGCGATTGGGGCGCCTGCTTCCACCATGGCTGTCGTGTCTCCATCTTTGGCACAGATTGCATAGGGGTACTGAGAAACCATCTGGTTTTTGAATTCTCCTGGTCCCAACATCGAGGGCCAGAATCGGATTTGACGGGCCCGTTCCCCTGGTCTCTGCGTTCCAGGCGCTTGGAACCACTAGCGATGCACCCCCGCAGGAAGCCGCATCACCAGATATAAGGTCACCTGCCGGGGGCCCAGAACACTGCGATAACCAGCAGGAGCACCCGCCAGAGCCATGCCAGCAGACTCCGGGCACACAGATGCCGTGCCTCCTGCGGGCCCTTGCATCCCCCGAGTTGGAGGGACCGGGGACTCCGGAACACCCCTTTGCCCGTACTGGGAGGGATGATGGGATGGTCACTGCAAAAGAGAAGACACAGAGGTAAGCCTACACCCTCTACGTTGGAGAGAGTGCAGCTCCTTGGTTCCAGTATGAGCAACCACCACGGCGAAGGAAACAGAAGCCATGGTGAAGAGGAGGGATTTAAAGACTGCATATGTGTTTCCTGGAAAATGGGGGGAGCTGCGCTCTCCAAGGTTGTCCTGAAAGGCAATTCAAGAAAAATTTTCAAGGCTTACATGCAGAAAATAAAGTATACCCAGAGTGGCTAGCAATTTATAGCAGAGTTCCACCCAAAAGTGGAACAGCCGCTTATTAGTCTCCCCCCCCCCCCCCTTGGTGCCACATTTGGCAGCTTTCCCCATTGTGCTTCATGCGTGAGCAGTAGGAAATTGTCTGAAGCTGAAAGGCTTCACTGCTGGGTTCCCCTACCAGGAATGGCAGTGGCTGCACCTGACCCAAAGATCAGTTGGGGTGCCAACATCACAGACTCCCTGGACATCTCACCTTCCTGCGCCATCCAACAAGTTGCTGCTACAGCTATTTGATTATAAACCTTGCTGTACATCTGCATTTCCCAATTATGTAGCTTGACAGTATGTTTTCGCCCCATTTTAAAGACCTAGGGATACACATTCTCCAAGCCAGATATTGAATACTAGCCATTTCAACCATTGCCATTTATCTGGATACGTCACCAGGCTTAGCATTAATGGATGTGGCCCTAACTGCTAAATTAGTTTGTTCATTTTTTTTTTTTAAATCACTTACCTGCAATGCTACATCTGGACCCCATAGTCTCTAAGGGTAAGAACTGAGCGATCACCGCTGATCGCTCAGTTCTCCCAGCCGTTCTGGACAGACAGCTGTGATTCTCAGTCATCACTAGAACGCTAGGCTTTGGTGATAGCGGGAGGGGCTGGCTCAGGCTCTCAGCAGCAAGCCGAGAGACTGAGCCAGGTGCCGGTCCAGTCTCCTGGGTGGATACTGACCTTATGATTGAGATCTTTCCCCAGCCCGGTGACGTCAGCGGGCTTCAGCAAATCGAACTGTACTATTGGTAGTACATTCAAACCAGCTTTAGCTGTACTACTTTAACTCTGCCAAATTATATATACAAGCATTCAGATAGAAAACCTAACGCCAAGCCTAAATCTGGTTCATTAATTTTAAATCTGCAGCTTTTATGAAAACAGCACTTCATCTTTGTGATGACTAATGTCTCCCAGACGCACTCCTGCACTGGGACTCTGGAAACCACAGGCAGCTGTGCAAACACACATTGCAGAGGCATGGTCACTATCAGGAAGCCAGGCTAGAGTACACAAACTGGGATGACATTGAGGAGGTCACTCGTAAACTATTAGACTAGAAATAAAGCACCGCCCCATTTTGAACAGAGTAGGGAAAAGTTACAACCCATGTTCCATTGGAGAAAATTTCCCTTCACTTTTTGTTCTAAATTTATGTCATAGGCAGCCCTCTATCATAACTAGGCATAACACACAGGGTAAATGTTTAAATTAAACAATTAAAATGAAAACAAAGCTTCTAAATACCTTATTACAGCTATCTTCAGCCGAGTGACATGACTCCCGGCCAGTCTTACTCCAATCAAGGGCTACTGCAGGAGGGGCAGAGATCTCCCTCTGACATCAGCTGGGGAGGTCACATGGATGCTCAGCCACTCCTGCAGTAGCCTAGGAGACTGGCTAGGAGTCATGTGACCGGCCTTAGGATAGCGACGGTATCCTAGTTAGAATGGATATGATAATCTAGTTATGATATAGGGGCTGTCAGTAAATTTCTAATCTTTTAGGCTTCATGTACATGGGACATTTTTACAACCTCTCCTGAATAACTTGACAGATAGTTGTTACCCATGTTTAAAAACGTCCATATTGCCGCCTTTAGAAGAGTTGTAAAAAAAAAAAAAAAAAATTAATATATATATATATATATATATATATATATATATATATATATATATATATATATATATATATATATATATATATATATATATATATATATATATATATATATATATATATATATATATATATATATACACACACAAAGATAGAGATAGATCTATCTCCTGCATTGTGGTGGCTGCGCATCACACACTGCAGGCACATTCTGTCACGAACATATGGACAAGGCGAATAGGAACTGTCCATCCAGCCCTGTTATAAGACTTGAGAATCTTTACCTAGCAAGTTGATAAGAGAAAAAAAAAAAAAATCTAAATCCTGTTCATTTCATTTGCACATGACTGGGTATTTAGAATAAAACACAGACCCAGTTTGTTTGAACATTCTCAACTTCTTTAACCACAGGGATGCAAAGCACTAAAAAGGCAGAGCATTTTAAAATATATGACAGCAACTGCAGCCAACATATTTCTCCATGACAGGTTCCTTTTAAAGGAAAAGTTAAACTACCTGTATCAAGGACCACACATTTCCTGTATGTAGGGTGGCAGGGGGTACTGGAAACTGAATGCAGAGTGTCCAGAACCTGGCAAAGAACTTTAGCAGGCACTGACAGATGGAATAATTTCCTGTCCGACAGTGTCAACCATGATGTCGTCCTGCCTGCAAAAGCGAGGCGTTGGACAGAGCATACACAAAAGGGAAAATTTCAATAAACAGCAAAACTAGGGGGTGAGTGGATTGGCAGTTTTCCGAATATCACTTACCTCAATGATAGGGCACCATTTTCTTCCCACTGACCAATACTGGGACAGTTTTTACTGACCACTGAAGCAGAGGCTTTTTTTCTCCACTCCACTGACCATGGGCTTTGTGGCTTTTTGCACTTCCATGCTCTCACTGGCTTCCTGCACCACGGTTGCAGTGCAGTGTAACTGCTCATTTCTATTGCATCAAGCGCTGTTGGTGCGTTTTCTGAAAGTGCACCAAAAGTTCTGCTCCAAAATCTTCAGATTTATGGCACAGGTAATCCACACAAAGCTTGCAGGTACACTTATGCCGCGTACACATGATCAGACTATCTGGCGGACTTGGTCCAGACAATCCGCCCATGTGTGGGCTCCGGCAGACTTTTTCCCCAAAAGTCCGGCGGACTTAGAAAGTAGTTTTGACTCAAAAATTGTCCGGTGGACAATCCGGCCATCTGAGTGCTAGTCTGCCGGGCTTTTGAAATGAACGGACTTTCCTGCACCGTTCTGTGCCAGGAGAAGACAGATCTTGTGTTTCTGCTAAGCAGAAACATGGATCTCTATCTTTACAGTTAAAGCACATCCCCCAGAGTTAGAAAGCACCCCCTGAGGACACATTTAACCCTTTTACTGCCCCTGTTAACCCCATCCCCTTACAGTGCATATTTTTTTTAGCACTGATCACTATTAGGGTCACTAGTCAAAAAAAAAAAAAAAGTCAGATTCGGCCGCCGAAATGTCACAGTGCCGCTATAAATTGCTGATCGCCGTCATTAATAGTATATAAAAGAAAAAAAAAATCAAACTTCAATAAAAATATGCCATAGTTTGTAGACTAACTTTTGCGCATACCAATCAATATACGGTTATTGGGATTTTTTTTTTAACCAAAAATTTGCAGAATATATTTTTGGCCTAAATTGAAGAAATTCAATTTTTTTGGGGTATGTTAGCAGAATGTAAAAAATATTTAAGATTGGCTGTTTATAGCGCAAAAAATAAAAACCACAGGAGTGATCAAATATCACCAAAAGAAAGCTCTATTTGTGGGGAGAAAAAAAAAAACACACACACATTTTGTTTGACAATTGCTCTGTCAAGCAACACTGTACCCAAACTAATGCAAGGGTTGTATCACAAAACATGGAATGGTCGTGAAGGGGGTAAAACCTTCCGTGGCTGAAGTGGTTAAAAACTACCTAGAGCTTCTGAAAGGAAACAGTTTCCCATCACAACCAACCAATCATTTTATCACAGCTGGTGAGAAAAGTGGAATTTAAAACTAGAACCAATCCTTCTATTCTTTACATCCAAGGAAGTCGCCAACTTACCTGATCTGTAGTTGCCATGGTGCTGTAAATGTGATCAGTTTTGACACCAGCTATTCGATGGCTTGACTGTTTGGTTAAGAGCACAAACTAAGAGCCCTTTGATACCGAGGGCATTTTGCAGGCGCTATAGTGTTAGAAATAGCGCCTGCAATCCCTCAAACTGCTGCACCATTGTCGGTGCGCTGGCAGGACGTCAGGAAAAATCCTGCCAGCAGCTTCCTTGGAGAGATCAAGGAGCGGTATTTTTACTGCTCCTCCAGCACTGCTCCCTATTGAAATCAATGGGGCAGCAGCTATTGCGGCCTATTGAAGGCGGTTTTAACCCTTTCTCGGCTGCTAGCGGGGGGGTAAAAGCGCCCCGCTAGCGCCCGAAATGCACTGCACATCCGACGGTAAGACGCTGTTATTTTTAGCTATGGCCGCGGCAATGTGAAAAAGGGGTCTTAAATTTAAGGCACGCTGTGATTGAGTAGTGCAAGAACAAATAAATCCATCAATTTAAGTTTCAAAAACAGTTATATTTCGGACATGTGCAGGGAATGTAACTGTCACATTGGTTGTGCTCTCAACCCAACTGTCAAACCATCAAATGACCGATGTCATAACTTACATAGGCTAGGATGGTAGCTTCCTTGGCTGAAAATAGGATTTCGTTTCACTTTAATTTCAAGCTGTTTCCAACCAGCCCTGGCCTCACAGAAGCAACAAGGCATCAATGCCCATGCCTGAGCATACCCAGCTGCAGGTTCTAGGGTCTTAAAATGTCTTCTTTGGCACAACATGCAAACAATGTAGAGAAAGGCAAGCAACACCCCAAGATAAAAGCAGATTAAAAAATGTCTGGTATAACTGGCAAAATCACCTGAGCTCCACCATCTAACACATTTTACTCAGAAATGAGTCTGAACATGGTAATTTTTAGGTCTAGCCCCTTTACATGTGAGAATTTGTTTATCCCCTCTGATATATGTACACCATCACAGAGATCATGCTGCCAAGGACTCTGATCAGAAGAACATCCTATGACATAAGCAGCTACCAACAATTGAGACCCAGATAAGCCATATAAGGAACCAAGCCTCATCCTCCAGCCTAGAGGTTGACTGATATATCGGCCGATATTTGGCCTGTTAGAAAATCGGCAGCGACAGATTATCTCCCTTACCCACACACCACTGACAGTTTCACACATCGAGGGGCTATGTGCTCAGTGTGTGAAACCGATTTGATACTGAACGCAGAGAGAGGAGCTGTCAGAATTCAGTGTGATGTTGGGGGGTGGGCGGGAGGGACCCAGATATCAAACACCAGCCAATGGGAGGGGATGTGGGTGGGCTGCTATGTGTATCTGGCCCTGCACACTTTCTTAAGCAGCCCAACCATTGGCTTGTGTTTGATAGCTGCAGGGCCCCGGTCACCCCCAACATCACACTGAATTCTGACCGCTTGTCTCTGCATTCAGCTACATATAGTGTAACTGAAAAGGACAAAATCGGTTCAGTGTGAAACCTGTGTCTCCCCCAGAAGACAGTCGTTAGCCACAAAGTGTGGCGATCTATGCCCAGAAGTAGGAGCAGATACCTGGATTTGAGAGGTATCTGCTCTCCACTCCCCCCTGAAAGGTTCCAGATATGGCATCATTTGGGGGGGGGTCATTTCAGCAGAAATGTCATTTCTGGGTGGAAGTCCGCTTTAAGTGCACGTCAAACTCAACAAGCTTTAACACTATAAGTGCATTACAAGTGTTGAGGATCAGTATTTTCATCAAGTGTGAACAAGGCCTTATGCAGAGCACAAAACTTATTGAGAACCTAACTGATAAAATGATTTGTCATCCTCCATCCCCAATACAAAAGCATAAAAAAAAAAAAAAAAATGCAAGTGCAGAAAAACTATGGGGAGATTTAATTGACAGCGATGGCAGAGGAAACTTGCTGACAGCATGTGGTATGTGAAACACTTCAACATCCCTGTGCCCAGGTCATATCTCTTCTTGCCAAATAGAAACTGCTAGAGGTGAAGCGACTGCCAAGAACCATCTACACAGGGGTCAGAAGAATGGCTTTAGAACACAGCTTGAGGTCCAGATGCAATGATGGTTACATACTGTGGCTCAGCTAATCTCCTAGAACACATGGCAGAGTATAGAATCTATAAAAGAACCACACATCTTTCTTTTACTGTCTTTTTGTGTTTCTCAATCATTTTTCTGCTGTGTTGGTACACCTGCTCATATACTGCTGGCAAAACAAAATTCAGCAAAGGGTTTCAGGGACATCATTCCTAAACCAATCAAAGATTTAGCAATGAAAAAAAAAAAGAAAAAAACCAATTGCAATTTTAGCCAAAAATCTATTTTGGATAGGGTGGGGGAAGGATAAAACCTGTCTGGTTTTAAATGCTATCCAGGGCTAGGTTTCCCCTCACTGTCTGAGTGATAATGAAGACCAAGAGAAAAATCCAAGTCTGATGGGATCTAGCTTTCCCAATGACTACAAAAATAACAAAAATTGTCTGTGTTGCTATTGTAGAGTTTCCCTGATTGTCTGGTAAAAAAACATGAACAGGACAGAGTGGGGGAAAATACTTCTAATGGTGCATTGGATAGCAGTAAAAGTTTAACAGGGGTTCCAATTCTTCCTCATTTCCAATAAAAATAAAAGATTTTGGCTGGACATGCACTACATAGGTTACACAGGTGTACCCATAACATGGAGAAAAGGGAGATGCCATTTACCTTCAGACACTCTACATCCAAGGCCTCGTTCACATCTGAGCGCAGTGGGAACTTTTGGAGTGTTAATTTGATTGAATGGGCTGCCCTAGAAAAGTGTCAAAACTCTTGTGGAGTGGAGTGTGGCGCAGTTTATCACCATGCATTTTTTGTGTTTTTGCCAAGTGGCAAAACGCACGTTTGCTGCCAGCATTTGGGTTGCCATTAATGGCACAAACGTGACGTGCCTTTGCAGAGTGTTTCTGCAAAATGCGCCTTCCGTGGCTTTGTTGCATGTTCCAGAAGGCCAAGGTGTGAATACAGACTAATTTATTTAGGAATGTTGCGCCTGTAAATCTGAACTATTGAGCTCTTAATATGATTTCTCAGACCAGAGAAGAACGGACATGAAAATATGTCAAAAGGAGCCTTGAGCTCCACTTTCTGGCTGCAAAAGCAAATACAATATACACAAGGCTTGATATTTATTTGACCTAAAGGAGTGCTTTTAGTGAAGAAAAAAACAAAACAAAACACACACAGTAAGTGCCCATTCACACAGGGGCGACGCGACTTGCAGCGCGACTCACAGACGCGACCTGCACACGACTTCAGCGGCGACTTGCAAAATGACTTCTGTATAGAAGTCAATGCAAGTCGCCTGAAGTTGCCCCGAAAATAGTACAGGAACCTTTTTCTAAGTCGGAGCGACTTGAGTCGCTCCTATTAGAACGGTTCCATAGTACAGAACGGAGCGCGACTTGTCAGGCGGCTAAGTCGCCTGACAAGTCGCGGTAGTGTGAACGGGCACTAATAGGATATTAGTAATTTACTAAAAACTCAATAGTGCAAAAGATACTAGCCTTGTAAATCTCATAAGAGTTTTTAATCTGATATTTATCACATATGCAATGTTAGCAAACTTTAGCAAAATTACAAATCTGAGTTTTGCCATGGTCTCCTCATGACAGACTACTAATTTCTCAGAAATTAGCTTCACATGAATCCAAAAAACACTTCTCGGGTACCTTGCCATCACTCCTGGCCCCTTCCTCCTGTTGTGTCCCCAAAGCAAGCAGCTCGCTCCCTTAGAGCTCCAAGATTCTGGCTAAAATGAGAATTACAATTTTCTTTGCTTAGAATAAAGACTACAATTCTCTCACGATTCTGTGCACAACATCTTTCACATTCTACAAAAAAAATTAGGCTACCTTAGCTGTTTCGTTTTTTTCAAGCATTTCCCCACCCCCAAAAAATAGCTTTTGAAAGACCAATGCGCAAGTGCATTGTGACAAAAAAATACTGTAATGTATTTTTAGGGGTTCCAAGTAATTTTCTAACAAAAAATACAGTTTTCTTGTAATCAACAAGTGTCAGAAAAAGGTTTAGTCTTTGTGGTTAAACCGCCATTATTTACAGACCGAAGTTAATCAGTTTGTTCTAAAGGAACCAAATGATACAATGTTTCTTTTTCTATCAGCGCTGAGCAGTGTTGTGATAAAATTGACCAGCTGCCTTTTTTTTTTTTCTTGATGGCTTTCAGAGAACGGCTCTCCACTAAATCATGGAAATGCATTGTGAGGGGGTTGAATTGAGATTATATTTAGACTATTAATCGTGCCACTCTAAGTTCCGTGTGTCCATTCAGACACCGCTGTGGTTTGGTCCATCCTCCCTTTCATCTGATTGGCTGACTTTGACAGCAGCGGGAGCCAATGGCGGCACACCTGTGTCTCAGCCAATCAGGAGGGAGAGTGCTAGATGGCCGAGGCACTCCTACACATCGCTGGATAGAGGTGGGGCTCGTGTAAGTATTAGGAGGCCTAAGGGGGACTGCTGCACACATGTTTATCTTCATGAATAGAATGCATGCAAATATAAAAAAAAAAAAAAAAAAAAGCACACGTCTGACTTTAGAGACACTTTATAGTAGATCTTTCCCCTTCACTAAAAGTCACATACACGTGCAGTTCTACATGCTGAACTGGAGTACAGCTTACATTCATTAGCTGAACAAATTTTGCTTTTACGAATGTTTTTTCACTTTGAGTAAGGCACTGGTGATGCAACCAGGCCCTCAGAGGCATCCTGGGAAATGTCTGTTACATGTTCCATGAGGCAAAGCTGGAGTTCAAGGAAGTAACAAGAGATCAATCCATCTTGAAAATGGCCACCAGAAGAACTGGGGAGGAAAAACTTCAGGTATGCAAAGAACAAAACGATATATACATAATAGTCTACACTGATATACAGTGGATATAAAAAGTCTACACACCCCTATTAAAATGTCAGGTTTCTGTGATGTAAAAACTATGACAAAGATAAATCATTTTAGAACTTTTTCCACCTTTAATGTGACCTATAAACTGTACAACTCAATTGAAAAAACTGAAATCTTTTAGATGGAGGGGAGTAAAAATAAAATAATGTGGTTGCATAGGTGTGCACACCCTCTTATAGCTGGAGATGTAGCTGTGTTCAGAATTAAGCACATTCAGACTCATGTTAAACAGGAGTCAGTACACACCTAGCATAATTTAGAGCTCCTCTGATTAATACCAAATAAAGTTCAGCTTCTCTAGTAGGTCTTTCCTGACATTTTCATAGTTGCATCCTATGGCAAAAGCCATGGTCCACAGAGAGCTTCCAAACATCCGAGGGATCTCATTGTTAAAAGGTATCAGGAGAAGGGTACAAAAATTTCCAAGGCATTAGACATACCATGGAACATAGTGAAGACAATCATCAAGTAGAGAAAATATGGCACAACAGCTACATCACCAAGAACTGCATTTCCTGCCAAAATTGATGAAAAGACTAGAAGAAAACTGGTCAGGGAGGCTGCCAAGAGGCCTACAGCAGCATCAAACGAGCTGCAGGAATATCTGGCAAGTACTGGCTGTGTGGTACATGTGACAATCTTCTGTAGTCTTCATATGTCTGGGCTATGTGGTAGAGTGGCAAGATGGAAGCTTTTTCTTATGAAGAAAAACATCCAAGCCCGGCAAAATGTTGCAAAAATGCATCTGAAGTCTCCCAAAAGCATGTTTGATTAAACCAAGTTTTAACTTTTTGGCCATAATTCCAAGAGATATGTTTGGCGCAAAAACACTGCAAATCACCAAAACACCACCATGAAGCATGATGGTGGCAGCATCATGCTTTGGGGCTGTTTTTCTTCAGCTGAGGCCTAAGACCCCATTCACACCTGAGCGTTTTGTAGCTTGACGCCTGAAGCTACAAAACGCTGGAGGGGAAAAAATCCATTATTCTCAATGGAGATGGTTCACATCTGCACTCCAAGACTCCTGAAGCCCTACACCTGAAGCTCAAACAAGTTCTGGACCCTTTTTTGTCGCGCAAATCGGGCTGATTTGGGCGTTTCTTCTTTTAACATTGGTGACCCTTTGCCCTGCACAAATTCGCAGCAAGACGCAGTAAAAAACGCGGTAAAAAATGCCGCAAATCGCAGTAAAAAAACACCGCAAAAAAAACGCAGCCTTAGTCAAACTAGAGGAAATTATGAACAGTTCTAAATACCAGTCAATATTTGCACTAAACCTTCAAGGATTCTGCTAGAAAGCTGAACATGAAGAGTACCAACAAACCAAAGCATACAACTAAAATCAAAGCAATGGCTTCACCAGAAGATTAAAGTTTTGGAATGTCCCAGCCAGAGCCCAGACATGAATCTGATTGAAAATATGTGGGGTGATCTGAAGAGCAAAGAGATGCCCTCGCAATCTGACAGATTTGGAATGTTTTTGCAAAGAAGAGTGGGCAAATATTGCCAAGTCAAGATGTGCCCTGCTGATAGATGCATACCCAAAAAGACGTAATAAAATCAAAAGGTGCACAAGTGTTTTTGCGCCAAACATATCTCTTGGAATTATGGCCAAAAAGTTCAACCTTGGTTTCATCATGTACACTGCTGCTGTTAAATGGGCATTTAGGAACAGTTGGGCTTTTTTTTTCAACCGCTCCTGAACTCTCCTGTTATCAGTACATGTACACAGGGTCATTTATAGTTGAGTTTAGAGGCTTTTTTTGGAACCAAAAAAAAAGAAGCTGTGTTTGGAGGCATTTCAAAGGCGGATACCCGCATTTAGGTGCATTATCGTCTAGTAGAGTTTTTAAAGGGAAACATTTTATTACTTAATTATCGCTACCTGCAAGCTTGGTATATCATGTGATATTCCCCTCAGCCAATTATGCTGTACAATACACGACTTGCATTACTTGACACTCAAGAGTCACCAGACGTTCCTCTGGTGGCACGCTTTTCCTCATGTTGATGTCCATGCAACTAGATGGGGGTCTAACCTTTTCCAAGAGAATATCAAGGGTGGCAATTGACATGCATGTAAAATAAAATAAAAACTCAGGGAAATTACGCAGCTGAAGGTACCCATTAGAAAAGTATACTGTGGACAGGTGTTGCACCATCAATGGATGTGTCCAGTAGCAAACTCTGGTCTTCTCACGCAATTTTCTACGTCTTTGGAGCCTCAGCAAAAGCATCAGGAGCATTTCCTCACACATGCTCATCATGGAATCCATATTAAAGCAACCAATAACAGCTACCTACAAGCCACTTTCTCAGCTGCTACTCACATTGTTCTCTTACAGAAAGGCTGAAATAGTTAAAACTTGTTTTTAGTGCTTTCTAATCATATAGGAGGGTCTCCTGAGGTTATCTTTAGTAAACGCTTCTGAATGCAAACATTGCTTGTAAACACTGCTAAACACACATTTTTAAACATGGATTACTAACTGCCATGTTCCAGCATTCAGAAGAGGTTGAGAAACGTCCCGTGTACATGAAGCCTTAACATTAAGGCCTCTTTCACACGAGGTGGATCAGTAATGATGCGCTCGCTCAGCGGGGATCGCTCCGTTGTCCCCGCTGAGCCGGCTGCGGACAGGGCGGTCTCTGCACACTGTGCAGGGAACGCCCAGTCAGCTCTCCGCTCTCCTCTATGGGGATCGGATGAGCACGGACCGGGTGTCCGTGTTCATCCAATCCGCTCTGCAGACGGATAGAAAAATAGGATTTTCCTCCGTCTGCAGAATCGGACTGTTGGAGGAAATCGGGTGTCTGCGGATGTTCATCCGCAGACACCCACTATCCCATAGGGATGAATGTATGCCCGTATTTCATCCACAAACGGATGGATGAAATACGGACATATCATCCGCATGTGTGAAAGGGGCCTTAGTGATTAACTCCGACAGTACGTTAAACCTGAAAGCTTGTTTCACACGAAAACATTTCCTGACTTGCCTTATGCACATGCTTAGGCATTAGGTCTGTCACATGCAGGTCTTTTTAACACAGAAATCATAATCATTTTGTAGCCTAGATAATTTTGGCAGATTTAATCTCTTATATTGTGCATAAGCAACGCTATTCATAGTTTAAGGCTCCATACACACTGGAGTTCATAAACTGCCGTTTGTTTTTGTTTTTTTAACAGCCCATAAACTCCACTCTTATCCCATGCGTCCGTGCATTTAGCATTTATCAGTGGAGTTTATGGGTTTCTCTCTGAATGCCATAAAATCACGTTCACATTGCCGTTTTTTCTGACGACAAAAAAAAGGCTAAAAACGCCATAAATGCTCGCTTAGCATTCGGCATTCAATTTTTTTCAATGCATTGTGGGATTTTGAGTGTCCTCTATTTTTATTAAAAACCCCCGTAAACGCTCATAAACGTGCATAAACGCTAGTACAAACGCAGTTAAGAGCGTGTTTTTCAACCAGCATTTTTTGCCAGCAATCTGGCACTCAGAAAAGGCTTTTTTGAGTTCTAGTGTGCATGGAGCCTTAGGGCTCATGCACACTGGACGTTTGACATTTTTACAGCAGCTGTTTGGCTGTAGACTTTCTACAGTCATTAAACTCCATTATGTTATCCTATGTCTCCATGCACACATAGTCTGTTAGTTTTGGGCAGTGGCGTTTTTGAGCAGAAAAAAATAAAAATAAATACCCAAAACTAGTGGCTCCTGCGAGACTTTTTTCAGCTGTAAAAACGCTTTAACGCTGATAAACATCGATAAATGCTCAAAGACATCACTCATCAGCATTTAACGTTTTTAATCCATTGAAAAAAATAGATATATTTTTCTTAAAAATACCAACATGGAAAAAGCGGGAAAAACGTTAAGCGCTATTGCAAAAACGTTAAAAAAAAAAGTTGAAACTCGCTGCAAAGCTACGGACGTTTTTATAACGTTATTTTAATGTCCAGTTTGCATGAGGCTTTAAAGTGGATTCTCTTCAAGAGAATGGCACAACGCATCTAATTTTCTTCTGCACGGCTAAAATAACTAGAAATACACGTGTAAGCTCTTTCAGTCCAAAGTAAAAGATATGATCAAAACACAATCCTAAAGAGTCAGAAGTATAATATACTGCCACAGTTGCCTGCCTCCATTTTTTGACAAGATATCCTTTGTCATACTAATTTGCTGTTTAGTTAAAGTTGCTAAAGGAACTTTTTTGTGTCACTGATCTTCACTTTATCAACTAGATAACTGTGGCTTAGTAGATACTGTTATCACACTAGAACATCTTTGGCCCTAGCAATAAATGGAAAATATTTAATGCTGCAAAACAGCTCATTCCTCAAAACAGAAGTAGGACTATTAATAAAAAAAAAAAAAAAAAAAAAAGTTATTATCTCAGAGAAAAAGATATCATGCAAATTCATATTTTGCATAGTTCTAAAGTTTTAACCACTCGCCAACCAGCCACCATCATTATACTGCGCCATGGTGGCACTTTCCCTACGAATTACCATAGGTGTACATCGGCACGAAATCTCGCTTTTGTGTACGTGCGTGCTCCCATTGGCCAGTGGGGGAGCCAGTCAGCGGGTCTGCCGGCCACTCAGGCTCATTCCCTGCAGAGACAGAACGGGGATCTGCCTGTGTAAACAAGGCAAATCTCAGTTCTGACAGGGGAGATCACATAGATCCCGTCTTATGCGAAGCAGGAAGATGGATTTGTGCGTTTCCCCACACGGGGGGGTGGGGGGGGGGGACATAACTTGTTTGGGTATGATGTCGCACGACCTTGCAATTGTCAGTTAAATCGACACAGTGCCGTATCTCAAAAAAATGGCCTGGTGGGAAAATCCTTCCGGTTCTTAAGTGGTTAATGGACCAGTATTTTTTTTCTTTTTGCAACAATGGAAACTCAGTTTTCATTACGGACAGTACTGAAATTATCTGTCTAGATTCTGCTACAAACTATTTAAAAGGATAAGATTATGTAATAGACCACGTTTCATAGAACAAAGGGGATGTGAATGGTAAATGAGAGAACCACATATCTAAAGTTTCTCATTTAGAGTTCTTTGAATAAAAGCCAAAGGCTTATGATATTCATGCATCTGCACTTGGACCAGACTTCATGCACAGACATTTACATGCTAAAACTACTGTAGTGTAGGGAGCTGCAGGTGCCATGTAGTGCTGCCCAAACAATTGAATGCTTGTACAATCATATGCTTTTAAACGCAATGGCGTCTGCATAGTTTTTTTTACCTGCAAAGGCCCTCAAAATGCAAGAGTGGTGGCATTTGGGGAAATGGGCCATATACTTATGCCGTACCCAGCACCTAACAGCTCCCCAGGCACAAGAAAGCACCAGAAACTGTACTCTAGAAGACTTGAGTAGCTAAACATCTGTGTGCATGAGGTCCTTTCACAAATGTCCGTTTGGACGGACTCCGCTTGCTCAGAAAGGATCGGTCCGTTGAACTCTACTGAGCCAGCAGATGACAGGTCCGTCTCTGCTCACTATTCAGGGACAGACCTGTCAGAGCCCTGCTCTCCCCTATGAGAGATCAGATGAAAACGGACCACCTGCCAGTTTTTTATCCAAACCCTATTTTCCATCCATCTGGATTCAGTGGATCGGATGTCAGCAGACATGTCACTGCTGACATCTGTCACTCCATAGACCTGCATGGAGTATCCGTTCAGGTCCACCTAAAAAACTGACAGGCGGACCTGAACGGTCTTGCCCACGTGAAAGCTGCCTAAGGCCCCTTTTACACATACGGACCCCGTTCGTCCGCTTTTTAGCCATCCGTTGACGGATGAAAAATGGACATCAATGCATTCCTATGGAAAAACATAATGGATGATCATCTATTTTCATCTGCTTCTGTCAGCATCGTTTTTTTGAATGGATAAAAAATAAAAAAATCGCATGAAAAACAGATGTTAACTGACAAATGGTCAGTTTTTCATCTGTTTTTGCAATGGTAGTGAATGAAAAAAAAAAACCTGATGAAATGAACAGTCCCCTATGTGTGAAAGGAGACTTAAGCCCCATACACCATCAGTTTTTCTGCTGAGTTTTTCCTCCAGATTAACTAAAACCCATGTAATACAAGGGCCTGCCTGATTGCATACACATTGAAACTCCTAAGGTTTGACCTCATATTATATGGTTTTGGTAAATGTAAAGGAAAAACTCAACAGAAAAACTGATAGTGTGTATTGGGCTTAAGGGTCATTTCATCCATTTTTCATTTCAGTTAAAATGAAATTTTCAGTTTTTCATCAGTTTTTTTTTTTTTACATCCACTACCAAAAAAACAGATGAAAAACTAACCATTTGTCAGTTTACATCTTTTTTGTCTGTTCCGTTTTTCTGACGGATGAAAAATAATGCTTTCATCTGTAAAAAAAAAAAAAAAAAAAGAAACGCATGTTGACGGAAGCGGATGAAAATAGATGAACATCCCTTGTTGTCCGTTTTTCATTAGTCAATGGATGGATGACAAACGGATGAACGCATGTGTCAAAGCGACCTTAGGGTGCCAATAAGAACCTTAAACAGTTAGGAGCCCGTGAATGAACTTTGCATTTGCAGTATACAGTTGTGCATTGGGTATGGTACATCTATTGACAATGGCAAGAGCAACTGGGTATCAGATCAATGCCTAAAGAATTCTCGCATTTTTCTGGATTGGACAGGACCACAATTTAAATATATAGCTGCAGATACTTCAGTAACAAAAATATTTCAGTCATAAAGATAAACTGACATATCCAAAACTACATCATATAGTATGATCCCTGTAGAACATTCTCATAAGATTTTACATATTTGGCATTGTAGCCAAGAAAAAAAATAAAATGAACCGAGGAAATTTCGCTAGTTAGGCCCCTTTCACACATGCGGACAGTATGTCCGTATTTCATCCATCCGTTTGCGGATGAAATACGGACATACATGCATCCCTATGGGAAAGCGGGTGTCTGCGGATGAATATCCGCAGACACCCGCTATCGTCCGCCTCCGCTACTGTCCAATTCTGCAGACGGAGGAAAATCCTATTTTTCTATCCGTCTGCAGAGCGGATCGGATGAACACGGGCAGACGGTCTGTGCTCATCCAATCCCCCCATAGAGGAGAGCGGAGTGCTAACAGGGTGGTCCCTGCACAGTGTGCGGAGACCGCCCTGTCCGCCGCCGGCTCAGTGGGGAAAACTGAGCGATCCCCGCTGAGCGAGCGCATCATCACGGGGCAGATCATTACTGATCCGCCCCGTGTGAAAGGGGCCTTATTCTTAAACACCCAGACAACGGCAGACTCGGCAACAATTGAAACCAATCATCAACTGTAAGAGCAAAATGTTTCTACAGCCTGGGTGGGCAAGCAGCACAAAAAACATGCTTGTACAAGCAGCCATACTGATTCTTTGGTACTACTTTTCCAGTCACTTCTCCAAAACCAGTAGCTGTAAACTCCCCCCCCCCCCTAAACAAGATGTTCTACCTCCCCTGTGCAATGGTATTACAGTGAGGCCCCACACCTCTGAGGTCCCCTGCCAGCGCTGTCTGCTCCTCCTCTAAGTGCTCCCAAAGCAAGCTGCTTGCTGTGGGTGCACTACCGAGCTAGACCGTGTACATCCATAGACTTAAACAGGGTGGCTCAGTCCTGCCCCCCACTGCCTCTTTCTAGGATTTGATAGACAGCAGCGACCTGCTGCCATCAGAGTCTCTTGTAAATTCAGGAAGAGAAGAAAAGCTGTTGCAGATGGGGCAGCACTAGATCGAGAATAGACTCCGATAAGCGTTTAGGAGGGAGTGGTTACTTCAATTTTTTTTTCTGCAGAAAATGCATCAAGGAAAAAAAAAACAAAAAAAAAAACAAACTGGCTTTTAGAACCACTTTAAGGGATAGTAACTCTAAGGTCCCTTTCACACTGGGACGGTGCAGGCGTTGGCGGTTAAAGTGCTGCTATTTTTTGCGTCATTTTAGCCGCGGTATTCGGCTGCTAGCGGGGCCCCCCGTTAGTTGCTGAAAAAGGGTTAAAACCACTCACAAAGAGCAGCTTTGGCCGCGGTATAGCCGCACTGCCCCATTGATTTAAATGGGTAGGAGCGGTTTAGGAGTGGTGAATACACCGCTTTAAAGATGCGGCTAGCAGGACTTTTTTTTTTTTTTTTTTTTTAACAGTCCTGGCAGTGCACCACTCCAGTGTAAAAGCCCTCCAGTTTTCACACTGGAGTGAAAGGAGTCGCTTTTTTCAGGCGTTATTTTTAGCGCTGTAGTGCCTGAAAAACTCCTCAGTGTGAAAGGGGCCAAAAAAGTGATGAAACCAGCAAGTTAAAAGAAAAATAAAAATAAAATTTGGACAGGTTTAACAACCAAGTTCATTGCCATCGTTCAAGACAGAACCATGGAGTTTTCTTTGTTTTAAAAGTACATGCATAGGGAAATATATAATCATCAGTATCAGCCTGCCTTATACCCAAATACATTATCAAGGTGAAGGTATCCGCCATTTGTTATAGCAATTTATTCAGCAGTTCATCTGAAAAGACTTGTGTACTTGACTAGGTACAATCAAAATTTTCCACTCCTTGTCATCAGAAATAATGGCCTTGATTCAATAGATTTGTTCTTATTCAGAACTAGCATTGTTCATACAAGTTAGGAAAGCAGATGAGAACACAAAACTGCTACAAGCCAATTCAAAAGAAAAGATGGAAGCCATGTCAAAATAAATAAAATAAAAAAGCACCAAGTTGTTTCAATCTTCTGTACATTAACTATATTATTAAACCATAAAAAGGTAAACCCAACTACTAGAGAATATTAAAATACATTTATATTATAAGACAAGACTTTGCAGGCCTGGATAAGATAAATCCAACTATGCTTTCACATAGATCTGCAGGTTTTAAAGTTTGAGGTACTGAAAAACATCCTTCCAGGAATGCACCGAATGGGTTTTTTGGTGCCGAAACCGATACTGAAACAGCACAGATACCGAAAATGACTGTTTTTAAAAAATATTTTTATACAGGGGGTGGTCAGAGACTGGCGACCCGGTACAGGAGGTGGTCAGAGACTGGCGACCCGGTACAGGAGGTGGTCAGAGACAGAGGACATGGTACAGGAAGCGTCCCCCATTGCAGCCAGTGTGTCCCATTTTGCAGCCAGTGTGTCCCATTTTGCAGCCAGTGTGTCCCATTTTGCAGCCAGTGTGTCCCATTTTGCAGCCAGTGTGTCCCATTTTGCAGCCAGTGTGTCCCATTTTGCAGCCAGTGTGTCCCATTTTGCAGCCAGTGTGTCCCATTTTGCAGCCAGCCTGTGCAGGGAAGAGCCGCCTCCGCCGCCTGTTTGATCACAGCGCCGGGAACATCACAGCTTTCATTTCCATAGCTGTGCGTTCCCGGCCGCGCGCCGTCACACGCAGCCCCTCCCCCTTGTCCGGGCACTTTGATAGACAGATCATCCGTCCAATCCCGCGGATGATCTGTCTATCTAAGTGCCCGGACAAGGGGGAGGGGCTGCGGGTGACGGCGCGCGGCCGGGAACGCACAGCTATGGAAATGAAAGCCGTGATGTTCCCGGCGCTGTGATCAAACAGGCGGCGGAGGCGGCTCTCCTGCGCTATACACCCCCCATGATGGGCATCACCAGGGGTGTGGGGGCGGAGCCCCGCCCCCAGCAGGCCACGCCCCATTATCGCCCGTTTTTCTCTTTCGGCAAACTGCCGAAAAGGGCATTTTCGGCCGATATGTTTCGGCGGCCGAAATTTCGGTGCATCACTAACCTGTAGTGTTCTAAATGGGAATCTGTTAGAAATTGCAGAACTATTTGTAGCTGTTTAACCGCTTGACGAACAGAGCATGCCGATTTATGTAGACATAATGGCACTGGTAGGCAAAAGGGCATACAGGTACGACCCCTTTAAGAAGCAGCGTCGCGGGCAATGACAATGGTCCCAAGAGAGTCAAAAGTATCCGATCTGTTCGCAATGACGCAGTCCCCATTTAAAAAAAAAAAAAAAAAAAAAAAAAAAAAAAAACAGGTCGCCGCCATTACTATGCCATAAAACTATCCCCTATTTTGTAGATGCTATAAATTTTCCGCAAACCAGTACACGCTTATTGCGATTTTTTACCAAAAATATGTAGAATACATATCGGCCTAAACTAACGGAAATTTTTTTAAAAAATTTTTTGGGGGGGGGATATTTGTTATAGCAAAAAGAAAAAATATTGAATTTTTCTCTAAATTGTCGCTTTTCTATAGCGCAAAATATAAAAACCGCAGAGGCGATCAAATACCACCAAAAGAAAGCTCTATTTGTAGGGAAAAAAAGGAAGTCAATTTTCTTTGGGTGCAACGTCGCACGACTGCACAATTGTCAGTTAAAGCGACGCAGTGCTGTATCGCAAAAAGTGCTCTGGTCTGGAAGGGGGTAAAATCTTCCGGGGCTGAAGCGGTTAAATGGAGCTGTATGATGCCCAAGTTAACTTGTGATTTGCCTATATTCAGAAGCAACAGGTTCAATTGCATCTCCTCTCAGCAGTGCATATTCTGCTTTCCTGGCTACCCTGCAGTTCTGATGGGCTGCTAAACCAGAAAACCCGCCTAGAGTACACCAATGTTCTTCAGGCTGTTGTGACCCTCGATTAGCCCAGTGCTGTCACAAGGAGAGAGTCACATTTTTATTTCCTTAAAAGAGGTTGTAAACCTCCCTTTGCAGGCTGAACCTATAGGCAAGCCTTATTCTAGGCTTACCTATTAGGTAATATAAATATCTCTTAAATGTGCACAGTTTAGGAGATATTTACTGTTTACTACGCTGATATCAGCGCACGCACACTGAACGATTAGCCGCTTGAGCCGTTTCTTCACTAGTGAGAGCCATGACTCGCGGCTCCCGTGCACATGTGCATGAGTGATGTCAAGAGGCTCTGGCCAGTCACAGAGCCGGAGAGTCCACGACCTCGGTAGGAAGACGGACAAAGATGGATGTGGCCACCAGCATGCTCAACGCAGGCTAGCGTCACATAATCTGCTAGTATGCAATGCATACTAGCACATTATGCCTTTACTTTGCAGGGAATTAGAAAGGAACAAAAAACCCACCAGGGTTTACTTCCTCTAAATATGAGGCATCATCTTTAGTTCCAGCAGCCGAATTGGGGGAAGGCGCTCTGCGTGCAGGAAAAAAAACAAAATAAAAAACACACTTGTTTGCTTTAAAGCACATTAAACACAGACAAGCTGCTGTTCTGCACAATAAGACTGCTGTAGTCTCCTCTGGAGCAGTTGGTGCACATGACAAGGCTGCACAGTTTCATCCAGAGATAAACAAGCCGTTTAGCTCTTCATACATGACTTCTGTCTATCTGATAAAAGATTAGGACCACCAATTCACAGGGTAACAAACTAGCAATGTGCATACTGTGATTAAAAGAATTCTTTAGTCACAGCATACACTTATTTTATAAAACCATCACTGCAATGGCAAACAAACCATAGTTTTAACAGTCCGATATAAGATGTTCATGTTGAGTTCTGCCTGTCATCTCTTCCCACAGCTTCCTGGATTGTCTGCATGCTTTGCAGCTTCTCCTACGCTGTTTACTTTCAGTTTCTAAGGACTACATATCCCATGGTACCTTGCTGCCTGCAAGCAGCAACTTCTAAATTAACAAATCCTCCTGAAACACCACCTCTCGGCACCTCTGAAATTCAAAGGGCAGGCTCCATAAAATATGTGACAGCAGGAAGTTGTGTGGGGCTCTTCACAAAGTTAAAAATTTCAAGATCATTCAGATTAAGAGTAGGCCATAAAATAACATATAAAACTATAAAATGTGGAATTTAGTATGCAAGTTAACATTTTGACCACAAATATATATTTTAAAGGCTTTTACATTGGTCCTAAACCATATTTTGAAAGTATAAAATGGCCTAAATGCATCAAAATTTCGTCAGGGAAACATATCGGCCGAAAATGGCCTTTTCGCAAATTTGCCGAAAGAGAAAAATGGCAGATAATGAATCCAAAAATGGGGCAGGGCCTGGACGTAGGTGCCCCATAGCGCAGAAGAGAGGAGAGACGCCGCCTGGTTGATTAGAGAGCCGGGAACATAACAGCTTTCTTTTCGATAGCTGTGTGTTCCCTGCCACGTGCCGTCACATACAGCCCCTCCCCTTGGCCGGGGAACTTTGACAGACAGATCACCTGGCCCAGGATTGGACAGGTGATCTGTCTATCAAAGTGCCTAAAGAGGGGCCGTATGTGATGGCACGCGGCGAGGAACACACAGCTATTGAAACGAAAGCTGTTATGTTCCCGGCGCTCTAATAAACCAGACACTATTAGCTGTGATATTCAGCTGCTAGCGGGGCAGTTTTAACCCCCACTGAGCACCGCGGTTAACGGCGATATGCCGCGAGTGGCGGCTCCCGTGCGCATGCGCTGGAGTGACGTCATCGCGGCTTCAACGAATGACAACGGCGGAGCAGCGAGACCCACGAGAAGATGGATGCACCGGACTACAGGGGACAGCAGTGACTTCGCTGGCTCCTGTGTCAGGTAAGTGACACATAATGGGCTACTATGCGATGCATAGTAGCCCATTATGCTTTACCTTTGCAGGGAATGAAAGAGGAAATAAACTCATCAGAGTTTACTTCCTCTTTAAAGGCATGGGAGGGGTTCAACAATTACAAAGGGAAAAAAAAGCTAGTTACTCACTGCCACTTACACTAATGAACAGTCCTACGCAAAAGTTTTAGGCAGGTGTGAAGATATAACACAAGGCTGCTTTCACACTGAAAGCGCTGGCCGTTAGCTTTACCAATATTTAAGCCGTGCTTTTGCAATGCTTTTCTGCTACAATGGGCAGGGCCTTTTGGGAGCAATGTATACAGCGCCCCAAAGATGCTGCTAGCAGGAGTTTTTTTTTTTTTTTTTTTTACATCCCACAAGTGCTCCGTCCCAGTGTGAAAAGTCACACTATAATGAATGGGTGGCGCTTTTAGGCATTTTACAGGTGCCATTTCTAGTGCTAAAATGCATGAAAACAACCTCAGTGTGAAAAGGGGTCCAAGAATGCTTTCAAAAAATATATATTTTACTTGTTTGCTTTTATCAATTTACAAAATGTAAGGTGAGCAAAGAAGGAAAATCTAAATCAAAATTTGGTTTGACTACCCTTTGGCTTCAAACATCAATTCTTACACACTTTGCACAAAGTCAGGGATATTGTAGAATTAGAGTCAGGTGTATGATTAACCAATTATACCAAGCAGGTGCTAATGATCAATTTAATATACAGGTTGAAACAGTCGTTAACTGAAATAGAAACAGCTGTGTAGGAGGCCAAGACCCCCATCGCACTGGAGCATTTTGCAGACGATATAGCATTAAAAATAGCGCCTGCAAACCGCCCTAAAACAGCTGCTCCATTCAGGGCTTTCACACTGGAGGGCATCAGAAAAAGTCCTGCCAGCAGCTTCTTTGGAGCAGTGAACTCACCACTCCTCCACCGCTGCTCCCCATTGAAATCGATGGGGCAGTGCTGCGATACCACTCCAGCGTCATTTTGCGGTAGATTTAACCCCTTTTCAGCCACTAGCAGGGGGTTAAAACCACCCCACTAGCTAGCACCGCTTTACCGCTGACAGCACAGTGTTCTCCTCAGTTTAGGTTCTACATTTCCCCCCCCCCCGCATCAAAAATATTGCAATAAGTGTATATTGATTGCTTTGCGTGAAAGCAATAGTCTACAAAAATAGTACAACTGCGGCAGATGGTCAGCAAGACATGCTTGCTTCTCCCACATCGGAAGAGGTCCAGCAGTGCCATCAGCACAGAATGCCCTACTGTGCTTTTGTCAGCTGTCAGAATATCTCCCAATCGGCTGCAGGTGCTGTTAAGCTGACAAATTGTTGAGCCATAACGTGCTGTCAAAGTGGTTGTATACTCATTTTTTTTACTTTTACCTACAGGAAAGCCTATAGTAAGGCTTACCTGTAGGTTAAAAAATTATCTCCTAAACCTGTACGGTTTAGGAGATATTCCCCTCGGTATGCGCCGCTGACTGCAGCGGCGCATGCGCACAAGGGGATTCTCGGCTGAAAGTCCGGCAGTGGCTGGACCCGGCCGGGATGAAATCTCCCATGCGCGGGAGTGACGATATCGTGGCTCCGGCCACTCACAGCGCCGGAGCCGCGATACCCGGAAGAAACGCAGAGGGAGCATGTCAGCTCCCTCGGCGTGGATCGGGCCAGATGTCGGGGCCTCGTTTTAAGGTAAGTATTTCATAATGAGCTAGTATGCGGTGCTTTAATAAACATGTTTTAATAAACAGACAAAAGTGTTATTAAAAAAACAAATAGCACAAACTTTTTGCTGGTGGAGCCACACTCTTAGAATTTCTAATGTATGACCACCATAAATGCAATATTTTTTTTACTTGTGAGCAGCAAGGGGGGGAATTGTGTGTGAAATGCAATGCATATACAGTAAATTCAGTACAAGTCTGGACAAATCCCAGAAGCTGTTATACCAATTCCATTACCCCACACAGCAAAACAAAAAAAAAAAAAAAACACACACACACCTCAACATGGATTTACTGATCCATCTAAAAGTTTTTTTTAAATCAAAATGTAAAAAATTAAAAAGGCTGAAAGGTATGTGCTCAATAATTACTATTCTTGCATCCCAGCAAAACAGAACCAAAATATATTTTGATCTTACTGAGGTGTTCCCTTAATTTTATTTTTTGCAGTCCCATAAAAGTTTATAAATGCACACTACATTTGGCATGTCTTGGGGGGGCTGGTACCGGGTTTTCACGGGTACCTAGCACCCACTTCCACTCTGGCCGCCTAGGCAGCCCCTCTCTCCCACAGGTCCCAGAAGATTGCCCGGCCATTCAGGACATGCAGCGTGACTCGCGCATGCGCACCCGGCTGTGAAGCCACAAGCTGTCGCAGCTGGGTGTCCACAGTAGTGATGTCAGCAGACAGTAGCAAGGGTTCAGGTGGCCGCATCACTGGACTGTAGGACAGGAAAGCGTGTGTTCGTTAAGTCAGCAGCTACACTTAAAATCAGCCTGTACATACAGTAAAGCATGGTTGTACTCACTGGAAACTAAGGAGTTAAACAGCATTGTGTAAAAAGGCTGTTTGATCCTGTCTTCTCTGATCCTCCCCTTTGTCCAGAATACCAAATCTCCTGATGGTACAGAGGCTAGGGGACAAGCTGCACATACTCAGTTTGATGTGTATTGCTAGAGCATTTTTTCTTGAGTGCATGTAATCAGTACAGGGGCCAATCGGTACTACCCAGGGAGTTATGGGTCCTGCATCCTCAAAGGACAATCATGGACAATGAAAACTCCTACAAGCTTTAACCAGGCACTGATAGAACTAACAAGACTGCTCGAACTGCTGATGAGGAAAAGTATTTAGCAGTTTATATTTACTAAAACTACTGCATTTCCATGCTCCGTGTACTGTGGGATGTAAGATGTAGTGAATGCAGGCTCCTGGGTTTAGTAACCCTTTAAACCCAAACTTGCCCAGGCTTCCCCCCCCCACACTTTGCCCCCCCCCCGTTTCCTATTGGTGCACCCCTACAGCCTGAAACAAAATAAAAACAGCAGTAAGCGGTCTGTGAGGGACAGCACCAGTGATAGGGTGAATATTGCTGCCTTTTTTTTAACCACTTAAGGTCCGAGCCAGTTTTTCAGACTCTGTTTACATGTTAACAAGTTTTGCTGCTAGAAAATTACTTAGAAATGTATTTTTAGAATGTTTGGGGGGTTCTAACACCCTAGAGAATAAAACAGCAGTCATTGCAATACTTTGTCACACCGTATTTGCACAGCGGTCTTACAAGCAGCATTTTTTTGGAATTTTTTTTTTTTAAATCACTTTTTTGAATTAAATAAAACAGTAAAGTCACCAATTTTTTTTTATATTGTAAAAGATAATGTTACGCTGAGTAAATTGATACCCAACATGTCACGCATCAAAATTGTGCCCGCTCGTGGAATGGCGTCAAACTTTTTTACCCTTAAAAATCTCCATAAGTGACGTTTTAAAAATTCTACAGGTTGCATGTTTTTTGTTACAAGGGAGGTCTAGGGCTAGAATTATTGCTCTCGCGCAATGATCGCGCCGATAGCTCACATGTGGTTTGGTCATCAGGACAAGGTGTTTTTAAAAACATTTTTTTTAATTTAATTTTACTTGATTTCATTATTTTTTTACACACAAAAAAAATAAAAATAGAACATCTAGAACAAATATGAGATCTGGGGTCATAAAGACCTCAGATCTCATTTACACAAATCCAATAAAAAAAAAAAATGTCCCTTTAAGAGGAATGGACGGAAGTGACATTTTGACGTTGCTTCCGCCCTGCTATATGGAGACAGGTGGGGGGCCATCTCACTCGTATTCATACCCAGCCATAGATAGCACCTGACCGCTGCCTCTACAGTAAGCGGCAGAGGGTGCGGGACCGATACCGGTGATCTGGCGGCGAATCCGCCGCAGAGACCACCATTATCATTAACCGAACAGCCTGAAGCGATGGATACCTCGGTTGTGGCAGCAGCTGCCACCATTACCGAGATATCCCTCTTCAAATTCATGACATATATAGTCTTGCGGCGGTCGGTACGTGCTTGTCAATTTTACTGTTCCGTCAAAACTGGAGTAGGGCTTTAAAGCTAAAGTGGAACGTCAGGTTTTTACTAGTCTTAAAAAGGTTCCCTCCTCCTAACACCTATGCAGATGAACCAGTATAAGACCTGTATGCAATACTTGCCCATTGCCAGTCATGTGACCTCTTGTGCAGGCACCAATGCAGACAGCAAAAGGAAAACTCCTCTTGACTATGGCTGGGTATTGGCAGGGTATCTGCAGAGCATTGGCAGGGTATTGAGGGGTTCAATTCGGTGAGCAGCGATGTGGGCACTGCAGATGCAGCCCACAGCGCTGCTGACACCGATCTCTTCCCCCTCCGCTGTACCGATCGGTACAGAGAGAGGGAGGGAGGAACCGGCGTCATAACATGTGATGAGCGGCCGTATACCGTGATCACGGATGCTCTCTAGTGCGCGCCCCAAGGGGCGCACGAGAGCGAAATTCTGGGACGACGTCATATGACAGCCTCTCGGTTAAGAAACTGCCTTGTAGCCGTCATCCGGCTATGGGGCGGTTGTTAAGTGGTTAAAAATACAGATCTTTATTACACAGGTTAGTTATAATAAGTGTTAGCAGTACCACTACAGCCCCGGACCAATAAACACCGTAAGGACCAGAGGTCTTTTTCCAATTTCGCACTGCGCTGCTTTAACTGGTAATTGCGCGGTCATGCAATATTGCACCCAAACGAAATTTGCGTCCTTTTCTTCCCACAAATAGAGCTTTCTTTTGATGGTATTTGATTGCCTCTGCGATTTTTTTTTTTGCGATATAAATGGAAAAAGAGCGAAAATTTTGAAAAAAAAAATATATTTTCTTCTTTTTGTTATAAGAAAAATCGAATAAACTAAATTTTAGTCATACATTGAGGGCAAAATTTATTCAGCCACCTGTCTTTAGTAAAAAAAATTTCAATAAGCGTATATTTTTTGGTTTTGCGCAAAAGTTATAGCGTCTACAAACTAGAGTACATTTTCTGGAATTTACACAGCTTTTAATTTATGACTGCCGATCTCATTTCTTGAGGTGCTAAAATGGCAGGGCAGTACAAATCCCCCCCAAATGACCCCATTTTGGAAAGTAGACACCCCAAGGAAATTGCTGATGGGTATGTTGAGCCCATTGAATATTTTTTTTGTCCTAAGGGATTGAATAATGACAAAAAAAAAAAAAAACTTGTGTGTGGGGCTTTTTGGGAGTCTAGTTGCGCACGGCACCCCGAAAACCAATCACCACCTTCAGGATTTCTAAGTGTGCAAATTTTTGATTTTACTCCTCACTACCTATCACAGTTTCGAAGGCCATAAAATGCCAAAATAGCACAAAACCCCCCAAAATGACCCCATTTTGGAAAGTAGACACCCCAAGCTATTTACTGAGAGGCATGTTGAGTCCATGGATTATTTTATATTTTGCCACAAGTTGCGGGAATATTACAAACTTTTTTTTTTTTTGCACAAAGTTGTCACTAAATGATATATTGCTCACACATGCTATGGGCATATGTGAAATAACACCCCAAAATACATTCTGCTGCTTCTCCTGAGTATGGGGATACCACATGTGTGGGACTTTTTGGGAGCCTAGCCGCGTACGGGACCCCGAAATCCAAGCACCGCCTTCAGGATTTCTAAGGGCATACATTTTTTATTTTACTCCTCACTACCTATCACAGTTTTGAAGGCCATAAAATGCCAAGATGGCACAAAACCCCCCCAAATGACCCCATTTTGGAAAGTAGACACCCCAAGCTATTTGCTGAGGGCCATGTTGAGACCACTGAATATTTTTTTTTGTCCCAAGGGATTGAATAATGACAAAAAATTTTAAAAAAAATATATTGCTCACACATGCTATGGGCACAAGTCAAATTACACCCCAAAATAAATTCTGCTGCTTCTCCCGAGTACGGGGATACCACATGTGGGGGACTTTTTGGGAGCCTAGCCACGTACGGGACCCCGAAAACCAAGCACTGCCTTCCGGATTTAAATATAAAATGCTACCAAAAAAACTGTTAGCGATCGCAGGGATCAGGCCTGACTCTGCGATCGCTGCAGTTATGCGTTTAGTGTTTTGTAAGTGACAGTGATCGATCGATACTGCACTTGGGTGGGCTGGGCAGAGGGGCAAAACGCAGGTGCTAGCAGGTATCTGGGCTGATCCCGCTAACAATGCGTTTTTTTGGAACCCTGAACTGCTGGGGATGCTAGTATAGATCAGATCAGATATTGATCTGTTCAGATTCTATACCACTACGGGAGGTGTATGCTTTGCGCGTGGGTGTTAGCGGTACTGGCACTAACCTAGCGCTGCCTGGGGCGACGCAGACCCTGACCCTAAAACCTAATTGATATCACCCACCGGGTGATCAGGGGGTTAAACCTTTATTGGGTAAAAAAATGGTGGGTGCCCTGATGCTATAAAAAGCAAACTAACCAGAGTCACCCGTAACACTTATACGGTGATCAGTGGTGAAAGGGTTAACTAGGGGCAATCAGGGGGTTCAAATTTTTATTAGGTAGTATATGGGGGTCCCTGGCGCTATATAAAAACCTGACGGGGAACCTAAATAACTAACTAGCTAACCAGCGTCACCAGTGACACTTATACTGTGATCGCTGGTGAAAGGGTTAACTAGGGGCAATCAGGGGGTTAAAACCATTATTGGGTAGTATATCGGGGTACCTAGCGATATAAAAACCTGGCGGTGAACCTAAAAAAATAACTAGCTACCTAGCGACACTGATGCAGCGATCAGAAAAATTATCGCTTAGTGACACTGGCAAAAGGGGGTGAAAGGGTTAACTCTAGGGGCAATCAGGGGGTTAAATCTTTATTGGGGGGTGATGGGGGGCTACCCTGGACCTAACACTAACTGCCCTGACAGTTTTTACTTTTACAACTGACACTGAATGCATTGATCAGTAAAGAAATGAGCAATGCAATCAGTGACACTGACGGGGGGGGGGGAGGGATCGGGGGGGGGGGTTGTGTACCTATGTGTACCTATGTGTCAGTGTAGTGTTTTGGTGCACTTACTTTTAGTCTTCTCCTCGTAGTCCGGTCAAAAAGACCGCCCCGAGGAGAATGACATCACTTCCTCCTTCCTGTGTAAACAATACACAGTGGGAGGAAGTTCGTCATTGGCCAGGAGCGATCCAGAGGGGGTGGCCAGAAACCAACGGCCATCCCCTCATCACGGATCGCTCCTGGAGGGAAATGGACCGCCGTATCCAGCGGGAGGGGGTCCGATCGGACCCCCCACCCGCTGGAAGGCAGGCACGTACATGTACGTGCTTGTGCCTGCCTGTGCCATTGTAATGACGTACATTGGCAATACGGCAGTCCTTAAGTGGTTAAAGACTAGTTAGGTAAAGCCCAAAAATTCCAATTTAAAAGCAACTTAAACAAAAAAATGCAGCTCTTTAACCATTGAATGCACAACTCCCAAACCCCCCTCCCCCATTCCCTTCAGGGTTCTCACACTGACTAGCTGCTTTGCCTCAGCTTTGGAGCATTTCCGTTGGCTCAGTGCTAGAGGCTCAACAGGAGGGGGCCTGAAGACTGAAGCTGCAGCTATTCACGGCATCAGGACCCACAGAACTCACCAATGGATACGGTGCCTGGTGCTAGGAACATCCTTGACCTAAACTATAAAGTTACGTTCCCTTTAACCACCCAACGATCCCGCTATAGCTAAATGACAGCTACAGCTCGGCCAGCTAGTTCTGGGAGGGAGCCTATTGACATCCTCCCATGCACCTGCTTCTAATGCGCCCCTGGGATGCACATTTTAAAGTGTTTGTGATCGCTGGGTCCGCGGGACCCAATGCACTGCGGATTAGGGTAAAGGGCTAATTAGTGGTCCTTTACCACGTGGCCACACCGTCCAATGACAGAGCAATATCACTGTCAACAAACCGGCATGTCTGGTTTAGCACTCTCCTCATACAGCTAGTGCGAAGAGAGGAGACACTGTGTAGCAGCATCCGACGGCTGCATATGGTGTGCCCTACAGCGCCCCACAATGCCATCAGTGAGTGTTCAGTGCCACTAAATCAGCACATCAGTGCTCCCCTTTATCAGTGGATCGCCATCAGCGCCATAAAAAAATGTGTTAAAAAAAAAAAGCGTTTAAAATTCTCTCTCCACATTGTTCAAAAGCTTGTGGGAAAAAATGTTTAAAAGACTCAATGTGCCTCATAAAATATGCATTTGGGATGGGGTCATTTTGTGGGTGTTTCTATTGTCCTGGTGCTCCAGGGCCTTCAAAAGTGTAATAGGTAGTCAAGAAATCAGATGTGTCCTTATTATGTTCCTGCATGTTGGGTCCCTCAGGCTAGGCTCTGAAAATGTCTCACATGTGGAGTAGCAGAATGTGTTTTGGGGTGTAGTTGCAAGTAGGCATATGCTGTGTGAGAGAAATAACCAGTTAACCAATTGACAAATGGGCACTTAAACCCACTTCCTAACCAAACCAATTTTCAGCTTTCGGTGCTCACACTTTGAATGGCAGTCATGCAACACTACCCATATGAAATTGTTGTCCTTTTTTCACACAAATAGAGCTTTCTTTTGGTGGTATTTGATCACCCCTGGGTTTTTTATTTTTTGCGAAAAAGACTGAAAATTTGGTAAAAAAAAAAAATGTTGTTTCTTTTAAAATGTATTGGCAGAGTATTGGCACTGAGCAGCGCTGTGGGCACATCACATCCAGCCAAAGGCGCTGCTGCCATCTCTCCCCCTACCGATGGGTACAGAGGGGAGGGAGGAACCGGTTTTACAAGTGATTGCGCCATAATTTGACAGAGCGATCACGTGGTAAACGGCCGCTATCAGTCACAGATGTTTTCAGGTGTGCGCCCCAGGGGGCGCGTGGGAGCAAGATTCTGGGAGGACGGCCATGGACTCCCTCCCAGAATAAGCCGACCGCGCTGTAGCTGTCTTTCGATTGGCACCATAGCTTGTAGACTCTATAGCCTTCACAAAGACCAAATATACACCTATTTTGGTTATTTTTATCAAAGATATGTAGCAGTATAAACTTTGGCCAAAATATATTTAGAAAAATTACCGTACCAATTTGAAAAATGTTATAATGGAAAGAAAAAACGCATTTGTTTAAAAAAAAATAAAAAAAATCCCAGTGGTGATTAAATATCACCAAAATAAAGCTATTTGTCTGGGAAAAGGGGCAAACATTTTATATCAGTACAGTGCTGCATGACTAATTGTCATTCAAAGTGTGAACACTGAAAGCTGAAAATTGCCTCGGTAGGAAGGGCGTACAAGTGCCCAGAAGGCAAGTGGTTAATAGTTTAGCCAAGCATGGGGAGGCAGTAGAGGGTATCAACATGACCACTAACCAATGAGCTACATGAACTAAGGCATGTTGGGTTTTTGTAACCCTTCTAATAAGCTTTCTATTCTGCAGAAGTCTGATATCCAATTGGATTAGGTCAAGCCGCACACAAAAAAATAAATAAAAAATAAATAAAAACACAACACACACAATCTGTTGTGAAAGTAAATCAAAACTGTATTAATTCAATATAAAGCAGGACAGATCAAAGCCATTTTGAATGGAACTCCAAATCACCCTCCATTAAGAACTTTTATTCATATGCTTTTTCCACCAGGGATCAATTTGACTAACTTGTGCAGCAAACATACAATATAAAACCTAGGCATTTGTTAAATAAGACTGATAATATGAAATGATCAATGACCTTTTGGGCTTGATGAAAGTCTTCAAAATAGGTCAAGTCAAATGTATTTTTTTATGCATAAATCTAATAACGAATGAGCATTTTCTCAAGGGTCTGAGCCTTTTCAATATCAATTCATACAATACTACAGGAAAACTGGAAGCAAGCATTTTCTCAACATCCAAAATCATTTAAAGCATAACTAAAGGTAAAACTTAAAGATTTGGATAGAGTGGAGAGGGATTTAGAATGTTTATTGGTGTCTGTGCCCCCCGTCAAGGAGATTCACCCTCTATTTGTCCTATTATCCATTATTGAAAGCGAAAGTAAAAGAAAATCCCAAATTTTGGGCTGTCATCAAAAAAGTAATGAGGAAATCTTCCAACAGGGACACTAGTTCTGGTGACCGGGGGTCCCCAAGGAATTCCCTTAATTTAAAGAAAATTGCTCATTCCCATTTGGCTATAGGACAGGAAGTGAAGGGAAATCTTTGCAATGGGATACAGAAGGAAAAAAAATAATAGATTATAACCCTCTCTTACTCTATCCAAAATGAAAAGAAAAAAAAAAAAAAGTTTGGCATATTCTACTTTAACTCAATTCTCATTTCTAATTGTAGCAAAAAGTATCACTTGGAATCTGGTTGCAATGGAAAACCACCATTAAATGAAATACCACTTAGGCCTTAGATCAGTCTCACGCCTAGGGTTCAACCAGAGGTTGCTAGGTGTTTCTTGAGCATTTTCTGCCCTCAGAAGTAACCACTGACACCAATCATCTTTTTAGCCATCTAGAAGTCAAGCACTCTTCCCCCCGACCACCATGCCAATGTAATGTAAGCTGTATATAATCAATTTTTTGCATTGATTCCCTGAGATCTGAAAGGAGTTTCAAAGATTCCTCTATGTTGGCTGTCGAAGAAATACGTCTTAGACCCAAATGTCAATTTTTTGAATATCTGGGATCTAGTCAACTCTGATGAAAGACCCTTCTGAGACTGCAAAACAGCCATGACTTTCCCATTCCTACTCCCAATGCAAAACAGGTATAAAGATAGTAGTTTATTTCTTTATTTCAAAAAAGGTACAGAGAATTCTTCCTTGAAGATAGATCAGTAGTTGTATGCAGTCCTTAAGCCAACAGCTTCTGGAGGGAACAAAAAACACCACTCTTCTTTAGACACCCTTCACACAAGTGGACCCTCCATTCTCTACTAAGGAGCGGTGGGGGTATGCGCATTTACACCTGCTTAAATTCAATCCGAACTACTAAAAACAGATGGATGTGGATCTCTTCCATCTAGTGGAGGGGTCTCCAAACCATGGCCCTCCAGTTGTTTAGATCTACAATTCCCAACATGCCTAGTCATCTCTGAATGTCAGTTATACAATGCCTCATGGGACTTGTAGTTCCTCACTAGCACATGCACAGTTCATCCAACATTCGGCATCCATGCCATGATGTGTAGAGCACCTGTACTAGAATGAGATCATTAATCTCTGGCATAGGCACTCGCTTATCTTTTCTGTGCATGCAAAGGATTTGCCATTGACGTCCATAGAAGGGGTAAGAGCCAGCTTCAGCAATAGCAGGGGTAGAGAAGCCTATACTAGGGTGGGAAAAGTAAAAAAGAAAAAAAATAAAAAGAAAAGGGGGGGGGGGGGGGGTTCAAATTCAATTCTTTGGACCATTTTTTGCCAGACAACACACTTTACTTCCGCTTGAACTGTATGAAGCCAACTGAGTATTACAGCTCAGAAAAAAGGTCATTTTAACAATTCTAGAGAAATGGCAAGAGGGGATTTAGAAACAGACACACTACAATAATTTGCATTTAGAATGAAAACGTTTAGGCCTCTTCACTCTTAATCATATAAAACACTACATTTATCAAACAATTTAAATAACCATCTTCTGTTTTGTCCTATAGCCCCCAATCACATTCATTCCCAAATTGTCACCATCTAATGAAGATTTTAAGTTGGTCACACGTGTTTCACTTGAAGTATGACCAAAGCAGGTACCCAATTTTGACAGGAGCAGAACTCCCACCCCCCTCCTTGCAGCGTGACTGTGGGACCATTCACAATGCACAGCTCATGCATTTGCAGTGGGCACCTGGCTGTGAAGTCACAGCCAGGTGCCCACAGGTAAGATGCGAGGGCCAGAAAACGAGCAAAGCACTGGTTCGTGGGACAGATGAGTAACTATTAAGTCATCAGCTACAGTTTTGTAGCTGCTGAATTCTTAGACAGGAGACTGGGGCTCCTTTTTTAAGCAGAGTCTTTATGAAATAATTGCAGGTAATTAACTCTGAAAAAGATCAACGGTGCTCCCTCCATTTGACAATGCTTTCACTTCTGCTTCTAGCCATACCACCATTGTTCAGGTATCATGCAGGGTCAGCATCTGCAGCCTGGAAGGATATAGTCCCACAGATGACATTTTAGGTAAATCCTGGTGCCGTCATTTGTTTTGATCAGCCTACTATGCCAGTTTACCAGCTAAAAAACTGCAGCAATTTCACAAAGTACAACCTAATTGATGGATCACTGTGGTCGCAAAGACTAAAGCAATCCTTTATGCTGTTTGCAACAATGACATTCTTCCAGGATACACCTCTCAGACCTACTAGGCACAATCACTTGATGGGAGCGCCAAGACTGCTTTTTACCCAATAATGAATGTTGTGATAGGTCAGTCAAAGTTACTGAAAGGGCCCCTTTAATATGTTCCTATAAACAATGTAGTATAAGGGCCTCACTCAAAAAGCCATGTTTATTTAGTTCGATAGTCCCTTGCTGTACATAGCATAAGGTAAAGCTTGTCGCTCTAACAGGTTAAAACTGACAGACAACGGTCTTTATGGCCGGCATTAATATCATTAGTGACTGCTGGAAACAGGTCACTTTGTTTATACAAGTAACATTAGGTTGCTAGTCAATCAACTGCCTGGCCTCAGACACAGCCTCTCAGCCTGAGAATACATAGCACTGTCAAAGGGTCTTGTAATTAAACAGAGCAACTGTCAGACTTCAACAGCTGACCTGACTAGCTAAAGTTTTAGGCAAGAATGGGTAAAACAAACAAAAGAAGCAAATGAAAACGTACATAGTTCTAATAGCTAGCATTAGGCTCTGTTCACACCTGGGCATTTTGTGAGAACGTCAGAATCGCTGCAATTCTGCCCATGCTCGTCAAATACTGCAATGGCAAAACACAGGTTCGGGTGCGATTAACTTCAATAGCACCTAAAACAATGATTTTGTCACGCAGTAAAAACGCATTGCATGAAGCACATTGCCCAAAAGAAGCTCCTGATTTAATGCAATTGCCACATGGTAAATTGTCCAACAATTGTGGCAAAGTCTCACTGCGTTTTATCTGCCATTAAAAATAATGGCACCTGAACCTGCGTTTTGAGATTGTGGACAGAATCTCGGCGATCCTGCCCCAATCCCAACCCGCCCGGGTGTGAGTGGAGCCTTAGGCCTCATGTACACTGCTGCTCCTAAAATGTGCGTTTAGAACTTTTGCCATTTTTTTGCCAAAGCCCCGGAACTTAAATATACACAGGCTTTTACCAGTTTAGGAGACGTTAAATGTTCCTATCGTGAACGCAGAAGAATAGTGTTCAGGAAAGGAACATTTAGGCAACAATGCGTGTAAACATGCCTAAGCGCTAACCGTGTTTAGCGCTTGGGCGTTTATTAATTTCAACAGCAAGAACTCTGGCCAATGAAATTCATGAACTCCAAGCACTAACCTTTTTTGCCACAAGGAGAGTTCAGCTCATTCACACCACACGTGTATAAAAACTGATGGGAAAACCATGCAGATTTCGCTTGGAGACATACGTTTACATCGGTTTTCATGCACGTTGACATCAGTTTCCATGTGCGTCAGTTATGTGCCCTATTCACACCAATGCTAATGTCACTTTTCAGTGCAGAAAAAAAATCTGCATGGTATGGTGTGAACAAGGCACAGAGAACCTTTTTTGTTTACTAACACTTTAAGGGTCTATGCACACTAGGCAGCAGAAAAAAAAATAGGATTTTTTGTACTCACCGTAAAATTCTTCTCTAATTCGACCGACACAGCCATTGGGTTGTTATGCCCACCACTAGGAGAATACTAGGCATTACTTGTTATGCAACACTCAGAACTCCAGGGGGTGGTCTCTTGGGCAACAACCCTCCAGCCTGCCATGCAGTCATCAGTACGCCAACAAGCAGTATAACGTAAAGAGAAAAAAGGAGGGCAGGTGATGTGTCGGTCAGTGAATTACAGAGAAAAGGATTTTACGGCGAGTACAAAAAAGCCTATTTTCTCTTATATTCACCGACTGCCACAGCTCCTCTCAGCCATTGGGACGTCCCCAAGCAGTGCCAAACGAGGGGTGGGAAAACAGCATAAAAACTTCATCCACTATGGCAAGTGGGAACTAGTGAAACTTTACCCACAAAACAGTGCGTGGAGAAATCCACCACAAAACCAGGGTACCCCCAACAGGAGTGACTACCCACAACCGCACCAAAACTGCGGAATGTAATGCAACAGCGCATTAACGGTACTGTGTTTTTATTGAAAAACCAGGAAGAAAAGAAAAGTGCATATTCAATTGCAACTATACGGCCGTCTGCAAAACTGTGGCCAAAACAGGCATAAGCCGATGCACTGACGTCTACCTTGTAGAACTTGGTAAACGTATGGACAGGCGACCAGGTCGCCGCTTTACACACCTGAGCGACAGACGCTTGGTGTCGGAAGGCCCAAGACGTTTCGATTGCCCTTGTGGAGTGGGCCATGACCGGAAAGGGGGGCACCTGTCCCTTCAAGTCATAGGTTTGCACTACAATCTGTCTGATCCACCTGGAAATGGTGGCCGATGAGACCTAGGCAAAATAAAGCTGATGACTGCATGGCAGGCTGGAGGGTTGTTGCCCAAGGGACCGCCCCCTGGGCAGAACTGGAAAGTTCTGAGTGTTACATAACAAGTAATGCCTATTATTCTCCTAGTGGTGGGCATAACAACCCAATGGCTAAGAGAAGAGCTGTGTTGGTCGGTGAATATAAGAAAAATGCCAGAACTGTTGGCAGAAAAACGCTCCTTTGGAGCGTACTATACACACGTTTGGGCGCATTTGCGTTTAAAAGCGGTTGTCCCCAAAATACAAAAGGTACACTTGACGTGCCTAACCATCCCACATCAAGAGTTTTTCCTGCCCACCCAAAAGCGCCTCTCGAAAATGCACTTGTGATTATTTTTTAGCTTGTAAACACTCCTCTACAAATATGCCTTTAAACCTCCAAATGTTCATGGACAGATAGGCTGACAGAGTTGCTTCTACAGACTGAAAGAAATGAGAAAAAAAAAAAAACACCACACAATGTGCCTGTATAAGTGGCATTTTTTTTAATACCCAACATGCAGGTAGCCTAAAGACATTTTTTCACTTTGCCCATCAGGGACAAAGTGTTGGCATCCCCAGATAGCACATATTGGAAAAGGATGTAAGAGTTGTTGCTCCACTGCTCTAGAACAGGGCTTCTGGGTACAGGGGAGCATGTGATATCCCCAATATGACAGTGCTTGAACCTGAGCGATCACCAGGGAAAGCTCAGGACCCAAATCTGGTGCTTCTGAACTGTCAATGAGAACAGTGACGGACAACGTTCTCATAGGATTTGGGATCCTCAGCATTCCCAGGATATTGCGAGAAGGTGCTTTTTTACATGGGCAGCATTTTCATGCATGGTTCACGTTAAAATATGTACTTTTTCACAAGTCCAATAAGGACTGGTTTCCCTTAAAGCTATCCAGGCAGATATATAAAGGACAGAAATGAATGCAGCTCTGCAGTCAAATACATTTTTCAATATATGTTTCAATGCAAACAGTGGGGAGCCCCCTTGCACAGCAAAAGCTGGGGGGAGGAAGAAGCAGCAAAAAGAGAAATCAGTTATAATTCAATGCTAAGTGAAGAGAGAAAGTGGCAGAAAGATGAGCCTAGTCTGCTGCTTCTCCTTTCACTGTCTAGTCACAGGCTAGGGATGAGATCTGCAACTGTTACTGAACTGCAACAGAGAAAAGTCAATCTCCTGCCTGATCACACAGGACTGGGCTGTGTGTCAGGAATGTAAACTCTCAGGACTGGATGGACAAAAACCCAACTCTTTTCAAAGAAATTCATCTCATTTGTTTTGCATCTGTGCGTTTAGTAGTTTTCCTGGCATTCAGCTTTAAAGCCCAACTGAGCATTGCACAAAAACTTGGCTTTCTAGTGGGGACCCCCCACACTGCAAGGATTAAAAGCCCATTATGTCTAGGGGACAAGGAAGAAGTTCTAGTATCAACCCCATCAATCGCTCCAGCAAGCTCCTTCTGTGCAAAGAGCCCCTTAAAGCCTCCTCTAGGACACTCTGGCCAGCGGTCAAACAATTAAGTCATCAAGTACAAACAATGCAGAACCAATAGTCCTGCATTGTATGGGAGGATGGCGAGGGACTGCCCGCGTCGGGTAGAAAAAGGAGAGCATCAAAGACTGCCAGACCGAGGGATAAGACATTACACATTATTCCTCTACCCACTAAACTTAAACATTTAAAGCTGAACTCCATCCTGGACCAATGTAAGTATGCATATCTCATAACTGAGCAAATGCTGCGGTAGATGGTGCTATTACTGTGATTGCAGGTGGTACCTGAGAAAGTCCCTGCTTAGTAACCGCAGGAGGTCACTTGCTCAGCACCATTGCCATTCACAGAACACCTTGTATATTTTAAATGAATGCAATAAGTTCTCTAATGGATGAGGCGGAGAAGGGTAATGATCTCACAATCGTCACCTTGTTCAATCTGAGAATGCCTTGTAATCACTGAAAAATACTACAAAGTTTTCTCTGAATGCAGGACGACAGCCAGTAAGCCCCCTGGGGTCAGTATGCAGGACAGCGGCTCAGCACAGGACCTTGGAGACCACTGCTATCACTGTAGTAACACTTCCTGTTAGTGATCTGCATTTTTCACTGCTATTGCTCAGGTACCAGATAGTGATGCATACTTACAATGGTCTAAGATGAACTAAAGTAACTATGTAATGCTTTGCTTTAACCCTTGCAGTGCAGAAGGAAAGGAGCCACTGCCAGGGTATTTTTTGTAATCCCAGATTCAGGCTTCAAGATGGGTTGTGGTGTGAATTCCAACACAAGGTTCTGAGGTCCTGACAGAAACAGAAAAATGATTAGAAATATACACTTCCTGCCAAGACAATCATACTACCTATGGACAGATGAAAAAAAAACCTTCTGTAGTCTAAGATCTAAAACTAGCTTTAAAACAGATGCAGACCAAAAACAAAGATTTATTTCTGGCGACTGAAAGCGGGAAAAAAAAAAAACTCTTTTTAAAAGGTGCACGAAATTACTTTACTGTACGTGATCTCACGAGCTCCGGATAGCAGGCGCACACCCGCTGTACAGCATGCCGATGCTCGTGGCCGACGATCCCTGGCCACGAGCGATCGCGACACGCGTATGTAAACACACCCTTCCCTGTTCTGACAGGAGTGACAGATCGTGTGTTCCCATTAGCAAGGAACCACGATCTGTCACTTCCTGTAGTTAGTTCCTCCCCCTTCAGCTATAATCACCTCCCAGGGAACACAGTTAATCCATTCACTGCCGGTGACATTTTTAAGCGCACTGATCGCTGTATCAATGCCAACGGTCCCAAAAATGTCAAAATTGTCCAATGTGTCTGCCATAATGTTACAGTCATTAAAAATTGCAGATCGCCACCATTACTAGTAAAAAAAAAAAAAAAATGCTATCCAGCTATCCCCTATTTTGTAGACGCTATAACTTTCGCGCAAACCAAATATACTCTTGTGATTTTTTTACCAAAAAAATATGTAGAAGAATACATATCGGACTAAACTGAGGAAAAAATTTTTTTTATATATTTTTGGAGGATATTGCAGCAAAAAGTAAAAAATAATGCGTTTTTCAAAATTGTTGCTTTTGTTTATAGCGCAAAAAATAAAACCCACAGGGGTCATCAAATACCACTAAAAGAAAGCTTTGAGAGAGAAAAAAAAAAACAGACGTCAATTTTGTTTGGGTACAATGGTGCACGCGCAATTGTCAGTTAAAGTGACGCAGTGCCAAATTGAAAAAATTGCTCTGGTCAGGAAGGGAGGAAATTCTTCCGGGGCTGAAGTGGTTAAAGTGGTTCTAAAGCCAAGGCTTCTCTCTCAAGGATATGTAAACTCAACATTTCATACTTCTGATATGTACCTGCTGTACCATTATGCTTGTATGAAAAAGTATCGTGTTTTCTTTCTATTGCTTCCTTTGTGGGAAATGCCTGGTGTTTCAGTCTGTCCCTTTGCTTACCTATCAAAAACTGACCACACAAGGCATGAGAGCACAGTGTGTTCAGTTTTATAGCTGTGCTGAGAACTCTGCCTCAGCCTTCAATGATCAGACTTGTTCTGACATCACCCTGCACAGCCATTCACTAGGATTTTTTTATATCTATACACAATGGTTGTACCTTTCATTTCCATTTTAAACTGAATGGGTTTTACAAGGTGATCATTTACAACTATTTTAAATGCTTTCCCTGAATTAGCCCTGGTTTCACACTGATAAGATTTGACATGTCAAACTACATGCCAAAAAGGTGGCAATTGCCGGCAATGGCACCGATTCCCAAAAGTCGTTTCTGTAATACTTGGCAATTTTGGGGTGCGATTTCCATTGATATCAGTGCAGAAACTTGTACAAATGTCTCCAAAATCGCCCCAAAATCACGACTGACTGGAATGAAATTGTGCAAGTTCAGCTAAACCCACACGGTTTTATTCCCACAGCTCAGTATGAACCAGGGCTCCAAGTGGAACTTTAGACAGAAAATTAAGTCCTGCAAGACTTTATGCTGGCCCCTTTTGCAGATATAAAACTTTAACCCTTTAAAGTCCACATTTTTTCAATGAGTTAGCGTGACTCGGTGGAGCAGAACATTAATGGGTTAAAAACGTAACACCATCTGTCTAGAGTTTGCATGGTCTCCCTGTGCGGGTTTCCTCCGGGTACTCCGGTTTCTTCCCACACTCTAAAGACATGCTGGTAGGGTAATCTGATCATGTCTAAATTGGCCCTAGTATGAATGTGTGTTAGGGACCTTAGGGTGAAAGTTCCTTGAGGGTAGAGACTGATGTGAATGTACAATGTATATGTAAAGCGCCGTGTAAATTGCCAGCGCTATACAAGTATCTGAAATATATTAAAAAAAAAAAAAAAAAAAAAAAAAAAAGGTGTACCTTTACTGTTAACATCCACTAATACACGGTCTCACCCGGCTCATTTGCTCAGCATTTTTTTGGCACATTTTCTGGCCATTTGAGGAGTGTACATTGAGTTCCCAAAATAGCTAGAGAACTGACCATAGTGTGTTCTCCTGCTTAGTGTGGTCAGTTTTTAATTGGAAAAGAGAGGGACTGGTAGGAACCAGTCATTGCACACAAAGGAAGCAATACAAAGATAACGGGAGACTCATAAGTACATGGTACAGCAGACACACATCAGGAATATGAAGTGTTGGGGCAACAAAAGCTTTAAAGTAAAAAAAATATATATATATATATATATATATATATATATATCCTAGCGTTTGTATCACCCCTCTCACTCTGCTAAATCTGGGATCTCAAACCAGCGTCCCTCTAGCTGTTGCGGAATTACAAGTCGCATCATTCCACTGACTTTAGGAGTCATGCTTGTAGCTGTCAGCCTTGGAAAGCCTCATGGGACTCTTAGTTTCGCAACAGCTGGAGGGCCACCAGTTTGAGAACCCTGTTCCAAATACTTACCCGAGTCCTCCGATTATCCATCACTGTGTCCGTCTGTAGCTGCTCTCTCCCTTCATTCAGAGAAAACAGAAGCACTGGCTCCTGCTACTGTCAATCAAATCCTGTGAGAGGGGCTAATGCTCTGTGTGTGTGTCTATAGATGCACACAGCCCACCCCATAGGAAGTAGCTTCCTATAGCGACTGGGACAGAAAGAGGAGGATCAGTAGGGGGGGGGGACCCCAAAAGGAGAAAGCGCCATTACAAAACCATTACACAAAGCAGGCAAGTATACTATGTTATGTAAAGAATAAATGTATAACTGCGTTAAGCATCTACAATAAACAACAAGAAGCAGTATTTTGTCTCCATGACAACTTGCAGGGTATTTTGGAGCTACTATGAGGATCCTGATGGAAGGAGTAATGGAGTGAGCTCCATAGAGCTGTCAGTGGCCATGTGGGGGGGGGGGGGTATGGAGCTGTCAGTGACAGAGGCCCAGTACACACACCATAGCAGACAAAGGTTGTGTATCTAACATGTGCACATAGGAGGCCCGGCTCCCAGCACTGACACACAGGCCTTGCCGCCAGCACACAGGAAAGGCCGAGGCTTCCCTCCAGGCCTACTCCTCCCCCTGTGCTCCGCGGCCACTCGGCTCTCTCACTCACCTCCCGTAGATGCCATCCGTAATTCGGTTCCGTTTTAACGGGCGCCGGAGTTTACTGCAGTCCGCATTCCGCCGCTTCATTCTCCCGGTGTCCTCCTCCTCCCGCCGCCGCCACCCGAGGCCTTCCCCGTCCACCGAGACAGCGCTCACACCCGCTCCAGGGATCACCAGGGGCGGTCCGCCCGGAAAGCCACCGACACACACATGGAATGAACGGCCAAACGGCGAGTTTACACGATTTGAAACAAAGAAATAAAGATGGAGGCCCCTCCTCCTCCTCCCCTCAGCAACGGTGCAGCCAGGGGAGGACCGAACGCGCTTCCGCCCACATTGTGACCGACGGTCTGGGGGGCCAATCCAGGGTCGGATCGCGTTGTGTGACAAAGAGGCCAGCCAACCCACTTCAAGGGCAAGCTGCCAATAATGACGCAGGGAGTTCTCTCTGAGCTTTGGTGGCCTTAGAAAGAAAAGCCGAAAGAATGGGAGGAGGAAGCCTTGCGAGCGACACAGCTGAAGGCCAATAAAAAAGGCAGCGTCGGTGCAGGGGGCGGAGACGCTGGGTCGCAAGTGCGGTGCGCGGGAACTCAGGTAGTGAGAGGCGAGGGGGTGGGATGTGTCAAACCTTGGAACCAACCACAGACAGTTCTGGTGAAAGGGTGACAGCCGGTTGACCAATGAAGAGAGCGATAGGGAGGGGCCGTCGCTTACCCTGGAGGCAGAGCGCTGGGCGGGTTTGTTTTGGGTTCCACGTCCGCAAGATGAAGGGCTGGACCGAAGATCCCGCCCACTGCTAGACCTGGATTGTGCTGGGGGGTGTGATTGTCATAGGAGGGGTGACAGCTACTGCACGGGAGGCATGTCACATGCAATGGAAAGTGAATGCTTAGCGCTCATTGGAGGCAGCGTATGATCGACAGGAGAAACCATGCATTACACAAATAAGCCAGACACTATCAGATGTAATCACAGCAACTGTCTCTAATGTTTACCACGTGTCTGCTATTTATTCCTATGTATTGTAAACTATAGGCTATCAATGTGCCTACATTTATGTTATTCTGTCTGCTGTAAGTATGTGCAGCATAATATACTCTAAACGGTAGAACAACCCAATGTATCCACTTTAATTGACATTTACATGGTTTAACCACGTAACCTCCGGAAGATTTACCCCCTTCATGACCAGGCCATTTTTTATGATTTAGTACTGCTGCGTATTTTAACTAACAATTGTACGGTCATGAAGAAGAGCTGTAAACAAACAAAATCCCCCCCCCCCCCCTCCACAAATAGAGCTTTCTTTTGGTGGTATTTTATCACCACCAGGTTTTTTATTTCTTGCACTATAAACAGTGGCGTCTCTTTCATTAGGGGCGCATTGGCGCCACCCCCCTTATCCATGCATAATCTACATGTGGGGCACCGGACGCATGGATTCAAATCAGGGTTTTTTTATGACACAATTCACAATATAGCAGAAGCCCCCTTAATACTATGTACGTAGCTAGTATTAAGGGGGCTTCTGCTATACTGGGAATTGTATCATAAATAAACAGAATTACACTATATAGTACTATTCTTGTATTTTATGGTACGTGTTTGAGCCCCTACAACGGTTGTTTTCTGGGTTGGTGAGGACCAGTGATTAAAGCAGCTGATATATACCAAACCTAAGGCTTGCATATAAGAGGCATCTGGTGAGTTTGACCCCCTGGGGGAGCGTGTAGCACATGGTAGAATACGGATCTCTTTATTCTCTGGTGGAAGGCACTCTTGGATAACAACTATAGATTACCTTTAACACCTCGGATATTTTGAACTGTCCCTAAAACCCTGAATGCTTTTAATGCTTTGAACTGTTCTACCTTAACTGTCTGCTACATATTAATTTATAAATAGGGTGTTTGCCACTGGTTTATAATATTACCTTATTATTAATTTAATTATTAGCGCTGTTTTAGTATTTATAACATTCAGTGTTTGGACTGTTTTTATATTTATACTACCTGTTGCCATTGTACTTGTTTTTAACAGCTGCTTATTTTCTTTTTGTATTTTTTATAAGATGTTTTAAAAAATACTATTATTTTATAATGTTATTGTATCTCTGTGCGAATTCTGCTGTCAGAGCTGTGGAGTTGATCTGGCGCTGAGTAGGGGTATTGCAAGCCTATTATATACTCCTCCTTTTTCCATATATATATATACACTACCGTTCAAAAGTTTGGGGTCACATTGAAATGTCCTTATTTCTGAAGGAAAAGCACTGTACTTTTCAATGAAGCTAACTTTAAACTAGTCCTAACTTTAAACAAATATACTCTATACATTGCTAATGTGGTAAATGACTATTCTAACTGCAAATGTCTAGTTTTTGGTGCAATATCTACATAGGTGTATAGAGGCCCATTTCCAGCAACTATCACTCCAGTGTTCTAATGGTACAATGTGTTTGCTCATTGGCTCAGAAGGCTAATTGATGATTAGCAAACCCTTGTGCAATCATGTTCACACATCTAAAAACAGTCTAGCTCCTTCCAGAAGCTACAAAACTGACCTTCCTGTGAGCAGATTGAGTTTCTGGAGCATCACATTTGTGGGGTCAATTAAACGCTCAAAATGGCCAGAAAAAAAGAACTTTCATCTGAAACTCGACAGTCTATTCTTGTTCTTAGAAATGAAGGCTATTCCATGCGAGAAATTGCAAAGAAATTGAAGATTTCCTACAACGGTGTGTACTACTCCCTTCAGAGGACAGCACAAACAGGCTCTAACCAGAGTAGAAAAAGAAGTGGGAGGCCGCATTGCACAACTAAGCAAGAAGATAAGCACATTAGAGTCTCTAGTTTGAGACGCCTCACAGGTCCCCAACTGGCATCTTCATTAAATAAATGAATAAGGAAGGCTATCACTCCATTTTGCAAGGCCATGCCATACCCAGTGGACAGCGCTTGATTGGAGCCAATTTCATCCTACAACAGGACAATGACCCTAAACACACCTCCAAATTGTGCAAGAACTATTTACAGCAGAAGCAGGCAGCTGGTATCCTTTCGGTAATGGAGTGGCCAGCACAGTCACCAGATCTGAACCCCATTGAGCTGTTGTGGGAGCAGCTTGACCATATGGTATGCCAGAAGTGCCCATCCAACCAATCCAACTTGTGGGAGCTGCTTCTAGAAGCGTGGGGTGCAATTTCTCCAGCTTACCTCAATAAATTAACAGCTAGAATGCCAAAGGTGTGCAATGCTGTAATTGCTGCAAAAGGAGGATTCTTTGACGAAAGCAAAGTTTGATGTAAAAACAATGTTATTTCAAATACAAATCATTATTTCTAACCTTGTCAATGTCTTGACTCTATTTTCTATTCATTTCACAACGTATGGTGGTGAATAAGTGTGACTTTTCATGGAAAACACAAAATTGTTTGGGTGACCCCAAACTTTTGAACGGTAGTGTGTGTACCGTATATACTCGAGTATAGGCCGACCCGAATATAAGCCGAGGCCCCCAATTTACCCCCAAAAAAACTGGCAAACTTATTGACTCGTGTATAAGCCGAGGGTGAGACATGCCTGTCCATCCCTGTGTGTGTGTCCGTCCATCCCTGTGTGTCCGTCCATCCCTGTGTGTCCGTCCATCCCTGTGTGTCCGTCCATCCATCCCTGTGTGTGTGTGTGTCCATCCATCCATCCATCCCTGTGTGTGTGTGTCTCCATCCATCCATCCATCCATCCCTGTGTGTGTGTGTCTCCATCCATCCATCCATCCCTGTGTGTGTGTGTATCCATCCGTGTGTGTGTGTGTGTGTGTGTGTGTGTGTGTGTGTGTGTGTGTGTGTCCAGCCTACCTGTGTCCCGAGCCTTTGTCCCGAGCCTCCGTCCCGTGCCTTGCCTCCTTGCCTCCGTGCCTTGCCGCCGTGCCTTGCCTCCGTCCCGTCCCGTCCCGTCCCGTCCCGTGCCGTGCCTTGCCTTGCCTTGCCTCCGTCCCGTGCCCTCTTCGTCGGCGCCTCGGCGGCCATTGTAAAATTCAAAAGCTGCGCCGCCGCCTTCGCCTGTGATAGGCGGAACACTGAATTTCCCAGCAGCCTGTGTTCCGCCTATCACGTACATCGTATCATCCTCGTCCGTAGTACGAGGATGATACGATGTCCGTGATAGGCGGAACACAGGCTGCTGGGAAATTCAGTGTTCCGCCTATCACAGGCGAAGGCGGAGCCGGAGGCGCGGCTTTTGAATTATAGAATGGCCGCTGTCTGTCTGCTCGACACGCTGATCGAGCGGGCAGACAGCGATGACTCGAGTATAAGCCGAGGGGGGCACTTTCAGCCTCAAAAAAGAGGCTGAAAATCTCGGCTTATACTCGAGTATATACGGTATATATATATATTTGCAAGGGAAACCATTTTTTTCATTTTCTGGCTTTTTGCTTTATATAGTAAAAGTAAAAAAAAAAAATGGTGATTAAATACCACCAAAATAAAGCTCTATCTGTCTAAAAAAAAAAAAAAAAAAAGAAAGTGTAGCCATGCCCTCGTAGGGGTTGCAGAATGTTGTGGTTCACCTGTCACCCTGCCCAGCCCGGAATCTCAGTCACTCAGAGACATAGAACAGTCCATAACTTTGTTTTTTTTTTGTTTTTTTATTGAGGAGCTATAACTTGGATGGGAAATGGGAACTTATGGGATGCCCAGGAAGATTCAGTGCAACTTGCTTGGGACTTCTATATAAACCCCAGTATATACACGCCAGTCTTCTGTCCAGCACAAACTCTTGCTTAAGACCTCTTATCCTTTACCTCTCCAGCACTTCACTTGCTGCATAATGTTACTCTTCCAGCACCTCACTTGCTGCAGACTGTTACTCCACCAGACAAGCTAGCACCACATGGTTAGGCCTGACACTACTTCAGTCAGACCTCAGTGAACTGCCTTTTGCGGCAGAGACCTAGTGTCCCCGTGGTGTAGAAATAGTTCAGGTGCTAACTATCCTCTATTCAGCTACCAGCCAGCCAGGCTGCAATGACCTCTTTCCACTGCCCTTCCCACAGTCCTCTCTTCTGGTTATGCACCCCTCTCAAACTGCAAACTCCCAGTTCTCTCAGGCATGCCTCCCCAGTCCTCCCAACTGTGCCTAATTCACCACTCCTCCAGGCTGTGACCAGATGTCCTCCCTGGTGTCTCTTAGCAGTGTTCTCTCTTGCTGTCCTCTACTTGCTCTTTCATGTGCCTCTCGCCAAGGATCTCTTTACTCCTCCTGGATGCACCCAAACCCGACCCAGGGCAATCCCCCCCCCCAGACTGGGGAGCTCCCCGTGGGCCCCGACAGCCTCCACACTGTCTCACTCTAGCTCCTCCACCCAAAACTCCTCCCCCAGCTGAGCTGACCCCAGGTATTTAAGGAGGCCCGCCCCCTGCCAATCCAAGTTGGGGATTGGTCAAGGCTCCTCAAGATACCCCAAGCAGCTCCCTCTCCTCACCTCCTCCCCTCACCTCCCCCTTGTAGCACTTTCTAGAAGGAAGAGTGAGGTGACAGTGATGCTACCTGTGAGTCAACCAGCCCCACCCTGAGCCACTCCCAGCCTAGAACAAAAACAAACAGGCTGTCAGAAACCATGAAATTAGACTGAAACAGAAGTACAGTAAAATTACACTTGTTTAATAATAAAAGTAAAAAGAACAAACATAATCAAAAACATAGCCAAATTTCAGTAATCGTAATGGATAGTCAGCCAAACCAGAAGTCAGGGATCAACATAGTGAAACAGCAAGCAGGATCTGGAGCCAGGAGGGATGTCAGCAAAGCAAGTCTTTAAACAGGAACACAGGAGATCGTCTCTGTGATGTTGACCAAGGTGAAGGCAGAGATCCTCTGGACTGGACGGCCTAAGTAGGCAGGACTGACGTGCAGGATATCATCAACAGCTGAGTAACTGTGGAGAGATAGGAGCTGGCAATTAGCCGACTGTAAGGGTTTACCTTGGTTGGAGTCCATATTTCAGAGATGTATGCTCACCCTTGCAAATACATACAGCACTCTGTAGCAAGGTAAGAAGCTACCTGAGCTGTGAATCTGTGCACGGGAGCTTTAACAGAAAATTGCCAAGGGACAGTCAAGTGAAAGTCGTATTCAAGGATTACAGAAGACAGGATAAATGAGAAATGGAGCCAGGGTCAGAAGCCGGGGTCAGTCTTGGAACACTGCAACAGAAACCAGGAACACTTGGCAAACATGAGACAATGAACTGACAAGGCCCTCAGAGTGAGGCAGTCTTTTATAGCCAGCAGATTAGTTAACCTGCCTCCATACTTCATGCTGAACTGGGCATGGTTGGAAAGCAGGCTGAAAGGAACTGAGATGTGGCTCAGAGGTAAAGAAACAGGAGCACTAAACAGAAGGCCATGAGTTCAAGACCAGCTAGAGCCACTTGGGGTGTGACCATGCCTGGCTGTCTGCAAGGCATGGTAGAGACCATGACACCAACAGCTGAGCGGCCAGCTCAGAGAAGGAAGGGCTGAGCCCAGCCCTGACAGCAGCCTGTTCTCAACAACCCTTCCCCCTCGGAGGACCACCAGGCTTGAGGGGAAATCATGGAGGAGGACAGGGGCATGAATGTCCGATGATGAGACCCAAGAGCGTTCCCCTGGATCTTACCCCTTCCAATGCACCAGGTACTAAATGCGCCCATTGAACCTATGGGAGTCAACAATGGATATACTTCATACTCCTCATGGTTCTCAACCTGTACAGGGTGAGAATGTGGCACCAAGGTGGTAAAGTGCTTGCAGACCAAAAGTTTTTATAAGGAGACATTAAATATATTTGAAATACGCATATTAGAAGGAAGGTCTAATGCGTAAGCCACTGGGTTAATCCTGCAAAGAATATGAAAAGGGCCAATAAACCTAGGTGCGAGCTTCAGTGTGGGAACACAAAGTCGAAGGTTGCAAGATGACAGCCAGACCCTGTCCCCAACCTGTTAGGAAGGCACAGGCAGGCATCTGCGGTCAGCATGGAGTCTGTACCTAAGAGTTTATTCTTTTCAGGGTGGCCAGCAGCCTTGGGAGAATGGTAAGTCTGGAGCACGGCAGTACGAAGACTCTCTGGGACAAAGAAACAGTCACAAGGTTTCTCAGGAGGAGCATGGACCTGAGCACATAAACTGGTGACCCAGCACCCTTTGGCTCCATGGGGAAAGCTATAGGGAAGTCCCTGTGCGTCAGAGGGGGGCAGGGTCACCGGGTGGCCCCGCCCTCCGTTATATAAGAGCTGTCACCTGAACAGAAGAGTCACACAGCGGGAGACTCCAATTGAGTTGGATTGTCCAGAGGACAAAGAGGGGAAGAAGCAGCCGGAGGGAGGAAGATGCCGGACAAGAAGACCAGAGGAAGAAGCAGAGGAAGATAGAGGAAGAAGCGGGGGAAGTACAAGATGGAGGAAGAAGAAGAAAACCGAAGGAAGAACAGAAGAAGATGGAAAAAGAAGCAGGGAAAGAAGAAGACATTAATAAAGGAATTGTCAAAAAGTGGCTATTGTATTTTTTAACATTTTTGACACTTTTTGTGTGAAATGGTAGGAGTACATTTGTACCCCATTACCAATTCACATGGGGGGGCTGGGATCTGGGGGTCCCCTTGTTAAAGGGGGCTTCCAGATTCCGATAAGTCCTTTGCTCGCAGACCCCCACAACCACCGGGCAAGGGTTGTGGGGATGAGGCCCTTCTCCCCATCAACATGGGGACAAGGTGTTTTGGGGGATTACACCAAAACACTCTCCCAATGTTGAGGGCATGTGGCCTGGTACAGTTCAGGAGGGGGGCCACTCTCTTGTCCCCCCTCTTTTCCGACGGCCTGCCAGGTTGCGTGCTCGGATAAGGGTCTGGTATAGATTTTTGGGGGGACCCCACGCCATTTTTTTTTTATTTTGGCGTGGGGTTCCCCTTAATATCCATACCAGACCTGAAGGGCCTGGTATGGAATTTGGGGAGACCCCCATGCATTTTTTTTTATTTTGGTTCGGGGTTCCCCTGTGGGGAAACCCATGCCGTTTTTTTCAATGACTTTTATGTGTATTGCCGGGACCTACAATTCATTATAGCCACGAGTAGTTTTAAATTACTTTTCTTCCTTTAGAAATGTAATTTTGCTCTCAGACTGTTCTAAACACGAAAAACATGCGCCACTTTACAGGCATACTATAGACACCCCCCTCAGCTACGAAATTTAAAGGAATATTACACTTTTATTGTTTCACTTTAAACATTATGAAAATCACTGCTCCCGAAAAAATGGACGCTTTTAAAATGTTTTTTTGCATTGATATATGTCCCCTGGGGCAGGACCCAGGTCCCCAAACACTTTTTATGACAATAACTTGCATATTAACCTTTAAAATGAGCACTTTTGATTTCTGCCACAGACTTTTAAAGGGTGTTCCGCGGCTTCCGAATATGCCACGAACACCCCAAATGGTTTGCTATTCGGCGAACGGGTAAACAGCCAATATTCGAGTCAAACTCATGTTCAACCCAAACATAAAGACCATCCCTATTCACGATGGAACTCGCACTTCTCCAGTTTACTATAGAGATTGTTCGCTCTTAGATTCTGAAGCACACGACAGACATCTGTGTGGTGGCTCTCCAGGGACTTGTAAAATATGAGGATATCATCGAGATAAACCACCACACATAACTGCAACAAATCTCGGAGGACATCGTTAATAAATTCCTAGAAAATTGCCAGCGCATTACAAAGGCCAAAAGGCATTACGAGGTACTCATAATGGCCTGTTCTGGTATTAAATGCAGTTTTCCACTCGTCGCCCTCCTTAATCCTCACGAGATTTATGCCCCTCTGAAATTAGGCTTTGTGCAAACCGTTGCTCCCTTGAGGCGGTCAAATAACTCCGTAATCAATGGAATCGGATAGGCATTCTTAATCGTGAAACGATTGAGACCCCTATAATCAAAACAAGGTCTCAGTTCACCACTCTTCTTCATCACCAAGAAGAAACCAGCACCAGCAGGATTTGTCAATGAAACCTTGAGAAAGTGCATCTGCAACATATTCCTCCATGGCCTTACCCTCCAAGACAGACAAAGGATAAACCTGGCCACGAGGGAGTATGGCACCAGGTTGAAGGTCAACTGCTCAATCATACGGCCGATGTGGAGGCAAAATACTGGCTGGATCTTTCTCAAAGACATAGCTAAAACAGGGGTATTGCTCCGGCAGGGAGGAGAGTGAAGAGGTGCACAGAACTTTGGCTACCTTCTGGAAGCATGTCTTGCGGCATTGTGGTGACCAGGAGAGAACCTCAGCACGGAGCCAATCAAAAGATGGGTTGTGCCTTTGTAACCAAGGATAACCAATAACCAGAGGAAACTTAGGTGAGCAAATAACCTGGAATTGGATTATCTCATTATGAATAGCCCCTATGACCATGGACAATGGAACCATCTCATGAGTCACATGGGCAGGCTGTAGAGGTCTCCCGTCAAGAGCCTCAATGGCAAGTGGAGTGTTACACAGCTGCAGCGGAATTGAGTGCTTCACTACAAAGGCAGCATCAACGAACAGGCCTGCAGCCCCAGACTCGATTAGAGCCTGTATCTCGAAGGGCGACTAAGAAAGGGTGACCAAAATCAGGGGCTTATCCTTCTGGATAACTGGGGATGAAACAACGCCACCTAAGGTCTGTCCGTGACAGGACCTCAAGGTTCGGGCGTTCCCTGGACGGGTAGAACGAGACTTCAAAAACTGACCTGCCTGGCCACAATAAAGGCACAATCTGGGCACAGCAGGCACATCCGCTCCATTCCCTTGGTCAAGCTCAGAGCAAATCCCCTACGATGCTCAAACCAGACACCGTTGTCGACCAGAGTTTGCTCCTGCAGTTCAGGAAACCAAGTCAGTGCGGCCAGCATATGTCCACTTCCCGCTATCTTGCTCCTCTGCCTCGTGGTGTCTGCTACTGGCAGGGAATGCTGGGTCTCCTCTAGGGCGTGGCTCCGACCCCTTGCTTCCAGACATGCTGGCGTCTGAAGAACTGATAGGCAGGCCCCTCCCTGGGCATGCAGTTGTAACCCCTTGATGGCAAAGCTGGAGGTTACAGGCATGCTGTAACTGGCAGGACTTGTCAAGGCATGTCGCTTGGCATCGACTGTGCCCAAGCAACTAAGGCCTGATTCACACCTATGTAGGTTGCAGTTTGCATATTGCAGGTGCATTTTGTGTTTTTCAATACTTGCTTTTCATTCATTGAAGTCTATTGAACCAATAACCAGATAAAAGTCCCTGGACCTTTCCATAAAGTGCACAGATGTGAACTGCATCCATAGGAACCATGTTAAAGGGACTGTAGTGTATTTGTGTAAAACTGAAAACACGCTAAAAAAATACACAGGTATGAACCAGGCCTAAAGGTCCACTGACCTCCCCTGTGGTTGCTGGCAGCAACAATAAAGTATGTAACCCATGTCTCACCGAGGCCCCTTTCACACTGCCACAACTTGAAAGTCACGCAATTTTGCCGCAGTTTTTTTAACCGCAATTTTGACACGATTTTGCTGCGATTTCAGGGAACACCTGTGTAAACTCGAGGTCTATGGACCTCAACTTGCATCAAAGTCGGACCAAAGTAGTACAGGGACTACTTTGAACTCGATGCGACTTGAAGTCGCACAAATATGAATCGTTATAATTGGGAATCATGTGGTTCGACTTGTAATGCGACTCTGATGTCCCAAGTTCCAGGAAAAGTCCCACAAGTGTGAAAGGGGTCTGAAGGGAACACATTTAGCACAGTCCCACCCGCAGGCTTACTCCGATCACCCCGAGCAACAGTTGACACTTCCGGGCACACTTTGATATTCAAAAAAGGAATTTGGAGAAAAAGTTTACAATGTCCAGCAATAGCAGATCGCTTGACATATTGGTAATCCACGTTAGGACGCCCAGCCATAGCAGATTGCTGGGCGTATTTGTAATCCATGGGCACGGTCGCCTGCTGTGGTTACCATGGGTAACGGCACATAATAAAACTGTTCCTGAGTTGCAGAATTAGCACAGGCGTCTGCCCCAGCTGCGGTATGGGCAACTGAGTGAGCAAGCAGCCACTGACTTGAAGGCAACTCCACTGGTTTCTATGGGCAACGGCAATTGCTATTATAGCACTGAATTGCAGGCAGAATGCATAAGCCCTTTCCCAAGTTTCACTTCCTCAACTAGTGATGGAACAAAGCACAGTTTCCCAGCTCAATCAATCTAGGTTGCTAGGGGCAATGGCTGCCAGGTTAGCTGTGAACAGGTGATCACGGGCGACGCCCCCAAATGTAGCCATGCCCCCGTAGGGGTTGCTGAATGTTGTGGTTCACCTGTCACCCTGCCCAGCCCGACATCCATCTCAATCACTCAGAGACATAGAACAGTCCATTAGCTTTGTTTTTATTTTTTTATTGAGGGGATATAACGGATGGGAAATGGGAAGTTATGGGATGCCCAGGAAGATTCAGTGCAACTTGCTTGGGACTTCTATATACACTCCATTATATACACTCCAGTCTTCTCTCCAACACAAACTCTTGCTTAAGACCTCTCCAGCACTTGCTGCATAACGTTACTCCTCCAGCACCTCACTTGCTGCAGACTGTTACTCCACCAGCGCTTCCCTTGATGCGGACTGTTACTCCTCTAGACTAGCTAAAACCGCATGGTTAGGCCTGACACTACTTCAGTCAGGCCTCAGTGACTTGTATTGCCTTTTGCGGGCAGGGACCTCGGGCCCCAGTGGTGTTGAAATAGTTCAGGTGCTAACTGTCCTCTATTCAGCCATCAGAAACACAGCTTTAGGCCTGCCCCCCCCCCCCCCCCCGAAAACCAGATCCACACACTGCCCACCTCATCTGTATGCACTCAGCTCCCCCCCCCCACAATCCTATATATATGTCAGCCCCCCCCCACACCTGTATATATGACAGCGCCCAACCCCACACACACCTGTATATATGTCAGCGCCCCCCCCCACACATCTGTATATATGTCAGCGCCCCATCCCCCACACCTGTATATATGTCAGCCCCCCTCACACCTGTATATATGTCAGCACCCCACCCCCCACACACCTGTGTATATGCCAGCCCCCCCACACACCTGTATATATGTCAGTGCCCTCCCACACACCTGTATATATGTCAGCGCCCCACCCCCCTACACCTGTATATATGTTAGCCCCCCACACACCTGTATATATGTCAGCCCCCCCACACACCTGTATATATATATGCCAGCCCCCCCCACAAACCTGTATATATGGCAGTTCCTCACACAGTGGCAGTGCGTCCATAAGGGCGCATGGGCACCGCCCCCTTTCTCCAGCCAGCCCCTCTATCACCAATAGATAGATACATGCATTGCATGAATCTATCTATGGCCGCCCCTTTTCGGGCGCCTGAATTACAGCGGCGTGGTATTTTTTTTAAGCACCTGATTAGAGCCATAAGCTCTAATAGGCGTCAAAAAAGGTAAACAGTGAGCGCCATGCTTGGCTTTTGCAGTTCACCCAGCTGTGTTAGAAAAGCAATTTATTTTTATTGTAAAGTTTTCACGAAATACAATTTATACAAATAATAAGAAAAAGTATGTCATAAGGGATCAATGCTATGCATTAATATGTGTACATGCATATAAGTTTACAAAGAATTATAAAATATCAGGAAAGGAAATTAAATTATCTGGTGGGGAGAGGAGGAGAATAACCATTTTTTTAAGCTTAGGTGTATATGTAGTTTTCCATGCTCTAGGGATTAGGATTTTTGCTGCGTTCAACATATGTCTAGTCAGGGAGTTTTTTGTAGCGTCTCATAGGTTGTGTGGAAATATTTAAAAGGCAGAAAGTTGAGTCTAGGTCAATGTCTGTCCCTGTAATCTTTTTTGTTATGTTACAGACTTATTTTCCAGAAATCAGAGTTTATAAGACATTGCCACCAGATGCGTATCAAATAACCAATGTCTGCTTTACATCTCCAACAGGAGTTAGAGGCTTTTCGGTACCATGTGTGTATCGTGTCTGGTTTTGCATACCATTGGGTGAGAATCTTGCATGAGAACCCCTGGAGAAGACGGCCTCCTGGCTGAGTTCTTCAGAACCCACTGTACCTCGTTGGCATCGAGACTTAGGGGGGTCCTGCTAGCTTTCCTTGGGGACAATAGACTGCCATCTTCTATGTTGTGGGCCGTCATTGTAGTCATTCCCAAGCCTGGGAAGGGCCCGACCTTTGCTTCTCTTACAGACCGATTTTACTACTGAATGTGGATGCCAAAATCCTCACCAAAGTATTTGCTAACCGTCTTAATGCAGTGATACTTTCTTTGATACATGGGGATCAGATGGGCTTTATGCCAGGAAAGGGAACAGACATTAACCTGAGGAGATTGTGTACAGTGATCGATCGGGTAGCTGGGAGAGGGGGAATGAGGCGGTCGCATTCCTGGACACAGAAATGGCTTGGAGGTGGAGTGGGACTACCTATGGAATGTCCTCCAGAGATTGGTGTGGGTCCAACCTTTATATCATGGTTTCGGATGCTATTCTCTAACCCCACTGCTAGGGTTCAGATGAATGGCCTTCTCTCTACATCCTTCCCACTCCACCAAGGCACCAGGCAGGTTTGCCCCCTCTCCCTGGTCTTATTTGCTCTCGCCATTGAGCCCTTGGCAATGTTGCTCCGGTCACTGATATACAGTCTGCAGTCTCTGACCATCTTTTGTATCATATATGCAGTCTCTGACCATCTCCTGTATCCTGTCTGCAGTCTCTGACCATCTCTTGTATGATATATGCAGTCTCTGACCATCTCTTATATTATGTCTGCAGTCTATAAACATCTTTTGTATCGCAGTCTATAACTAGCTCCTGTATCCTGTCTGCAGTCTCTGATCATCTCCTGTATCATGTCTGCAGTCTCTGATCATCTTCTGTAGTATGACTGCAGTCTCTGATCATCTCCTGTAGTATATCTGCAGTCTCTGACAATCTCTTGTATCATGTCTGCAGTCTCTGACCATCTCCTGTAGTATGTCTGCAGTCTCTGACCATCTCCTTTACTATGTCTGCAGTCTCTGACCATCTCCTGTACTATGTCTGCAGACTCTGACCATCTCCTGTATTATGTCTGCAGACTATGAACCATCTCCTGTATTATGTCTGCAGTCTCTGACCATCTCCTGTAGTATGTCTGCAGTCTCTGACCATCTCCTGTATCATGTCCGTACACTCTCTGACCATCTCTTGTATCAATTATGCAGTCTCTGACCATCTCTTGTATCATATATGCAGTCTCTGGCCATCTCCTGTATCATGTCTGCAGTCTCTGACCATCTCCTGTACTATGTCTGCAGACTCTGACCATCTCCTGTATTATGTCTGCAGACTCCGACCATCTCCTGTATTATGTCTGCAGTCTCCGACCATCTCCTGTATCATGTCTGCAGTCTCTGACCATCTCCTGTGGTATTTCTGCAGTCTCTGACCATCTCCTTTACTATGTCTGCAGTCTCTGACCATCTCCTGTACTATGTCTGCAGACTCTGACCATCTCCCGTATCATGTCTGCAGTCTCTGACCATCTCCCGTATCATGTCTGCAGTCTCTGACCATCTCCCGTATCATGTCTGCAGTCTCTGACCATCTCCCGTATCATGTCTGCAGTCTCTGACCATCTCCTGTATCATGTCTGCAGTCTCTGACCATCTCCCGTTTCATGTCTGCAGTCTCTGACCATCTCCCGTATCATGTCCACACACTTTCTGACCATTTCTTGTATCATGTCTGCAGTCTATGAACATCTCTTGTATGGTGGTCAGTAACACTGTAGCAAGGCCAGTCTGAGGGGTAATTGCTGATGTAGGGGGCAGTGAATACAGTAAGGTAAGGGGGCATTAATATAAAGGTTCCCCGTTGTATCAGTAAGCCCACCCCCTTTACCTTAGTGCATTCGTTATGCGGATAGTGCTCTATGGTGACCAGAGTCCTCCCCGCATTAGAGCTTCCATTTTAAATGCTTAAAAGTTGGAACTCTGTGGACAATGATATAAAGGGGAACTCTGATATAAGGTGATCTCGTCACCAGAGCCTCTCCATACATCAGAGGTCCCCCTTACACCAAAGTCTGCAACATTCCCCCTTTCATCAAATTTCCCCTTGCACTGTAAAGGGGAAACTCTGATGTAAGGGGGAACTCTGTGTTGGGTTATATTAGCCTGACCTTCATGTAAATGGAGAAATATGTTTTTTACTCTTGTTATACCTTAAACATATTGCTAGTAGCAGATGCACAAATGTTATCTATATTTGCGTGCGTATAATATATATATATTTGTAATATAATATATATGTAGTGTATATATATTTTATTAAAGAAGAATTGGTTAGAGAGAGTTCTAGAAACTGTAAATTCATAGTTCATAGGATTTAAGGCTCTTTATATATGCAATTTATACTGTGAATTTTTATCACTTGACTTATTTTTCCCATTATGGGAGTTAGTGGGGCCTCATGTCTAAGGTTTGCCTAAGGCCTCACAAAGCCTAGAGCCGCCTCTGCTGGTATATCAATTTGCCCAATTATCGAGAAGGTGTCATTGTATGCTGACGTTACCCTACTTTACCTTAATGACCCCCGCCAATTCCTGTCAGCTGCCTTAGAACTTATTGGCTCGTTTGGCAGGTTCTCAGGTATTAGAATCAATTGGGACAAATTAGTCCTATTTTATTTAAACCAGATGCCCCCCCTCTTCAGTGGGTGGATAGCTTCACATATCTAGGCTTTAAGAGTCATAGGCACCTACCAACTTATCTAATGATACTAATGTTCGCCCGGTTTTTCAGCAGTTCCTCCAGAGGAGTTCTGTCTGGAAGAATCTACCACTGACACCAGGAGGCAGAGTTAACCTAATTAAAATGTCCTTCCTACCTAAGTTTCTATATGTATTTAGACATACCCCAACTAGCATACCTAATTCCTTTCTTACTAAATCAGACCAAGAAAATCAGCTCCTCTGTGTGGCAGGGGTCAGTTCCGAGAGTGGCTAGGTCCACATTCCAACTTTCATTGTTGGAGGGAGGCCTTGCTCTCCCCAGTATCAAGAAATACTATTGGGCATCGGTCCTGGTATCAGTAAGGTGGTGGTTCACGCAGGATCACTCAAATCCGTCAGTTAACTTAGAGGCAGCCATATTGGGATCCTACTCCGAACTGAGTAACTTGGCTTACAGCGGGCCTAGATCCACCACACAAATTACTACCCCCATGAGGACTACGGTGCGGGTCTGGAGACAGGTCTCGAGGCTTCTGGCTGAGCCGCAGACATTCTCTCCCCACACCCCCCTATGGGGCAATCCATTGATGCCCCATCTGGGGACCATGCCAGATCTGCAGCTGTGGGCCCGCTACAGAGTGAAAATGCTAAGGGACATCATGCCTGGGAGACAACTGCTTTCCTTTGGCACGCTGAAGGGTAAATTTGAGCATCCCCCTTGGATGTACTTTAGGTTCCTGCAGCTTCGGCATTCTGCCCGGGCGCAGTTCCCGATTCCTATTACAGTAGAACCTCGTTCGGTAGAGAGGCTGCTTATATCCCACATTATAGACACGACATTATCATCCATCTATCTCCCACTCACTTGTGCAGGTAGTTCTGGGGCTAAAAGGGCTTTCTTGGTCTGGCCTAACAGAGGAGGATTGGTCCGAGGGCCTACAGCAGTTTATCCCACTAATGATCTCAGCAAGAGAACATTTTATGTCTAAAAAAAAGGTGGATGGTAGTTTAATTGGTAGGGCATGCATACAGTACAAAAGTCTAGGGAGGATGACCATTTTGACAATTGCTGCTCTCCCAAACCATGAAAATCCTCCTGTATGCCATTTTTAAGGTTTGATGAAATGTTTTTTAGGAGAGGGGAGACATTTTGGTTAAAAAGTTCTTTAGGATCAGGTGTGAGCCAGATTCCCAGATATCTTAACAGTTTTTCTTCCCATTTAAATGGGCAGTTTCTTTGAGCTAATTAAAGTTTATTGTTTGGTAGTGAGATGTTTAGAGCCTCAGATTTGCTGAAATTAATTAATTTTTAGATTTGAAATATATCCAAATATTCTGAAGTTTTTGAGTAAATTAGGGATGGAGATGTGGGGTTGAGTCAAAAAAAATAAAAGTTCATCAGCATAAGCATAGTGATGCTATCCAGCTACAGCATGCAGAGGAGGTACTGGACTGGCTTACTAAATCCTCCTCATCCTCCTCATCCTCTATGTCCCTAGCTGACACTAGTGTGCAGGCCACCGCAGCTGCCAGAGTGGCTTATTCTGCCACCTTGTCCACAGCTACTCCTGCCATAGCCCCACATCATGCATGGATGAGTGTCACGTACCTGGTGGTAGGAGCCCGGAGTGCAGGGAGCGGCCTCTCGTAAGCCTCTGGCTCGAGACCCCCTGAAGGTGAGAACAGGGGTTCTGGAGGGCAGAGGGCACAAGTGCCAAGTCCGTGAAGGTGGGCCTTGGTCAGGAACTGGCGTAGACAGCGAAGGACGAAGTCAGGTGACTCAGGAACGGTAAGACGTCAGCAGCTGGAAGCAAGCAGGTGGGCACCAACACGAAGTGGAGCAGCAGGCAGAAGCGAAGTGGTCACAAGCCGGGTCGTCAACGGGCTGGCAGCAGAGGTACCGAAGGATAAGGCAGAAGAGTAGTCAGGAGGTCCGAAGGTCAGGGCAGGCAGCAGGCAGGATAATCAGGAACAAGCCGAGGTAAACAGAGACAGGAACAATCAGGCAAACAGAGCAACTCTCAGGAACGCTGTAGACAGGACAGCAACGAGCCCCTAGAGAGAATCACTTAAGAAGCCTTCTGGGCGCCAAAGACGGTCGCACGGCACGTCAGTTCGTGCCCACGTCAAACCGTGCAACCGAGCGTGGCCCCGCGCACCCGCGTGCGCACGTCTGCAACTCTGCGCACCCGCGTGCGCCCGATCGTACCAGCTCGCACTCGCGTGCGTACGTCTACAACTCTGCGCACCCGCGTGCGCCCGAACGTACCAGCTCGCACCCGCGTGCGTCCGCTCGCGCCAACGCGCGCCCGGGAAGACCCATCAGCGCTCAACGGACCGACATTGTGGGTAAGTCTTCCACGGGCTGCAGGGACTCGGGACCGACCATGACATTGCCCCCCCCCGAGGGGCAGCCTCCGGATGCCCAATTGGGCTATTCTATCAGGATGGGCCCTTCTGAAGGCGAGAATCAATCTTTCGGCATGAAGGTTGGATTCAGGTTCCCAAGAATTCTCCTCGGGTCCATACCCCTTCCATTTTACCAGGAACTGGACTTGATTCCGTCTACGCCTGCAGTCCAGGATAGACTCCACCTCGTATTCGATTTCACCGTCGACGACCACAGGTTCCGGTGGGACAATCCTCCGGCTGACAAAGGGGTCTGGAACGGCTGGCTTGAGTAACGCCACATGGAACACGGGGTGAATCCGGAAAGACTCAGGCAATTTCAGCTCAAAAGTTACCTCGTTAATTCTTCTAATAATAGGGAAGGGACCCACAAACCTTGGTCCCAACTTCTTGGTAGGGCAGGCCATCTTCAGGTTTAGTGTGGAGAGCCACACCTGGTCTCCAATTTTAAGTTCAAGCTCCCCCCTTCTTTTCCTGTCAAAGATTTCCTTATTACGTTTTTGAGTTTTCGCCAAGGTCTCCTGCAGAAGCTTATTATTGGCACTAAAGAAGTTGATACTCTCCTGGACAGCAGGTACCGGGCTTTCAGGCAGGTCTTGGGACAAGAATGAAGGGTGGAAGCCGTAATTAGCAAAGAATGGAGACTGACTTATGGCAGAATGGATGGAATTGTTGTAAGCGAACTCCGCTAACGGGAGCAAGGAAGTCCAGTCGTCCTGGGAGAAGGACGAAAAGCAGCGTAAGTATTGCTCTAGCGTCTGGTTTGTCCGCTCTGTTTGCCCGTTGGTCTGCGGGTGGTAGGCTGATGAAAGACAGAGGTCAATCTTTAAAGCCCTGCAGAGAGCTCTCCAAAACTTGGATGTGAACTGCACACCCCGATCCGAGATAATATTCGCGGGAACACCGTGCAGCCTTACGATTTCCTTAATAAAAACCTCAGCGGTCTCTGCAGCAGACGGGGTGCCCTTCATTGGCAGGAAGTGGGCCATCTTCGTTAGCCTATCCACCACCACGAAGATAGTGGAGTGACCTTCTGATGGAGGAAGTTCTACGATGAAATCCATCGAAATCATTCGCCAGGGCCTCTCTGGAACAGGTAATGGCTTCATCAGACCCCAGGCCCTGGACTTGCTGTTCTTATTACGGGTGCAAATGACACAAGCTTCCACATACCTCTTGCAATCGGTTCTCAGCTGGGGCCACCAAAAGGAGCGCTTGACCAACTCGGTAGTCTTGAAGGCGCCGAAATGACCGGCCAACGGGTGGTCATGACATGCACTGAGGACTGATACCCGAGCTTCCTGGGGGACAAAAATTTTATCTTCATGCCAGAGAAGTTCGTCTTGGGTCAGAAGCGTGACATTTGGCGGAGGAGTGGCACCCACGGAGGCTTGTTTGATCAGGGACAATAAATCGGCCTGAAGAAAAAGAAAGTTCCCTGAGGCCAAGATGGTATCCGGGTGTGGAGTAGTCTCAGGTTCATTGTACATTCGGGACAGGGCGTCCGGTTTGGTGTTCTTGGAACCCGGACGATACGTTATGTGGAACAGGAACCTGGAAAAGAAAAGAGCCCATCTGGCTTGGCGTGGTTTCAACCTCTTAGCGGATTTCAAGTATTCCAGGTTCCTGTGATCCGTATAGATGAGGATTGGATGCGTAGCTCCCTCCAGTAGGTAACGCCATTCCTCGAGAGCCGCTTTAATGGCCAATAGCTCCCGATCACCGACATCATAGTTTGCTTCTGCCTCCGTTAATTTGCGGGAGAAAAATGCCACCGGGTGTAAGCGGGCCCTAGGACCATGTCTCTGGGAGAGAATTGCCCCAACCGCGATCTCAGAGGCATCAACCTCTAAAATATAGGGCCGGGTTGGATCAGGGTGTTTGAGGATGGTAGCTGACACGAATAAGTCCTTCAGGGTGGAGAAGGCTTTCTGAGCTTCTGGAGACCATTGGAATTTTAGACTCTGCCTGGTCAGTCTGGTGATGGGGGCAATGATAGTAGAGAACCCCTTGATAAATTTCCTATAGAAATTTGCGAATCCTATGAAACGCTGGACGCCTTTTCTGTCAGTGGGAGCGGGCCAATCCTGGATAGCGGAAACCTTCTGAGGGTCCATCTTGATGCCATCTACAGAGATTATCAACCCCAGGAATTGAATGCTAGATTGCTCAAAGGTACATTTCTCCGGCTTGGCGTATAACCCATGCAGACGAAGTCGGGATAGCACCTTCCTGACATGCTCCCGGTGCTCTGCCAGAGAGGAGGAGAAGATCAGGATATCGTCCAAGTAAGTGATGACGAACAGGTCTAGGTAATCCTTGAAAATGTCGTTAATAAAATGTTGGAACGTGGCGGGAGCGTTGCATAATCCAAAAGGCATGACAAGGTACTCGAAGTGCCCGAAGCGAGTACGAAAAGCCGTCTTCCACTCATCACCATCACGGATGCGGACCAGATTGTAAGCCCCCCGGAGATCCAGTTTTGAAAATACTGCTGCTGATCCCAGTCTCTGAAAAAGCTCCGGTACGAGTGGTAGGGGGTAACGGTTTTTGATCGTTATTTTATTAAGGGCCCGGTAATCAATGCAAGGGCGCAGGGTCTGATCCTTTTTTTCCACGAAAAAGATCCCTGCCCCTGCCGGAGAAGTGGAGGGACGGATAAATCCCTTCCTGAGGTTATCGTCCAAATAAGACTTCAGAGTCACCAACTCAGTTTCAGACAGCGGGAAGATCCTCCCAAAAGGAATTTCTGCCCCAGGAAGTAACTCAATGGGGCAGTCGTATGGCCTGTGAGGGGGTAAGGTCTCTGCACCCTTCTTGCTAAATACGTCTAGGAAATCGTGGTAGGCAGCGGGTACAACTTGGCGGGTTTCTTCGTCAGCTTCCAGACAGAACAAGGAAGAAGAAGAGGCCTGGTCGGTTCCCGGAAGGCAGTGTTGGAGGCAGTAAGGAGAAGGAAATCTCAGCTCCCCAGTGGTCCAGTCAATACAGGGGTTATGTGCCCTCAGCCAGGGCATGCCGAGAATGATAGGGGAGAGGGGAGAGGTGATAATGTCCAGGCAGAGTAATTCTTGATGGACTCCAGCAATTGTAGTTAACAGGGGTTGAGTCTGTTGGGTAACAGGTCCGGACTTGAGAGTGGAACCATCGGCCAGGTGTATAGAAAGACCCCTTGCCCTGGGCCGAAGTGGTATATTATGTTTAGAGGCAAAGGTTGAATCCATAAAGCCACTGCAAGCACCGGAGTCAATAATGGCGTTGGTCTGGACGTTCCCTCCTGGTAGCTGCAAAGAAATGGACACAGTCAAATGGGAAGCAGCACTAGGACAGTCTAATGTGAGGGCAGGAGAAACACGGAGGGACTTACGGAGCTTAGCAGGGCAATTGCGCACAAAATGTCCAGACCCACCACAGTAGAGACAGAGGTTTCCTTCCCGACGGCGCTGGCGTTCTTCAGGCGTTAAAGAAGGCCGGAGTAAACCCAGCTGCATGGGCTCAGGGAGGTCTTGACTGGTCGTGGTGGTAGCAGGAGGGATGAGATGAGGAGAGCTGGGGACTCGTGGAAGCATCCAGACCGGACGAGATGTGGTTGTAGACCGCTCCAGACGGCGTTCCCTCAGCCGTCTGTCAATTTGGATTGCCAGATCTATTAGGGCTTCTAGAGTCTCTGGGATGCCTACTCGGGCGAGCTCATCCTTTAATGGTTCCGATAGGCCCATCCGGAACTGGTAACGTAATGCTGCATTATTCCAGTCCGTGTCAGAGCTCCAGCGTCGGAACTCCGACACGTAGTCCTCTACAGGCCGACGGCCTTGCTGCAGCGAGTGCAGAGCTGCTTCAGCGGTGGCGGTTAACTGTGGGTCCTCGTACAACCGCGACATGGCCTGGAAGAAGGTGTCCAGGGTCTCGAGGGAGCGATCTTTTCTTTCAAGAAGACGGTGGGCCCAAGACTGAGGTTCACCGGTCAGCAAAGAGATCACATAGCCCACCTTAGTGGCCTCGAGGGAGAAAGTCCTTGGCTGTAGGGCAAAGAACAGTTCGCAAGAGTTCCTGAAAGACCGGAATTTCCCTCGATCTCCGGAAAATCTCTCGGGTGTAGGCACCCTGGGTTCGGGTGGCAGCATTACTACAGCAGGAGTAGCAGGAGATCCGGAGGAAGCAGGAGAGGAAGCGGATAGGGCCTGAACCCGTTCCTCCAGTTGACTGTAGCCTTCCTGTAAGCTTTTCACCGCTTGAGTGAGACCTGCGAGATGGTGGCAAAGTTCGTCCATTGGAGACGCTCCCTGCGTGGGCTCGGACATGGCTGTCCTGTACTGTCACGTACCTGGTGGTAGGAGCCCGGAGTGCAGGGAGCGGCCTCTCGTAAGCCTCTGGCTCGAGACCCCCTGAAGGTGAGAACAGGGGTTCTGGAGGGCAGAGGGCACAAGTGCCAAGTCCGTGAAGGTGGGCCTTGGTCAGGAACTGGCGTAGACAGCGAAGGACGAAGTCAGGTGACTCAGGAACGGTAAGACGTCAGCAGCTGGAAGCAAGCAGGTGGGCACCAACACGAAGTGGAGCAGCAGGCAGAAGCGAAGTGGTCACAAGCCGGGTCGTCAACGGGCTGGCAGCAGAGGTACCGAAGGATAAGGCAGAAGAGTAGTCAGGAGGTCCGAAGGTCAGGGCAGGCAGCAGGCAGGATAATCAGGAACAAGCCGAGGTAAACAGAGACAGGAACAATCAGGCAAACAGAGCAACTCTCAGGAACGCTGTAGACAGGACAGCAACGAGCCCCTAGAGAGAATCACTTAAGAAGCCTTCTGGGCGCCAAAGACGGTCGCACGGCACGTCAGTTCGTGCCCACGTCAAACCGTGCAACCGAGCGTGGCCCCGCGCACCCGCGTGCGCACGTCTGCAACTCTGCGCACCCGCGTGCGCCCGATCGTACCAGCTCGCACTCGCGTGCGTACGTCTACAACTCTGCGCACCCGCGTGCGCCCGAACGTACCAGCTCGCACCCGCGTGCGTCCGCTCGCGCCAACGCGCGCCCGGGAAGACCCATCAGCGCTCAACGGACCGACATTGTGGGTAAGTCTTCCACGGGCTGCAGGGACTCGGGACCGACCATGACAATGAGTCAGCTGAGTGTCAGAAACCATGAAACAGACTGAGACAGAAGTACAATCAAATCACACTTGTTTATTAATAAAAATAAAAAGGTAAATAGGAAAAAGCGTAGTCAAGCATAGCCAGAGTCCAGTAGCCAGATCGGGTAGTCAGCCAGTCAAAAGTTCATTAACCAGATCGGGTAATCAGCCAGGCCTGAAGTCAGGGATCCAAGGAGAGCAACTGCAAGCAGGATAAGAAGCCAGGAGGGATGTCAGGAAGCCAGTCTTGAAACAAACAGCAGGAGATGGTTCCTTGTGATGTGACCAGCGCAAAGGCAAAGGAAAGAGTGAGCTGGAAGGCTTTAAATAGTCAGGTCAGACGAGCATCATCGGGAACAGCTGGTAACTGTGGAAAGAGAAGAGAACTGGCAATAAGCCGACAGCTGAGGGGCCCGCCCAGAGGAGGAAGGGCTAAGCCTGCCCTGACAGTACCCCCCACCCCCTCAATGACCCCTCTCCCTCGGAGGGCCACCGGGCTTGAGGGGAAACCATCTATGGAACTCGCGGAGGAGGACAGGAGCATGTACGTCAGAGGATGAAACCCAGGAGCATTCCTCCGGACCGTACCCCCTCCAATGCACCAGGTACTGTATGCACCCACGGAAACTACGGGAGTAAAAAATGGATTGTACCTCATACTCCTCATGGTACTCAACCAGAATAGGGTGAGGACGTGGTACTGAGGTGGTAAATCGGTTGCAGACCAACGGTTTCAATAAGGAGACATGAAACACATTTGAGATGCGCATACTAGGAGGAAGGTCCAACGCGTAAGCTACTGGGTTAATCCTGCGAAGGATATGGAAAGGCCCAATAAACCGAGGTGCAAACTTCAGTGAGGGAACATGAAGCCGGAGGTTACAAGATGACAGCCAGACCCTGTCCCCAAGCTGGTAGGAAGGCGCAGACAGGCGTCTGCGGTCAGCATGGAGTCTGTACCTATCATTAGTATGACGCAAAGCCTTTTGGACTTGTACCCAAGTGGAACGAAGGCCACGGAGATGCTCCTCTAACGCAGGAATACTCTGCGGAACAAACGAGTCAGGCAACATGGAAGGTTGGAAAACATAATTCACCATAAATGGAGACAATCGGGAGGCAGAATACAAGGCACTGTTGTGCGCAAACTCTGCCCAAGGTAATAGGTCAGACGAGTTGTTATGATGGTCAGAAATATAGCAACGTAGGAATTGCTCCAAGGACTGATTGGCTCGTTCTGCAGCCCCATTAGACTGCGGGTGATACGCAGAAGAGAACGCAAGCTGGATTCCCAACTGTGCACAAAAGGCTCGCCAGAACCGGGAGACAAACTGACTGCCCCTATCCGAGACAATCACCTTCTGATTGTCCATGTAAGCGAAAGATCTCCCGAGCAAAAATGGAAGACAGTTCCTTAGAGGTGGGCAACTTCTTAAGTGGAAAACAATGACACATCTTTGAGAACCGGTCAACCACCATAAGGATAACAGTGTTGCCTTGGGAGTTGGGCAATTCCACAATGAAATCCATAGACAGGTGAGTCCAGGGCCTCTTTCCATTGGGTATGGGTTGTAGACTCCAGATGACGTCCAATGACGAAACGCGTAGTGCGTGGCCTAGCGTACACACTCTCTCTCATAAGGCGGCGGCGGTGTTTTTATTACTTGTGATAACACAAACGTTTCAATCTACATATATGTGAGTAGCCACTTGTTTTTTTACAATAAAGGCATTGATCTGTAATACAGTTTTGCACTATGGAAGTTACTGTATCTTTTTACATATGAGAAAATGAGGAACAATTGAACAGCACACCGGACCAGCTTTATATAGCGACACAGGGGCTCACACTGTGGAGGCAAGTTAACCCCTGCAGGGGCAGGGGAGCTGGTGAGTGCGGAAATTTGCTTCACGCATGGATAGCGCAACGGTTTTGTTCCAGTATATACCAAGGCACTGAGCACGAGGCACTTTGATGATTTATGAAAAATTCTTGGAAGAATAAAACTTTTTCAGAGGGACTGTATTCTCCTTGAGGATTGTTTTTCCAAAAAATAGTTTTTTTTTTTTCAATTACCGGTAATATTTTTTTTAAATTAATATATTTTTTGCAATTGTAATAATTTTTCAATGGTTTTTTTTTTTTTATAAAATCTGAAAAGGTTTTTGATGCACTTCATGAAAGAAAGTCTTGTTTATGCAAAGTAAACATAAGCTAGTCAGGCACTAGATGCATCAATTCACACTGTAGCACTTTAGCACTTTCTTGCACAGCAGCTGCTTATGTTTTTTCTATTATGTTTATTTTACTGTCATATAAGTTTTTTTTATTTGAATTTGAAAGAATTTGTATCAACATGTTATTTTCACTGCGATTCAGCAACACTAACACTTGAGAAAGTTAAGTAGTAGTAATTCAGTCCACATGCGATTTTTATTTCATGCGATTTTCATCTATGAGTAGCAAGCGATTTATTCATTCCACTAGTATAGGAGAGCGCCGTAACCACTTCCTTATTTTCATGGGTTGTTGGAGGCCCACTGGAAGGTGTCGTGGAGTCTAACTCTGAGCACACACGGGACAGGCAGCTACGAAGGCAGTAACATCAGCCCGTAGACTAGGCCACCAGAATTGTTGGGAGATGGCCCAAATTAGTTGATTCTTCCCAGGGTGGCCAGCTGCCTTGGGAGAATGGTAAGTCTGGAGCACTGCAGTACGGAGATTCTCTGGGACAAAGCAGCGGTCACAAGGTTTATCAGGAGGAGCATGGACCTGAGCAGCAAGAATTTTGTCACCCAAAGGAGAAGTAAGACTGGTGCGAACCGTAACCAAGATACGATCAGGAGGAATCATAGGAACCGGAACGGACTCCGACTTGGAAGTGGAGGAAAATTGTCGTGACAAGGCATCAGCCCTTACATTCTTAGTACCATACTAGTACCTTAGTAAGAATGAGACAATATAATTAAAGCTCGACAAGAAAAGAGCCCATCACGCCCTTCTGGGAGAGAGTTACTTGGCCTCAGACAAGAATGTAAGATTCTTATGGTCAGTAAGAATAAGAACAGGCACAGTGGTACCGTCAAGGACATGTCTCCATTCTTTCAGGGCCAAAATGATCGCCAACAGCTCTCTGTCACCAATCTCATAATTGCACTCAGCAGGTGACAATTTCTTGGAAAAGTAGCCACACGGATGCATAGCGCTCTCAGAGTTAGGACGTTGAGACAGAAGGGCACCAACTCCAGTCTCAGAAGCATCAACTTCTAGGATAAAAGGCAACGTAGGATCAGAATGTGCCAACACAGGATCAGAAACAAAGGCAGCCTTGAGAGTCTCAAAGGCCTTAATGGACTCCGGAGACCAACTCTGTGGGTTACCGTCCTTTCTGGTCATATCAGTCGGAGTCTTGACCAGAGACGAGAAGTTACGAATAAACTTCCGATAGTAGTTGGCAAAGCCCAGGAAACGCTGCAGAGGACGTAAACCCACGGGTTGAGGCCACTGTAGGACTTCCGACAGTTTCTCTGGGTCCATCGAAAAACCAGCAGTGGAAATGACATAGCCCAGGAATGTAACCTATTCACGATGGAACTCGCACTTCACCAGTTTACAATAGAGATTGTTCTCTCTTCGTTTCTGAAGTACACAACAGACATCTGTGTGGTGGCTCTCCAGGGACTTGGAAAATATGAGGATATCATCGAGATAAACCACCACACACAATTGCAACAAATCTCAGAGGACATCGTTAATAAATTCCTGGAAAACTGCTGGGGCGTTACAAAGGCCAAAAGGCATTACCAGGTATTCATAATGGCCTGTTCTGGTATTAAACGCAGTTTTCCACTCGTCGCTCTCCTTAATGAGCACGAGATTGTATGCCCCTCTCAGGTTAAGCTTTGTGAAAACCGTTGCTCCCTTGAGGCGGTCAAATAACTCTGTAATCAATGGAATCGGGTAGGCATTCTTAATCGTGACACGATTGAGACCCCTATAATCTATACAAGGTCTCAGTTCACCGCTCTTCTTTTTCACAAAGAAGAAACCAGCACCAGCAGGAGATGAGGACTTGCGGATGAAACCTCGAGAAAGTGCGTCAGCAACATACTCCTCCATGGCCTTATCCTCCAAGACCGACAAAGGGTAAATCCGGCCACGAGGAGGTATGGCACCAGGTCGACGGTCAACTGCACAAATCATAAGGCCGGTGTGGAGGCAAACTACCGGATTGACCTTTATCAAAGACATCGCCAAAATCACGGTACTCCTCCAGCAGGGAGGGGAGTAAAGCGGTGCACAGGACCTTGGATACCTTCAGGAAGCATGTCTCACTGCATTGTGGTGACCAGGAGAGAACCTCAGCATGGAGCCAATCAAAAGAGTGGTTGTGCCTCTGTAACCAAGGATAACCAATAACCAGCGGAAATCTGGGTGAGGACATAACTTGGAATTGTATTATCTCATGGTGAAGAGCCCCTACGGCCATGGACAACGGAACCGTCTCATGAGTCATATGGGCAGGTTGTAAAGGTCTCCCGTCAAGAGCTTCAATGGCAAGTGGAGTGTCACGCAGCCGCAGCGGAATTGAGTGCTGCGAAACAAATGCAGTACAAATGAACAGGCCTGCAGCCCCAGTGTCGATTAGAGCCTATATCTCGATGGACGACTTAGCCCAAGAAAGGGTGACCAAAACCAGGGGCTTATCCTTCTGGATATCTGGGGATGAAACAATGCCACCTAAGGTCTGTCTATGTTCTCGTACTCTGTTTGATGGACATGAGGCACTTGGCAGCAGAAGCGGAGAATGCGGGAATGTCAAAAACCCTTTTATAGGAGGCCACAAACTGAGAGTAACTCAAGACAACAGGTTTTTGTGTCTCCCATAGAGGGTTAGCCCAGGCCAAGGCTCTCTCAGAAAGCAAAGATATAACGAAACCTACTTTGCTTCTGTCCGTGGGAAACGCCTGGGGCAGCATTACGAAGTATATCTCAACCTGATTGAGAAACCCTCTGCATTAAACTGGATCGCCCTCAAATCACTGGGGAAGCGGAGCAGAACCAGACATACCTCTTATAGAGGTAATACTCAAGGCGGGTGCCTGCAGAGAGACTGGTGCAGCAGCAGAGATGGCTTGCGACTCAGGTTGTACCAGAGCAGCCACCATGGGCGATTCCAGGTGAGCCGTGCGATTCAGGAGTGTTTATAATGCCAAGGCAAACTGATCCATGTGGTGATCTTGCTCATCCAATCTGGAAAAAATATTACCAACAACTGGATTGACTGTATCTTCTGAATTCATGGCCTTCGCGTACTGTCAGAAACCATGAAACAGATTGAGATAGAAGTACAATCAAATCACACTTGTTTATTAATAAAAATAAAATGGTAAATAGAAAAAAGCGTAGTCAAGCATAGCCAGAGTCCAGTAGCCAGATCGGGTAGTCAGCCAGTCCAAAGTTCATTAACCAGATCGGGTAATCAGCCAGGCCTGAAGTCAGGGATCCAAGGAGAGCAACTGCAAGCAGGATAAGAAGCCAGGAGGGATGTCAACAAGCCAGTCTTGAAACAAACAGCAGGAGATGGTTCCTTGTGATGTGACCAGTGCGAAGGCAAAGGAAAGAGTGAGCTGGAAGGCTTTAAATAGGCAGGCCAGACGAGCATCATCAGGAACAGCTGGTAACTGTGGAAAGACAAGAGAGCTGCCAATTAGCCGACAGCTGAGAGGCCAGCCCAGAGGAGGAAGGGCTAAGCCAGCCCTGACACTGAGTTATTTAAGCACAATGTCAGCCACTTGCCTCTTGAGGATGCACAGACATTACTTGATTCTGATGTTGGTTCTAAGGTAAAGCAAGGGAGTAACATGAGCCTACAGTGAGGGGAGAACACAGATAAACAACAAATTGGCAGTCATGTTCCCCCCAGCCGCAGCTTATTGCCAAGCTGGCTCCAGTGATGATGAAGATGGAGATGATGATAATGATGAGGTCACTGACATGACTTGGGTGCCAGATAGAGCAAAGGAGGAAAGTGAGGGGGAGGCAAAACCCTAAAAAGGTAGGATGTCCTCCAGAGGAAGCTATCATGGGAGAGTAGAAAGCAGCCACCCTGTTCTATTTCATTGTGGAGCTGTTATCTCCCGATCCACTTCCCGCAGCTCAGCTGTGGGGGCCATTTTTTAGCACATGGGAAGCTTACAGGGAAAATCAATTTAAATGTAATTTTTTTTCTTTATAAATGGCAGTTTTGCTGCAGCAGGTTCTATACATGGTAAAAAGGATTGGATGGTGGCTGTGGCTAAATTGTACTAACAATGGAAGGATCTTACAGGAGCAATAAACATCAGGAGTGTAATATGTGCTGAGTTCAGGGGTGCACTATGAACAGGGTCTCTGTGAGAGCCATTTAGAGGTAAGCTGTCCTTGAAAACACAGAAGGCTTCTGTGTTTACAAGGTGCAGTGGTGAGCGAGAAGCAGAGACCCAGGGGTGATGGAGTTTAAAAAGGGATAATAGGCCTAACCAGTGTATGTCTAACATTTATTTTTATTATAAAGACAGATGTGTGCTGTGATGGATAATAGTATGAGGTGATTTTGGCGCATACTGATTTTGCTTATACTTTTTTATTTATTTCAAAAGTTGCAACAGTATTCTGCAAACATAAGGCAGCTACCACAACAGAATAGAAATAAAAACAATGCTGGGCTTTGAACTCCCCAAAATAAAAACAAAACTATCAACCTAAAAAAAGATACATCTGAAGCAAAGGCCTATTTTTTAAAGGTAAGTATTGGAGTAAATAAACCTAGCTGATGGCATGGATCACTGCACCTATTAGATTTTGAAAGTACTATCCAAGAAACTGGATAAGTGTGAAGGTGTTGAGCTATGGTTTGGCTCTTTGGACATTGTTTTCCTATTTTTGTATCTGTCAACGTTTTAACAAGTATACATACAAAGTATTTAATAATTTATACTGGTAGAAAAATAGAAAAATAACAGTGGAAAAAAAACACAAAACACAAAAACTAGCATCTGCGACTAGTACAGCATACTCCTCTTTCTAAATTAAATGCAGTCATGTAAGTAATTTCAAGTAACCACTTTTTTTTTTACCTGAGCCTTTGATTTAATCTTTGATCTTATAAATTAAATCTAAGATAAATAGTATATACTGTAGATACTATGCATATTAAGTTTTGTCCCAAATGGAACCCAATAGATCCAAAAGGGAAAACCCACAGCATCTCCAAAATCATGAAGTAAAAGACCATAAGATAAGACAATTATACTCCTCAGACGTTCACAGAGGTCAAGAATTAAGCAGCATGGATGTCATAAATGTCAGTACATGGCACAATAAAAAGGGTTATAAAATCGCACTACTCTCAATCAGAAGCAATAGAGGTGGAGATAACCTCCCTCCCAGACTTCTATCACACTTAGAGGGTATGCTCCCCTTGGATTAGATGGTTTTAAAAAAGAGGAGTGCCTTGTTGACCAAGGCCTTAGAAGCTGTAAGTGTAGATTCTGAAGTCTTCTTCCTGGACAGTATAATGTGTTTCCTAGCATAAAAGAGCAATAATGTAAGTAAGGTACGGATGGCTGGAGTTAAGGAATGCGCCAAACTTAAAAGACAAACCCCTATGGATGGAGTAAGGGGAATAGTAGTGACCCAGCTAATACAAGCCAAAATATCCATCCAGTATGTTTAATGGCTGGGCAGTCCCAAAAAATATGAAGGAAGCTAGCACTGACACATGAACAGCACCAGCATGAAGAGAATTGATCCTTGTAAATTTTAGCAAGTTTAGCAAGATTCAAATCATCACTGGCAGATACTAATCTAGTAAAGGGGACCTCTCACATGTTGTCCCAATCGTCATTAACTAGCTCCATGACATCATTGAGCCATGCCATTCAGCATAATTGTAGGAGTTTACCCGCCTCTGCAAACAAATGTTTACATATTATAGACAGTGGCTTGGCAAGGCTATCATCCCTCAACAATTGCTCAAGCTCAAGAGGGAGAGTCGGCTGGTCTTGTCCCAAATTGCGCTTGAAAGGCATGCCTTAACTGTAGATAACGAAAGGAATGTTAGTTAGGAAGCTGATATAAAGATTTTAATCCATCGAAGGACATCAGAGCTCCCTTTCTGCTGACATCGTAAAGCTTTTTAACACCAAATCTAATCCATAGGACAGGATCGGGGATGTTATAGAAATTAGGTAAATTTGGGTTTTTAAACAGCGAAGTGTGCAAAGAAGCATTGCAGTACCATGCAGCAAATCATGTTGCTTGTGTTGGTTCAGTGAAGTGTCATTCATTCTGTTTTACAGCAAAACATGTGGCAATGCAACCATGTGTATTGCAGTGAACTGCCGGAAATAGTATATGTACCCTTTTTTTGTGTGTGTTCTGGTGTGTTAGATAGCCCATTCAAATAATGAATGCACGTTGACATGCAGTACAAGGAGCATCAACACACCACAATAGTGTGAATCGGCCCTAGGTGTGATGCGTCCACCAAAATTGTTGCCATTGAGCGTACCCACTGTGAAATGTGATTGAACAAGAGTCCCTGAGTGTTCTCTTTTTATTATATGATACAGTAAGTTAGTATTTGTATATTTGAACAAATAAGGAACAAAAGAGCATTTGTGGCACCTGTGCTGTAGAGGAAAACTGACATAGTACTGTGTCTTATGATGACGAGAGTTGTTTAAGTACAATAGGTTGACCTCATTTCAGGATCTAATAAAAATGTGAAATGTGAATGAAAGAAATTAAGTAGAATGCAATAAGCTTTATTTTTTTTATCATAGTTCAATGACCAATAGTCATTTGCAAAGGGAAGTAACTCATGTAACCATTTTGTCTTAAAGTATATCTAAAGCTTTAGTTTAGTTTGGTTTCAGTAGGGAAGCGGTAAAAACTCTGTCAGTGTTTTTTGCTGTATATTCTTGTTGAGAGCATTTCCTGCCCCGGAAACATAACAGGAAGCAAAAGTGAATGTTTCCAAAGTGAGAAGCAGTTGTCACCAGTGCCAGTATCCACTCTGATGGATTTGCTCTCACTTCCTGTTCAGGCGACAACCGTAAAATGATGGTTTTCCAGTCACTTTCTGTCCCATTGCTAATGGTTACCAGACTAAATAGAGAGGGCGAATTGCTACAGCTGGGACAAAAACAGTAATACAAATCTAAAAAGAGTTTAACACAAACATTTTAGCCTTAGATATGCCTTTAAAGGGGTTGTAAAGCTTAGTTTTTTATTTTCTAAATAGGTTCCTTTAAGCTAGTGCATTGTTGGTTCACTTACCTTTTCCTTCGATTTCCTTTCTAAATGTTTTTTTTCTTTGTCTGAATTTCTCACTTCCTTTTTTCTCCTCAGTAAACTTCACACCATCATCCGAGTGGTGTTTAGTCAGCCAGAACAGCTTACTGAACAGCTACTGAGGAGGAACAGGAAGTGAGAAATTCAGACAAAGAAAACAAAGAAAATAAAACATTTAGAAGGGAAATCTAAGGAAAAGGTAAGTGAACCAACAATGCACTAGCTTAAAGGAACCTATTTATAAAATAAAAACCAAACCTTTACAACCCCTTTAACCACTTGCTGACTAGCCTCTGCAGTTTTACTGCGGCAGAATGGCACGGCTGGGCCATTATGTTACGTCACTTCGCCCTGTGGCCCAATGACCGCTGGGCTCCCGCGATCGCTCGTGACACAACGAGAACTGGGATCTGTGTGTGTAAACATACAGTTTCTGGTTCTCTGAGGGGATAAGAGACCGATTGTCTGTTCATACAAAGTATGAACAGCGATCTGTCATCTCCCCTAGACAGTCCCATCACCTCTTCAGTTAGAACACAGAGAGGGAACACAGTTAATCCCTTGATCGCCCCCTAGTGTTAACCCCTTCCCTGCCAATTACATTTTTACAGTAATCGGTGCATTTTTATAGCACTGATCATTGTATAAATGCCAATGGGTCCCAAAAATGTGTCCAATGTGTCAGCCATAATGTTTCCGCCATTATTAGTAAAAAAAATTAGAATAATAAAAATGCTATAAATCTATCCCCTATTTTGTAGACACTATAACTTTTGCGCAAACCAATCAATATACGCTTATTGCAATTTTTATTACCAAAAATATGTAGAAGAATACATATCGGCCTAAACTGAGAAGAAATTAGCTTTTTTTTAAAAAAAATGGGGATATTTATTATCGTAAAAAGCACAAAATATTGTGTTTTTTTTTTCAAAATTGGCACTCTTTTTTTGTTTATAGTGCAAAAAATAAAAACTGCAGCGACGATTAACTACCACCAAAAGAAAGCTCTATTTTTGGAAAAAAAAGGATTTTAATCTTGTTTAGATGCCATGCTGCATGACCGCGCACCTGTCAGTTAAAACGATGCAGTGCTGAATCACAAAAAAATGGCTTGGTCATTCAGCATCCAAATCTTCCGGGGCTGAAGCTGTTAAGAGGAACTGCAGTCTGCTCACATCATTTCTAATAAAAACATCTTTGCCATTTGAAACTTCCCGCCAACCACTTTGCATATTATTTTATATATACTGTGATTCTGTACTTGCCAAATATGCTGCAGAAATCTCCCTCCACTGAGTCCGGCTGCATCAAATGTGGACAGCTGAAGCTGCTGCCTGTTCACTTCCTGGATTTACACAGACACAGAGAGGCACACCTCCAGTTCTGCAGCCCTACAGCTCTCATTGGCCCACTTATGACTCATCCCTCTCCCTTCCTGGCAAACTCTCACGAGAGTGAGAGAAAGAGCTGTACATGATATCATAAGCCTAGGCTAATAACCAGACAAGAAACAGGAAGTGGGCTGTATAAGGTATTTACTGGCAGAAAAAAATGTTGTATGATCCAAAGTTAAAACAACAAGGGCAGAAGATTTAATAGATGGCAATATGAAAAAAATGACTGAAGGTGCACTTTAAAGTTTAATAAATTTAATACTCTGAATTATTTAATGTATTTAATGAATTGTATTCAAACTCTGAATTCCAATTGGGTGCTGCATAATTATTGTAGTTTTCTGAGAACATTTTGTGTGTGTACTGACTTTCTGAAAATATTGGATTGCCCCTGCATGTTCTTTAATTTAACTTTTGTAACACTTTTAACCAAGCCCATGCTGACAAAATATGGTAGCTGATAGTCCTGGGGCCTGTGAAAGATAAGGCCTTTGCGTCATTTGGTTAACACCCATCACTGTCACTTTCCTCCCCCATCAACTTGTTTGTGCTGAACAAGTTAAAGCTATTTTATTATTCCGACAAATTATAAAAATGCCACCAAGATACTCTGCCAGTCTTCGAGGACTTCTGCCATGGATGTTCCTCTTGCTTCAATCGATATTTACTTTAGTTTTGTTGTTCTTTTTTTCCCAAGAGTACACAATAGAAAGAAACCTTCGCAGGTATCCAGGTAAGAGTTTTTTTTAATTATATTGAATACAATTCCCTGCAGCCTCTCTGAACAGTTATTTTTACCTTTTATTCACTTAAGATATTTCTGTATTTGTACTGAACTTCATTTTGAGTTTTAGAGGTGTATTTCATAATTGTTTTCCTAGAATGATAAGATTAATTCTTAAAAAACGTCTGTTAGGCTTAATAGATTTACATGTCCTCACTTTGTCAACTAAAATGATCATGTTTGCATTACCACAATGCCAGTTTACCTAAAGCTGATATTTATATTTTGAATAGTCAGCTACCGAACGGAATCATTTTTCTTCTCAAGCTTGCTCAATCAGGAGAACCTGGGGAAGAATTACAGACATATAACTGATCTACAATCCAACCAACAATTTCATGTTTGTAGGCACCTTCAAAAAGCAGGACTTTGGAGATCTGTAACCAAGTAAATAACAGTTGGATATGCAGCATTTCACCAACTAGATAAACTAATATCTATCTGCCATGTTTTTAGTGCCTGGGGTAATAATACACTGCAATACTCAATTTGCTTGGGCGAGAAACCATATTGATAACCTAAGATCTTCACATTATGAGCAACGTTGAAAGCTCCCAAGTCTAAACTCTCTTCTGTTAAGTTGTTGGACAATTAAAGAGACTCATTTACTGCAAAATGAAGGAACATTTTCAATCTAACCTTTTCCCAGCCCACTTATGCTCACCTTTCCCATGCTCCCCTACTACTGCTCCTCTTAACCCTTTAACATTCTGCTCCACCATTTGGTAGAGCACATTTTGAGTCATGCTAACTCATTGAAAAATGTGGACCTTAGAGGGTTAAGTCCTAGCCTTACGTAAGCTTTGTGTTGCATGGTGTAAGAGCTTACACACAGAATTGACGAAGTCAGCCCCTACCTCATGTAATATTCAAACCCGGCAATTGACAACTGATGCACAAGCACTGCATCAGAAAAGGAGGTCACATGCTCCAACGTACATGGAAACCATGGGTGATTTGTGGTGACTTTAATAGAGCAATGGAGCTGCAAGAGAGCAAAGATGCATATATGTGGATCGGGTGGGAGTGGAATAATAAAAAGAAGACTGTCCATGAGCAAAGTGAAAGAGTCTCTTTAAATAAAAAACATCAAAACTTCAGATTTTGCCTTTGCTGACTATTTGGAAATGAAACCATATATTTAAGAAAGGTAAAGTACAGTGCCTTAAAAAAAGTATTCATACACCTTGAAATTTTCGACATTTTTTCAGGTTACAACCAAAATGGTAAATGTATTTTATTGTAATTTTATGTGATAGACCAACATAAAGTGGTACATAATTGTGAAGTAGAAGAAAAATGATTGATGATTGTCAATTTTTTTTTTACAAATAAACACCTGAAAAGTGTGGCGTGCATTTGTATTCAGCCCCCTTAACTCTGATACCCTTAACTAAAATCTAGTGGAGCCAATTGCCTTCAGAAGTCAAAATAGTCTAAATAGTAAAAAAAGTCCACCTGAGTGAAAATTGCTGTTCACAGATGCTCTCATCCAATGTGACAGAGCTTGAGCTATTTTGCAAAGAATAATGGGTAAAATTGTCACTCTATAGATGTACAAAGCTGATACAGGCATCCCCAAAAAGACTTGCAACTGTTATTGCAGCGAAAGGTGCACGCCACACTTTTCAGATATTTATTTGTAAAAAAAAATTGAAAAGGTGAACTGAATGTGCAGTATCTGACAAGTGAGTACACCCTTCGCATTTTTGTAAATATTTTATTATATCTTTTCATGTGACAACACTGAAGAAATGACACTTTGCTACAATGTAAAGTAGTGAGTGTACAGCTTGTATAACAGTGTAAATTTGCTGTCCCCTCAAAATTACTCAACACACAGCCATTAATGTCTAAACTGCTGACAACAAAATTGAGTACACCCCTAAGTGAAAATTTCCAAATTGAGCCCAAAGTGTCAATATTTTGTGTGGCCACCATTACTTTCCAGCACTGCCTTAACCCTCTTGGGCATGGAGTTCAACAGAGCTTCACAGGTTGCCACTTAAGTTCTCTTCCACGGAGCTGGTGGATGCTAGAGATCTTGTGCTCCTCCACCTTCCATTTGAGGATGCCCCACAGATGCTCAAAAGGGTTTAGATCTGGAGACATGCTTGGCCAGTCCATCACCTTTACCCTCAGATTCTTTAGAAAGGCAGTGGTCATCTTGGAGGTGTGTTTGGGGTAGTTATGCAGCCCAGTCACCGAAGGAGGCAATCATGCTCTGCTTCAGTATGTCACAATACGTGTTGGCATTCATGGTTCACTCAATGAACTGTAGCTCCCCAGTGCCAGCAGCACTCATGCAGCCCCAAACCATGATACTCCCACCACCATGCTTGACTGTAGGCAAGATACACTTGTCTTTGTACTCCTCACCTGGTTGCCACCACACATGGTTGACACCATCTGAACCACATAATTTTATCTTGGTCTCATCAGACCACAGGGCATGGTTCCAGTAAACCATGTCTGCTTGTCTTCAGCTAATTGCTTGCATGCTTTCTTGTGAGGCTTCCTTCTGGGATGACAGCCATGCAGACCAATTTAATGCAGTGTGCAGCATATGGTCTAAGCACTGACAGACTGACCCCCAACCCTTCAACCTCTGCAGCAATGCTGGCAGCACTCATATGTCTATTTCCCAAAGGCAACCTCTGGATATGACACTGAGCACCTGCACTCAACTTCTTTGGTTGACCATGGCGAGGCCTGTTCTGAGTGGAATATGTCCTTTTAAACTGCTATATAGGCATACCCCACTTTTAAGTACACAATGGGGTTTATTTACTAAAGCTGGAAAGTGCAAAATCAGGCTCACTTTTACATAGAAACCAATGAGCTTCCAGGCTTTATTACCAAAGCTTAATTGAACAAGCTGGGGTTAGAAGCTCATTGGTTTATATGCAGAAGTGAGCCTGATTTTGAAATTTCCAGCGTTAGTAAATAAACCCCATTGTTTACTTAAAAGTGGGGTATGCCTGTATGGTCTTGATCACCATGCTGCAGCTCAGTTTCAGGGTCTTGGCAATCTTCCTATAGCTTAGGCCATCTTTATATAGAGCAACAATTCTTTTTTTCAGATCCTCAGAGAGTTCTTTGCCATGAGTTGCCATATTGAACTTCCAGTGACCAGTATGACAGAGTGAGAGCGATAACATCAAATTTAACACACATGCTCCCCATTCACACCTGAGACCTTGTAACACTAATGAGTCACATGACACCAGGGAGGGAAAATGGCTAATCGGGCCCAATTTGGACATTTTCACTTAGGGGAGTACTCACTTTTGTTGCCAGTGGTTTAGACATTAATGGCTGTATGTTGAGATGTACAAGCTGTACACTCACTACTTTACAGGCATACCCCACTTTTAAGTACACCTAAAAGTGGGGTATGCTTGTACATTGTAGCAAAGTGTAATTTCTTCAGTGTTGTCACATGAAAAGATATAATAAAATATTTACGAAAATCTGAAGGGGTGTACACACTTTTGTGAGATACTGTATCATTTTCCTTCTACTTCACAATTATGTGCCACGTTGTGTTGGTCTATCACATAAAACCCCAATTAAATAAATTTACGTTTTTGGTTGTAACATGACAAAATGTGGACAATTAGAAGGGGTATGAATACTTTTTTAAGGCACTGTATATGTATAAGAGAAGCATTGCATCAGTCTTCCCAAACAGTGTAAGCTTTAAATGTGTCTTCATATATACATGGCTATTTTTCATATCTGCAGAGAATTAGACAATTCATAAATCACGTTTGCCTGCATTCTTAAATTACATGATGTTCCATAGACATATTTGCATGCAGGCAAATCATAACCTACAACTATCCTGATATAATTATCACTGTTCTTGGTTCAGGTGCCTAGTTTTGTAGCAGCAGTTTTACATACCTAATAAACAGCACAACATGCTACTTATTCAGCCATATCAGTCAGCTCAGCACTGAGACATAATGCACAGAATCTTGATTTAAAAAAAACTATAGTAGTAGTTTATACCCATTATACAAGGTTGCGGTTGATGTGTGTCAACCATGGTGCTGGTTGTGGGAATTTCCAGTGGGAACTCTTTTTGGGGGAGATTTACTAAAACTGGAGTACACAGAATATGATGCAATCGTGAACAGTAAGCAGTCAGCTTCTAGGTTTTATTGTCAAACCTTAAAATGTCACTAAACCCACATCATAAAAAACTACCAATAAATGGTTTATTACCTGCCGTTCATACTCAGTCAGTCTGTGCTGGTTTCCCTGTCAGAAGCTCGGCTGGGTCCAGGAATACCTGGGCTCAGAGAAACTGGGTTTGACTGATGCTAGCCATCTGAGGACACCTAGTGAAAGAAAAAAAAAAAAAAGGAATTATCCAGTGTGAATATTGCTGTTTATGTTTAAATATGGTATTTATTTTGGCTTCTTTAAGTATAGGTATATTTATTTATAGTGTAATTTATTTCTTGCTTTTGGGATCTAACAAAATGCCCACCTTTGCTGTGGAGGGCCTTTGGCTTGCAAATAGACCTTGCCATTGAAGAAAAAAACTATCCTCTGAGATCTCTCCAACACGATGAACCACCAGACCAGGAGCAGTTCTCTTTACAACCTAAGCTTCATCTTCAACAGTGGCGGAATTATATGGGTCGCCGAGATCGCCATGGCGACCGGGCCCCTTGCTGCAGGGGGCCCTTGAGGGCCCCCTGTACTCTTCGATAGGGGGGAGGCTAAGAGGAGCTCCACGATCATCAGCCAAACTGTAATCGGCACTGTGCAGGGAGCTCCTCACATTAGCCTTTAGTGAAAGCACAGTGTTGTGCTCTTTGTCTCCCCCTACAGTGCAGTACCCTGTATTTGTGTTTATATGTGTGTGCATGCATGTGTGTTTATATGTGTGTGGGGGTGTGCGTGTGTATGTGTGTGCATGCATGTGGGTGTGTATGTGTGTGTGTGTGTGTGTGTGTGTGTGTGCATGCATGTTTGGGTGTGCATGCATGTATGTGTTCATATATATGTGTATGTATGCATGTGTGTGGGCATGTATGTGAATGTGCATGTATGCATATGTATGTATGTGAAAGTGCATGTGTTTATCAGTGGCGGTGCGTCTAAAAGGGCACACAGGTGCTGCCCTCTCTCTCCAGCCACCCCCTCTATGACCAATGGATAGATTCATGGATAGCATAGCATGAATCTATCCATGGCCTCCTCTGCTACCCCCATATTTAGGTTTTCTTTCCCTTTTAGGGTGCTGGGCGCCTGAATTACAGTGGCGCGGGGGGGGGGGGGGGGTTTGAAGCACCTGAATAGAGCCATAGGCTCTAATAGGCTTCAAAATAGGTGAACTGCGAGCTCCATGCTTGATGCTCACAGTCTACCCAGGTGTGTTAGAAAAGTGAATTCATATTCACTTTCCTAACACTGAACCACTTCTCCACCAATAAGGTGTGTGGGTCTATAACCCGTCACCTGATTGGCCGAAATGATAGGCGCAGCTATTGGACGCCTATCAAGAGGAGAGGACAGGAGATGAGGATGGCAGGAGACGCATGGAGGACCCCGCTCGTGGCCGTCACCCGCTGCCCCACCAAGACAGGGTAAGTGCCAGGCAGACGGTGAGCAGGTGGTGGGGATTCACAGTGGCAGCATTTGATGGCACACTGGCAGCATTTAATGGGCACAGTGGCAGCATTTGATG